>NC_085137.1:400124706-400724706 GCF_035046485.1 Aedes albopictus
TTACATGATGTGTCATGTAAACTTCTGTGATATCCCACGCTCCAATTATGTGCATCATATGTCACAGAATTTTACACTCTTTTTCGATCTGTGTATTCTACGATACGAGTCGTATGTAAACTTGTCGTCCTAAAGTGGTTATAGCCTGAAGATTGTGCTTGAATTAATCCATAAATTAGCTTTCTACTCATAGATCAACAAAACGCATCATTCAATAGTATCTTTTGTCGATAGTCTACCATCCATAGGAACCAACAGTCGCAACTATGTATGAATGTTTTAAACGGCACACCACATCGAGAAATCCTATAAGTGCCTTAAAACCTTTATTCATCGTTGCGAACAGTGAACGTTTAATCTCTTCTCTCGGCGGTTTGTAGGATTTCGGAAGTTTTTCTAGAGTTTTTAAACAGAGTACACTTATACGTTCGTGTATTCTTGCGACACCTTTAAAAGTGTGTTTCATGAAATTATCTCGTGTGGTCGTGACCTTCGCTGAATTGAATTGATCATTCCCGGTTACAACATACGCGGATAAAAACATGATTCTCGTTGACGGTTCGTTTTTGGTTGAGATTAAACACGTTCTATTTGATAATAGTTTTTAAACAGCTAGAAATTTATGATATTTAGGAAAAAATCGTAGCATAATTTAGAATTTACAGCATTTTCCTGTTGGATTGGCGTAGCAGCAGATCCTGGTGCAGCGGAACGGTGTACGGAAGACTGGAGCAGTTGACGTGGTTGGAGACTATTTTGTAATGTGGCATAACTTTCTTTTTCAGGCAGTAGATGTTAACCTATTTATGATAACATTATTTAAAGCTAATGTATCTTGATCGAAATCAAAGTCAGGTGTAAAATTCTCGGATGTATTCATGATGTTTGATCAGGATGCAATAGTTGATGTTTTACTATTTGCTGATTGCCAAGGTGAGCAGAGAAAAATTTGCATATAAGTTTTTCGCTTAACTTAATAATATAATAATTTTCTCTGGTCACTTACATAACCAACTAAATAATTTCTCTTTATATGACCGTTTTCCATTGATAGTTTTATTTTTACAGGATTTTCCAATTCTTCGATTATGTATATTTCATCTCATATTTTTTTTTTATTATCAAACACAAATAATTTTCCTTATCTTGAATTACCTAATGTCAAAGAATTATTAAGGAACTGAAAGTCAATAGTTTGTTTGGCAGTGGTTCTCACCAATTAACATCCCCAATCGTGGAGAACCACTGCTAAACAAACTTTTGGTCATTTCGTGATGTTCGAATCACTTTTTGTTGGTTTTGGCTATATTAAAATTTTATGAACGTCGAGTTTCAAGGAATCCTACAGTCATTTTCGGAGTTACTCTGTCCCGGAGTCCCTGTCTCCGAATCTTTTTCTGGTAAAAATACCCCAACTTTTTTCATCTGTCAGTTGCTCATTTTTGCCTTTCTGGTGTCCAGGCTCGAAAGCCTAGGCTTAAGCGCCTTACTCGTTCTCTGGAACGAGAATAAAATAGTATTCAGACCCCACCTCTATACAAACTTAATACTTTTCAAATATCTAAAAATTGGATAAAAGAATAATAGAAAGGTCTCACCAGATTCAGGTTTTTATTGTAGCGTCATTCTGAATTTATGCGATATGGGCGATGCCACCATGATTGTGGAGCTCCCCGTCCTCGATTCCGATTTCATCCGGATTCGCTGTTCAAATGGAAAACGATCCCTTGTATAATGAATAAACACACTTTTTTTTCTGTTTGAAGAGGTGGTTTCCCTAGCGACACTGATTATCTTCCTATTTCCAAACACACTTGAAGCACTTCCGCAGTTGTGCTGAAGTTAAGGTCTTTGGATCTACGGATATTCGAGTACATTTAAAACTTAGCCGAGGGAATTCTATTAGTTTAGAATCGTTAATATGACGCATTCAATATTCTTTCCGGAATACTTCTAAAAGCTTCATAGTATTTCTCCCGTAATTTTTATTCTTGTTTTCGGACTTTTATCTGAGACTTCCTGTATGTCAACCGCAATTATTTCAGACTCTGGATTTCTTGGGATTCCTCCCGGAATTCCCTGGTGTTATCCATGCGATTCGTTTCGGATTTTTTATATGATTTCTTTCGCTCTTCTCTATGGATTTGTTCTAGAATTCCCAGATTTTTCTCCTGGAAATTTTCTTTAGCGTGGTGTTCATTTTGGGTTTCCTCCCGAAGTTTACCCTGGAAGTTCTGCCAGAATTCTTCCAATGATCCCTCCCGGATTTTTCCTAAAATCCCTTTCGCATTATCTTTTTGATTTTTTTTTAAATAATTCCTTCAGGTACCCTTCTCGGAGTTCTTCCGAGGATTCTTTCATGGATAACTCCAGGTTTTCTACCTGCGATGTCCTTAAAATTCCTGTAGGGATTCCGTTTTAATTTTCAGAAGGAATTCCACCACAAATTCTTCCGTGTTCTCAAAAAAATCTTCCCGAATGTTTCCAGGAAAGTTCTTTATTCGGATTTTTCCCCGCGGATTCCTCTCGCAACTCTTTCTGATATGTCTGAATCTAGGGACTCATTTCACATCTGTTTCATAGATTTCTCCCGGCATTTTTCCACAGTTTCCTCCCGCAATATTTCAGGAAAACGTCACGGAGTTCTTTCAGCGATTTACGTAGGAATCTTCCGCGGGTTCTCTGCAGAAACCTTCCAAAGATGTCTTCTAGGTATTTCTGCTGGAATCTAAATATGTTTCTTATGTATCGAAAGCCGTAGTCTAAAAGCCTAAACTTCAGCATAATTTATATGATATGGACGTTGCTATATGTGTCAAATTTCCAGGTTTGGGATACGGTGAAATATGATTTGTATCAAATTTATTGAATTCTGTTCACAACATCAAAAGTTACAGTTATACGATTCGATTATTATTTTGTCCTTTTGTACGACACTGTGCCTCTGAAATTGTGAAAATCCTTAATAGTTAAATGTTAGCTTTGCGAGTATTGATCTGAAAGCCTAGACTCCAAAAAGTCCAGAGAAACCTTGTATAACATTCATGCTCTAGAAGTTAATCTTTCATACCAGGTAAAGCGCCTGTGAACCAAACGAGATGAGTTCATATATATTTATTTCTTCGAGATCATGGCGCTCTGGGACGTACTCATATTCCGAGTTGTCGAAATCAACCTTCACGATGAATATGCTCCTGTAGATCCTTATGTTATCTTCAGGAAACTTCGGGAATCCACGACAGCATTTGGTTGACTGTAAAAGTTCTCTTTGTCTCGCATTTCAGCAGCATTCGTTGACCCATAACATTGGATCGTGGTAAGGTTTCTTTTAACGTTTCTCTTATTTATAGGCTCCCACCCTTATCTGCATCATGAGTGCTGTTCAGGAAATCCTCTTCATTCTATAGCCGAATTTGACTGGATTGTGTTTTCCAAAGTTCAGCTAACAAACTTCGCTCAGTCCATGCCCATGGATTCCTCCAAGCTTACTGTATCATGACCCATTGTCAAGTTGTTCTAGTGACCTGCTGGACTGGAGTCAATACCCAAGTTTCAATTCTTGTCGTTGTGTCGTGCTAAATATTTTTTCTTGGCATGAGCTAATTATCTTTCAGTTTTGATTTCTCGAACCGGTTTGATAGGTTTCGCGAGCAGTAGATTGTTTTTCTAAGGTCTTAGATCATAAGGTTTAAGTGAAGGAGCATTTCATATTCATCAGCTGGATGTTACAGCAAATGTTGTTTAAGCCACACCTTTTTGATGAACATTCGCTTGGGACACACATCCTGAACTCAGCTGAAGTCAGAAGGACAACAGTGCCCAGGTGACACCACCAGCTAATGTAGCTCATAGTTGAAGGTCCCGGGAAAGCATGAGATATAAACTTGTTTGGATCCTAGATAAAGTGGATGCTACTCTAAATTCATCAACTAACGAATCATTTTGCAAACAGAAACTCTCTTGACATTCTTTTACTTCTCAGAAAAACATCAGACCCTTAAAAAACTTCTAGCATTAGCATTAGCATTAGCATTAAGCGAGTCGCACAAATTCGTAGGTGGTACAGTCCTAGACCGCTGTTATGAGGGTTGCCTCCTTCCCGTCCGAACCAAAGCACAAAGATTTGGGGCTAATCTCTGACTCTTAGACAAGACTGACGCAATCCTCCAATGGTCGAGCACTGTCCTGGCCACGTCCTTGCGACTGCTGAGGAATGGGAAAGGATGGTTAGTTTTGGACACCTATGAAAAATGTAGACAACTCTACGATCTCTCAGGCCTAGGTGTCACGGGAATTTGGGTGTTGTTAGTGGAAGGGTAAACTCCAAAGGATACGCTTAGTTAACGTTCAGGCACACCATTGTTAGACTGCTTCGAATCAGTTGTCTGCCCAATTCATCCAGGTTTCCTAGTCATCTTGTTGGCATTTGGTTGAATTACTAGATTCTGCGGTTGATAATCTGAAATATAAAATAATATTAACATCGTACGTCAAATAAGCTACATATTAGTGATACGCTCGCCACAGTTACATATTTTAAAAATATTATTTATATCGTATCATAAATATCACTAAGTGATCCATGACTGTGTACCCACGGTACGATACATTTACCTGAATCCTGCTGAAATAAAATGTTTATTAGCAGTACATTGAAACACAAATACTACAAAACACAAGGAAAGAGCATCAAACTTTGATCTTGGAATATTTAAAAATACGGTAAATATCAAGATCAAAATTTGATTTGGTAGATCTTACACCGCAACGCACCATTCTAAGGTGATCTACCCACGTTACGGGGACTGACCCTTAAAAAACTTCTGTACATTTTTGTTACGTAATCAAA
This sequence comes from Aedes albopictus, assembly GCF_035046485.1. Lineage (NCBI taxonomy): Eukaryota > Metazoa > Arthropoda > Insecta > Diptera > Culicidae > Aedes > Aedes albopictus. The sequence goes on from NC_085137.1 coordinate 400,129,556, forward strand.
TAACTGCGACTTGTACTTTGAACTAGATTCCATCCAGAATTGCAGAAATAAGCGGGTCATGCTTGAGACTTGAAAAATTACTTTCCTCACCTTCGCAATCAGCAAACATTCTCTTTCCATTCAAAATAGGCTTCTTTTACTGCCTGCTATGCCGAATACAGAACCTTAACTTTCGTAACCTTCCGGTGCATCATCGTTTGCTGTTCACTCATCCAATTAGAATGAATTTCACTCATATTTTACTTTGAACTAATTGATTACATTCATAAATTCATAGCTGTTTGGAAGCTTTATCCACAAAACTGTAATCTGTTTGCTGAGGCTGCCGCATCAACTCATCAGTTACCATTTATGTGGTTTCTGTCGTCTACCCGGAGTTTCCCCCGCTGTTGAAGTTACGAAGCCCTAGCAGAAACGAAATAGAACTTTCTTTTTCCATTTGGCACGAGTGCAAAGAAATAATGCTATTTTAGCGGTCCGTTGGCATCATCCCTCCTGTCAGTAGATCCACTCATTGTCACCACCACAGCAGACTACCGAGGACAATGAGAATTTCTTTACTGCAGCTTCTTACATGACTTTTATTTTTAACGATTTTTGTTCGTTTGTTGCTGAAGAAGGCGATTCCATCCAAGGATATGAGCTGCTACATGTCGGCGTTCGGTTTTTAGGATATCCGTTTGAATTATTTCTATTTCTGTATCGATGATTTTTTCCAAGAATTTGGATGTTCACTGCTTTGGAAGGATAATGGAATTTCAAGGCGCTTCAACTGAACACAGCATCCTCCCAATCAACAAACTTGTTTTACTTTTTTTGCGATTTTACTAAGAAAATCAAAACAGTGTGGCTTGAAACCTGGTGGCCGCTGTGATAATTTGTTTGAGTCAATACACGACTTGATTTTCTTTTCCACCCCTCCAGATAACATCTATCGGATTCTGAAAGCAGCCGTTTGCGATTTGTTTATTCCTACAGTTGCGGATTTTCTCTATTTCGTTTGATCTCGACGATTGATAGCCTTTTCCCGGTGATTGAATCCGATAAATCGTTTCCATATTTTCATTTGTTTTCATTTTGCATCGCATCCAACCATCGCCGTCAATTTTACTAATTAGAGTTTTTCTCTCTTTTCCTCGTTTTTCTTTCCTTATCCCTACAAAAACAAAAACCTTCCCGATTTTGTTACGATCAATCAATACTTCTTCCCGCCTCCCCCTCCGGATCACGGCAATTTTCCTTGTACGAAATTTGATACACTTTTAACGAAACGAAAATTCCGTGTGTACACGTAAAATGGATTGTTGAACAAACGAAAAACAAACAAAAAAAAACTCTAGGCATGCTACCTGAAGGCGATCGAAACCCGGCCGGACTTTGCGGTGGCCTGGAGCAACCTGGGCTGCGTGTTCAACGCCCAGGGCGAGATTTGGCTAGCGATCCATCACTTCGAGAAGGCGGTGGCGCTGGATCCGAACTTCCTGGATGCCTACATCAACCTGGGCAACGTGCTGAAGGAGGCCCGGATCTTCGACCGGTAAGTGAAAAACCATTTCTTATTCACATTGTTGGAGAAGTTACTGCCAGTTGAAGAATTGAAACTTCGAAATATTCGGCGAAATGGTCAAATACCATTTAGCCGAAAAAAATATGGCCATTTTCGAAGTTCAGACAACACAACATTCATTAACTATGCTTAAACGTATAAACACAAGGTTCGTTCAGGTCTATCCAGACAACATAGTGTTCATATTTTTTTCTGCTAGCTGTATACTGAACATAGTTTTCATTTATTTTCCATCAGATATTATTCTAAAATGCAATACAGTTTCTTACCGATTTTGGCAACACGAGGTGAATTTTATGTTGCCAAATTGGGGTGTTGCCAAAATCGGTAATTTTTTTGTGGATTATTTTCAACTTTTATACGTCAATTTGACATAGGGGTAGGCGGGGCAATATGGACACCCTAAGGTTTTTGCCAATTTTACCTGGTAAGATGTCAAAAAAGTTTAGTTTTTTGATACATGTATCCTTTTAAAGTCTATTTAGCATCTATTGCATAAGAATGCTCACGAAGAAAAATGATTTATCCACTTCAAAAAATGTTATGAAAAATGTTAGTTTTTCATGACCGTCTTCAAGCATACGGGGCAGAATGGACACCCCCATGGGGCATTATGGACACCATGAGACTTTTACGAATTTCGTACATTATTTACACCTATAAAGTAATTTCATTACGAAACAACTATTATGGATAAATAATACACCGAAGTAGTTCATTTTTGTTCAGTTAATTTAATTTCAGGCTGTTTTGGATAAAGCTTCGTTTTTGTCGGCATGTACAGCTGTGCCTAGAACAACTATTTTCCACTGCTGTCATTTTTTGACCAATTTGTTTCACCCTATGTCTACTATAGTGAACTTTTAACCGAAAATATACTGAAATCGAAGAATTTGGTTGGTTTGTGATTTAGGTTATGTTTTTCCCTTGCAGCTTCTTTCAAAAAGGTGAGTGTCCAGTTTGCCCCGGCAGCAGAAGATATTTCCAAACTTGACTTTTGATATAATAAAGAAGAAAATATAAACATGTTAAGCATGTACATACAGCAAAACTACTTGCATGTGTTCTAGAAATATCAGGTTTTAATCGGCCTGCAATAAATTAATCACTAAACCTTATTTTAGATGGTGTGAAAATTATAATTTCCATGCACAAAAAACGGAGGACGCAACTTTTTCGTGTAAAATAAAGTATAATTTTAATTTCAAATGTTTCTTTCCTGAAAGTACGTTTTAGACAAATGGACTATATTCTCCATTCATTATAAGTTCAAAAAAGTTCGCATATTTCAAAATATTGAGGGTGTCCATTCTGCCCCGGGTGTCCATAATGCCCCGCCTACCCCTATATTTTAAATATGGACTATTCACAAGTTATAAAACGATCCCTGTAGGTGACGTTCATAAATTACGTCATGATTTGTAAAATTGTTGGTTTTGGAAAATTTAATGAATTTTGATTTTTTGAAGAAGAGTAAGGCTAAAATATAAATACATTTACAAATACAAACGATTTTTCGGTAAAAATTCTTGGTCAAAATTTTTTGTTGCCAAAATCGGTAAAAAATTGTTGCCAAAATCGGTAAGAAATTGTTGCCAAAAACGGGTGTTGCCAAAATCGGGAGTAGACAAAAACGGGTGTTGCCAAAATCGGTAAGAAACTGTATATTATACTGAGATCAAATGGAATTCATACGATTTTCTAATGATTTTCATTTATCTGGTCAAGAATTTTTTTTCAAGGAATTGTGATTAAAATTTAAATGTGTAATGTGTAATTATATGGTGTATTTAAAAAAAAGTTTTTTTTTTCGATTTTCGACATATTTGAAAAGCGCAAAATCATTGCTGAGTATATAGTAAATAAATAATGAAAGTTTTAAGCTGTCATAAAGTACATGTGTTTGGTAATTTCTATAATTCGTGCTTTTTTGTTCAAATACAATAATAATTTTATATGTCCCCTGTGCATCCTTTCACGCTGCTGTATGAATTCATGAAACATTCAGCCAAATCAATCTGCAATCGAGCAGCATATTGCCTCACCACATACTCACATCTTTTTATGAGCACAGACATGTAAAAAAGCTAAATTCGAAATTGAATCAAAATCAATCAGTACGCTAATTTCCCGCGCATTGGTTTTTTCAATTTCTAAAATAAATATGTAACAGATATAAAACCTCCTTCCTCGATGTTGCCGCAACTTCATGGCGCGGCGATGCACCACACCACCGCGTGGAAAACTGGCTTGACGTGGAACTAAAACTGCAAGCAAATCTGCTGAAGATATAGGTGAGAGGTCAAGTACCGGATGATGGTAATAATTTTAAAATTCATGAGAATGTCGAGATCGTGTGCTAAAATCAGCTACCACATCCACATCTCGTTGCGGGTATGAACGAGCGGTGTCGATACCGGAGCGTGTGGTTCTTATCCCATAAATTTTAATTGATTCGACGCGATTCGTTCCGGGAATAGTTTGAGCGGTACCTACCTATCGACATGTACTTATAACATCGTTCGTTAATTGGCGTTTCAGACGTTTTAGATCGCTGAAATGCAGAAAAAGTGCAGAGGCGTTATCCATTTTCAACGAGATTCAAGTCTTCTTGCGCATCATTATGAATTCATTAGCGAAGTGGACAGCAGTTGAATGGGTAGGGGAAATGCATGTAAAAATATAGACATTTCTTTTAAGGGGCTGTCCATTTATTACGTAAGGGATGTTTTGCGATTTTTCACCCCCCCCCCCTTGTAAGATTTTTTGTATGACAGCCCGAATATTTTTGTATGGCTCGTAAAATTTTTCAAACCCCCCCTTCCCCCAAAAACCCTAACGTAATTAATGGACAGCCCCTAAGTCAGGACACATCCAATAATATTCATAAAACAGTATGGTAAAAACAGTAGAATTCGCCCCCCTAAAATTCTGCTCTAATCTTCGCCACTTCATACATAAAAAATGGAACTTATATGGAGGGGGCGAAGACTAGAGCAGTTGCGAAGCCTAGTGCTTTTACCCTAAATATATGAGTGGTTTAACACATTATTTTCTATAACACCGCTTATACGAATTGTACACAATTAGATTTTAAACCTGCACAAGCCATTAAAAGTTTTTTTTTATAGGAATTGCAATGAATATCTGATTTTTTTTTTCATTCCATTGTCCGTAACATTTTTCCAAATGTCTTAGAGGATGAGTGTGGTTGTCATGGAAGTGGATGGTGTCATGGTGAGCTTGTTTCATGTTATTCTTGTAATTACTTGCTTATATTTGGTACATGATTTTGCATTGGATCACCTCTTCTTTGGAGATGGCCAACCTTTTATAACAAGAAACCATTATCTCCATCATCATCGCCTGTTATATTTCATAGTATGCTGAAAAATAAGAGAGTGGTCGGTCAACCAGTTCAAGAGGTTTACTGCTACGTGCAAAATTAAAAAAAAACGCTTAAAAATATAACGTTGAGCCTATACCTATTGAGATAAGCAAAATGATGTTTCACAAACTCGTTTATTTCAAAACCTATAGGTTGAAATTGGTTGAAAATCGGCAAAATAATTATACTTTAGCCTTTGGGGGAATAACTGAAAAAACGCATTCTTAGGTGCCGGCCAGAGTCACGCGGCGCGGCGCGAAAATTTGCACGGAAAGGGATAATAATCAATAATAAGGAGCTGTCAAATCGTATGAGAAATTCGCGTCGCATCGCGTGACGCGTCCACTCTGGCCGTACCCTTGCTTGGGTTAACACAGGCAGAGTAAAAGTGGCGTCAAAACAGGCAACTGCATCGTTGTTCTGCAATCCGGATTGTTTTCGGATTCTTCATTCGAACGGAACACCGCCGCTGTTGGCAGACGATACGTTACGTCTGGGACAAATGTTGTTTTTACTCTATTCTCAGTATCCCGGAGCATAGCTAATTCCTCGAGAAAGGCATAATAAATGTGACCGAAACGTCGGATGAAAATAACTCCAAAGACTGAAAGCTTTAACCTCCAAACATAATCATCAACAGTTAAATCCCTAAGAAAATAATGATACTTAAGGAAAAACTGCACAGAAACGCAACATGGCTACCACAATGGTCAACATCGCGTTTTTAAGAGCATAAATCTTGTTTATCTGTTTTTTGAGGTGAACAATGCCAGCAAAAATAACAAATGTTATGTGGTTTACTGCTTCATTCGTCGAATTTGTGACCATGAAGCTTTTATGCTTTAGGTATTGGATTCTGAGAAGTTTCACCTTAAAGTGAATTTATCTAAAAGCTTCATTATCAATAGCTTGTATTACTTTTAAATATATTTGGACTAAACTCTCTTTTCACGTGTTTTAAAGTTGAGTAAGTCACACAGACAAACAGGCCACTATTTTTGTCATTCTTCCGGCATCACATGGCAGGGATTATCAAACTTTTCTAGTTGGCGATTCATTTTCAAAAGAGTACAAGATTTGACGACCCATCCACACAAAACTGAGAATGAGAGAGTGAAAGAAGAGAAGAGAGAAAGATAAAAAAAAGAAGTGGCCGAGAAGAAATGCGAGGAAAGTATTTTTGTTCTTTTTTACAGTATACTTACATTATGTAGCACTTAACGCGAAATAAATAGAACTATTTTTTGTTCAGCCATATCTCAGGAAATAAATAAACAAATTTCAATAATTTTGCATCACCGTGATCCTACACTATCCGAGAAATTTGAGGTGGAAACTGATTGGAATTTCACTCAGCTTCCACTATGAATCAGACAAATACTTTAGTTTCACATCCTTAACTTCTTCCGGTTTCGTTTTGCTCCCAGATTGGTTATGCATTTGTTATGGTTATTGGTTATATGCATTTGTAGCGAGTTTTCTCGGAACCTCGACAAGATAGCATCATAATTGTCTACGATAAAGTGGTTTAGAACAAAAGCCGCTTCCTGATGATTGATTTCACAGTTCCGAATTTCACCACCACGTTGCGCTAGTGTACATACATAGTTGCTTTAGGTACCAATTTGATAATATATACCAAGACATTCCAGCCAGATAGGAAGATACAATCAAGTTGTTCAGGACTAGGCCCACTTCCAGATGATGGGTCACATAGTTCTGAACGTAACCACCCCGTGCCGTTAGGGTACGATTTTAATAAGATATAGCACAAAATCCAAGCTATTTATAAGCACTTTCAGGTAACAAATCGCATAGTTCTGAATTCCATGGGTCTTGATTTAACCAGACAATGAAATATATGTCATTCGTATTTCAACCGCAGGAGCGGCTGCAACCTCTTTATATTACATGGCGACCGTGACAGGACCCTAACCTGCAATCCACAGAAACGGCTATTATATCTAATATACCAAGAAAATCAAGTCAGATGGGAAAGCTCAATCTTCAGCAAAGCTGAGAGCACTTCCATGATTTTGAGTTATGATTTTTGAATGTAAGTAATGTCAGAGTAAAACAAAAAAAAATCAGTTTCCGGGAAAATAGGCGACCCTGATTTTTTTTTTTTAATTTTTTTTTGTTCACATATCCATGAGCCTTGCCTGTGAAAAAAGTTTCATGAAAATCTGAGACCCTTCGGCCCAAACCCGTACGATAGTAAAAAAAAAAATCCCCAGAAGCTAAATTTGTTGCGTACTTTTCGACTCAAGAATATTTAATTATTACTAACCCAAAATCGAAACTTTTAGATTCTTAAATTTACTCCTCGAAAATCGCAACGCAAGGCTTAAAAATCTATAAACTCGTGGTGTCCGCTATCCTATTATGTTCGAATTGAGACAAGTCTATGTCGTATTGGGTGGATTGTCGCAACGAATGCAGGTTGCGACATTGTCATTTATTGTTGCGCGATGGTTGAAATTTAATTCAGTGTTCAGAACCACTACCCCTTCCAAGTGATGAATTGCATAGTTCTGAACTTCCCTACCACGTGGCGCTAGTGTCCAAATTTACTTCCGGCACGACTTGGTGAGATATACCACGAAATTCAGGTCAGATTGGCCTCTGAGACTGCCCCCAAGGGTTCCTCTGAAAATTCCTTTTGGAAATCCTGTACGAGATCCTTTCGGAAGTTCCTACAGGAGTGTCTATGTGAGTTCCTGCGTATTTCACCAAGTTGTTCCTCAGGAATTTCATTACGGACTTCATCGGATATCTTTCCAGGAATTCCCTTTAGAATTTCTCCAGGAATTTTTGTGTGAAATCCTACAGTGATTCCATTGGAAATACATTCACTGGTTCGTTCGGGAATCTTTCCAGGGGTTCCATCGGGAATTCATTTAAGGATTCTTTAGAGAATGCCTTCAGGGATTCCTTCGGGAATTCATTTAGGGATTCTCTTGAGAAAGCCTTCAGGGATTCCTTCGTTAATTTCCTCTGGAATTCATCCGGAAATTCTTCACGAAATTCACCTAAGAGACACGGAAGAAGCTGTGCAGTGGTTGCTCCGCCATTTTCACATGTTCTTCGCAAATCCCTCCAGAGATTCCATCGTGAAGTTCTTCATCTTCAGCAATGTTTTTCTGGAATTTGTTCATGGAAATCCCAGAGCGATTTCTTCAGCAATTTCTCTGGATATTTCTTCGGAAATTCTTTCAAGGATCGCCTCTGAAATCCCCAAAGTGTGTTCCTAGCTAACTCGTTTACAGCTTCCTTTAAGAATTCCTCCAGGAATTTTACCAAGGATTTTACAAGGGATTCCTTCGAAAATTTCTTTTAAAAATTCTGTAGTATTGTTTCCGAAATGTCTTGAGGGTTCCATCCTTTAGCGATTCCTTTGAAATTCCTTCAGAATTTTTTTGGGGGATTCCTCTAGGGGCTAATATCTTCAGAGATGTTGTCGGGAATTGTTTTATGAATTATTTTAGGGATTCTATCAGAATTCCTACGTAAAGTTTTCCAGAGATTTCTTGGCGAATTTTTCCATGGATTCCTCCGGGAGTTCTTCCAGGATCAGATTCTTTCGGAAATCGCTTTGAAAATTTCTGCGGAAATCTTTCCAAGGATTCATTCAGCAATTACTTCAATAAAACTTTTTGTAATTTTTTAAAATAGGGGTTTTCAGATCGTGTACAGCGGTGCACTTGAACACGAAGCCTTGACAAGTGCACCGCGGCTCTTCAAAATGTCTGTCTTCACTTTAACGTTCAATGCCTGTTTGATGGTAACTCAATTGAATAAATAAGAAGAAAGGATCCACATAAAAATCATAGGAATTATGCTCCATGAGATCGAGATTTTTCCTCGAAAATTCGTTATAGATATCCATAGCACAAAACATCATACAAGGAATCTGCAATGTACCTTGAAGTAAGTTTACCATGAATTCTACTCAAAATGGGTTCTAATGAGTTGGACAGATAACCTGGAAGGAATTGGCCTATAATCTTATCAGAAATATACCAAAGTTCTGAAATAAACTTCCAGAAAACCAATAATCAGAAATCATACATTGTTTAATAATCAACCAACAATCTACGTAGGACCTCGCCACTGATTTGGCTGGTATTCCATTATGAATCTGCTCAAAATCTCTCGTTCGAAGAATCTTATTCAAAATTTCTAAAAATATTTCGAACAACTCTGTTACTCGTGCCAAACTCCGACAAGTAATAACACAATGCAAGCCAGTATCATTAAAAATAAACGATGTGTTAACGACAAGTGTACGTAATCGCTTTGAAAAAAATCTATTTTTTTGCAAGAATTTCTTTGAATTTGCATGGAGTTCTTTCTTTGTTGTCATTAAAAACTACTAAAAGTAATCCACTGGAATTTGTATGTACATATAAGGTGTATCGTTGGAAAATCCCTCGGGTATTCTTTGGGATTTTTTTTTAGAAATTTCTCGGGAATTCATCCAAGAGTTTCTTTAAAATATTTTTAGGAATTTCTTGTAACATAGGGCACCTCATGAAATTCTCTCCTTCTCTTTCGCTCTTACATAAATTTTGTAAACAACAAGGCCAAGAAACGTCAAAATCCCATACAAAATCAAAACAATTCAGTGCCCTATATGTTCTTCCTTATGTTTGGACTCTATGACATTTCCTCGAATTCCATTATCCCGAATGTCATTACCCCAAATTCCATTACCCCGAATGACCCATTTCCCCGAATTCCATTACACCGAATGAAAAATTAACAATGTCATGTAACTCTTTCATATAACAGTATAACTAGAAAGAATAGCCTATTTTTGAAAGAAGGATATATAGGTATACACAGATAAAAATAATGATATTTACACGTCATGTAAACTTAATTGTAGTCATGTAAACTTAACGTTATGATGGTTTACATGACATATCATGTAAATTTGTGTTATATGTCATGTAAATACTCAGAGTCATGCTGAATTACATGACATATAATGGAAGTTTACATGATATTTTATGACTTTTACATGATATGTCATGTAAACTTCTGTGATATCCCACGCTCCAAACATGTGCATCATATGTCACAGAATTTCACACTCTTTTTTCGATCTGTGTATTTGATGATCATTAGCAGTTTAAATACCAGGAAGACTAACACATGTTCAAAGAAGGAAAATCGTGCTGAGCAACTCGATGCACCGTTAATTACCCAGAGCGGGTCTCCAGATCAGTTGGTCGGCTTCAGAGGCACGTTCTCCTCCATTTGGGAAATTTGTGCCAGATAGTCTTGTGGATAAATCGTTCGGGATAATAGATTATTCGGGGTAATGGATCATTCGGGGTAAATGGAATTCGGCGAAATTCCCTAAAGCCCATCTGCTTACTTGCAAAAGGAGGCAGATAATCCAAATCAGGTGCATTAGTTTACAAATTTTCAAGATTTTTTAGTTCTGTTAGGGGTACAAGTTGGTCATTGTGGCAACCATATTTGTATTCTTTGATGTTTCATATTAAGATATTCTTGAGAAATTCATAAAAATCTTGATAGTAAATATACCTATAATTCTGGCCAGAAATCTGACCTTCATCAATGCGTCATTTTTAAAAAGAATCAAGATGCTTTCATTGATGTAACGACTAGGTAATCGCGATTCATCAAACATCAGCAAGAGATCGACGCATCAGTTGGTCGCAGCCCTTAGTTCAAGAATTGCTACTTTATGCTGTTTGATGTGAGTCAAACCATGCTCGACTGTCCTGGTCGCGATGAGCTAGCCAAACCGCACTATCCTTTGTGTCAAATTGGGTTTGATGTCGGTAAGGCCACTGAATCTGTTTTCACTGCACTTCGTGGAATAATCCTAACAAGTTTCGAGTGGATGACGAGCACTGTCTGTCAGTAGCAGCAGCAGCTTCTGGACATCACCACGGTTACAGTCAATTGAGATTTCCACTTCTGCGAGTGGATCGTTCGTTATACATATTCCTATCTATATCGGACAGCCCTTACATAAGATTGTACCTAGTCCCAACTTGTAATTGGTAATCGGTAGTACCTACCCAGTTGTCATCATTCGCCTCCTCGACTTGGGACACACAACAAACTCTCCCATGTGGTGAAAGTTTATATCCTTGGAAAAGGTAAACTTCCTATTACGTTAGAGACCTGCACCACCAATGCCTCCACTGTTTTGGTCCCATAGAAAATTCTCATGCTAGTAACCATTATCGGCAGCACTGCCACCGCCAGGACCACCCTAGCGCAGGAGAGTAACACTGCACCGACTTGCACGCCTCCTTCTAACCCATCGAATCACATGGGTGAGCGAGCATCATTTCTCTCACCGCTGGTGTGGAAAACTCTTTCGGAAAACTCAACATTTTCACCCCCTCACCGCCCGCACCCCATCCAACCCAACGCAGTCAGTCTATGCCGAGATGCCTGGTGGCGGGTCCGATGTGATGTCTCGCAAATCGGAGACAGTGCCATACCGGCGGTTATCGCGATCGGATGCGTGTTTCCGCCAGCGCGAACAGTATACCTAGTACTTAGATTCCGACAAATCCGCAAAATAGACGCACGTCGCACACGTGCGTCTGGGGTCTGGGGTGTTCCGTGTGTTCCGGAAGGATGCGTTGTGTTTTGGCAATAGATGCGATTGTAATTTTGCTCGTTGTTTTATCCTAATCAGCTTAACGAGCGGGACGAGCACAAGGACGACGCGTTCCGTGCGTAGTACGTCTGGTCTGGCATCTAAGTGGAAAACCATCGAACCGTGAAATGGGGAAAATTCTCCGCCAACCGTGCAATTGATTGATCTCGGAGTTGTTATTGTCGTGGGGATCTACTTACACGCGTAGGCGTGATACAAATATCCGGTGCTCGGCCGGGGTTGGGGGCCGGAGTGTCTACATGTGCGACCACCGACCACCATCGACCGGATATCCGACTCCGGCAATACATTCGATTCGTGTTTACGGGGCGGATGACAATATGTATTGATGTGGAGGAGTGAGTGGTAGCAGTATGTTTTATGATGAAAAAGTGCAAACCGCCATGAGGGGCCGGATTTGTGCCGGAAAAAGGATGTTTAATGATCGAACCGGTCAACACGCATGAGATGATTCGGTGCTGCGCTGCGTCGTCGTTCATGGTGACATTGATAGATTGCGAAAACGGGTGCGGAGGTTGGGGTGACCCGGTGGGCATGAGGATGACCCTTATCCTTCAGGTGATATGATTCTATCATCATGAGCTGAGGGTGTCGTATGTCTCGGTTGAGATCCAATCAGTCCGTTATACAAAGAAATCTGTAATGGAATGAGTAGGATGTTTATATTTAGATATGGTACTCGTCGGCTACTTTTGTTATGAGATAAAGATTGGAGCTCTCTATAGCTCATACAGTTTGGAAAGAACATTAATCTGAGATACACACCACGTCTATAAAGTTTCAAATTTTAAATCCTCGAAATGTATTTTTCCATCAGCCAACAGATGGCAAGCTATTATTGAAGCTGAAGTAATGGAACAAATAAAAATTTGATAGTCAGATAGTAGTCGTAATATCGTGACGGTACTGACGATTATCATAAATATTTACCACTTTTTTCATAACAAAAATAGTGATGGTTGCAAAAGCCGTTACGATAAACCTATTCTGGATATCGTTTATGAAATATCATGACTCCGAGTTATAAAACCATAAAACAACATCATAACATCATGTATCAAAACAAGCGGTTGTGGATGGGGTTCCTCGGATAACTGCACGCTTAAATAATTCTGCACACTGGATGTGTAATCCTCACACACTTTCCTTCATCGCTTGCAAAGATGGCAGAATGTGTGAAAAAATGTGTAAGGCCAGCTCATGCTATGAGTTGATGGGACCTTACTCATTTTTGTGCAAGCCGTCTGCGGTTAACAAACGCTTGAAGAAGAGATTTTTGTTTACAAAGCTGAGTTAACTGCCATTGTGACTACTGTTGACGTGCGCTGGTGAGCTGTTTTTTCGGCTGCTCAGCAGTAAAAGCACAACTATTTTGTGCTAAATCGTGTAAAAACATTATTGGTAGATTGATTACCAATAAATAAGCCCAAAAGTATGTCGTTATATGATCTGTGCTGCTGGATTATCACTTCCTTCCCGTCTTGGATACCGGGTCTCCTGCTCTGCCTAGTACACAAAGGATCAGGAGCGAACTTTGGCATTCGGTCCTTATCCGGTTTTATATATTAGGCAGGAAGGCCGCAAGGAAGCGATAATTTTCGGCATTCTCGAGCTCCACAGCGAGCTCCAAAATCAATTTTAATATCGCTTTTATATATTTTTGAAGCAAAGGGAAGCGTTTTCTGAATGTGTAACCTTCACACATTCTTCAAATCAGTCTGCAAACGCTTCGATGTGTGACAGTTACACAGACTGTTTTGATTCTCAGGCATCAACACAAAAATGTGTAAGGTCGCTTTGCACAGATTTAGTGTGGTCTGGAAAATATGCACAAATGAGTGATCGTTACACATTTCTGAGTGGACCGATCTGAGCGTGTGACACTGAGAAAGACTAGAAGTGGTAGTTGAATTACGCGTATCTGTCATAGGATGAGCATTAGAGGGCGGAATTGAAAGAGGTAAAACATCGTTACACTCAATTCGTATTGTGAAGAAAGAAAATTATTGAGTAACTTATGCAGTAGGAAAAGAGCACTTGTTTTGTATAAAAAAATATATTAATTCCCAGAATAAGCTTTCTTTTCTGATGGCGCCCAATTTCGATCAGTATTTTGTGGATGAATTCATTCCGCACCATTCAACATTAACTTGCGTGACTTCGGTGAATAATCGCCTAAAAGTAATCGAAATTACTAGCGATTACAATTATAAATATAATCATAAGCACAGGGTATCATAAATAAGTCTAATGATTTCATGAATGTTCGTCACGTTTCTAGAGTACATGCGCATGGTATCATGACTCAAGTTCCCATTGTTTGCCGATGCAACAAAAATCATAGAAAACAAATTAAATACGTCATGATTATTAGTACATGCGGCATGGGCATCATGCCTCAATTTACCCCTTTGAGCTCTAAATATAGAAGAAAAACGTAACGTCCAGATTATGTTACAGCAAAACGAGTCATGATATCACGCCGCTTTTTTATGATGTATTTCCATAACATAAAAATACACATTTATCACTTAATCACGGACTCATGATTGAGCATGACGAAAAAGTAATAAAATCATAAAATATGCCACTTTATGATATCATGGCTACGAGCAGCGCTTGGTCGGTTGGCTCTTGAAGCAAACGGATTGGTGATCTTTGATGCTCTCTTGCTGCGGCGAGTGTGAAGATGCGGAAATGATTCAGTGAATTTATTTGTTGCTCAAAACTTGTAAAAACAATAATTTTGATGGTATGGGAATGTTGTACGTGACTATTATAACCGATTTAATTTGAGTTTATGTCATTTGCACTGCAATAACGGGATGAAAGCAAATGTATTCATTGCTGTACACGCCGGCAAAGAGAATGATTCAGAGATCCATCACGCTGCTGAACCATTATTTCTCACTTTCAGTAATAAATTTGATTGCTCATGTTCCCACCTGCTTCTGAAGCATGTTAGCCAATGAAGGCATATGGTAGCTACCGCTCTGTAGCGAAAAGCGCCGGTCAAAGAGGGGCTTATTTTGCTTCGTTTGGGGAAAAACGCTTTATTTTTCAAGCACTGGCTACGAGTCATGATAACATGACGATAACGACGATTATCATAAACATTTCTTTCTCTTTTCATAACAAAGTTTTGATTGCCAAGGACGTTACAACAAAACTCTTCTTGTTGAACATTATGACACTGAGTTATGGCACAAAAGAAACTATAGATTACTTTGGATGATGTTTTTGAAGAAGTTCCTTCAGCAATCGTGTGATACATCTGCAAGATTTCTTAATAAACTCTTCCAAAAAAAAATTTGGGAAAGAAAAAAAAAACTCAATAAACATTTTGACACAAAGATTTACACTACATGGTTGAAATCTCTGGATTGCACTATAAATTCCTCAAAATATTCCTACTTGCATCAGCACAAATTTCTTCAGGCTACCAAACATGGTGTGAAGAATTTCTCCCAAAGTTTTAAAAATACCATTAAAATTCCCTAACAGAATATTCGTCCTTGGGGAACATGGAAGTTTATTAGATCTCCGTTCTAAAGCTTATTAGAAGGATATCACAATGTAACAGAAAATTTCACCATAAATTCTTTAAAGCTGTTGTTTTTCCATATATCCAGTCAGGAATCGCTCAGGTAATGTTGATGTGTGTGACTATTGGTTGTTCCTTTTACCAATAAGATTGAGTTGTAGTATGCCGATCTCCAGTATCCGGGTTCGTTAGAGCCATGGGTTCAAAAACGGATCAGTGCTAGTTGTCTTCGATGAGAAGAGCAACTGGCGAAAAGGCCGGGGTTGGGAATCAAACGCAAGACCAGGGTCGTGCAATTTCGAAAGGAAAACGTGACGTACGACGACTGTAGCAAATCGTTTCCCATGCGAACGGACTGCTGTGATGCTTCATCTCTCACCCAGCAACACACTCGTTCGTTGCTGCTACAGAAACAAGTGTGTATGAAACATGGGATGATACACTTGGATTTTCGTTTCATTTATGAGTCATTGAAATACTTCAACATGCTAAAAACACTATTTAAACCACATTTTTAAATAGTGGTGCACGCCAATAGAATGATAATTATGTTTTATGAAAGAGGATAACAAATTCGACCACTTAAATCCAATTAACCGGCGCCCATAACCATTGAGAGACTAGCGCGCACCAGTGAGACACTAATGCTCTGACGGGTGAAGCACAAGCAATGCGACCGGGTGGGAGACTACCGAGTGCTACGATGAGTGGAAAAGTTTTTTTTAACGACCGAGTCATTAGAAAAATGTATGAAACACTTGAAGTGACTCATTCAAAAGTTGCATGAAAGTGTATCATTGAAACGAAATTGTACGCCCCTGCGCAAGACCATCCGCTTATTGCTTATAGAAAAACGGAAAGTTCTCAAACGTAGAGACTTAAGCTTCAATTATATCTCCGCCAATACTTTGATTTTGATGATTTTTTTATGACTACTGCACAGAAAAAAATATTCATGTAAAATTCAGCGAAAAATCATGCACATAAAGGGAATGCTAGAGTTAGTGCATATTTACATGAGATATCATTAGAGTGTCCATTTCCCGGCCAATTCTCGTGTCCCGGGATTCGGGACAAAATACTTAGCTAAACCCAGGAAATCCCGGGATCCCGGGATTTTGTAAAATTTCAATAAAACCCAGAAAATTGATTTGTTTAGCTTTTGTGCAGTTGAAATATTCATTTTTTAAGTTATGGTTATTTCTGTATCCATCACAAGAAGTATTATAAAATGTCTATACAATGTACTGCACTACTACGTGATGTACAAATGTCAATAACGAAATACATATAAAAGTATCAACGTTATGTTCGTCAAGAACAGTCTGTTTTCAACTATTTAGTAGTTAATTTATTGTAAGTAATTTTCTACCGATATCTAATAGTTTAAGAGAAATAATTATCATAATCTGTATTATATCGCTACGGAAGATGTTTGTATTGTTGATATGTATCGTAAAAATCGCACTTCAATATAATTTTAGAGTACCTTTTGAACTCTTAGTTTCCGAATTCCATAATTTTAAAACTTTTGTACTTGTTATTGGGATTCATTAATTCTCTTCTGAAAAATTCAAATTATTTACATAATATAGTAAAAGTTTGGTCTCAGATTTTCAAAATTACAATGTAATATGGTATGTGGGCTATGTCCAGTTTGTTGTTGCTGCTACTGAATAAACCAATGAATAGAAAAAGATGAATGAAAAGCATAACATGATACCAAGTTTATCATGAATGATTGATTTTTTTTTTCAGGTATGACCAGGGATGCCAGATGATTTTTTGAAATATCTGTATCACTATTTCCAAAAATCTGTATCCCATACAAAATTTGGGTGAAAAATCTGTATCCCATATAAAAATAAAATAGCTCTTCTAGCTCAAAAATCTGTATTTCATAGAAAACAAAATCTGTACGGATGCTCAAAAATCTGTATAATACAGATAAATCTGTATATATGGCATCCCTGGGTATGACCTAGTGTCCAAAGCCCGATGGTGGTGTGTGAGAAAACCGCTCATATTTCGAAAGTGAAAATGGCCAGATAAAGTTTTTGCCTTGATATTTGGCAGTTTTATCTACATATTGTCTTCATCGCGGGATTCCCGGGATTGTCGGGATTTCTGAAATGATATCCCGGGATTCGGGAAATCCCGAAATCACTCAAATCCCGGGAATTCTTGTCCCGGGATGTCCCGGGAAGGACACTCTAGATATCATTTAAAATTACGTTATATTCGTGTAAATTTCCGCTAATAGTCGCGTAATTGGTTGGTGTCCATGATGGTTTACGCGATGGTTGGCGGAAATTTACACGATGGTAATGTAATTTTACATTATATCTCATGTAAAAGTGCACTAACTCTAGCATTCCCTTTATGTGCATGATTTCTCGCTGAATTTTAATTACATATTTTTTTCTGTGTGGTCTAAAATCACTTTTTTTGTTCGCAATCAAAAGTTATAGACGAGTAATAAGAACTCCTGAAGAAACCCTTAATGGAACTCCTAGAGATATCCTTGAAGGAAATCCTAGAGAGAACCCTAAAGGAAGGCCAGAAGAAAATTCTGATTGGAATTTTAGAGGAATTCCTGAATGAACTTCTGGAGGAATCTCTGAAGGAACTCCTGGCCAAATTCTTAAAGGAACTCCTGTTGGAATTCCTGAAAAAATTTCGGAATGAATCTTTTAAGGAAATCTCTGAAAGACCTTCTATGGGAATCCCTGGAGAATCTGCAGGATCAATCACTGATGGTTCCCCAGGCGGCATTCCCGAATCCTTCTTAATAAATCTCGGAAGCAAGTACTGGAGACATCTCTGAAGGAACTCCTGATGAGATCTCTAAAATAATTTCTGGAAAAATCCTTAATTGAAATTTTGAAGAAATATTTGAAGAAGTTTTAGGATGAATCTTCAAAGATGCCTGTAAGTCTTCTTTTTTTTTTTTTTGAAGAAACCCTCAAGCATCCAAAAGTTTGTTGAAGAGCGGACTCAGAAGTTAAATTTGATTTAATTCTGACTTCGTCGAACTTCATTCTTCAAAAAGTTACATATGTATTGTTTATAAACTTGGAAGTACATGTCTCGACATTAAAGTGCTACTCCGTGTTTGACAAGAACGATCGAGATGGCACAAGGAACCAAATAACGGAGCTTGGGAATAACTTTCCGTTCTCAATGTGCGCCTTCGAGTATTCCTAACTTTATTAAGTCAATAACAGTGCCGCCGACGTCCTCACGGTCAACGAGGAAGATTACTAGAGACTGAGATCACCTCTACTTTTCCACGTCTGTCACGGGAAGGGGTTTTTGTTACTGGGGATAGAAAAGTCACATGACCTGGATTCACTTTTGTAAGTGTTGTGATTCATGGATGCTTTATTTGAATCAAAACATTTTTTTTTCATTCTGACTAAAATATTACACATGTCGGCACTGAAATAGACGATCCATGTTCAAACATGAATGTAAAATATTTATGTATTGGAGGATGCCAAGGTTCTCAGAATTCACAGATTTTTTTTTTAGAGGTAGGGTTCATATATATATATATATATGTATAAACAAAAACAAAATTGAAAAAAATCAGGGTCGCCTAATTTTCCCGAAAACTCCAGTGGAAAACCAACATTTTCTACAGACACCATCTCCATTACTAACAAAAGGTGAAACGGAAACTTGCGACGACACTTGACGTGACGAACCTTTCAATGTTTATTAAGTGAATACGCAAAAATACGGATTAGTTTTTAAATAATTATTTTAATATGGAACGAACTCACCGATCGATATTCATATCTGTGTCCAGGGATTATGTGCTCCTAATCTACGCGAACAGAAGCGGCTCTTATCTAACACTTTTATCAGGAGGAAATGTATGCGTTATTGAAACTGCATTCTAGCATTTAACTGAAACTTATAGCGGCAAACTGTACTATATTTATTTGTTAAATTTACAGAGATGATTGTATACAGTATGTGCTTATCCTTACATTTTGTTATATAGGAGAATAACTTTTGTAAAACTTTTTCAATGAAATAATAGCTTGAAACGAGCTCACCGATTTATATATGTATCTCCGGCGATATGCGAGACTCGAAAAAGAAGCTTATCATACCGGCGCACTCAAGAGGGAAATGAATCCCACTCACACGATGCTCTTCTTTGTACTGACGAGTCGTTGTTGCTATCCCAGCGCCCCGAATTGAAATATGCGGGAATCTAAGAAGGATGCTCATCAGATCGGCGCAAGCAATGGATACACAAATCCCACTTGTCCGAGTCTCCTCTTCGCACTCCCTCTTCAAGGAGCTACTTTGAGATTCAGTGACCGTACATATGACTTTCACCAAAATTACTAGAGTGGTAAATACAGGGCTGACCACAATAGATTAAATCAATGATATCATTCCCTCAACACATGCAGGGCTGTTACAGCTGACACGGATTTTGTCAAAAAGTTTTTGATATTTTTTATGAAATTATACCGACAAAATTTTTAGAACTTACCTCAGACCGTTCTGCAGGATTTAGACAAAAAAATTCTCAAAGTTATACAAAAAAATTGCTAAAAATACTCAATCTCATTGTTTAAGCGGTTAGTCATTGAAAGGCTTATAAGCATGCTCGATCTTAGTTGGGACGTGAAATCAGAAAGAAAAAGAAAACATGTGATTGGTCGTTTTTCATTTCAAAAAACCTTTTAGAAACCAACAAAAAGGGGAAAAAATATAACTAACTCAAATTACATCTTCATGATCCGGTTCGAGTCGACGCGAAAAAAAAAACAATTGTTTGGGGAATAAATCTTGCCTGCTTTGAGGCAATCCCCATCCAATCGGTTCCGATTCAAACATCTAGGGTTTAGCTATATAGAAAATCATTTCATGGGTCTACCGCAAAAGGAAGGGAGGATACAGATAGCTTCTAAAAATAGCTTCATCTATAAGAAGTGTTTTCACAGTATAAACTTCTAAAAGTACCGAAGATAGCAATCTCTGAAGACGGTTTCTCTGTTTTCGCACAACTTTCAAACAGTACCGTACTTGCTAATCTAATGTTAAATCGTTTCGCCATAAACACATTTTCAAGTTGGCACGTGAATAGGAGGAAATTTACCTTCTTGAACAAATAATAACATAGTACCTATCTGATGATCAGTGGCCCAGAAAATTTGCCGACTCATCAATCCTCAATTCGCACCTTTGTTTGCCAATCGCGCAATATGTCAGCAGCAGAATGAGCTGATGGGCACGGGCAGGAGCAGCTTGACGACATTTGTCACTGACCACCGTTAGTGACAAACCCTGTAACATGTCAGGTCTCATTTTGAGTGACGCTGAGTAAATCTTCCTTCACCTGTTCGTTTGTTCATCCAACCAGATGAAACTGAACGAACGAAACAAAATCCAAAAAAAAAAGGTCGGTGCAAACAGCAAATGATATTCCCATCGAAATTGACCGTGTTGGCTTATACCTACGCGACCGGGAACGCTTAGTGACGAACTTGCGTTGTGTGTAGGATTAATACCCATTCAGCCGGCGCGGTGCCACTTAATAAGCAATCCGTCAAAGTCTCTGCTCATCTTGGATTCGGCTAAATTTAGACGAAATCATTCTGCGACGAAGCTAATTCGTGTACGACCGACCACGCAGGAATCGTTTCAACATTTGGAGTAAGGACAATGTGATAGACACTTGACTTTTTTTTATAAGTTGAGCGTTTATAATTAGTAATACTCGTGACCGGAAGCTAAACTACTTCAATTAGCGATCTTCAAAACTCATCACATCATATTGATAGCCTGCAGCAGGCAGATGTCACCCAAAATGATGAACGTATTCCGACCTGTGGAATGTCCGGCGTGGGCGTAGGTACCACCAGGAAGTATCGAACAAACTCCAATTCAATCGAATCCAGGCTGCCTTTGGCACAATTTTATAAATAAACTTCACGGAACAAGGAGTGGGCAAATTGTTGGCCCACATTTACTGTCCCGTCCCTGTTGTTGTTGTATGTACCATACCAATGTACCAAGTTAACTTTCCTTGGGGTAATAATGTGTTGTCGCGTCGACATCCCACTCCCGAACGAATGCCCCCGTTGCGGCTTCCATCATTCGGCTGAAAATATGTTAGAAATTTTCATAAATTTTCCGCGGTAAAGATTAATGAGCTGCACACACGCAACGGCGCGGTAGGTAGACGAACACGCGCGCTGTTGGTTGGATGACATCTTTTTGTACGAGACGACAACACTGGATTTGCTGGTCATTTCATTGAATAACGAATGGTTAGCGTTTGCGGTTGTCACTTGTAGTCACGCTACGTTGTAGAGTGGAATGTCATTGCTGTGTTACTGTCATTCTTGGAAAAAATGTCCCAAGTAACACAGAAAACATCTTTGGAAATTGAAATTCTTAAAGATGTATTATAAATGTACTATAAGTGGAATCTCAAACTATCAGTGTCATAGACGAGCTCTAATTGTGTTGTTCGATAACAAACACAAAACCTAACTGCAGTCTTGCCCATGGGCTTCATAAACGTATGGAATATGTTGTTTAAACAATTATACAACACTACTAAAGCAACAGGCGCACAAGTTCCAAAAATGTTTACGTTTTCACATTTAGCGCTTTTATTGTCAATCGTCACTTTTGAAAAAAAAACACTTTGTTTTAGTAAATAATCTGCCAATGCACCCGGCTCTATGACCCCCGCGAGACCAAGTCAGCCAACGTAACCGATTCAGCTGGTCCAGCCGCATAACGTTTCTGTACCTCCCAAAAGACCAGGAGCACTCCAAGCCAACTCCATTTTTTTTATCCCAAATACCTATGTGTCTACTTTTTAGCAGTATCGTACGGTGTATCGGATACCACTGCAAATGCAGTGGCAGCGTTCTTCCGGCAGTGTTCTGTTGACCTTCCAACCCCAGTGCAGCTTTGCTTATTTTACAACGGCACACGCAAATCGCCCCGGTAGCTTTCAAAACCTTCGAATTCGAACCTCACCGAGACTGAATATGAGCTGAGCCGTCATTCATTGAGCTAAGATTCTTCACACGGATAACTCTTTTGATGAGCACTACCAATTTCCCTCAGCAATTTATTCGGGTGGACTTTTAAATTTGTCATTGGACTAATACTAATGATTAACGGAATGCTAACTGGAAATTCCACAGAAACTAAAAAAACTCTGACGAGCCTTTGGGCAACAGCGCGTTTGGTGACAAAAATACATTTTGACGTTTTGATAGACTTGAGAGTCGCTACACAAATATGTTGTAATACAGTTTTTTAGCTGTTGCGATGATTACTGCAAAATCAAATAATAACATATTTGTGTTTATATTGGAAAAAAGCTATCAAGACGTATTATTAACGTTGATAAATGACCTATCACATTTCATTATTGAGTTCCTCTCTAAATGTAATTTCAACGCTATTTTAACTATGTTTTTACAAACAAAGAGCAGGATTAGTAAAAATGTTTTTGTTTCTTCGAGAAATAATTTTGATTACAGTGCTGGCTAAAAATATGAAGATGTAAAATGCAAGCCAAGCAAATTGACATTACATATTAATTTCCTTGCTTGGTGAGAGCTATATTTTTTTTAAATTCTGAATATGAAAATTTTATATGAGCGATAATTAGTAATTCGTCATATCTTCCATTAATTCGTGTATAATCAAAATTTAAATTATTATCAACATTTTTGATTGTCACTGTTAGCTTCACGAAGTTGCCGCCATATTTTTATCTTTCACGCGGATTAAAAAAAATCTCCAAACCAGGATTATTCGTTGATTTATGATATATTTTTAAGTCATTTCAATGGCGCTCAAATTATGCAAAAGTAAAATTATTGGTTTCACAGTAAATCTGCAACAGCATAGCTAAACATGATTAACACCTCTGTGCCTGAGCATTTCAGAATTTATCTTCTGAAAAATAAACGGCCATTAACATCATCACTTATAAATAATCATCATTTTTTTCGTGCACTTAGCAAGTGTAGATTACATTGTTATATTATTTTTTTCGGAAAGTTTCTTCGCTTCAAATATCGAGGTTCTTAAATAAAATATCAGTTTGTTTGAAAAAGATGTTCTGCAAGCTATATCGCTTTTAAATGACTTAATTGTAACATATGAGTATGTTATGTAATATAAGTGTTTTCTGCTAGTTGATTCATCTAAAATTAGCCTAATTTTAACCAAAGAATGTGATTGCATTATCTGAGTATTTTGTCATTATTAAATACAGTCAAATAACTTGATGGAAACTGATTATTAATGATGCGTCAGGTGTGAACGACATAATTAGTATTATAAGTGTATCACAATACATCTTATATAACTTGTAAGATGTTTTATAAGCCGCCATTTTTTGCGCTGTTTTGATTTTATAAGTGTCTAAAATCAAGTAAATAATGCAAGGAAAATACAGCAGATTATGTTGTAAACGTTGAGTTTTTACAATTATATAACAAGTTGTGTTACTTGGGGTGTTTGACTAATCGAGGATTTTTTACCATGAATAAATTATCATGACAATTGGAAAACTGTGCTGTTGTTTTCTCCATTTATTGCCTCTTCGACAGCACAGTTTTCCAAAGTTTTGCTCGAACAGCATCAAATCAGACAAAGAATCATAATACCCACGCTTTTTGCACGATTTCCTTGCAGAAACGGAGACTTCACCTTCTCACCATACAAAAACTCAGCTAGTTACTTCAAATCTAGTACTTCGCCGATTGTGCCCTATTATAGCATTGAATATTCCACGACATCATGATGCTGATTCACGTTTTTATTAGTATTTATCATGAAGTCAGTAAAAACCTAACATCGAGAGCTGAGACCACGTCAATAGCATTGAGTGACTGTAGATATATTTCGGGCCCAATTTCGTTTGATCAGCACATTTTGGGGCCGTTATAACAAAAGAGATGTTGACAGCAATGCCTGTCACTGGGCCGACTGAGACGGATACTTGACCTAGAGGCGCAGGGCACGGTTCTTATCCAAAGATTGATCGTTTGATTCTCATTCGGATGATGTTTTATATATTTTTTGCAAGCTGGGGCCTGAAGATCTGCAAGCGTAATCAATGGTTTGTTAGTCCATTACTGACGCGTTGTAATATCCTACAAGCTCATGGAACATTGGTGAATAGAGAACTAATATTCAAAGATATTCTAGATCATTCAAGAACTTCCGCGAGTGAAGGTCTAAGAACTACAAGCGTAATCAATGGTTTTTTAGTGCATTACTGACGCGGTGTAGCATCCTGCTGGTCCATGGAGTTAAGTTATGTAGAGAAATAATTATCAAAGATGTTCTAGGTCATCCAAGAATTTCCGCGAGAAATGGTCTTAAGATCTACGAGCGTAATCAATGGATTGTTGTTACATTACTAATGCGGTGTAACATCGTACAAGTCCATGAAGGCATGTTTTTGTTATAAAGAACTGCTTTCCAAAGGTGGTCCAGGTCATCCAAGAACTTTAGCGAATAAAGACCTGAAGGACTACAATCGTAATCAACCAATTGTTGTTACATTACTGATACGCTGCAACATCGTACAGGTCCCATGGAGCATGGTTCCTCAAAAACTAATTTGCGAAGATGTTCAAGGTAATCCAAGGATTTCCGCGAGTAAAGTCGTTGAGATCTACAGGCGTTATCAATGGATTGTTGACTAAGGACTAAGACTAAGGAGCATAGTTCTGAATTCCTAAAATTTTCGCGAGTAAAAGCTTTAGATTTACAAGTATAATCAATGGATTTTTGTTACATTCTGATATGGTGAATAATCCTACAGGCCCATGAAGCATAGTTCTGCAGTGGATTAATTTCCAAAGATGATCTATAACTTCCTAGACCATCTGTTAGGGAAGGTCGTAAGATCTACAAACGTAATCAATGGATTGTTATTACACCAGTGATGTGGTGTAAATCCCACAGGTTCATGGAAGAATCTTGTGTAGAGTAGTGATTTCTAAAGATGCCATAGCAGGGGTTTTCAGCCCTTTCGGCTCGCGGTGCACTTTTTGGAAACAATTCGCTCCGCGGTGCTCATGTTCATTATTACAAAAAAATCGTCAAAAAAACTGTTGTATTTTCCATACTAGCGACACCCAGGTGCATACAATTGTCGTTAACAATTTTTCTCACTGACTGACACTGACACTGCCTTGCATTTTTCCATTACTTTTCGGGGGACACAGTAACACAGTTATTCGACTTGGAATATTTCTTGCTGAGAATATTTCTGAAAGCATTCAAATAAAATCTTTATAAATATTGAGTGAAATCCTGAAAAGATTCATAACAAAATTCTTGCAAAATTAGTAGCATTTTGTTTTCAAAAAATTACAACCTTTGGTATAATATTGCAAGTTTTTTGATAATTTTTTTCCAGGCGCTCTTGTCAATTCTGAAGAAGATTCCTGAGTTCTAGATCTGAGATTAATTCCTACTCTGGTATCGAACAAAGCCTCAGAAATATAAGTAAGTTTTTTTTTTTAATCATTGAAAATTCCTTGTGGGGTGCTTATGAATATCCATAACGAGTTCCTAAAAAAAATTATACTTATGTGTAGGGTTTTGGTAGATTTGTTCTATGATTCTTCGCATATATCGGAAAGGATTTGTGCTGGATTCAAGGTAAACAAGCCATTGGAAATAATGCAAATGTTAGGGGGATTAGGGGCATAATGGACACCCGGGGCGAAATGGACACCCCTGTTTTTGCCGAAACCGTTGACTTTTATGTAAAACTTTTAATGCATAAGTGTAAAGGAACAAGACATTGTTCTATTTTTCAAAAGTACCATTTATATTCCTTCAAAATAACCAAAATATCCTTGAAATTGAAGCATGTTCTTCATATGGTGGATTTCTTATAATTTCGAAGCAGCAGCAAATAAGGCATTACGAGTGATTGAGTGTGTCCACCATACAAACAAGTGTATTGTTAGCTTATCTACATGTATACGTAGATTTAGCAATTATATTTTTGATCTGAACACACTGAAAATAGCAATTTTAATGTTGTAGTCTATTCGGGGCGAAATGAACACTGGCAATTTTGAATGGATGTACGCGCGTTGCATACTGTTAGGCGTTTTAGAGAGTTTGAAAAAATTCAATCCGGTTATTTTAGCCTAAAATTAATTTAATTAACTTTGAAGTTATGTAAACTCGTCTAAGATGGAGTGTTATATATGTGGTATTGATCTCCGTTGGCAAATTACTTAACTGGTCGATATTCTCAAAGATACAGCATAAAATATGCAGGGGTGTCCATTATGCCCCGATGGGTGTCCATTTCGCCCCGTACCTTTCCTGCCAGCTCCAAAAAA
This sequence comes from Aedes albopictus, assembly GCF_035046485.1. Classification (NCBI taxonomy): domain Eukaryota; kingdom Metazoa; phylum Arthropoda; class Insecta; order Diptera; family Culicidae; genus Aedes; species Aedes albopictus. The sequence continues at coordinate 400,156,112 of NC_085137.1, forward strand.
CACACGGTTTTCAACTCATTATTTCATCACAATAATGACATTCTAATAGCTGTAAAAGATTGAAATACGTAGGAAACAAGTTAAAGTTGTATGCCAACTGATAATATGTTAAGTTTTTGTCTGTTATACATGCCTAAAATACTCATTTGCTTAGGGTGTCCATTATGCCCCTAATACCCCTACTCTCAATTTTTTTAAGCACCTTCCATAGTTTGGCCATAGACCACTTTTTCAATTATTTCGAATTATTTTTCATTTAGGCTCAATTGAAAATGGCAGATGTTCCAGAACTAAAAAACATTTTTTTTCCAAAGTGATCCACAAATCGAAGAAAATAAGAATGTCAGATAGTTTATTTAGTTAATTTTCAATTATGACAATCGGACACGCTGGTTTTTGTTCGCTTTTTCGTCATTCTGGAGAAAAGTGCTTTTTCAGTTTTTGATAATATGCATTTTTAATTTGAGCCTTAAGCAGGTAATCCATTTGAATATGCAGAATTTTCTTAAGTGCCGCGGTGCACTTGTCATGGCTTCGTGGTGCACAAAGTGCACCGCGGTGCATGATCTGAAAACCCCTATAGACCATCCAAGTATTCTCGCAAGTATAATCCTTGAAATGTACAAGGTTATTCAATGGGTTATTATTCCATTATAGATGCGATGCAACATCCTTTAGGTGCAAGGAAGATAGTTCTGCAGAGTGATTTCCAAGGATCTTCTAGGTCATCAAAGAACTCTCGCGAATACAGGCCTGTAGATCCAAGCGCAATCAATGAGTTGTTATTAAATTACAGGTGCGATGTAACATCCTACAGGTCCATGGAAGATGGTTTTGTAGAATTATGGATTTCAAAGATGTTCTAGGTCACCCAAATACGGGATTTCGGGAAGGTCATTGATTATGCTTGTAGATCTTGAGGCCTACACATACAAGGAGCAGCCTGTTTCACACAAATTTACGTTTTTACCATAAATAAAGTCTAGCTAGCAATCGCTAAAACCAAGTCGACAGATAAAACATATAAAAACAAAATATTGAACCAGATTCGAACACTAGTCCGCTGATTGAGAGGCACGGACTATACATCTCGGCCATATCACCAAGTTGTATGGTAGTCGACAAATGTGCAACTTTTTCTACGTACCTGGTCAGATAGATTTGTTGACTTCTTGTGCAACCGACTTGAACTTACATGACGAATGTAAAATTGAGTCAAATTTGCCATTCAGTCATGAAATGTTTACGTACGTTGATGGTTTACGTCACGTGTAAATTTCTAATTTTTTAAGAGTTACGAAAATTCATAGCCCAAGTAACACACATGTTATATAAAAGTTACGACAGCGCAAGTTTTGGTTGTATAGAAGATTATTTTACGTTATTTCAACACAATGTTAGAATTACGTAAAATAAACTTCTATACAACCAAAACTTGCGCTGTCGTAACTCTATTATAACATGTGTGTTGCTTGGGAGAAACAATTCTTGACCGTCTCCTTGATCTTTCGCTTCGTCCGTCTTAGCCCTTATTAATATCTAAATATCCTCTGGAACCCTCCTTGAAACCAATGCACTCCCTTTCTCAAACCCTTCAAACATGCCTTTACACAACACAAACAGGGTCCTTAACACGATTCCTAAAACATAACAATCTAATTTTATCTACAACATGACATTCATAGGAATAGCAAAAAATGAACTAAATAAAAACAAGACTCAGCGGACATCATACACTCATCAGCAAGCACAAATGGCTTGTAGAAGTAAACACAGCACACGCAAACGAGGAGATACGTAGGCTTGATTACATAACTGCACTTATGAAACACACTATTGATCATGATCATTAATTCGATCTAACTAAAACAACCATACTAGATCAAACACGGAGCTATAGAACAAACACAGACAATCTCGATACCACTTACGCTGAAATACTACATACCATTAGACATTTTAAACCGGGAGCGGTCGCGTCGCGTCGTGTACTGAGTACACCAACCATGAAAAATGCACCTAAGACGCGGATTAACAGCAGACGATATAGAAGACAAAACGATGAAAATAGCAACACATAGGGTTAAACTAAGTATCAAGTAGTACTGTAAACATTTGACGAAAAATGTTACCACAAAAATGCCCAGAAGATGACCAACCGTCAACTACAAAAACAGATAATTTAATACGAAAACGATAAATCAAGTAAGAGTAGTTAAAGAAGTGATATTGTGACCAACTAAAGCCCACTTTTCGGCTTTTCGGGCCCGTATGAAGTTGATCACCAATATCAACTTCTTTTCCCGATCAGCCTAGATAGCTGTGTAGTGTCGGTAGCGGTTAGTTCAACTGGCTAAGAATAGCACTACGGACCGCCTGTTCCAGTGGTAGGAATCCACTAATCAGGTGACCCCTAATTCATGGTGTTATGCGGCTTTATGCTTACCGTGCCTAGGAATGAATGGCTAGGGGGGTCTAATAAAAACCTAACCGCAAACGGAGCCTGTGGAGTACCAGGGCACCCTCCACAGTATTTGCCCTTACTGTGCTAACCGGAGCAATAGCGCGGTGGACCTTGTGTTTCTCCGAGACAATCAGCTGCCCTTCTTCAATCTCATACTTGAGGCTGAATAAGGGCGGGATTATGAAGATGTTATTAATTAGTTTAGATTTTCACCTATATGGTTTCGCATTATGCGTTTTACACAGTGTATTCTGTGCATCCTCGCCTTTGGAGTAATAAGTTTTACATATCGTACCTTTCGTGTTTAGTTAGGCTTAATCAACATCTTTTATATATAGATTAAGAAAAGATATGGGGTTTTTACGCCTTCTTGTTTCCGGCAAAATGTGGCTGACTCAAGGAGGCTTTTCCCCATCATAATCCATTTCATTAAGACCTTAAGGTCAGATGGAATTATTAAACAAATAAATAAATAAATAAATAAATAGAAACAGTTGGAACAGACGACGTTCGGCTGGATCGGAGGCTTTCAGGTCGGCTCGCAAGGCCTACCAGAAAGCTCTTCGGTCTGCTGAACGATCCGGCTGGAAAAACCTTTGTACAAATGTTTCCAGTCTGAGTGAAGCCAGTCGATTGAACAAAATCCTTGCAAAATCTAAGGATTTTCAAGTGAACGAACTTCGTTTGCCAAATGGTGATTTCACTTCCTCTGATGAGGAAGTTTTAGAATGTTTATTCAGTACACACTTCCCCGGATGTGTGGATATTACATCTTCGGATGAACCTGATGTCTTTTCTTGTAGTTATGATTCTTTAGCTTCGGCTCGGAGTATCATAACTTTAGAATCGATTGAATGGGCACTTAATAGCTTTGCTCCTTTCAAATCTCCTGGGGCAGATGGGATTTATCCTATTTTGCTTCAGAAGGGATTTGATCATTTCAAACATGTTTTGAAACAACTACTTGTTTGCAGTTTTGCTACAGGGTATATTCCCAAATCCTGGCGGGATATTACTGTGAAGTTTATTCCGAAAGTGGGTCGCGCGTCGTATGAAGAAGCAAAGAGCTTCAGACCTATCAGTTTGACCTCTTTTCTTCTGAAATGCTTAGAACGCATTGTGGATCATCACATCCGTGATGTTTATCTGGCCAATGTGCCTCTTCATGTGAACCAACATGCTTACCAATCTGGAAAGTCCACTGTGACTCTTTTACACAAAGTTGTTTACGATATCGAGAAGGCATTCGCTCAAAAGCAATCCTGCTTGGGTGTTTTCTTAGATATCGAGGGTGCCTTTGACAACGTGCCTTTCGATGCCATATTGGAAGCCGCACGGGGTCATGGTATATCTCCAATGATTTCCAATTGGATTCACCAAATGCTCAAAAACCGACATGTCTTCTCGACATTGCGTCAAGCGGCGATTAGGAAATTGAGTGTTTGTGGATGCCCCCAAGGGGGAGTCTTATCACCACTTTTATGGAATCTCGTAGCAGATACGCTATTGAGGCAACTCAATAATAGCGGTTTTCCTACTTATGGTTTTGCCGACGACTACCTAACATTGTTAGTCGGTATGTGCATCAGCACCCTTTTCGACCTGATGCAAAACAGTAGTTGAGGGTTGGTGTCGCCAATATGGCCTTTCGGTAAATCCGAGTAAAACATCTATTGTTCTTTTCACGGAAAAGCGAAACCGTAATGGTGTTCGAACTTTACGTCTCTTTGATTCTGAAATCAATGTGACTGAACAGGTAAAGTACGTTGGAGTCATTCTTGATTCCAAGCTTTCCTGGACACCTCATGTTGAGTTCAGAATCAAGAAAGCTTGTATGGCCTTCGGGCAATGCCGGCGAACCTTTGGTACAACTTGGGGTCTAAAACCCAAGTATATCAAATGGATCTACACAACTGTTGTTCGGCCAATATTGGCCTATGGATGTCATGTGTGGTGGCAAAAGGGCGAAGTGAGAACGGTCCAATCAAAGTTAGGCCATCTCCAAAGGATGTGCTTAATGGCGATGTCTGGAGCGTTCTCTTCAACTCCCACGGCAGCGCTCGAAGTTCTCTTTGACGTTGTCCCACTACACATTCATCTCAAACAAGAAGCACTTTCTTGCACTTACCGTCTATGGGTACTCGGTTTATTAGAGGAAACTCCTGTGAACCGCAGTTCAACACACACCTCGTTGTTTCCACTTTTGGTGAATTGGGACAAAGTTGTCCTTGCTCCAAGTGATCTTACAATTGCTTGTAATTTTCCATATAGGACATTTTCCACGAAATTCCCTTCCCGGGAAGAGTGGACATCTGGTTATCTGGAGAGAAGTATTTCAGACGGCATCGTATGTTACACTGATGGCTCCCTTCTAGAAGGTCGAGCAGGTGCTGGTGCTTATTCTCGTGAACTAAGGCTGTATCAGTCTTATTCACTTGGCAGACACTGCATCGTTTTTCAGGCCGGAATCTTTGCTCTTATGTGCGGAGTGCAATCAGCACTTCAGCAGCACGTAATGGGCAAAGTAATATACTTCTGTTCAGATAGCCAGGCTGCTATTAAAGCACTTGCTTCGGCCAACTCCAGGTCGAAGATAGTTATCGCTTGTCGAACTCAAATTGAGGAGCTGAATTCAGCAAACGCTGTTCACCTTGTATGGGTACCTGGCCATTCTTCCATCGCTGGAAATGAATTGGCTGATGAGTTAGCTCGCACTGGAGCATCACATGACTTCATTGGCCCTGAGCCAGCTATTCCGGTATCCAAGTGTTGGGTGAAGCTTCAGATTGACACCTGGGCTGCCACTCAGCACAAACAATACTGGAATAGTTTGGAGTCATGTCGTCAAACAAAATTGTATTGTACTGAGCCATCTCTAGGGGTGGCAAAGTATCTAACAAATCTGTCAAAGCAGAATTGCAGCATGCTGGTCAAAGCATTGACTGGCCACTGCCGACTCAGTTATCACATGGCGAATATTCAGCAAGCTGATTCATTTTCATGTGATAGCTGTGAATCCGATTATGGAACTTCGTATCATTTAATATGTAACTGTCCAGCTTTTGCGCAATTGCGTTTCCGAGTACTCGGGAAACACTTATTAAGTGAAACTGACTTCAGAAACCTGAATCTTCAGGACGTTCTGTTGTTCTTGACCCGCTGTGGTAAAGAGCTATAGGCTCTCTTTACGCTTTATGCATTATCACAGTGCCCTTCTCAGGGCGCTGTTCGAACCCATTGTGGCACGCTTATGCGTTATTACAGTGTCCTTTTCAGGACGCTATGTGAACCCATTGTGGTACGCTTTTGCGAGTATGACGATCCTATTCCCTTACCTGTCCTTTCCCATCTCCTATCCTTTTTCCTTCCCTTTTCCGTCAGGTAAATGATGAATAGGCTCGTGTTCATGGCGATGGCACAAATTTCCCAAATGGAGGAGAACGTGCCTCTAGAGCCGACCTACTGATAAGTAGTACTGTAAACATTTGACGAAAAATGTTACCACAAAAATGCCCGGAAGATGACCAACCGTCAACTACAAAAACAGATAATTTAATACGAAAACGATAAATCAAGTAAGAGTAGTTAAAGAAGTGATATTGTGACCAACTAAAGCCCACTTTTCCCTTGAAAAAGCCCACATGTCATGGCCAAAACGTCGGGCAGAATAGAATAAAGCGTTTAATTTTCAAGACTAATAGCGCCAACTTTCTCCGATTTATCTGTTAGCAAGTTACCTTCACGGTCATTACACGAGACGAAAGACGGCGCTGTTTTTCTCCGCACGTCATTGACAGTTTCGTAAAATATCCGCATATCATTTTGTTTCATACTGTTTTACGCATCAGTGACGACACACGTGGAGGAGAATGGGCAAAATGATAAACTTACCGATGTTTTCTGAGCATTGGGTTCGTATCATTCGATTTGTTAGTTTGCGTAAATTTTGTTTTACGAATTGAGAGAAAACTCTTTTTTATTTAAGTTTCGTTTCTTCAATAGGAATATATTCTATATGGGGTAATTCTGGAAGAGATTAAATAAAATACTGTTGTTCGCACGAAGAGATCGAGCCTTTGCTCGAATGCTTTATTTAGCTATCTATCCAATACAGTGGTCGGTGTAAGGGTGGTATACACCACAAATCTTGCTTATTTTAGTAACGCAACCAAACCAAGGAAAACCCCATGACTCATCATCATGGCCTTCGCATTGTGAAGAATTTACAACTGCCGGATCATTTGTATTTTATAACCGGATAATAAACTCCAGTAGTGCATAATTAAAGAAACTTCCGAAGTGGTGGTTGCTGCCGTTATTCTAGAAGCAATAGCAGCAACAGAACAGAACATGAAGCTTCTAGGTGTACCTCCGCCAGGAGAACACCGAAAGTACTTTGCTCGCGAACTAATTAGCACACTTTTCGCGTTTGGTTATACCATTAATGGTAGGAGTTCCTGCCGTACTCGGTATAGGTACATCATTCTGCACTTCTGCACAGGGCAAGGTAGTGGAATGATGAAAACCATTGCGCGCCGCGACAACTTCGAAAGCACTCTTGCCTGTCGGCTGGCGGTACAGAAGATGAGAGCCAAAGAAAAACTTGATTAATTTTGTTTCCCGTCAAAAGGTACACATGTTTTGAGAGAGAACACTTTCGCCGGGTACTTTCTTCCTGTCGTATTGTTTCACGTGTTGTACGTTTTACATACAACTACCATTCATTCTAACGATTTTTTGTTGGTTTTTATTTTACGATGACAAGCCGGCATGCAGTTGTTACTCATGTCAGCAGACAATCCCCCGGTGATACAGAATTGAAATTGCTTGCCGACTCTCTGCTACAACGAGCATTCGCAGCACTGCGGAATGGTCAGATTAAAGCGACTGCCGCCGCGCCGAAGGCATAAAGTACAAAGTTGTAGCATTACCAATTGGGAGGCAAATTGAGTGCCAACGCTGTTCCCTCCTGTTGTGCTCATGCCAGAACGAAATATGACGGCTAATTAAATTTATTAAATTTGCGACTGGGTGCGGAGCACCTCGGTGATGACATTTCCAAATGTGCGCGAATCAACGACGACAACTTTTCCCAATTCAATCTCAGCAGAAATGGGCACCAATATTTACCGATGAAGGCAGGTCGTTGACGACTACCTACTGGTGGTAAGGAGAATGGTCACGGTTAATTGAGGACAACGAGCAAATAGCAGAATTTTTGGAAACTGTGTCTAAAACTGTAAGATTAAATATTCAAGTGCAGTAAATAGTCAACTCAGCTGTATGCTGATTATAACATATAGCTCTTCGTGTCCAACTTCTTTATGTTAAAAAAAATCAGGAAAGAAAATTAGCCAGCGTCATGAATTATGGTTCATGATTGCATGACTACTTGACACATCAAGAACAAGCCAATTAAAAGCAGAAGATTTAAGTTCGATCCCTGTTAGAATATGCTTATCCAAGCTGGTGGATCAAGATATACATAGCTAAATCATGAGAATGTAATTCAAGTCTTCAATTCGCGAAGAACGTTCGACAAACTGTTGACAAGTAACGCACAGGATGTATTACGGCTGAATAGCTGATGGTCATGATATCATGGACAGTTTCATAATTTGTATCATAGCACACAAAGTATTTTTTCTTGTGTAGATTCCTTGCCCAAAATTCAACGTAAACAGCCTACGACCCCGGTTTGCAATATACTCGTGTGTACTCTCGAGAGGAAAATCTACTTTTCTGGTGGAGGAGGGGTAACCGTCACGTAATATCCTGTTCAAGGATGGAAAATCCAGTCTGACTCGAAGTATGAGCTTCTATAGCCAGTCATAGATACCAGCAGCAACATTCCCTTTGCTCTCGTGTGCTTTTGCCGAGAAGATGGCAAAAGAACGTTCGGAAGGTTAGGTGCACGTACACACTGAAGCGAGCAACCATCAGGAAAAGCAAATAAACAACACTTACAGCTGTTCGCTCTGCTGTTGGGTAGAGATTCGTCGTTTTTTTCCTGATGAAATTCTGATGGTACCAGGCTTGATTGTTTTACTTCTGGCACAGCAATAATCCATTCAGGGTTTCCACTGTGGGTCTTTTGCATGCATGTTTACTCATATGATATCATGATTCGGAAGAAAATTAAAAAAAGGGGCAATTCCAACGAATTCTTATTGTTCTTAGGTTTTACTCGTCATGATTTATAACCCAGAATAGAGGTGCAGTCGAGTTTCCTACAATACAGTGCTACCCACTTTATGCCCACCGCATTTGCTCGACAATTCTACTTCCAATGAAACTATTTTTTTCTTGTACAATAAGCTTATTATCTTCCAAAAATCAACTGAATTGGATAAAAGACAACAGAGAAATAACGGTGGCGTAAAGTGGGTGACATCGTATTATAGGAGTCATGACTGTATGTCGAACATTTGCGTGACGACAACGAGAAATTGGAAAGTGACGGAAATTTTCCGGAGCTAGAAGATGCAACTGCGGAAGAACAAGGGAAACCAAATTTCCGTTCGGTTCTGCTGTGCATCCCCATAGTAACGCTAATTTACGATACGAACCAGAAGTTTTCCAATAGAGAAGTTTTGCTGGAGTTTTTTTTTTTACCAACGTTACCAAAACGCAACAACAACTGAGAAGCTTCCTAGTATTATCTGGAATGCAGTTTCAAGAATCTTATGTGATGCTCGGAGTATGCTTACTTTGCTCGTTAAATGTTATAGGCCAATACGCTACAAACAGCGGTATGCACTTTTTCGACATTATTGTCAAATTAAATTGAAGCTAAAATACAAAAGGCGAATCAACGCAAAGACATAGGACTATCATGTCTTTTAAGAATCATATCGAAAGGACAAGTTTTCAGAAATCAGACTACCGTTTCCTAAGTTAGATGGAAGCTCGTATTTCATCCGGTACTCAAAGCTGGCAAAATTAGACACAACAAATTTGGTGTGTTTTTTTTTTAATTTTATGTTATGAAAATACACAATGAAAAAAATGTCATGATATCATGACTCACTTTGTCGTAACGCCACAGCTTTGATCCTGACCTGATCTTGTCCAGGCGTCCCGATCCTTTATCACGTCAGTATTCGTTGCAGGGATCAAAAATACGAGGACTTTTTCTTTCTCGTCATCTCTACTTTACAATGCACGACATCGACGATGATAACGGAGGTAAAATTTCCCAACTTTTTATTAACGGCACGGAATCTACACGTTGCCGTTCGTCAAGTATCCTTCTCGGATAGGCTATTTGTGACCTCACTTTTGAACACAAGAAAATATGTTTTCCAAAGGAAACAAACCGGAGACCGGTGGGTCGAAAATCGCACTCTTGTCCTTCGTCTGAAAGGAAGGCCCCTCCTTCGATCGCTCTCGCACAATAAAAAAGCTTCAGTACTATTTTTCACAAACGCTTTTGAACTTCAGAACAAGCAATTGTGCTTATTTTGTCACTAATTTAAGATTCTACACCCAGAAAAAATGAAAACAAACAACTGACGCCTTGATGGGCAAATGGCTGACAGGCTTGCATTATATAACGTTAAACGACGCCAAAATCCGTAATTTTGTTTCATGTTTTCATTACTCGGAGTCATGTTTACAGGTATCAGAGACATGATACCTGTACAATGGCTGAGTGTAATGCTATTTTATTTGTGAAAGCAAGAATAGCTTCGAATGACGCTTTTCGCAATCATGTCTTTTGGTCATGAAAAGGGTTACAATTGTTCATGAATACCAAAGTATAGGTCATGATATCATGATTATGATTTGTATTATGCTGGCCTAGCCTAATATTTACCAATTTTCGCTAATTGTTGAACGGTGTACTCCGGTAGTCGAAGTTTCAAATTATCTGTTGCATTTGTTTCATGGGGGTTTCAGAGGGGTTTCAAGGAGTTTCGCAAGAAGGAATGAACGTTGAGTTTCAAGAAGCTTCCCGAGGCGAGTTTCACATAAGTTTTATGGAGGTTATACGGGCGTTTCATATGGTTTTACACGCTAATAAAACCGTTGTTATAAAAAGCTTAAGCAAGTGCACTGAAATTAATATATGTTGAGTGAAATGATGCCGTATCGTGACGCATCAAAAGTAAATTACTAAGAAACGTATTTCAAACTTTCTGGCAAATGTTCCACCGACTATCAGCTGACTATTTCGCCTAGTGAAATAAAATCACAACGCCCAAGAAAGCTATAAAGTTCCACAATTTTGCTTCAAATTTCCTGGTACGACGTTGCATTATTTTTTTCCCAACCAACTTCGTCCTGTTATAGCTCAGTAATAGTCCTGTTACGAAACTATCGCGCTGCTGCTGCTACCACGGGCTGCTGACTGATGGACGACGAGCGCTGCGTTTGACTAAATAATGCTGGTGATATTTCTCCTCCGGCTTGTGCCGGGTCCGGGTAGTTGTGTGCCAAGTTGATATCCGTGCAGTTTTTTTTGCTCTACTCTTGCTCGTTTGTAGGATTGCAAGCTGTCTATTAAGAGTGCAGAAATGCAGCAAAAAACGAGGTCGACGGCTGGCTGTGGGCAACCGGAGCTCTAGCTAACTAGATTGTCCTTGCCCGCTTGGTGTGCCAGCTACATCGTCTTCACCTGCACAGGTTTTCCCTTTTTTTTCGCTAAATTTCAAATGGAGCACCACTTGTCGTGATAAAGTACCACTGCCGCCGCCAGCGCCAGATATGAAGATTCGATGGGCAACCTATATATCTACATAAGTTTATAACCGCCATCATCAGCAGCACCACTTGTGTGTTACGAAATGTGGAATTAATTTTACTTTCGGTGAATCCCCCACACCCCAAATACCAAAGGTCAGAGCCGTCGCCGTGGCGAAATGTGCATGGAATGTTTGAATTTTTGGCTTTCCACTGCTGATGAGGGCGGCTGGCAGCAACGGGCATTGCATTGCAATAAATGGGAAAGTGATGTGAATTTTAGCGAATTAGGGAAATGTAGGCGTGTTCAGTATTGGAGTGCCGCCAAGTACGAATTTAAGCACCATCGGCTCAATATGGAGCTATAAATTTGGTGGAATAAGCCAACTTATGCACCGAAAACAAATCCCGTGCAACATTAAGCCCCAATATGCATTACAATGAATCGATGTCCATACAAAAACAAGGACTAGCTAGGGAGTAGTAAATACCCGTGAATAGAAATGGACTTCAAAACTCTTGATACGACCTTGTGGTCTCGAAAATTGTTCGATTTGTAAGGTCCCACGACCCACGACGGATGGTAAGGACCCACGACCAGTGCTGAAAATGTCATTTGGCGCTGTCCATAAACTACGTAGACTCAATTTTGGCAATCTCAGACCCCCCCCCCCTCCCCCCTCGTAGACTTTCGTCCATACAAAATTTTCGAAATTTGTAAGGACCGTAGACTTTGGCCAGACCCCCCGTCCCCCCCTCAGAGTCTACGTAGTTTATGGACAGCCCCTTTCGACATCAACCAACTGCAGCTCATTTTAAAAGCTGAACCTGACAATATGATATATAAGAAATTTATGAGTCTAGTGTAGACTAGTTCTATAATAAAGTCACGGAAAATCCGCTCTTTTTCGAATATATAAGGTAAATGTCACGGACTACTTACGAAAAATACCGATTGATATTCATCATGAATATCATTGTCATTTTTCAAAGGTAGTCCGTGACATTTACCTTGAATATTCGAAAAAGAGCGGCTTTTCCATGACTTTCTTGTAAAACTGGTCTAGCCGCACAAGTTTTTCATATATCATATTCTCAGGTTCGGCTTCTAAAATCAGCTGCACTGCCCATGATTGCATATCAGTACCATCTTTGCTGGGTTTCCTATTCATATGGGACAGTTATGCGGTCATAGGCAGTGCAGGTGGTTGAATTTAGATATGTCGAAATGACATTTTCAGCACTGCCCACCACAACAGCAAGTGGACTCCGGATTGACTGATAAAGGACATCAGTAACAATACAGTTTCTTACCGATTTTGGCAACACGAGGTGAATTTTATGTTGCCAAATTGGGGTGTTGCCAAAATCGGTAATTTTTTTTGTGGATTATTTTCAACTTTTATACGTTAATTTGGCGTATATTTTAAATATGGACTATTCACAACTTATAAAACGATCCCTGTAGGTGACGTTCATAAATTACATCATGATTTGTAAATTTGTTGATTTTGGAAAATTTAATGAATTTTGATTTTTTGAAGAAGAGTAAGGCTAAAATATAAATACTTTTACAAATACAAACGATTTTTCGAACGATTTTTCGGTAAACATTTTTGGTCAAAATTTTTTGTTGCCAAAATCGGTAAAAAATGTTGCCAAAATCGGGTGTTGCCAAAATCGGTATGAAATTGTTGCCAAAAACGGGTGTTGCCAAAATCGGGAGTAGACAAAAACGGGTATTGCCAAAATCGGTAAGAAACTGTATTATGTCCTTCTTCGTTATACTGTCGATGAAGTAGAAGACAAGCTGTTTCGAAGTTGACTATCAATGTCAGCAGTAGGATAGATGTACTAAATTTAAAACCCCCGGAAACTACTCTCAAATCCTCAAAAGTCTCAGAGAAACCCCCAGAAGCCTCTTGAAACGCCTTAAGACCCCTCAGAAACTTTTCATGAAACTCTCTTAAAAGCATGGTTCCTGATTTACAGTGTGCCACAGTTAATGGTTGCCGTTATTGCTTGTGTGCCTGCTTGACGATAGCAAACTCCGGCGAACAATTTGAAGCCACACTCGGAAATTATTCATTCGTTCCTCATTCGCATCGTGAGTGATCGAACTTAGTGTTCTTTGAGCACTTCCACAGGCTTTCTTTGCCAGCCATTGCATGAATTTGTACATTGTGAAGCAAGCACAATGATACACTATGCCCAGGGAGTCGAGCAATTTTTCCCGACTGGAACGGGAATCGAACCCGCCGTCTCCGGATTGGTGATCCATAGCCTTAACCACTAGGCTAACTGTCTAATCTAATAAACTGTAAATATCGATTACCGACTGAAACCTGCGGTTCAAAATTCAGTAAAAGATGGAAAAATACTGAACTTAGTGAAAAAAAATACATCAGAATTTAAGTAGTGTAGAAATTTACTTCGGCATATGCGCTAATTCTCGTCATATCAGATGGAAAATAGCTGAAAAAATTTTTAATTTACCTTTGGCAATGACTCATCAGATGGATGCAAATATTTGTAGACCAACCACTGGAAATCAAATAATTACGCAAAATTTCGCGTATCAAGTTCACTCCACTTAAGACTTCATATTTTTTCTCGTTTTGCGAATGACGAAAGCAACCGCTCCAAAGCTGCAACTAGCCGAATTGTTCTACATCACCGTTCAATTTTCACTAGTTGATCAGCGGGGTGAACTTGATCACTATTAGTCTTTCAACGGCTGTGGACGCTAGAATTCTGTTTCAATGTAAGAATTGTTGACGTAAATCAACTGTATGGATAAAGTTGAAGAAGTTTTTGAAGGTTTTTGTACCAATTGTGTCAGATTTTACATAAAAATATCAACTCTTTTAGAAGTGTATTGAAATTAGGTAAAAAGATTGTCTTTTCAAAAATCGCCTCCCATCAACACCTTGTAAGGACTGTATCGTTAATTATGAGTACACCTGAAAATTGCTGTATTTAAAAATGTTTTATTTATTTTGTAAATTAAATTCAATTACATTGTACTTTTCGGCACTTTTGTTTTAATGAAAAAAGTAGACCGTTTCAACGCTCTTTTGCTCAGTGAAAAGTTGACGTTTTCACAACGTAATGACAACCCAGGTAACCACTAAGCATTTGAATAAGCCGTACATCAGCCCGTATTATGCATTTGAACTGCTTGCTGCCCTACGGAAGCAGTTCGAATGCACAACTGCCTTGAGTTAGCATAAGCTGTGCTGCTCAAAAACTTTTGGCTGTTAATTAGCATTTCAACTGCTTGAGGTGTTTTCACTTGGGAGCAATCAGAATGCTTTTCAACTGCTCTTCAAATGCTAAGAGCAAAGAGGTTAGGAGATATGTTATGCATTTGGCAACACATTGTCTCTCTTACTGAGCCTATGTTTCTGTTGACAAATTTGTGCATCTGATTTGTTTCTTCATTTTCCCCTACTCATCCTAAAGTCCCACAGAAAACATTACTGTAGCAGTGTAGCTGCATTGGATTGGGAACATGCCTATCAAAAAATCACCAATTATCATTTCGTCGGGAAATATGTGCCGAATATGTGGATGCTTTGATAGATCATAAGATTGTTTGAAAAAGGGAAGAGATAATCATATTCCACAGATAAAAGAAGGGATGGTAATGCTCTACCACAATGAAATTTCTCTTGGAAAAAAGTGTGTTGTATGTTGAAACTGAAGCTGTTAGTCAATTATCTTTATATGGTATATGATTGATCAATCTCCGGATTGTAAGTTCAAACCCACATCACAACAAAAAATTAACAAAAAAGTGCCACCTAACACCAGCTGTAATAATATGGAAGGACGATGAAGCGGGGAAGCAGGCTGATTTTTGTTTTGTTTTTTTGCTCGACGAGGCGTTACGCTTTTTTGACATTTCGTCACGACGTTCCTGAAGGGGTAGCACTAAGACAGCCCGTTATTTTGCCAAAACCTGCTGTGAGGTAGCACTATATGTGCATATACGCTAATCAGCATTAAATGCCTTGTCGTAAAGGCTACTATAATGCTGGAGGAATGCTAATTTAAATGCTTACTGGTTACTTGGGAAAAATAACTTTTTGCTACTCCGTCATATAGGCATGGAGTGTGCAACAATAGGCGAGTTTTTAGCCGTGCAACAATTGGCAAATTACCCTAATATCTATTTTTATACTTGCCTTTTTGGTATCGTAACGGCCTACTTTTCTTCACTAAATCAAAGAGTTGCATTATTGTTCATAATGCAACTCATTTGGGTTGCATAAATAACTATTACAAGTCTCCACAGAAGCCCGTTAGAGAAGTCCTTGATTTTAACTATATGAATCTCATTTACCATATTGATGCCATAGTTTGATTGTCGTACGTTTTGCTGACAGTTATTTTGATTTGTTATTCGTTCTGTTCGTGTCGTTGTCTACCTCAACAAGTCATAAATTTTAAGCTTGAAGAACTTTTTAACAATAAAAGGCACCCCATTTTTTGTTGTGACTACTTTAGTAAGCCCCACATTATTAGCGTGGTTCAAAATACCACATGAGCATGAGATGACCGTACAAATCGTAGTCGCTACTCCGTTACTGACCAGAACAGTCAACATTGTACAGGGAATTAAAAGGATAGGGCCTGGGTGTAGCTATCCATTCTCAATGTGCAATTTTGAAAGTTCAAAACTTTAGGGTATCGCGCCACTTGGGCGTTGGCTTCTATATTCGTCTGTTTTCCACTATAACTCAGTCAATTTTGAACCAATTGACTTGAAATGTTGTACACTGGTAGATACTATACCTATCTCACTACATTCCAAAAGTTGTGTCAATTGGTTCAAATTTGACTGAGTTATAGTGGAAAACAGACGAATATAGAAGCCACCGCCCAAGTAGCGTGATTCCCTATATTGTCAGTTCCGGCGCCGGCCACGTCCTAACGGTCATCGGGAAAGAGTAGGAATGTTAGTGTGACATCCGCTGCTATTAGACACCGTGTATACCTACGCATTTCCACGGTTCAAAATACCACATGTAAAAAAGTTCGTTGGGCACCCTTTTCATTCCTTTCTATACGACGCCACTATGCTCTGGTCCAATCTTCAGCTAAATCCGTTAACATTTGGGCGGTGCAGCATGAGTGAATTTCTTAACATTTGTTTACTGCTGAAAATGTATGATCCCCTCAATCTAAAATACAATGACCCCACACCGATAAATCACCTTAATTTTGTACACTATTTATGAATTACCATGTTGATCAAATGAGTGATCCATAAACTGTGGTAATTTTTGCCGATTCATAAATTGTGGGGTCACTGTACCTTTCGCAAGAAAAAGGAAACGTTTTTTTTTCACCCGAGAGCATTTCGCTGATGCACTCATAAGATGATATGTCGCCAATATACCAGTCAGTCTGTGGGGGATTAGAAGCAACTGTTTTTGCGCAATGTATCAATGTCACCTGTTCACCTGCCGTTAACGGTCGACAGGCAGTCAGCATCCCGCCAGCGACATAATGCCATAGTGCTGTGGTTGGCAACCAACAGTTCGGTCCAATCTCGCGTTGGTTAAAGCCAAACCATGTAAAACACACAGACCGGGAAATGCCACTGCCAACGAAGTGTTAAATTGTTTTAATTGCTGTTTACAAACAATGCCACAAAGCGTCCGGCGACGCCACCATCGCATCCAAATCACAATCGCTTTGGTTGTTTAGCTAGAGAGGAAAACCAAGGACCGACAATCCCAGAAAATTAATGTAGCGATAGGAAATCATGCGGTTTGATGGCCAACGTGGTCGTCCTGCTGAATGCAATGCTCCGTGCGTGGACCGAGAAACTTTATAGTTCAAATGGGTTATGGTCAAGTACGGGGACGATGGATGGTTTGAGGTTCAGCATGTGCAGTAAACGCATCATGTTATCGACAAAAACACCACCCACGTTTAGGTGCACAAAGTGCAAATCCGTGATGCGTACGACGACGATGCAGGGAGTAGTGGAAACATACGGTGTTGATATGTAGGCCATCGCATAATACGAACCAGTCAGTCAGTGATAGCAACAGATAACTGCCAGCGAAGGGTGTGAAAAGGGGGAAAAGACCACAAAACCGCACTCATATCCGTCTACCAACCAACCAACACCTGCTCAACTGCACCAGGTCAGCAGGAGACTCACTCACCTGTTGCAGCAGCCATGGATTACCAGTGTATCGTGATCTACACCATCGTCAGGATAACACCATATCATCCGTACAACTCGCTCTCGGAGCTCGAAGCCGACCAACATGGATGCGTTGATTGGATTAAGTTCTACATAAAAAGGTTTGTCCCTTCAGAGTATAGTGCCTCTTTTGTTCGGAAATGACTCGTTCTTGTAGTGTAGAGTCTGTGATATTTATCTTACGAAAACATATGGCCTTTTTTCAATTTTTATGACTGGACGCTTATTTTTATATTTAAAGTCGCTCTGAATTCCTGATTGTAAGACTTACATCAGTAATATATTCTGAAAACTTATAAATGCATATATGTATAAATCTTATTAGATCCACACATATAAAACTAAGTTATTATCAATGTCCTAGATTGCCGGTGGACGCATAAATTTCGCATGTGCAAAAACAGACAATCGAGAAAATCGCGTCCAAAGTTCTAAAAATCGTGTTCTCGAATCGTGTTCTAACATCAACCAATGTTCAAAACACAGGAAATTTAGACGATAAATACCCCTCATGACAAAGAGATCAAAGCTGCCGAAAATATCCACTCATCGAAGTCATTCAGAGATGACTGTTTTTTTTTTGCCGCTTGATGGTTCTGGTAGCTTGCAAACATTTCTATTTCTGGTAATTTCACAGGAAACTTTTCTCTCTGCAAAACAACTTTGACTACGACAGCAACACGCTTAATATGAAGGAAGTAAATATTCCTCTATCGCATAACTTCGTCCAACTTTTTAAACTATTTAATATAGTATAAGATTTTAGTGAAATCTTCTTCTTTGTTACTTTTGGGGTATGATTCCTCCTTGAATTCTCCCGGAGATTTCTCCTGGAATTCTTACTGAGGTTGAATATGAATAGGAAATTCCTAATAGGATTCATCCTATTCCATTCAGAGATTCATCCTTCAGGAATTTCTTTTGGAATTCCTTCAGATATTCCTCAATAAGTTCCGTCTTAGATTTTTCCCTTCTAAAAATCTATCCTTCTAAAATACCTCCTGGGTTTCATTCACAATTTTGCCATGAGATTCTTTTGCGAAAAACTGCTAGGATTGCTTCAGAAATTTCTGCTGCATTCCTCCAAAAATAATGCTGGAAATTCTTCAGAAATTCCTCTTAAAATTCCTTTGAGGACTCCTCCAGATAGTCCATACATTTATAGAAACTTATCCAGGATTACTTCTAGAAATTTGCTCCAAGGCGTTCCTCTAAGGAATTCTCTAGAAACTTCTCTACGGATTCCTGAAGGAAATCCTGGAGGTATTTTTCCAGCAATTTCTGCTAGAATTCCTTCAAAATTTCATGCAGAATCCTCCTGGATTTTTATAAGAGGTTTATTCAAGGATTCTGTTAGGAATTCTTCCAGAGATTTTTCTACGCATTTATT
Organism: Aedes albopictus; assembly: GCF_035046485.1. Lineage (NCBI taxonomy): Eukaryota > Metazoa > Arthropoda > Insecta > Diptera > Culicidae > Aedes > Aedes albopictus. The sequence continues at coordinate 400,174,877 of NC_085137.1, forward strand.
CAGGTTTTCAGATTCATCAAGGAATTCCTGCGAACCCTTCTAAAACTCCTGCTAAATCTTTCTGGGATAAATCAAATACTATCTGTTGATGTTATTGGCGTTGAATGATCTATGTAAAATGCTAAAATTTGCCTATTTTTTTAACCCTCTATGTGCATTAGGGTCATTATGACCCCTAAACGTGCACTAGGTCAGCGAGGTGCGCGCAAGCTAATGCACGAAGAAGGTTAAAGATGCCTTAAGGAATTTTTCCTATCATTTATACTAGGATTTTTTTTTTTTTCAAAAGCTCTTGCTGGGATTCCTTAGGAAATTCCTCCTGGAAACCTTCCAGGAATTCTTCATAAGATTTCTCCAAACAATCAGTGATTCCTCCAGGTTTTTTTTCCAAACATACTCTCAGATTTCTTTTTTCAATTATTTCTCCAGAAATTTCCCCAGGATTTTTTCCAGGAATCGGTCTTAGTTTTCTCATTTAGTGTCGGCAACATGTTCGCTTGATGCAATTAGAGAGCTGTTTGGCTTATGTGGAATTATGGGAAAATTGAAGCCTCTTGTTAAGGTTGCCTTGTGGCATGCCAGCTTATGTCCTTCAAAAGAAGATTAAAATAATGTTAACAAGTCTATGGCTTGTGTAGTCTCTGATTTGCGGTCCGTACTTATACTACAATAGTTAGATATAATGAATCATACCTAGGTACTGACAATAATGGTATTTCATGTAGGTAGATACTACAACAGTTCCGATCAATCCGTGTATTGAATTACCGTAATCAATAAAATCAGTTACATTGTAATTTCTTCCGAGAAATTTCAACGTTTTGTAAAAAAAATTCGAAACGCCAAAATCGAAAACTTTGAATCCGTTGGGAAACTGATCAACCGATGAAATTTAATTCTTATATGGGAAAATGAGCTGAGCTGAGCTGAGCTTGAGCTGGGCTGAGCTGAGCTTGATTGACCGCCCGTAGATGCTACTCCAGTATCACCAGACCAGCTACACTCACACAAGGAACCAATGAGATATCTGCCGGGGACTAGCAGGCATCTTCAGTGTGTGAGCGTTGGCAATCTTCTATTTTTAGGCGACAATGGCGCCTGCTACGTCAGGTTGCAGGTCAATGTGGGGAAGGGTAAGGAAGTGATGATTGCAATCGTTTGTATCCACGTCTGATCGAATATATCTCTGCGCCAGCACAAATTCATGCGGATGTCGGAGTGTTGGTGGGACTAGGTTGGCAGAAGGTTCACACATTGAAGTGTAGATATCAGGGTAAGGTGATAGAAGTGTGTGTTTTTAGTATTCTGAAGATGTGCGGCACAGTTCGCTTGATTGCATAACTTTTAGGCGTTATCTAATAGGATTGAGACACTGTGCTATGAAAGTTTGGAAGGAAGGGAAACGGCTTCTTCAACCCGTTTCTGTTCTACACAGATCGAAAAAAGAGTGTAAAATTCTGTGACATATAATGCACATGATTGGAGCGTGGGATATCACAGAAGTTTACATGACATATCATGTAAAAGTCATAAAATATCATGTAAACTTCCATTATATGTCATGTAAATCAGCATGACTCTGAGTGTTTACATGGCATATAACACAAATTTACATGATATATCATGTAAACCATCATAACACTAAGTTTACATGACTAAAATGAAGTTTACATGACGTGTAAATCTCATTATTTTTATCTGTGTAGCGATGGCTATGGACATGTGAATATACATGAGTTGTATATGTAGAAAGCAGAGAGAATGTATATAAAAAGATACAAAGTAGGAGGAAAGGGACGGGCCAGGGATTGAACCCAGGACCTTCTGCATATAAATCAGAAGCGGTAGCCACTAGACCACCAAGCCCGTCTTCAATTCTTAGATGGGAAAATGATTGAACAAACTCATTTTGATGATGCTGAATCTGAAAAAGGTTGTACAATTCATGCATCTGGTTTATTCGTATGTAAATAAATGAAATAAAATTCGGTTGCAAAATGCCCCCCATTGAAGCCTAAAGGTAGGCAATTTCCTTGTGAATTGTGAATTTTCAAATTGTATTCAAATCTAGGTTCAATTGATTGAAAGAGTTTTCAACTTTACCCCGCTGATTAGCCAGAAATTTGCTCTGGCAAGGGTTTTAGATGGTCAATGATACCTTTGGAGGGGGGTTTTAACCCTTACCAACTGCACCGATGAAACACATGCGACCGAACCGAGCTCTTGACGCATACTAAAAAGATTGATTGATTGATTTATCTTTATCTGAGAGACTTTCAGCCCTTGGCTGGTTCGTCTCTATACTAAAAAGACACCTCAGTTTACACCACATCGTGCTCCAGGACAGACGTACTTCTATCGTGCAGTGATATAAGCGTATTGTGTGGAAAAGTGTTGTAGCGGAACAATGGAGCGCACCATTGCGTAGCGCTATTGTTTCCGAATTAGTTCACATCAAATTGAGGTTAAGTTAGACTCAATCACGTGGTACAAATGGCGGATGCAAAAGTTCGAGTTAACACGCTGAAATTTGCTTTCGGTCGTGGCTCGTCGGAACCAACGGACGCGGAAATGTTCGAGTTCTGTCGGCAGCGACAGTTCAATCCGGAGGAAATCTACTCCATCCATAAGGAGAAGGATTCGATGGCGATCTATGTGAAGTTCAAAAGCGAAAGTTTTATGAAGAAGGTACTGCATAACATGCAGGCGGTTTTAACATTCAAGTACGCAGATGGGAAATCGGCAGACGTAACTGTATCGGAAGCGGACATTTCGTTCAAGTACATCAGGGTATTTAATCTTCCTCCGGAGATAGAGGATAGAGAAATCTATCAATCACTGTCCCCGTATGGCATAGTCAAGCAGCAGGTTCGTGAGAGGTATCATCCGAGCACGGGATTTCCTGTGTTCTCAACGGTGAGAGGACTGTATATGGAAGTCACGAAGGAGATTCCCCCTCAAGTAAGGGTGCGCCATTTCCAGGCCAGGATTTATTATGAGGGGATGATTAACAAGTGCTTCATTTGTAAGAGTGCGGATCATATCAAGGCAAATTGTCCCAGAAGGAATGCTACGCAGAACTCGTCTTCCGTTCAAGGAAGGCTATACAGCGATATTGTGGAAGCCCGCGATCTTCGTCCAAGTTTCGCCAAACGTGTGGAGGACAAGCAACTCGAATGTCAAATGACGGTGTTGAAGAAGCAATCAGGGGCTGCTGAATCACAACAGGAACCGTGTGGATCGGGTACAGATACCGTAGGGCTATCTGGGGAAGCCATCAGCGTTGTGGACGTTCCTCGGGTGCAGCCGGCCTTAGTTTCGGAGGCTCAGGAATCATCACCACGGATATCAGCATCAGGTTCGGAACAACGTGAGTTAACTGAACCGGTTTCGGACGAATCAACGCGACAGGAGGAGCCTTTCATTGAGCAAAAAGTGAAAAAACGCGGGAGAAAGAAGACCCGCGGGGAAAGAGGTGAGTCATCCAACGAATCTGAATCAGAACCAGTAATCATCGTTCCAGCCAGCGTCTCCTTATTGGACGCCCAGCAAGTGAGGACGAGAAGTAGAAGCAAGCAGCCACGGATCGCACAAGACTCATTGTCACCCCCATCGACGGTACACAAAAAGCACAACAAAGCCAGCCCGTCCTTGACCGATAGCGACAATAGTTTAACTACCATCCCTGATCCGACTCTCAGCAAGGGTAGCTACCGGATTGCATCGTACGAATGGATCGACAACGAGAATGAACGACGACTACTAATAGAAGAGGATAAGCAAAGAATAGCTGAAGCCATCGGTACTCCGTTGAATCAGATGAACTTTTACCATGATTGATTTTTTGTGTTTTAGATTTTATTTCGTTGTAGACCATAAAACTAAATTTTATTATTTTATTTTATTGTAAATGTATTATACTGAATTCGGCTCCGTAAAGTGCTACGCACGCCTGAGCCTTTAAATAAACGAACTAAGAAAAAAAAAATAAAAAGACACCTGCATATTCGGTTCGGTGTTTTAGGTACAGTCGAATCTCCTATTACTATAGCTTCATCTTATACTTAAAATTAACTAAATTGGTTAGAAGACAGTCTAGAAAACGCCGTGGGCATAAAGTGAGTGGCAGCGTCTAATAGGACCCGACTATATGCAGAGTGCGAGATTAAGTATCGGTACTATAAAAAAACGATTCGCTCTCGCTTGTATAATTAAAAGGCACAACCGCGAGCATGTTGAGAGGTTTGCATCTAAGCCAAAAGAGAGATAGAATTAATCACCTGTTCTGCGGCTTAGTTGGTTAAAATGCCGGTCTAGCAAATACGGAGTCGTGGGTTCGAGTCCCACCAGAAAGAGATTTTTTTCTACTGTCCCAACTGGGACTTGGCCTGTCTCTCTTCAGCTTAGCGTTCTTTGAGCACTTCCACAGTTATTAAATTGAAGGGCATTCTTTGCATGACATTGCACAATGGTCCGAATCTACGTTTTAGCAGGAAAAAAATCCGTATCTCTGTTTTCGTTAATTTTAGGCGTTTGGTGTCTTCAGAGAAGTTGTTTGCATTTGTTTGCTGCATCTTTTCCAAAACTTTTTGATTAGGGTGGTCCACGTCCTAACTCAAATCTGGAAAAGATTTTTTTAATTTTAAGTCATACGCGATCGAGTTCTTCAGAAAAGTTGTAGGCAATGCTATTTCGAGCAACTTTGCTGAATACGCCATTTATCTAACTCTTAATTTGAACATAGTAGGTCAATTTTAAGTTTTGACTTAGGGTGAGCCCCCCAAAAACGGTTTTTTCGCAATAACTTTTTTATTTGATTTTTTTCGAAGATGTGAGCTTCGGAGCATTTGAAGAGCAAGTAATGACGCATATTTGTTCTGAACATTGCATGTTGCTAGGTCTTGTCATTCATATGTTATGGGCAATTTTGACTTAAAAACAACGATGTCTTCAAATGCTTATATCTCATGGAACTGGTAAAATAAAAAAAGTTTTTTAAGCGGCATTTGGAAGGTCACATATAAAGCCAAATTTGGAGCAAATATTACAAGAACGTTATTTTTTAAATTGGAATAAATCGACTCCAAAAATCCCCTTAAAAAATCGAAAAACTACTTATAACTCATACAATTTTAAAGATAGAGTCAAACTGTCTTCGGGCAAAATGTGGGTTTTCACTATACCTAAAAGTTTCCCATACACGACTTTTTTGTAAAACGTGAAACAAAAGCTTGAAATTGATAATTTGTTTTTAAAGAATATAATCGTTCTGATTTCCTAGAAAAACATAGCATGTACCCCTAAGAATCAAATTATCAATTTCAAGCTTTTGTTTCACGTTTTGCAAAAACATGGTGTATGGAAAACTTGTAGGCATGGTAAAAACCTACATTTTTTCCGAAGACAGTTTGACCGGATCCGCGATTCATAGCCTTAGCCAACTGGAGACCCCAGTTGAGATTTCCGTCACCTATACGCAGCTTGTTCCTAATGGTGTTATTTTGATGGTGTTTTGTGTTCTATTTCAGGTCGGTTAAGGATCTTCTCGTACCGTGACTGTACCTAATTCCGTTCACTTAAGGCGGTGAACTAAGTCTAATAGCTGTAGAAAATACATGTTCTGCATTTAGTGACTGTAATTGTGCAACGCTGTTCCATTATGTCTCTATACTGCTAGAAAAATATAATCAAGGTTGCAAGCACTCCACTTTTTTTGAAAATGGCCGCTATTTAGAAAAAGTTGTTGTTCCTTATTCCAATCAGTATGATCCTAATTCCGTTCACTTGTGTTCCTAATTCCGGTCACTCCAAGTAATTATCAAGTTGACAAAATAATCATATTATCATAGGTTGTTATAGTTATATTTATATTTTATATGTCGAAATATATTTATTTACTTATCAAAACATGTTAGTTCTATAATAATTTGAAGTAATAACATTGGATTGTTTTAATGTTGTTGCGTTTTTGAGAGCTTTCTGGGAAAACTACAAAATTTCACCAGACTGAAGCAGTGTCGAATGTCGCGTCAAAGTCGGGTCAAATTTTATGGAATGTTGGACCAATGTTGGGCCCACATCGCAAAACTGTTGGGTCTATGTTGGGTTTGGAGACCAAAATAAAAACAGGTCAATGATAGGTTTATGTCGGGTTTGACGTCATCTATAAATTTTAAACCTACGACACCACAATTTATGCTTGCTAGCTGGGATTACCAATAAATGATATGAACCAAACATCAATCGTCTGGGAGCCTTGACTGATGCTGGAGTTGGTTGTATCGATTGTACTGCAGATTTTTTCATAGTTTCCTTTGGATTTATATGGTGATTGGAATTAGGAGCAAGTACAACCTGTAGTATCCTAATTCCGGTCATGTGCCTCTTTCATTTCTAGCTTCAAGAGTCTTCTTCGAAAAGTTGATTCGATGTTAAATTTATAAAAACATGTCCTTTATTGTTCTGCTTTAATGCTATTTTGATTGATTTTGTTAATATTTCAATGAAAATACATTAAATGTATAAATTGATGCAATTCACAGGTCCGCAAAAGAAAAAAAGTAGAATGGCGGCCGATTGAAAAATTAATGGCATTTAATGTATTTTCACATTAATACACAAGAAACCCTTTAACTTTTTGATTATATTCTGGCGTAGACATACTTATTGAAAATTACAAAGATCAATTTGCTAAAGATTTGCGAAAATTTCGGCAAATACTCGGTGCTTTGATTCGTGTGAACGGAATTAGGAGCTGATTGGAATTAGGCGCGGTCACGGTATTATAAATTCCTTGTCTGCTACACGATTTACGAATTCAATTGCCCATAGATGAAACACAGGTTTGGTTCCATTGGGACTTGACGTCAAAAACATAACAGTGTAACGTTGTATGTTTTCCAGCTGTTCATTATATTACAATTAATTAAATTTATTACGAGCATCCCGGTTTCAAATTCTATGTACATTGTAAAAGGCTTCCTCTCAAAGTTTACTACAAACAATTAAGCTCTGCGGGTAACATCCCGTACACATCTTCCACTTCCTGTGGACTGGGTAACCGCATACTACCTGAGTCTGTACCTCCTGTTGCTATTATTATTCACTTCGTCCTGCTTGAAAGCAGCAAAAGTATAACGTTTCACTTGAGCTGAGAGACTTCTTCCCTTTCCCCAATTCGTCTCATATTATATTCTTCCAATAACAGATCACCTTCTTCGAGAAACTGTCATGACAGCTCACACCCCTTCTAAGTGCTGATGCTGACTGAACCCAGGGACCCTTCGCTGTCAGAGCCCCGCCAGGTCGTCCTTTTGTTGGCAAAAGGGTTCGGTTTGGAATAATTCTATAGGCCACTGTCAATAAATGCTATTTTTAGAGAGCATCATGCTTTCGATGCGACGACGTTCAATAATATGGGTCGGGCTCGGGCACGGGTCCTCCCCAACCGCAACCCTTTCGGTACTCGTCCGTCGTCGTTCCAAAAGTTTTTTGTTCGCATACATCCGACCGCGGATCGAGTACCACCACCATCTGACGAGCTTTTTATTGCTCTTCACGTCCGGGTTTCTCGCTTCTAAACCCGGTCGACACGTGAAAACAGCGCACAACAGCACTTCTTTTTTTTTATTCGATGAAGCAATTTTTGATTGCTCGCCAAAAATCGAATTACTAAGCACCCCGGCCAACATAGCACTTCCTTTGGTATCTACATGATGGGTCTTTCGCTTCCCTCGAGGTAAATCTTCTGCGTTTGCGATTACATCTAGGGAGGGACGATGGCTTCGTCATCATCGTGCTCCCATGCTGCTGGATAAAAAGGAATGACGATGTTTCGGTTGCTTTGGTACTCGCATTATCGTTGAAGTACTCCTACCACCAGCCAAGTGTCCTCTTGTCATTCCCGGAAACAATTTCCGGCAATTCCACGCTTTTCCTTTTCTAAGTCTCATTCGATGGTTTCCGACCGTGAAAAAAAATTGTGTTCCTGCTTTATGTGCCATATGGAAAAGCCAGATGTGGACTAAGATACGAGAGTAAGAATGCCCAGTTAGGGAACGTTTGAAAATTACTGAATATTTACTTGCACAAATCGAGGATAAAGTTACATATATGAATATATCCATCGCCATTACAGATGTCGCTACTTTCTTTAATAACATGGACCCACTCATCTACTCATCCCTGGCAAGCATTTTTGATTAAATTTAATGCTGTCCTGGAAAAATACTGGAAAACATGTAATTAGAAGGCACTAATTGTTCTAATTGGCAAATTTAGAGATGAAATTTGAGAAAAAAAAATCGCGTTCTGGTGGGATACGAACCCACGACTCCGTATTCGCTAGACCGGCGCTTTAACCAACTAAGCCACAGAACATGCTGTGATTCTTCGGAATAGAAAGTCCAACTGACTCCGAAGCCAAACCGTGAACACTCCTTTTCCACAAACCCATCGCTCTTGTGGCTTAGATGCCAATCCACAACACACTCGCGTTTGTGTCTACTAACTACAAGTGAGAGCAAATTTCATCTCTCAATTTGCCAATTAGCATTATTTTGTGCCTTCTTGTTACAAGTTTCTTCTGTATGTTTCAGACGTAACAGCAAATCTGGTAAAATGCCAGTAAAGGGCAACATGTATCATTGTATTGAATCCTATCATCAATTTAGAAAGAATCCAGAACTGAAACAGTTTTTAATAGATGACAGGATGGTAAAAATTGCGAATATTTAATAGATGTTTGGTTATATAATAATCTATTGTACAAAGAAGTAATCGGAAAGATCTCACCAAGTTCTATGTCGTCGGACGATCGCACCCCCGTCTCAATTTCTTTATTTGCTAACCGCACCAGTCCTCCTAAAACTCATTCTAGGATTTTTCAGGGATTCTTACCGGGATTTTTTCCGAAATTCCTTCAGTGGTTTCTCCAGGGATTCCTTTCGGCATTAATTCGGATGTTCCTTCCTCAATTTGTTTAGTGATTATTTTGGGATTTCTTTGTAGATTCTTTTAATGATTCCTTCTGGGAATCTTCCCGGGACTCTCTTAAAGATTTCTACTTTGAATTCTGCCTGCAGTATCTTTCAGGGATTTCTCTCGGGATTTCTCCAGACATTCCTGTCGAGGTTTCTACAGATATTTCTTCCGGGTTTCCCGTAAGGCTTTCTCCCGAAATTCCTACAACAATTTCTCTAAAATTCCTTTTTAGTTATTCCTTCAGGATTCTTTCATGGATTTCAGCCGGGATTCCTCCAGGATATTCAAGGATTCTCGAGCGAGAGTATGAGAGTATTACTCCTAGATTTTTAAGGATTCCTTCAGCGACTTCTCCCGAGCTACCTACATGGATTCCTTCCGGCATTTATTTAAGACTATAGCCCAGGCTTTGAGTCCTCCCGGGATTAGTCCATTAATTTCTCACGGATTTCATGAAATCTTTCTGAGATTCTTTCAATGATTTCTCCAGGAATCCTTTCGGGATTACTTCAGAGCTTGTTCCATGGATTCCTCTCAGAATTAATTCTTAGATTTCTCATGGATTTTTTTTTCAGTGACTCCTTCCGGGATTCTTTCCGGGTCTTTTCCAAAGTTGTCGGGATTCTTTCAGAAATTCCTTCCGTGGTAGTTGCACAGTTAACAAAGATCTAACGTTGCACAAATTATCTCTCGAAACTTTTATAAGAATTATATTCTTACACAGCTTTCGAGAGAACATTTGTACTAGCTTGGATGCTTGTTGGACTACCACAGTTAATAACTGACACATTTCTATTTTTCGAGTAATTAATGACGGGCTTGGTGGTCTAGTGGCTACCGCTTCTGATTCGTATGCAGAAGGTCATGGGTTCAATCCCTGGCCCGTCCTTTTCATCCTACTTTGTATCTTTCTATCCACTTTCTCTCGCTCTCTCTTCTCTACATATACAACTCATGTATATTCATATGTTCATAGCCATCGCTAGAACCAGAAAAGAATTGAAAAAAGTCGTTTCCCTCCCTTCCAACTTCCACTCACAGCACAGTGTATATATAACGCCTATAAGTTATGCAACCAAAGCGTGCTGTGCCGTTTGACCTTATTCACCTTATTCACCACACAATCTATCACGAACACTATAAATAAAGGACCCATTAGACTGTTTGCTATGATGACAAATATTTGACCAAACAAGCCCAACATATGACCAACGCAACGTGAATCATGGCAACCTTGGATAAATGTCGGGCTTCAATGGCAAATATTTGTCATAATGACAAACAGTCTAATGACACCTTAACCCTATCCATGGATCGCATCACCGACCCAACGGTGACTCCCAGATCTCCCATCCTTTCTGTCTAACAAATACCCCAGTCCGTGCTGGTTGTGGGGACGCAGAGTGCTCTCGGTCTCTAGTAGCAACAACCAGTACACTCTAACATTCCTTTCCCTTCCCAGCTGACTATAAGGACTTGGCCGGCGCCGTTATTGATCAAATATGCATGAGCTGCTAAAATTGCACTTTGAGAATAAGTGGAATGTCCCAGCCCCTTATTCAGTTGGATCTCAGTGCAACTGGTACCGGTTCAGATCAATCACGGAGGAGCAACCATTGACATGTATAGTCAGAATTGATCGTTTCGACACATTTCTATTTTTCGAGTAACAGTTACAAAGATATTTATGCCCAGAAATGTGTAGAATAACTCATCATTCTTAGAAAAATGTGACGATAATCTGTAAGTCAATATTCTGGATGCTTAGCGGAAATTGTAGAACATGTGTTTCTCAAACATGTTTGATTTTGCAACCTCGTGAAGTAAAAAATAGTTATTTATGTGACGAGTTGCAAAAAGTTGTTTTTGCATTTGTCATTTTTCAAATTCTTTCTGGAGTTTCTACGGGAATTGCTTGCGAAATGAAAATCCCTCTGGGACTCGTCCAAGAACTTCTCCAGCAATTTCTTCTAGAATTCCCCCAGAATTTCTTTGAATTCGCGCAGGAGTTCCATTTGGAACTTTGATTTTCTTACTTACATTGACATTCTTCTGGGAATCCTCCAAGAGCATCCTCCGGGAATCCTCCAGGAATTCCTCCTGTGAATTTTTCCGTACTTCTTTCTGAGAATGTTCCAAGAATTCCTTCTTAGAATTCTCCTGTATTTTTTTTTCTAAAAATATTGATATTACTTATATAAATATTCAAGATTTTTTTTTTCTAGAAATTCTTCAGGAGATCATGGAGAAATTCATGGAACTTTTTGATAGGATTCTTTCGTAGGGGTCTTCTGGGAATTTTCCAAAAGTTGGCAGAGGAAGCTCTCAGTTAATAACTGTGGAAGTGCTCATAGAACACTGAGCTGAGAAGCAGGCTTAGTCCCAGTGAGGACGTTACGCCAAGAAGAGGAGAGGGGAGATGTGGTTTATCGGCGACCTCAAAGCGATCACACGCTTAAATTTTATCCTATGCCGAAATTGTCTATTGTTGTTATTCTCTCTCTTTTTTTTTTGTTTTCCTCCCCTGTTGGGGAAATTAAGCCACTGCGTCCAATAGGCTGAACTTTTGTGGCATATTCTCTTACGTGGAATACAGGACGATGAACACCACCAAACGTATGCAAGTCTTTCTCGTCACAATAAATTTCGTTTGGCGCTGTCCATAAACTACGTAGACCCAATTTTGGCTATCTCAGACCTCCCCCCTCGTAGACTTTTGTTCAAACAAAATTTTGGAAATTTGTATGGACCGTAGGCTTTGGCCAGGACCCCCTCTCCCCCTAATAGTCTACGTAGTTTATAGACAGGTCCTTTCCATATACACTGGAGTGTAGAATTAGCAACTAGTTAAAATACACAAAAATAAAAACAAAACTTTCCATATACACTTCGCATGGAACATTGAAGTAACATTCATTAGGTATTTGTAGTTAAGCTTTGTTGTTGGGAGATGTGTTGAACACACTGGAACGTCTCGAATAGTAACAAAAAATTGATATTTGCATTTATGAAAATTCTTACTACATATAGGGTAAGTGTTCCAATTATGGTTATAGTAATGATTATTCCCCATAGTTGATTTTCACCCTTTAACGATGTAAATCGACAAGAAAAAATTTGTGAACAGATCACGTTCACAAAAAAAAAAGGTTGCACTCATTTAAACTCACATTTTGCTCAAATTACACAAGTTTACAAAATAAAATGAAAGTCGTGAACTTCTGTCAACGACCAAAATTTTTGAAGCACAATTTAGTGCTGATTTCGAAACCGACCTTCAAAAAATTTAAAGTAGAACAGTTTTTGAGTTTTAGCTCAATATCGAGTTTGGTAACCTTTCAAAATATGTAATTTACTAAAATTCAAATATATTGCGTTTTGTTCAACCAATTTTAAATCTTTTTCCATAAATTGAAAGCTGAATACAATACCATTCAATCATCTGAATACAGGTTTTGCGTCAGATTGATGAAATTCAATATATTGGCGAGTTTTAGGGATGATCTTCTTAAATTTTAGCAAAATTCCCGAAAATTTTTAAAGAAATGTATTTTTTTCAATAAGAAAAAACTAACTTAAAAATTCTTTCTCGACGTTTGTTTGACGTATCATATGTAGGCGAATTACAGTAAAAATTTCAGCTCAATCGGAGCATTGATTACGGAGAATGAAATGTGTGAAGGGAGCAACTTTGCTTAAAAATAGAACAAATATCGATTTCAAACCATCAACCTTGTATGGAAAGTCGAAAAAAAATCCGCTCTACTGTAATTTTTTTCCTTCGCGTTTTCGAACTCAGGGCATGATTCTACACCAAAAATGATCATCAGCTTACCGAGTTCAAAAATGCTGTAAACTAGTGTTATGGTAGAAATTCATTTTTCTCAAAATTCGGGCTTCCTTGCACCCTTTTTCGCCATTTTTTTTCCTCCCCTGTTGGGGAAATTAAGCCACTGCGTCCAATAGGCTGAACTTTTGTGGCATGTCCCGTTTTGATATTCGCATCTAGCCAGCTAATTACCATGTGTCAAGTAATCAGCTACTGCCACGACGCGTCGTCTCCCAGTCAGGTGCAATGGAATTGATAAACTCCAAGACCTTCCCAAGTTTTGCAGACCACATCTCACTGGGTTGCAAGCAACCACTATTTGGAAATCTTTGCCTGCGCGTGTATAAAGCACCACAACTGCAAAGCAGATGTTCCGAGGTTTCACGTTTCATATTACAGAAACGACAGATATCACTCTGAATATGGCCAATATTTTTCAAGTGATACCTGCTCGGGCAGTGTCCAGTTACTAGGCCAGTGTATGTACATAGAGCTCTCTTGTTGAGCTCTAAGAGCTTTTTGGTTTTATAAGCATTTGGTGTTATAAATCGTTTTGACTGATTGCAATTTTTGACATCCATCCAATTGGATATCACCCTCTGCTCAGCCCAGCGTTTCAGGTCCATTTTAATTGTACAGTTTGATATACCACAGAATGGTTCTGGGCCAGCAAACTGTAAATTGTAACCACTTTTAGCAAGCTCGTCTGCCATTTCATTTCCTTCAATGCCACAGTGACCTGGAACCCAGTATAAGTTTACTGAATTCCCTTGACACAGCCTGCGCAGTGAAAGAATGCATTCCCAGACAAGCTTTGAAGTACATTTGTAAGCGCACAATGCTTTTAGTGCAGCTTGACTATCTGAGAAAATACAAATTTTTGCATATCTGTATTTTCTCTCAAGGCAGATATTTGCGCATTTCAAAATAGCAAGTATCTCTGCTTGAAACACCGTAGGATAGTGTCCCATCGCCACTGATATTTGTATTCCAGGGCCGTAGATTCCTGCTCCCGTTTTTATTGACTGATCCTTGACGAACAGTGGGACCTCCGACTTCCCAATCTGCACGAGTTGTTTCGTGCAACTTGTAAGGGAGCATCCATTTAGTACGTCACGCTAAAATTCGGATTTTCAGACCCCCCCTCCCCCCTTCGTACGGGGTTTTCCTATACTTAATACATTGCTTGTCACACTTTCACAAACCCCCCCTCCCCCCTAGGACCGTGACGTACTTAATGGATGGCCCCTAAGGAACATCATGGTTCTCCACAGGTTTCATCCAGTCTTTAATCATTTTCATTACTATTTCGGAAGTATTGTGAAATGCTCAGGTGACCTACAAGATCACCTGGCATAAACTTTTAAACTCGTTCAAGTCTCAGCAATTCCTTTTCTGCTTCTAATTGCACGTACTCGTGCAAAGGTAGCAGATTGAGAATCGCATCTAAAGCTTTTGATGGTGTGCTTCGCATCGCTCCTGTAACAGCAATGGACGCAAGACGTTGAATTTTCGCAAGCTTTGATTGCGTGGTAGCCATAGTGTACCAGTTATGGCTAATCCCATAAGGAATGCATGCAAATAGTGCGAAAAGGAACCGAAATTAAAAAATGTACAGTGACCCCACAATTTATGAATCGGCAAAAATGACCACAGTTTATGGATCACTCCATTTGATCAACATGGTGATTCATAAATAGTGTACAAAACTTAAGGTGATTCGTCGGTGTGGGGTCACTGTATTCATAACTGGTACAGGCAAGGGTACAAGGTTCCTATCATTGGCACACGCTGTAATAAATACTAAAAGTAGTTTTGGCTCCGTTTCTATATTTTTCCTGTAGAATATGGAACCAATCTATGTTTTAACATATTGATGACATTTGTTGGTCTTTTTGTTATTTTTGTACAAATAGTTTTCCTTAGGTAGTGCCATAATTGGTACAGGCACCCTAAAATGCATAAAACAAAACTCCTTGATCAAGGTGGAGCGGATCTGGTTGGATGGTTAGAACACTTGACTATCACGCCGAGGACCTGGGATCGAATCCCACTCCCGACAAACTTACAAAATGTGAGTTCTTCCTTCGGAAGGGAAGTAAAGCGTGGGTCCCGAGATGAACTAGCCCAGGGCTAAAAATCTCGTTAACACAGATAAAAAAACTCCTTGATCAACAGCAGATATGAAGCATGAAATACGAGATATCTGCAAGGTGGTTAACTGGCAGCTACAAAAAATATTACAACCCTACACATTCAAACGCCATCATTACATATTCTCCTTCCTTTACTCTTTCATTACAGAGCTGTCGCTGCATACCTCCGGGCGCTGAACCTATCCCCGTACAATGCGGTCGTTCACGGAAACTTGGCATGCGTGTACTACGAGCAGGGCCTCATCGATTTGGCCATCGACACATACCGGCGAGCGATCGAGCTGCAGCCGAACTTCCCGGATGCGTACTGCAATCTGGCCAATGCCCTCAAGGAAAAGGGCCAAGTCCAGGAGGCGGAAGATTGCTACAATACCGCGCTGCGTCTCTGCCCGAACCATGCCGATTCGCTGAACAATCTGGCCAACATCAAACGCGAGCAGGGCTACATCGAGGAAGCGACCCGGCTCTACCTGAAGGCGCTGGAGGTTTTCCCCGAATTCGCGGCTGCCCATTCCAATCTGGCATCGGTGCTGCAGCAACAGGGCAAACTGAATGAAGCTTTGCTCCACTACAAGGAAGCCATTCGCATTCAGCCGACGTTTGCCGACGCGTACTCCAACATGGGAAACACCCTGAAGGAGATGCAAGATGTGGCCGGAGCACTGCAGTGCTACACCCGCGCAATCCAGATTAATCCAGCATTTGCCGATGCTCACAGCAATCTGGCTAGCATTCATAAAGATTCCGGAAACATTCCGGATGCGATCCAGTCATACCGGACGGCGCTCAAGCTGAAACCGGACTTTCCAGATGCGTACTGCAATCTGGCACACTGTTTGCAGATTGTGTGCGACTGGACCGACTACGAGGCACGCATGAAAAAGCTGGTGGCGATTGTGGCGGACCAGTTGGACAAGAACCGACTGCCGTCGGTGCACCCGCACCACTCGATGCTGTATCCACTGTCGCACGATTTCCGCAAGGCCATTGCCGCCCGGCATGCAAATCTCTGCCTGGAAAAGATTCACATCCTGCACAAGCCGCCGTACAAATTCTCCCGGGAAACGAGTGGACGACTAAGGATTGGTTACGTCAGCAGCGACTTTGGAAACCACCCGACTTCACATCTCATGCAGTCCATCCCCGGCATGCATGACCGATCCCAAGTAGAGGTCTTTTGCTATGCTTTGAGCCCTGATGATGGAACCACGTTCCGAAGTAAGATATCACGCGAAGCAGAACATTTCATTGAGCTGTCACAGATCCCGTGCAACGGTAAGGCCGCCGATCGGATTCATGCCGACGGTATTCACATCCTGGTCAACATGAACGGTTACACTAAAGGAGCCCGGAACGAAATCTTCGCCCTACGACCCGCCCCTATTCAGGTCATGTGGCTAGGTTATCCCGGAACGAGTGGCGCCAGTTTCATGGATTACATCATAACCGACACAGTTACGTCCCCGATGGAACTAGCCGACCAGTACAGCGAAAAGCTGGCCTATATGCCCCACACATACTTCATCGGTGACCACCGACAAATGTTCCCTCATCTGAAGGAACGACTCATCGTAAGCGGCAAGCAGCAAAACAACCAACTGGTGGACAACGTCGCCGTCATCAACGCGACCGATCTGTCGCCGCTGGTGGAAAACACCGACGTGAAAACGGTCCGTGAGGTCGTCCTCGCACACAAACCCGTCGAAATTCAGCACAAAGTCGTAGAACTTCCAACCACAACCCCGGTCGAAACGATGATTGCTTCCGGGCAGATCCAGACCTCCCTGAACGGAGTCGTCGTACAAAACGGACTGGCAACTACACAAACCAACAACAAGGCAGCTACCGGCGAGGAAGTCCCACAGAACATCGTCGTGACGACCCGGCAGCAGTACGGCCTACCGGACGACGCCGTCGTCTACTGCAACTTCAACCAACTGTACAAAATCGATCCGCACACGTTGGCCTCCTGGGTGAACATCCTGAAGCATGTGCCGAACTCGGTGCTGTGGCTGTTGCGATTCCCCGCCGTCGGAGAGACCAACATCCAAGCGGCGGCACAGCAGCTGGGTCTGTCCCCGGGTAGGATAATCTTCTCGAACGTGGCCGCCAAGGAGGAGCACGTCCGGCGAGGTCAGCTGGCAGATGTCTGCCTGGATACGCCGCTGTGCAACGGACACACCACGTCCATGGATGTGCTATGGACCGGGACGCCGGTCGTTACGCTTCCCGCCGAAACGTTGGCATCAAGGTGAGTTTATTTCATGCATTTATTTTAGTATATTTTACGACTGAGTCCACAATTCTACGTCACATATTTCGGTTCGCTGCTGCTTCTCTCCAACCTTGGGATTCCCCCAGGAATTGGTCCAGGGATTCACTCGGGGATTCCATATGGGATTCTTTCAAGAACAACTCCATAATTTATCCAGGAAAACCTCAAAGAATTGTTAAAAGATTCCCTCATGAATTCTTTGTGAGATTGCTTCCGGGATTCCTTCTGAGGATCTTTCGGAAGGATTCCTTCAGAAATAGCTAGGGATTCATCTAGGAGTTCCTCCACGAATTATTTTTGGGATTTCTTCTGGACTATTTCAAGAATTCCTTCTGTGATTTCTCCAGTACTTCTTTCTGTGATTTCTTGGGATTTCTTCGGGAATTCTTTTTGGGGTTCCTTCACGGATTTCTCCAGGCCTGTGAAGAATTAGCCTAAGTAAAAATTCACGAATAAAAATAAATTAAAAAAAAATCTCCAGGAAATCCTTTTAGAGATTTATCCGGGGATTTCTACAGGAATTGCTCTGGCGATTCCTCCAGGGAATAAAAAAAAATCTTTCAAATTCCTTCGGAAATTCCTGAATAGATTCCTCCAGAAGTTTTTCAAGAGATCCCTCCCCAAACTACTCTAATTTCTTCAGAAATTCTTCCAAGAGTTCATCAAAGAATTCTCCTAGGGATTCCTCCCAGAAATTATCCAAAGACTCTATCAGGAATTCTTCCATGAATTCCTCAATGAACTACCCTAGAAATTTCTCCAAGAATTTCCCCAGACATTCCTCCGGAAATTCTTCCAAAATCTCTTCAAAGAATTCCTGTGGAAATTGCATTTCTCTAGGGATTCCTTCAAGGATTCCTTCAGATTTTTTTTTCTAGGAATTCCACCATGAGTTCCTCAAGGGATTTCTTCAGAATTTTTTTCCATGGATTCCTCCCATAATTCCTCTAGAGATTTTTACAGAAATAAATCCAGGGATTTCTCTAGGAATTCTTCTAGAGATTTTTCCAAGAATTCACTCAGAAGTTTCTCCAGGGATTCTTCCAGGAGTTTCACCACTGATATCATCCAAGAATTCCTCCAGGAATTTAATCCAGAAGTTTATCCAAGCACTCTTTCAGGAACTCTCCCAAGAATTCCTCCAGGAATTATCCGAGGAATTATTCGAAGAATTCTTCCTGGGATTCCTTCCAGAATTCCTCCAGGAACTCCTTCCGGTATTCCCCCAGGAATTCTTCCAAGATCTCTTCCAAGAATTCCTGTGGAAAATCTTTCAGAGATTCCTCCAGGATTTTCTCAAGGGATTCTTCCAGAAATTTCTTCAAAGACTCCCTTCAGATTTTTTTCAAGTAATTCATGCAGGAATTTCTCCAGGGATTCCTCCCGGAAAGTCACCACGGATTCCTTCACAAATTCCTCCAGGGATTCATCCAAGAATTTCTCCAGAGGTTTCTGCAATAAGTCCTTCTAGAATTCCTCTAGGATTTTATCCAAGAAATCCTCCAGGAATTTCTGCACGAAATTCTTCAGGATTGCCTTCAGAAATTACTCCAGGTAATCCGCTAGAAATTCTTCCGGATATTTCTCTAGGAATTCATGCAGGTATTCTTCCAGACATTTCTCCATAAACTCCTTCAGACATTCCTCCTGGAATTCTCCCAGGGATTTCTTCAGAAATTTCTTCAGAGATTCCGCCCAGAATTCCTCTAGGGATTACTGCAGGAGTACATCCTAGAATTCCTCCATTGATTCCTCCAAGAATTTGTCTTGGAATTCTATCGCGGATTTTTTTTTAAATTACTCCACGAGTTCATCCAAGATCTAGGCATTCCTCCAGGAATTTAATCCGGGATTTTATTCAGGGACTTATGAATTCTTCCAAGAGTTCCTCCAGGAATTACGCTAGGAATTCTTCAATGAACTCTTCCAGGAATTTTTAGAATAATTTCTCCAGGAAATCCCTCAGGGATTCCTTCAGAGATCCTCCATAGCTTCCTTTAGAAATTCACCCATGCATTCCTCCTACAATTCCTCCAGGCATTCCTTCGCGATTTCCTCCAGGCATTACTTCAGGAACTTCTCCCAGCATTCCTCTAGGAATTCTTCCAAGATCTCTATTAAGAATTCCTGTGAGATTTCTTCCAGAGATTCCTCCAGGAATAATTTCTCTAATTGCTTCAGATTTTTTTAAAGGAATTTCTCCAGGGATTCCTCTCGGATGCCCCCACGGATTCCTTCACGAGTTCCTCCAGAGATTTATCCAAGAATTTCTGTAGGGATTTCTAGAAATTCCTTCTGAATTTCCTCCGCCTTTCTCAAACTACCGTGCCATGCCCTAATACCGTGTGCCTCCTAATACCGTGTATTTGACAAAAAACTCAAATATTTTATTAAGTATATTATTTTTTTAACTGAGTAACTAGTTCAATCATTAGCATAATAAACCTTCTCAAGTTAGGCGTGATAAATTTGGCACATAATTACAAAAACAAGCAATTAAAAATATTTACAGAATGTGAGTGCAAAGTACCAATACACGGTATTAGGGCATAGTTCCTTTAGTGTTCCAAATACCGTGTTTCGGTTAAAACTTGCAAACTGAAAATATTATTGATACTTTTTACTTCATGAATCAATTGCACAAACCTCTAGGCAACGTTTGACGCACAGGTTCTTTTAAGTATGGACTTAGTATGATTGATATAGTGATGATTCAAAGGACCACCAATGTATGCGGCCCTCATACACGGTATTAGGAACAATGCTATGTTTTACAATTTTGATTTTAACAATGGATTAAACATTTGGAATTTCATTAATCATATTTATTATTCATATTACACACAATAAGCAATAATATAGCGTTTAAAAAATCAAGAAACATGCATTATTGATTTTTACAGGGCTCTTTGAAGTGAAGATCATCCTTAAGGTCACGGTATTAGGGCATCGCACGGTATAGGTCGTGACCTACTAGCCCCATAAGAAATACACGCGTCGGTAAAGAAGTTTGAGAAGCGCTGCTCTAGGATTTTATTCAGAAATTACTCCAGGAATTCCTCTTTAAATATCTCCAAATATTCCTCCAAGCTTTTCTCCAGGGATTGCTCCAGAAATTTCTCCAGGTATTTTTGCAGGAATACATCCAGAGATTTCTCTTGGAATTCCTCCACGAAGTTATCCAGAAATTGCACCAGAAATTCCTCTTAGAATTCTGTCGCAGATTTCTTCAAAAATTACTCCATGGTTTTTTCTAATATTTCCTCCTGGAACCCAGGGATTTCTCTAGGAATTCCTCCAGGCTTTTTTTTCGAATTTCTCCAGAAATTGATGCAGGAGCTCCTTCAAGAATTTATCCAGAAATTTCTCAGAGGATTCCTCCAGAAACTCCTCCAGGAATTCCTCCGGGAGTTCCTTCCAGAATATATCCTGAAATTTCACCAGGAGTCCCTTCAGAGATTCCTCCAGGAACATTCCTGCAGAAATTCTTGCAGGTATTCTCCCAGGAATTCCTCAAGGGTCTTGTTCGGAAATTTCTCCGGAATTCCTCTTGGAATTTCCCCAGCAATTCATCCAGGAATTCCTCCTGGAATTCCACTCCAGATTCCTTCACAAATTTCTACAGGGATTCTTCCAGGATTTTCTCCAATAATTCCACCAGGAATTTGTCCAGGATTTTCTCCAGGGATTCCTCCATGGGATTCTCCTGGAACTCCCTGGAGGATTCTTCAAAAATTTCTCCAGGGATTCATTCCGGAATTCCTGCAGGTTGTGTTTTGAATTACTTCTAAGTTTTCTAGAGGATAGAGGAATGACTCCAGTGATTTGTATTGAAATTCTCTAAGATCATTTAACAGGAAATTCTCCAAGAAGTCATCCAGAAATACATCTCGATTTTCTACTGGAGATCCTCTAGGAGTTCATCCACGGATTTATTCAGGAATTCGTCCATTAATTCCTTCGAGAATACATCCTGCAGCTCTTGCACAGAGACTCCTCAGAAATCCTTCATGCCATTCTTTCAGTAATATATCCTGATATTATTTTCTTTCTCCAAGATATCCTTCAAGAAGTTATCCATGGATTTCTTCCGGAACTACTCCAGAGATTTCTCTAGGAGTTTTTTCTAGTGATGTTTTGAGGATGTTCTTTTAGAAAGTCCTTCAGGGATTCCTCAAAAAAATGTCAAAGGATTTCTTCAGAAATTTCCCCGGGAATGCCTCGAAGGTTCCCTACAACAATTGTTGTAGGACTTATCCTAGGACTTATTTCTTCACGGATTCCACGAGGGGATTAGCACCACGCTGATTTGTGTAAAACAGGCGAGCCTATTTCATTGTATTGTGCCCCTATCCCCCTGGCCGAGAAGCTGGCTACACCCCTGAGTGAGCCTCTCGGAGAAGCCGTTCTCGTCCATGGTTTTTCATAGCTCTATGCGCTCGATACTGTAGAATGCTGCCTTGAAATCGATGAAAAAGTGGTGCGTTGGAACCTGGTATTCGCAGAAGGACTTGTCCCACGGTGAAGATCTGGTCCGCTGTCGAGTGGCCGTCATCGAAGCCGGATTGATAGCTTTCCACAAACTCATTCACTTTAGGCGTTGTCCATAAACTACATAGACTTATTTTTGGCCATCTCAGACAAAGTAGACTTAGCATCCCTCAACGTGGAACCCATTCAGGTGTTCATCGAAGTGCTGCTTCCACTTTGCAATCACCTCACGTCCGTCCGTCTAGAGGCTGCCGTTCTTACCTCTGCGCTCATTTCGACTAGCGACGCGAAGCCGCGTTGCAAGATGCGTTGAGCTTCAGGTAGAACTTCCGTATTTCTTGAGAACGGCACAGCATTCCCATATTCCCGCAATCCGCTTATTACTGGTTGCTTTTTTTTTTCTCCTGAAAAAAGCGAGTCTGCTGTTTCCGCTTGTTTGTAACGTTCCATATTCAACCGGGATCCTTGTTGCAGCATTACCGATCGCGCTGTATTCTTCTCCTCCAAAATCTCTCTGCACTCCTCGTCGAACCATTCGTTCCGTCCACCCCCGTTCCAAACTACTTCTATGACTTAATCACTTAATGTATTCCATTGAGCTCTCCATCGACTGGTAAGTGGCAACACTTCTAAGAGAATCGATAAGTCGTAGGCCGTTTTCGTTCGGCCGATAAAGAGCTTGATCCTCAACCCTCAAATCCTTTCGTTGATCAAATCCACCACTCGATCATGCATCTCCATTGGCGTAACTAGGAATTTTTCCTGGAGGGGGCCCAGGGGGGGCCTGACTTGAGATGAATTCTAAGCGGGATGGGCGCCCGATATGTGAATATGCAAATTGGTATTGTAGTTTTGAATAATCAAAATTACTGTTTTAGATTTGTTCATAGTTTCGTAAACTATATGGGTACGAACAATTCCTCCAAGATTTTTTTCCATAGCTTGCTTCAGTGATTTCATCATGGCTTCTTTGGCAGCATCCATTTATTACGTAACGCTAAAATCTGAATTTTTAGACCCCCCCTCCCCCCTCCGTAACGCTTTTTTGTATGAAAGTCCTAAATTTTTTGTATGAGCCGTAACGCTTGGCCGTACTCCCCCCTCCCCCTAGAGCGTTACGTAATTTGTGGACGGTGCCTTTCAGAAATTCAATCAAGAATTCATCTAGGGATTCCACTAGACATTTTTTCGGGGATTTGTCCTTTAGAGGTTCCTCCAGTAATTTTTTTTTTCGAGATTTCCTTTAGGAATTTCTCCTTTAAGGTGTTTCTGCAGGTATTCAGAGATTTCTACAGGGATTTCTTCATATATGCCCTCTAGAATTCCACTGGAGATTGCTCCAATAATTACATCTGGAATGATTCGAAGTATTTCTGCAGGAATGTATTTAAAAATTCTTCCAGGTATTCGCTAAGAAAGCTCTCCTGAGATTCCATAGAGTTCCTCATGGGGTTGCTTCGGGGATTGCTCATCGGGTTTCTTCAGAAATTACTTCGAGTTCCTCCAGGGATTCACCGAAAATTTCTTCTGTTATTCTTTCAAATACGACTTTCGGGATTTTTTCAAAAATGCCTGCAAGAACTCTTGTTGGGATTCCTTCAGAAACTCCCCCAGGATTTCAGGATTTCCTCAGGAATCTTAGCGGTTTCTTCAGTATTTCCTCTGAGAATTCATCAGAAACTCCTCCTGGAATTCTCTCAGAAATCGAACTTTGTATTTCATCAGGAATAAATCTTGAGATTCCTCCAGAAACTCCTCAAGGGATTCCTTCGGAAATTCCTCCCGGATTTTTTTCAAGAACTATTCCAGGTATTGTGCGTTTAGCACTAAATTGATTTCCGAAAAAACTTCATTGACTTCCGCTGCCTTTACTATACGTTAAACGTAACGTCGGAAGTAGTGCGCTGTACTGTAAATCTGGTTTTCTATACAGCGAACTACTTCCGACGTAATGTTTAACGCATAGGAAAGGCAGCGGAAGTCAATGAAGTTTTTTCGGAAATCAATTTAGTGCTAAACGCACAATATTCATCCTGCCAATCCTCTACGATTTCATTCAGGCATTTCTCCAGTGACTTCTGCAAGAGTTCTACCAAGAATTTCTACAGGAATTACCCCAGGTATTTCCTCAGGAATTCCTCTGGGAATTTATTCTAGAATGGATCCAGGAATTCTTCCAGGGTTTCCTCCAAAAATTAATCCAGGAATTTGTTCTCTAGGGTTTCTTCTACACATTCCTCCAGGAATTATTTCATGGATCCCTCCAGAAATTTCACCGATGATTCCTGCAGTAATTCCTCCTGAAAATCCTTCTGGATTCCTCCTGGAATTTCTCCACAAATTCATCTGGAAATTCCTCCTGGAACTCCACCAGAAATTCCTTCAGAAATTTCTCCATGGATTTCTACCAGAATTCCTCTAGAGATTCTTCCAGGTATTCATTTAGGGATTCCTCTTGGAGTTCTTCCATTAATAGTTCCTCGGAATTTCCCCAAGATTTCCTAATAGAGATTTGTTAATAAATTCCTCCTTAAGTTCCTCCAGAAATTGTTTCATGGATTCCTCCAGGTTTATTTCCAAGAATTCCCCCAGGGATTCTTCCAAGGATGAAATTCCTTTAAGGATGCCTCCAGGAATTCCTCAAGAGGTTTCTTAAGAATTACCTCAATAATCTCTTCAGAAAGTCCTCCAGGAATTGATCCAGGAACTCCCATAGGAATCCCTTCATAAATTACTACCGCAATTCCTCCAGGAATTCCTCCAAAAATCCCTCTAGGAATTACTCTACAAATTTCTCTTGGAATTTATTCAGGAATTTCTCTTGGAATTTCTTCAGAATTTCTCTCGAGATTCCTCCAGGAATTCATTCCAGGGATAGTTCGTCGGAATTTCCCCGGAAATTCCTTTACAAATTTATCCAGGAATTCGTCCTGGGAATTTGTCCAGAACTTGCTAGGCATTCCTCCTGAGGTTCCTCCAGAAATTGCTTGAGGGATTCCTCCAGGGATTTTTTCCAAGAATTTTCCCAAGAATTCTTCCAAGAATTTCTCTAGAAATTTCTCTAAGGATTCCTCTAGGAATTTTTCAAGAGGTTTCTTTAGAAATTTCTCCTAGGAGTTTCTCCATGGACTCATCCCAGGATTTCTCTAGGAATTCATCTAGAGATTGCTCCGGGAGTTCTTCTAGAGGTCCCTTCCAGAATGCTTCTAAAAACTCCGCCAGGAATTCATCAAGCAATTTATCGAAACCTCCAGAAATTCCTCTTCAAATCTCTCCTGGAGCTCACCAGAAATTCTCTAGGTATTTCTTCAGGAATTTCTCCATGAATTCCTTCCAGAATTCCTCTACAGATTTTTCCAGGAATTCATTGAAGGATTTTTCAAAGAATTGATTTAGGGATTCCTCCTGGAATTCTTCCATGAATAGTTCCATGGAATTTCCCAAGATTTCCTATAGAGATTTGTCCAGGAATTCCGCCTGGAAGTTATCCGGAAGTTCCTCCAGGAATTCCTTCTGAGGTTCCTCCAGAAATTTGTTTCAAGGATTCCTTCATAATTCTTTCCAAGAACTCCCCCAGGGATTCCTCCCGGAGTTTTTCCAGGAATTATTCCAAAAATTCCTGCATGAATTCCTCCTGAGATTCCTCTAGGAATTCCTTTCAAGGATTTCTTCAGGAATCCTCTAGGAAATCCTCCATTGATTCTTTCAGAAATTCCCCCAGAAATTTCTCTGGGAATTTATTCAGGAATTATTCCAGGTATTCCTCCAGGATTTCATCCTGGCATTTCTCCAGGGACTTCTCCAGGACCACCCGTATTTATACTACCTTAGGTAGACATAATGAATCATACCTAGACATTTAGGTACTGTCATGAATAGTATTTCATGTAGGTAGATATCCTATGCACACAACCATTAGGTAGACACTACAACTGGCAGAGGAAGCTCTCAGTTAATAACTGTGGAAGTGCTCATAAAACACTAAGCTGAGATGCAGGCTTTGTCCCAATGAGGACATTACGCCAAGAGGAGAGAGAGTCCTCTAGAAATCCTCTAGAATTCCTCCAGGAATACATCAGAAATTCCTTCAAGGATTCTTCCGTGAGATTCCTCCAGTAATTCTTGCAGAAATTCCTCCAAGAATTCCTCATAGAATTCCTCCAGAAATTCCTCTGCGAATTCTTTTAGAAATTTATCTTGAAATTTCCCTAATGTTCCAGGAACTTCTCCAGGGATTCCGCCAGGAATTTGTCCAGAAAATTCTCCAGAATTTCGTACCAATTAGTACGATAATAAAAAAATCCCCTAATGCTCCAGGCATTAGTCAAGGAATTTCTTCAGGGATTCCGCATGGAATTTGTCCAGAAGGTTGTCCAGAATTTTCTCCAGAAATACATCTAGGAATTCCTCGTGTGATTTCTCGAAGAATTCCTCCAGAGATTCTTCCAGTAATGCGTCCAGAAATTCCTCCAAGGATTCATCTAAATTTGTTTCTAGTAATTTCTACAGGGATTATTGATGCGGATGCTTCAGATTTTTTTCCTGAAATTCTCGCATAATTGCTCTTCGGATTCCTCCAGGAATTCATCCTGGAATTTCTCCAGGTATACTTTCAGAAATTTCTCCAGGGATTCCTGCAGGTATTGCTCCGAGAATTCTTGTAATGATTTCTTCCGAAATTTCTCTCTGGATTTTTCAAAAATTTATTCAGCGATTAGTTAAAAAAATTCAGTAATCCGTTCATAATCTTTACCACGGATTCACTCCAGGGGTTTTTTAGGATTAATTGTAGATTTTTTGAATAATTTGAAGGATTTCTAGAGGAATTCCTCCAGCGGTTTGTATTGGAATTCTTTTAGATAATTTTAGAGGGACACAGAAGCCAAGAAATTCTCCAAGTAGTCATCCAGGAATTCTTCCACAATTATCTCCGAGAAATATTTAAGGAATTCAATCATGAATACCTTCAAGATTACCCCTTGCATCAAAAGCTTTTACCGTGTATGCACCAAACTTTGCGCAGTTAAGAAAAATCAAATTTCTAATCGTTATCTATATCTATATATATAAAAATGAGTTTGAAGCCCCTTTGAGGCAACAAAACTCACGAACGGCTGAACCGATCAGGATGACTCTTGAACGGTTCGGTTCGTATTCGTGGTGGCTGTGTTTATATCTACAAAAAGCTACGAAAATCAACTAGAAAAGTAAGAAAATTGATGAAGTACTGATTTTTCATGAGCTGGGAAGGAAATCAACACGATCGAAATGAGACCAATCTAGAGTGCGGTGCTTTTTTGAGCTCAATAGTTGTCAAACCACCGCAAGACGGCAAGACAAAGTTTGCCGGGACAGCTAGTATAAAATATAAACAAACAAAATATATCATGAACAACATGCTCATACGATAGACTAATGATCCTTCTTTGAGTCTGCAATATAAAACAAAAATCATAATATTAACCAAAAAATACTTAAAATAGAAAAACTATTTCATTGCCATGTTCAAAACATTGCGCACAAAATCGTCTATTGTTCCTAACTTTGCGCATGCTATGAATTGCTCCAAAAAAATATCAAAAATGCTATCATTTAATGTTTGCTCATTAAACTAAAGTTATACAGATCAGGTAGTGTGCCCTTAATTGATCTTTGTTGAAATACTTTGTCCTACGAGGGAGGGGGAACAGAGGCCTCCGGAGTTCTTGATTTCGTCTGCGGTTCGTACTAGGCACCTATCGTGTGAACAATCCAAACTTCATGAGGGGTTGTTTCCTGTGGCTAAAGATCAAAAGTAAAAGCTTCCTGATAAATGAAGCGACCGTTACATATAGGAACAATAAGGGGTCATACAAATATGACGTCCATCTTTGGGGGGAGGGGGCTGGGGTTGTCTGAAAAAGTGTGATATGCCATGTATTAGGTATACTATGAAGCGTGACGGGGTGGCCCAGGGGAAGAGGGGGTTCTAAAAATCTAAAAAAATGGTGGACGTCATATTTGAATCGTCCCTAACATTGACCGCCGGAAAATCCAAATGAAGGACTGTTCACAAATCACGTCTCATTGTAGACAGATGGAGAGTGCCTGCCATAGTGCTACGTTTCATACAATTTTCTACTAATTTCTATACAAAATCTGCTACATGGTGGAGAGGCAGGCCTGAAATTATCAGTACTGGTGTTACATAATATTTGAATGGTTCATAAGTCATGTATTCACGTTCAACATGGATTTACTGAAAGTGCGCAAAAATTTGGAACTCAGTGCAAATAATGGTTCCAAACATTGCGCACCACAATTTACTAATTAAATTGAAAAAAATATTACGAACTGTGATAGATATTACTAGAATATCACCTTTTTTGTCAAATCACTGCAAAATTAATCATCATTGCACAGTTTTATCGAGGAAAATGTTGATTTTTAGTAGAGTTACTTCTTGGCAACCGTGCTAAGGCGAGGCAAATTTTGACATTTTTGTGTATTTTTTGTTTATTATTCAACATAAACAAAGATTTTATGACAATTATATATTTGTCAAATAATGTTTATGTTTACACAATGCTAGTGCAATGATTAAACTAATGAATATGCTGACATTTAGTTATTTGTTTCGTTATTTTACAAGAATGCGCAAAGTTTGGACCTGCGCAAAGTTAGGTGCGCACACGGTAAATATATGAAAATTTCATCAATGGCCATTTGAATGTGTGCATTGTTTGATAGACGCACAACTACCCCTGGCCCACGAAATAAAAGATATTAGTGACCGACTAGAACTCACCTCCAGCATGGTTTTAAAGAATACACTCGCATTTACGCTTGGGCTACATGGATCATTTCTTATTATGTAACATCTATTCTCACTAGGAATTCAAAAACTTTTGCTGGAAGTCCATTGCAAATTCAACCAGATTTTTTCCCACATGATACTTGAATTCCACAAAGAATCACTTAACCATATTTTGCAGTAATGCTGCTAGAAAATTCATAAATTCTTAAAGATACTCATCAAAGAATTCCTGGAAATTATCATTAAGATTTAATTTTTAAGCGATTTAAAAAAGAAGATGTACAGAGCATTGCTATTTATGTATATAATTCTTGTTATATAATGTTTGGAAATCAAAACTTACTAATTACATAGACCATTTTGAACAATGATCTTGTAAAAAGTTACAAGTTGAGAATAGTCTCCAATAACTGTCAATTTAAACACATAATATGCCATATAAATGTCTATTATAGATCTATGTTTGTCACCACGACAGTGGTTTTCAGATTTTTTTAAATTTCTATATATAAAGTCATGAAAAATTTCTGGGGAGGGCCTGGCGAAAAATTTCTAGAGGGCCTGGCGGGCCAGCCCCCCCCCCCCCCCCTGAATCCGCCAGGCCCTCTAGTTACGCCAATGTGCATCTCTGTATATCGCTCATCAAGATAACGAACATGGTTGGATGCAAAAGGTCGAGCTTAAAAATCGTAATAATTTCTAAAATATTTATAATTACGATACCTACACAGATATGAAAACGTTCTTTCTTCTTTTCTCCAATCCATTGTAGGGTGGCCGCATCGCAGCTGGCAACGCTCGGCTGTCCGGAGCTGATTGCCCGAAGCCGGCAGGAGTACCAGGACATCGCCATCAAGCTCGGTACCGACAAGGAGTACCTGAAGGCGGTCCGGGCCAAGGTGTGGCATGCCCGTTGCGAAAGTCCACTGTTCGACTGCAAGCAGTACGCTCACGGCATGGAAATGCTGTTCTACAAGATGTGGGAACGGTTCGCCCGCGGCGAGAAACCCGACCATATATCGGCCAAAGAGGGTCCCAAGTAAGATGTAACTGTGAAGAAGAGCTTCTCTCTGGGAGATAGTTGTACACACGCTTGGGTCTACTCATTTTAAAGTTTACGGTTTCTTTCCTTTTTAATTGAATGAAACCTTTTATTTGAATGGAACAAAGAGCGCAGAAATAGATCCTTGTTCGATCGGACCGGTACTGTAATATGAAAACTTGACACTTGTATCTAGAGAAAGCTTACAAAACACTATTTAAACTGTAGTTAAATGTAAAATTAAGGAATTGTGTATAAAATTCAGCATATTTGAGCGATAAAAGGTAGGATTCGTTTGAAGACCAGCTTGATTTAAACAGTAGAGTTTTTAGAACTGATTTTCGCCATTATAAACAATAGAAATTTTCCTACAATGAATTACAAAACTTAACGATTCAACTATTCAGTATGATACACTGAATAATTACGCAACCTGTGACGGAAACTTAAAAAAATAACCTTTTCTAGCAACAAGATGAAATGATTGTTCTAGAAGGAGAAACCAAAAATCTTAATTATCAAAACGCATTGCTCTTGAAAGATATTTATAGCTCAAGCATCCGTCATCATTTTTCGAAAAATAAAAAGCAGTTTTCTCGCTGTAAACCAAAACAAGGGTCATGAAAATATATTCACTGCATTATATTCCTCATGTGGAATACAGTGAATATATTTTCATAGCAAAAGCTTTTGTTTTGAACGAAAAAACTGCTTTCAAATGTTTGATGATGACGATGATTTCAATGACGAAAAGTTCAACGTTAAATTGTTACAATGCTTGTGTTTCCCACAACTAACTGTAGATAGCGCTATGCTCGGCCACAACAGCCTAAAACGGTACAGTCTGGCCCCTTTTAATCAACCAACATTAACACAGCAAAATTCGCATTTTTTGTGCGTTTCGTTTCAAAAGCGCACCTAGCAGCAGAATGTGAGTCACTTTACTACAGTTGGCCATTTGTGAAGAGATAGCATGGCAGATAGTCATAAGCATATCTTGCTCGATCTATCCTACAGGAAAGAAAAACATTACCCGTGTCGAGCCCCTAATTACCCTCACACACATTGACCCAAGCCAAACAAGCCAATAAACATGTTGCGGCGATGGCCCGAAACGTGCGATAGACACGTAGAAAAAACCGCTACCTAAAAAAACAAATGTGATGTGTGATGATGATGATGACGAATGAAATATGAATGAACCGAACCACTAATTATTACTGTCAGAAGTGGCGACAAAATCGGCGGCAAACCCTTTGTAAATAGATTCGTTTTTTCCCACTCACTCCTTTCCGCCGCCTATCAGAACGACCTACATACATATATGAACAAGTCGCATAACAAAGCAAATTAACAATTATTTTCTGTGTAGTAAAGTAATTGATAGTAAGGAATAAATTCATGTTACTTGATGAAAAAAAAGATATTTTATGACTTTTTTCACTAATATCACAGTTCATTGGCTGAAAATGGCCTCACAATTGGATCTTAATGAAGTTGCAAGAATCAGAATCAAAACAAACCAAGCGAAAGGTTGCCAGATACACAAAAAGTAATTTGATCAACTGACAGCATGACTGCCAGCACGCTGGCACACTTCGGCACATCACCGGCACATTTGGCACAAAATGAAGTGTGCCGAGTTTCTCACCCCCTGAATTGTACCAAATATAAAGAGATGATACTCATCAGATAACCAGGAAAAGGCCTTTGGCTTCGTGGTAGGCCGTGCACATGTTGCCTTTTTGCAGTTGAGGCGTTCAGGATGTTAAAGCATCGAAGCAATCGGTGCTAATTTGAATTTGGCAACATCATGCCGTTGCTATGTATTTACCATAGCAACCATAGCTGTAGCACATAGAGCTGTAATAAAGAATTTTCATTAGTAGTTCAACCATTTACTGGACCACACGTGTTCAATTCATTTTCTCCCGGAAAAGTATCTTCCTTGCAGCCGAATCTCCAATAGGTTATTGGCCCAGCCGAAGGTTCCAGATCCAGAAAATTCAAGCGTGGACGTTTGCTGTTTTTTCCCGACGGAATGGAGTGGGCGAAAATCGTGAAATTGAACAATTCGAACTACCAATCATGGTCGTTCTCCGTGAAGGCGTTGCTGCGAAGGGAGCAGCTCTGGAGGCACGTGGAGCCGGGTACCCCGCCGGTACCGTTGACGGACGCTTGGACGGAAAGCGACGAGAGGACGCTGGCCACGATTCACTTGATGGTGGATGAGAGCCAGTACGGGTTGATTCGTGACAAGACGACGGCGAAAGACACGTGGGCGGCTCTGAAGGAACATCACGAGAGGACCACGTTGGGGCAACGGGTGACCCTCCTCCGTCAGATCACGAACCAGAATTACAAGGTGAAGCTGCTGGACGAAGCGGATAAGCTCCGGAAACGGTCCGGATCCGACGAACATGTGCTGCGCACCGGCGGAGCAAGTGCATCGCAGAAAAGCGTGGTGTGCTATCACTGCGGCAAGCCCGGACATCGGAAGCGAAATTGCAAGGCGTTTTTGGCGGAGAGCAGCGGCAAGATGGATCAGAAGCGAGAAAAGGCCAAGGCCAAAACAGTGCGCGAAAACGACGCAAAGTCGTTCACGTTTATGGTGCGGTCCGATATGCAAGATTCGAGTGCGTGGGTGATCGATTCGGGCGCGACGTCCCATTTAGCGAAAAATCGCAGTTCTTTTACGCGTCTCGATGAAACTGTGCGTCCGATGATGTCGACCGCCGACGGTAAAGTGCTGCATACGGCAGGTGTCGGTGACTGTGAAATCGAGTGCGTGGACGGTCGTAATGAAAAAGTGTCGATTACGTTGACCGGTGTGATTTTTGCCCCGGGACTTGAAGGCAATTTGATTTCCGTACCGAAGCTCGCGGAGAAAGGTGTACGTGCGGAATTCGATGCGGACCAGTGTCGATTGGTGTACAACGGGTCGGTGATTGCGACGGCGGATCGCACCAGTGGATTGTACCGACTGAACGTGGCTGAAAAATCGTTGCAAGTGAGTGATAAGCAGCACAACGGCGATTGTCTGCACACGTGGCATCGAAGGCTCGGCCACCGAGATCCGGATGTGATTGGCGATATTGAGCGGCGGACTTTAGCTACCGGAATGAAGATCAAGCCCTGTGGCATCCTGAAGACCTGTGAGTGCTGCGTTGAAGGGAAGATGGCTCGGCCGGCGTTTCCACAGGCAGCCGAGAAGAAGTCGAACGCGGTGCTGGATGTCGTGCACAGCGATGTATGCGGTCCTATGACAACATCACCGGGCGGGTGCCGATATTATATGACGATGATTGATGATCACAGCCGCTAAACGGTCGTCTATTTTCTGAAGGAGAAGTCCGAGGTCGCCGACAAAATCCGTGAGTATGTGAGGTTCACCGAAACGCAATTCGGGAGGAAGCCGAAGGTCATCCGTTCCGACCGGGGTGGCGAGTACACCAGCAAAGCTTTGCGCAAGTTCTACGCCGAGGAAGGAATCAAGGCTGAATTCACCGCTGGGTACGCTCCACAGCAAAACGGCGTGGCTGAAAGGAGAAACAGAACGTTAAACGAAATGGGACTGTGTATGCTGTTGGATGCTGGCTTACCTCGTCGTTTTTGGGCAGAGGCTGTGAACACAGCGGCGTACATCCAGAATCGGTTGCCATCATCAGCGATCGGATCGACTCCGTACGAGATCTGGTTCGGTGTGAAACCGGATTTGCAGCACCTGAAGGTATTCGGTTGCAGCGCCTACGTGTGGATCCCGCCACAGAAGAGGAAGAAGTTTGAAGAGAAGGCAACCAAAATGACCTTCGTTGGATACGCTTCCGACAGCAAAGCCTACCGTTTGCTGAACACTTCTACAGGCCAGGTAGTCATCAGCCGTGACGTGCGATTCCTGGAGCTCGACGAAAAAGGTAAAAGCGTGAAAGATGGCACCATTCGTGACCTACCAGGTGAGTGCTACAACGACGATGAACAGGTTGCAGTTCGATTGTACGATTGTGGACAAACTGGCGAGCAAGTTCCCCACGACGATTCCCAAGACGAGGAAGAATTTTTCGGATTCGAAGACGACGACGATGACGGTTTCATCGAAGCAGTACCAAGGCAGGAGGAGCAAGCTGTCATTCCAGTTGCTCGGGATAATCTGCGGCGTTCACAGAGGACGAACTTTGGCGTTCCACCAGCGAGATACGACGGCACGATTGGGCTGGCCGTGAGCGAGTGCGCAGAACCAGGTACGTATCGAGAAGCGATTGCGAGCCCGGAAAGCGAGAAGTGGAAAGCTGCCATGGACGAGGAGATGGCATCTCTTCGTGATAACGACACGTGGACCCTCACTAAAGCACCCCAACAACGCAACGTGATTGGATGTAAGTGGGTGTACAAGTGTAAACTGGACGAAACTGGGAAGACCGTGCGATACAAGGCCAGGTTGGTCGCACAGGGTTTTTCCCAAAAGTACGGAACGGATTACGATCAGGTGTTCGCACCGGTGGTGAAGCAAATCACGTTCCGTACCGTGCTAACAATTGCAAGCAAGCAGCGGATGATCGTCAAGCACATCGACATCAAGACCGCGTACCTGTATGGCGTGCTGCAGGAGGAGATTTTCATGAAGCAGCCTCCGGGGTACTCGAATGGTGATCCGTCTACCGTGTGCCGCTTGAAGCGGAGTCTCTACGGGCTCAAGCAGGCTGCGCGGGTATGGAACCAGCGGATTGATGCAGCATTGAAAGGCATGGGGTTTCATCAGTCATCGACTGACCCGTGTCTCTACTTGCGAATCGTGGACGGCGTGTGCACGTACATTTTGATCTACGTGGACGATATCGTTGTGGTGTGCAGAACGAAGCAGGAATATCGGAAGCTGGCGGAGTCTCTGAGCAAGTCCTTCAAGATAGCAGAGCTGGGGGATTTGACATTCTTCCTGGGGATCAACGTTCGACGAGATGAGGACCGATTCACGTTGAGTCAGAAGTCGTACGTGCAGAAGATTTTGTCGCGGTTCAACATGGAGAACTGCAAAGCATCTCGTGTTCCGATGGCCAGTGGATTTGTACAACAAAAGGAGGAGGATAGTGACTCGTTGGCAGATGGGCAACAGTACCAAAGTCTGATCGGTGCTTTGTTGTACATCGCTGTCAACACGCGCCCGGATATTGCGATCTCGACCTCTATTCTCGGGCGGCGCGTCACGAAACCAACAACAGCGGATTGGAACGAAGCTAAGCGGGTGTTACGTTACCTCAAAGGTACAGCGAACTACGAGCTGCGCCTGGGTGCTGATAGCAACCTCCAAGTGGAGTGCTTCGTCGATGCGGACTGGGCTGGTGAAGTCGACGATAGGAAGTCCAACACTGGCTATATTTTCAAGTTCGGCGGAGGACTCATCGGCTGGGGAAGCAGGAAGCAAACATGCGTGTCCCTATCGAGCACTGAAGCCGAGTACATCGCGATGGCGGAATGCCTACAGGAATTGCAGTGGCTGCGACGACTGTTGGGTGATTTGGGCATCCGTCTAGCGTTGCCCATAGTGGTCAATGAAGACAACCAGAGCTGCATTGCACTAACCGCGGCGGACAGGACGTCTCGAAAGTCGAAACACATCGACACCAAGTACTGTTTCGTTAAGGATTTGGTAGCAGCTGGTATCGTCTCCATTCGGTATTGTCCCACGGAGCAGATGGAAGCGGATCTCCTTACCAAGCCTTTGGGAGCGGTGAAGCTGAAGCAGTTGCGAGAAGCCATAGGGATTCTACCACATGATGTTGAGGAGGAGTGTTAAAGCATCGAAGCAATCGGTGCTAATTTGAATTTGGCAACATCATGCCGTTGCTATGTATTTACCATAGCAACCATAGCTGTAGCACATAGAGCTGTAATAAAGAATTTTCATTAGTAGTTCAACCATTTACTGGACCACACGTGTTCAATTCATTTTCTCCCGGAAAAGTATCTTCCTTGCAGCCGAATCTCCAATACAGGATGACTTGAAGCGATTGGCCCAGGACCGAGACCAATGGAGGCGAATGCTTCATTCGGCGTAGACTCACCACTACGAGTTGTAGCCCATCAAGTATCAAGTAAGTACAGGTCATCAAGGCGTTGGCGGGAAATCGCCCAGGATGCGAATCTTTCAATTCAGCCCACTGCACCACCACAGGTGAAAATGGCTATCATGGGAAGCTGATCAGCCAGACTCATCAATAAAGCAACGATGGACGATGTGCGCAACTGCGTTATAGGGTTTCGGGTGAACTATCCATAGAGATTCAAGATGTTTGAAGGCGTTTCAGAAGGTTTCGAAAAACCCCTGGAATAGCCTTGAAACGCTCCGGAAAATCCAAAATCCTTAGGATGCCCAAAAACTTCTCCGTTGGATTTTAGATTGGATTTGCTGAAAATGGGATGCGTGAAAAGTTTTAACCATTGTTGAAAAAATCGACCGAGAATCGAACCATGATGAGGGCTACAATACACGTGTTTAACACTTGAACATTGCCGGGGCCCGTGGCGTAGGGGTCACATGTTCGCTTCATAAGCGGATAGTCATGGGTTCAATCCCACCCTGGTACATTGTCAGTTGCACATGTACTTTGTTTTTGAGGCATTCACCACCAGTCCGACCTTTGCTGCTTCGCGTTTCAGGCGGGTGTACAATTCTGCCACCTTTCCAAATGTTCTAGCTATAATGTCCATGTCGTCCGCAAAGCACACAAATTGACCGGATTTTGTGAAAATCGTTCCCCGGCTGTTGAGCCCGGCTCGTCGCATCACACCTTCCAGAGCGATGTTGAAGAGTAGACATGAGAGTCCGTCACCTTGTCGCAGTCCCCGGCGAGATTCGAATGAGCTGGATAGTTCACCCGAAACCATTACGCAGTTTTGCACACCGTCCATCGTTGCTTTAATCAGTCTAGTCAGCTTCCCAGGAAAGCCGTTTGTCCATGATTCTCCATAGCTCTGCGCGGTCGCTACTGTCGTATGCCGCTTTGAAGTCGATGAACAGGTTATACGTTGGGTCCTGGTATTCACGGCATTTCTGGAGGATTTGCCGTACGGTAAAGATCTGATCCGTTGTCGACCGGCCGTCGATGAAGCCGGCTTGATAACTTCCCACGAACTCATTTGTTTTAGGTGACAGACGACGGAAGATGATCTGGGATAGCACTTTGTAGGCAGCATTCAAAATAGTGATCGCCCTGAAGTTCTCACATTCCAAATGGTCGCCTTTCTTGTGAATGGGGCAGATTACCCCTTCCTTCCACTCCTCCGGTAGCTGTTCGGTTTCCCAGATCCTGACTATCAGCCGATGCAGACAGGTGGCCAACTTTTCTGGGCCCATCTTGATGAGTTCAGCTGCGATACCATCCTTACCAGCTGCTTTGTTGGTTTTGAGCTGGTGAATGGCATCCTTAACTTCCCTCAGCGTGGGAGTTGGTTCATTTCCGTCCTCCGCTGCACTGGCGTCGTCGTTTCTTCCGTTGCCGTGGGCTCCCGTGCCTACGTTCTCCACGCCGTTCAGGTGCTGATCGAAGTGCTGCTTCCACTTTTCGATCACCTCACGTCCGTCCGTCAAGAGGCCTCCGTCTTTATCCCTGCATATTTCGGCTCGTGGCACGAAGCCGTTGCGGGATGCGTTGAGCTTCTGATAGAACTTCCGTGTTTCTTGGGAACGGCACAGCAGTTCCATTTCTTCACACTCCGCTTCTTCCAGGCGGCGCTTTTTCTCTCGAAAGAGGCGGGTCTGCTGTTTCCGCTTCTGTTTGTAACGTTCCACGTTCTGTCGAGTCCCTTGCTGCAGCATTACCGCCCTCGCTGCGTTCTTCTCCTCCAAAACCGTTCTGCACTCTTCGTCGAACCATTCGTTCCGTCGATTCCGTTCCACGTACTCGATGGTGCTCTCGGCTGCGTCGTTGATGGCTGCTTTTACTGTACTCCAGCAGTCCTCTAGAGGGGCCTCATCGAGCTCGCCCTCGTCTGGCAATGCGGCCTCGAGATTCTGCGCGTATGCTGAGGCGACATCCGGTTGCTTCAGTCGCTCTAGGTTGTACCGTGGCGGTCGCCGGTATCGTACATTGTTGATGACGGAGAGTTTTGGGCGCAGTTTGACCATCACCAGATAGTGGTCGGAGTCGATGTTGGCGCCACGATAGGTCCTAACGTCGATAATGTCGGAGAAGTGCCGTCCGTCAATCAGAACGTGGTCGATTTGAGATTCCGTCTGCTGTGGTGATCTCCAGGTGTAACGATAAGGGAGGCTGTGTTGGAAAAAGGTGCTACGTATGGCCATATTTTTGGAGGCGGCGAAATCAATGAGTCGTAGGCCGTTTTCGTTCGTCTGCTGGTGGGCGCTGAACTTACCAATCGTCGGTCTGAATTCCTCCTCTTGACTACCTGAGCGTTCAAATCTCCTATGATGATCTTGACGTCGTGGCTTGGGCAGCGGTCGTACTCGCGTTCGAGCTGCGCGTAAAATGCGTCCTTGTCATCATCAGTACTTCCGGAGTGTGGGCTGTGTACGTTTATTATGCTGAAGTTGAAGAATCGGCCTCAACCTGCACATTCTTTCGTCGATCGGCCACCAACCGATCACGCGCCTCTGCATATCACCCATCACGATGAAAGCTGTTCCCAGCTCGCGTGTGTTGCCGCAGTTCTGGTAGATGGTATGATTTGATTACCTCTAAACGTTCGCACCATGGATCCTGTCCCACACACCTCCTGCAGCGCTACGATGCCGAACCCGCGGTCCTTCAGTAGATCGGCGAGTATGCGGGTGCTCTCAATGAAGTTGAGAGATCGGCAGTTCCACGTACCGAGTTTCCAATCGCAAGTGCTTTTTGTTCGCTGGGGTCGTTGCCGTTGTTCTCGGTTCGTATTATTCTGTTGCTGATTTTCCGTTACAATGTTTTTTTTACGGCTGGCTCGTAGGGCCTGACACCAGCCCCCTACTTTCCGGAGGACCATAGTGCACAGTTGAGCTTAGAGTCCTTCCATGGCACTCGGACGTAGATCAGCCGCTCCTAACATGGGGATCAGACGCTGTTGTGAGCCGCTCCTCCTGGAGAACAGACGCTCAGGTTTGCCGAAGCAAACCCCCCCCCCCCCTTCCCTGTCAGCCTACGACCAAAGCTCCCACCGGGGTTGGTTACCCGATCTTCCCTAAGGTTGCTCATAGTTTCCGGCCGGTACCGCGTAGAGGTAGGGATAGGAGTTGCTGAGCAGAGACTAGAGGAACATAATGGGATCTGAATTGCGCAGCATACCCAGCCTTTACCGTGCTCATTCTACCATGGACAGGGTAGAAAAGTGACAGCAGCAAACGCAATATGTATATCTGGAGCTCGATTTGAATAGGTCGTATGTGCTTTCGTCGATATAAAATTCGATCAGTTGGATTCGCTTCTTATGGCAGAAACTGTTGAAATTCATCAACATTAATACATACAAGCGATTCCTTACAAAACAGGCTTTCAATTTTATCATTAAAAGCCACCAAAATATCCATATTTCAACTATTGCTAAAATAAACTGATCGAATTTTATATCGACGAAAGCACATACGACCTATTCAAATCGAGCTCCAGATATACATATTTAGTAGAATTAGGGTGGGGCGGGGCAAGATGGGTCCCCTAAGGATGGATCACCATAGCTTTGTAAATACAAATCGTATTGGTTTGTATTTATCCGCTACTCTTTAGTACACTAGTTAGCTATTCTAAAAGTCGATAAAAAGTTCATTAAATACAAAATATGATGTTAAACAAGCAATTTTAAAAAGTGATCGATTTTGCGCCGTGAAAAAAGTGCTGGGCAAGATGAGTCACCTTTCAAGTAATTCACATTTTCTCAACGAAAAACGTCAAAATATAAGATTTGTTCCGCATTCATATATGCTCCATATCCATACTGATTAAACAAGAGCTACTAGTAAACATTTTATAAGTTTATTTGGAATATAAAAAAAAAACTACGATTTGAGTGGTCCTAAGGCGACTTGGAAATCAATGTTTTCACTAAAAAATTATCATAATTTTATGTTATA
Source organism: Aedes albopictus (assembly GCF_035046485.1). NCBI lineage: Eukaryota > Metazoa > Arthropoda > Insecta > Diptera > Culicidae > Aedes > Aedes albopictus. The sequence goes on from NC_085137.1 coordinate 400,214,502, forward strand.
ATTTTGTGCGTTCATTCCGCTTGATTGAAGTCATTTATTAGATAGTCTTGTAATAAAAAATAAATAACTTTTGAATGCTCCAAAAATACGTTCAAAATTGAAGGTGACCCATCTTGCCCCGCGGCCGTTTATATGGAGATTATATGAAATGTATCGCATAAGAAAAATGGCTAAAACCATTTCTGGAGCTCGATTTGAATCGGTCGTATGTGCTTTCGTCGATATAAAATTCGATCATTTGGATTCCCTTCTTATAGCGGAAACTGTTGAAATTTAACAAAATTAATACATATAGACGATTCCTTACAAAACCGGCTTTCGGTTTCATCATTAAAAGCCATCGAAATATCATCCATATTGCTGCTATTACTAAAATAAACTGATCGATTCGGATGATAAGAAAACACAATGCCTTCAACTTTTGTCTCCTTTATTCGGAGTAAGCTCTGTTTGAACACTGATTACAACATTTAAATAACTGTTTACCTAATCGTGGTTTGTCGTAATATTTTTACTGCCATACTATACCGATCAGCTATCCAGATCAATTGACAAATAACCATCTGAAACGTTTGAGCTGGAGGCGGCTGTCTGTGTCGGGTTTCGTTTAATTGTTACGATCCGGCGAGTACCAATCGGAACTATCGAACTTGGAAGGTTTTCTTTCTTTTGTAATCCACCAAAACTATCAGTGGGAAAAAAGCCGGAGCTTGGTGGTTTGGTAAATATCGAAAACTTATCACTTAGATCACTACGGGTTTTGGTGAGTGTTCCCGCGGAGCTTTTCTTATCCAAAGCAGTCGCACTTAGCCCCTTACGGAACAAGACTGGATGCAAGCCGAAAGCAGCCGATTTAATGGGAAGATAAGGTGAGTCCGATTCGACAATCCTTCGTACCTTTTCTGCCATCGGGGTGGACTTGTTCATGTCCGAATCGTCAATCGGACGCTTCCGTTTCGCTTCCTGTTCCGGAGTGTTGAGCACAACGCTCGCATCGGAATTGTCCTCGTCGATGTCAGCTTTTCTCCTCGATAAAGCTTTTACTTCTTGCTGAAGTTTATGCATCTCACTATCCGCCGTGGATAGTTTGTCTTCCAGAGCTCTGCATTTGGCGCGCTCTTTGTGCAGATCGTTTTGGTACATCTTGAGTCGATCCCGCAGCTCGTTTCTTTTGAATTCACTGGCCTGCAGTTCTCGCTTCAACGAGGCGGCCAACACGGCCAATGTTTGGGGATCGTTATTGCTGGCCAGTAGCCCTTCAATTTCCTTGCTAGAAGAATCAATCACCATCCCTACGGTCTTCATGAGCCGGACCTGATTTTCTAGCTTCTTTAATTCTTCCTTTAGTTTCTTATTTAGAGAGTTTTCTGTACGAAGTTGGTCAATCTCGAATCGCAAGCCCACCGTAAGGGTATCTTGACTCTTGATCGTATTCTCCAGCGAAGCCACTAATTTTTTCATCTTTTTCCGCTCCAGCTTGTGGGCCTCTTGTGCATCTTCTAGGTTTTTCAGTTTAACCTCCTTCTCGCGTAATGTAAGTTTTAGATTATCAAAGTTCTGCTGCAGCAGCGCATTGTCGCCGGGATTATCCGCAACGGTAGTGATTTTCAGGTATATCTTGATTAAACTTTTAGCTATGCATTTGTTACGGCACTCAGGACATGTCTTGGACCTGGAACAACAGAATAGTTGATTATTTTGCAACTAAAGTTACAAAACTTAAAAGGTGAGTCGCGATTGATTCATTGAGAACCACTGGTGTGAACTTTGTTTTCCACCCCACTTACCGCTCAAGCCACTGGAGAATGCAAACGTAGTGAAATGCATGGCCACAAGGCGTCACGTGAATATCGTCCGAAGACACGAAAATATCGGTACAAATAGTGCACGAGAAGGCCATCGCCCAGAAAATTATTTCTTCGTCTAAACTTTATCATAAAATTTAAATAAATACAAATTAAACTCTTTTTGATGACGAGCAACGGAAGATCGTTTTGTTTTGGTGAACTGAATGACAGTGGCGGTCAAGGAGAATACATTTTACTAAGGTGGCGCAGATAAACATTGCAAACCACTGGTTGTCTCTTCCACTCTTCTGGTGTTCTTATGCAACTAAAATAGTGACGTCACTATTTCAGTTCCATAAGAACACCAGAAGAATGGAAGAGACAACCAGTGGTTTGCAATGTTTATCTGCGCCACCTTAGTAAAATGTATTCTCCTTGAGTGGCGGTAGCTGACAGCCACGGTTATCGGTTACTCATGAGTGCCTGGCGTTTGAAAGGGTGCCGAAAATAGCTCACCGAAAACTAGACTCGCCGACTGCATGTTAGGCAATGGGCCTTTTTATTAAGTTTTCAAATTGTCTAAAATGTATGTTTGCTTAATTTTTTTTATGGATAACAGACTATTTCAGTAGAAGGCAGCGTCCATTTAATACGTAACGCTAAAATCGGCATTTTTCAAACACCCCCCCCCCCCTCCCCCCTCCGTAACGCTTTTTGTATGAAAATCTTAAAATTTTTGTATGGGCCGTAACGCTTGGCCGCACTCCCCCCCTCCCCCTAGAGCATTACGTAATTTGTGGACGGCGCCGAATATGCATAGCATACATTAACATTACACAGATTTGCCGGTTGTTACACTCATTATTTGAGTTATAACAGAGAAATTCATTCGATGCCGAACGAGCGTGCGTGAGCTTGTGAGTGCGAAACAAAGTGGCATCTGCGACGGCGCAGCACCGTCGGTTCATCGGTGACGATGACAGTCGGGCTGAGCGACGACGACGGCGCCTTGTTTCCATTGACGATTGAAAACATTGTTTACAAACTTCGTCTGAAAATTTCAATTGAAATGGAAAATGTAGGGCCCTGGAACTAACAGTTCAGCGAGCTCTTAACCTGGATCCTCGCCTGGATCCGGCAAAACTGTTTTTCGATAGAATCCTCTGTCGTTTTCGTTTTTGCGGTGGTGCTACTAGCGGCGTCATGGTCGCAATTTTTTCCGCAGTCAAGTTCGCAGATTGTGAACAATCCTCGGTACCCACTTACGTAATTTATGTTTGGTCCCTTACTGTCAGAGCTGTCAGATCCGTGTAACACGCTAAATATAATTTACACAAAAGGCAATTTACACGGAAAAAATACACGATAATGAATATTATTTTATTGGGTACCGGACTGGACACAAAAAATTTAATGGTTTTCTTTGGTACATCGAGGTCTTGAAATTAGTCTATGGTGCTACACCGGTGCAGCACTTTTGCACCGAAATATCCGTTTTTGATGTCGTTTTCGTTTTTGCGGTGGAGCTACACCGGTGCAGCACTTTTGCACCGAAAGTGTTCGTTTTTGATTTTCGTGCTGCACCGGTGTAGCACTTTTTCTGCACCGCTCAAGATAGTGCAGCACTCAAATGTCGTTTTCGTTTTTGCGGTGGAGCTACACCGGTGTAGCACTTTTGCACCGAAAATGTTCGTTTTTGATTTTCGTACTACAGTCCGGATTCGCTGGTTGGGTCACGACTGCGCCCCGATTAGCGAATCGTGTTCGTTCGTTGGGGCAACTGACAACTGATCAAAATGCTCTAGACACACGCAAGTGACGAGATATACGTCACGGAACACTCACATACTTGCGCAAACGTTCTGTATACAGGAGCTGTGATGCGACGGCGGTCAGACGTCAAACTCGTTTTGACATTTATTTAGGCATTGACAGTGCTTTTTAGTTGGGTTTTGCCCCAACCAGTGAACATTCAACCATCGAGACAGCCCATCTAACGAGCTCTCAACGAACGAATCGTCACTGTACACCGGTGCAGCACTTTTTCTGCACCGCGCATGATAGTGTAGCACTCAAAAAATCGGGAGTGTAGCAGGGGCACGCCGTGTCCACCAATCAGCGTTTGCAAAGTTGTCAATATTTTGGTGTTTATACACGCACACCAATGCAACTGCACCGAAAATGTTCGTTTATTCTGCAAAAAGTGTAGCACGAAGCGGTGTAGCACCGCCGCAAAAACGAAAACGACAAAAAATTCGAGAGTGTAGCGGGTGTACACCGTGTCCACCAATCAACGTTTGCAAAGTTGTAAATATTTTGGTTTTTATTCACGCACACCAATGCAACTGCACCGAAAATGTTCGGTTTTGCAGTGAAAAGTGTAGCACAAAGCGATGTAGCACCGCCACAAATGCACCGGTGCAGCACTTTTTCCACATTTCAAGCACGCAGCCATTCGGTGAGTTCCACTTTAAATAATTTTGTTACACACCCCTGGTGCAGGCTACTCAGCTGTCAAACAATCACATTGTTTACATTCTGCACGAGCAGACCGAGCAAAGCGTTCAGAGGATTCAGGTCACTTTTCTTTAGTATTTTAACAAGTTTTGTTTTATTGAATAAAAGTTGCGTTTCTATCATGGCTAGCAGAACGTTTATGTTGCTAGGACAAGTGATGCCTTGTGTTAAACAAAACGCTTCCAAAATTCGAATCCGCCGAATGGAACTGGACACCAATCTAAACATGGTAATTTCACACCGGTGTGTTTTGGTTGCATAATGAATCAATGTTTGACCAGGAGTTGTTTCTTGTTTCCCCTTTCAGTATTTCAAAAAGGACGAGTTCTACTTTGTACATGACCCGACGAAGAAGTGCAAAACCGGTGACGTTGTTCTCATCAAGGAGCTCCCACAGAAGCTAACCCGATTGATTACGCACACCCTGGAGGAAATAGTGTACCCGCTTGGAGATGTGACGGATCCCATCACAGGCAAGAAAGTTACAGCAGGAAAGTATCGCGAAGACGTTGAGGACGCAAATCGGTTGTTCGGCAAATCTAGTGAAGCGTTCGACTACGATAAGGCGCCACCTAGAGGCCGCCTGGAAGGCACACGAGATTTCACCCACGGAGAGACGTACATCAAATATCACGAAGATGGAAAGGATCAACCGTTCGCGGTGTGAAGATGCAAGGCCGAAGGTCATCGGGAATGAAAACAGTACCATTGAACATTTTGTTTTAACTACCAGTGTACATTTGGGGGAATACAGCTTAGAGTTATCTTAAACACTAGAAACTGGGTTATTCTATATGTACATGCAACATAACAAGAAAGCCTTAGGGGCTGGAGGAAAACAGATCGATAAACCGAGCACACGTGAGGTCACTGTTCCTTTTTGTACTAGCAAAATCTACTTACCGCCGTTGCGACGCGAGAACATATCCTACTCGTCTAAACCGAGAAATTCTCTCTCGAGGGCTGCCCCCATCATGTTCCAGTCGCCGTCGTCCACATCATCCACTGGGTCGTCGCTGCCCGCACTGTTGGAACCCATGTCCAAATCCGAGGGCAGACCACATCCTCTTCGGAACTTGCTGCTAGGACTTTCGTCATCATCCGAGCTGAGGTTGGTCTGGCTGTTGTCGTTATCTTCCGTTTCGTCATACTTGATGAGAGTCCTACTGGATTCATCTTCGTCGTCTTTTTGGAAGATGTTGCGACGGTTCTCCTTTTCTTCCTTGCGTTTCCGCTTTCGCAACGTTTTGTTCATCGGAGGGTTTTCAATGTCGACCGGTTCCTCGTCACTGCTGCTGTCGTCCGATTCGAAGAACTCGTCGAAATCATTGTTCATGGCGTCCAGGTCGTCGTTGGAGAAGCTCAACAGTGGATTCAATGTGTCAATGAACTTGGGCGGTTCCTGCTGCGTTTCGCCACGCTGCTTCGAAGGACCGCCAGCGTTCTTGTTTTCTCCGTAGTTGACAGCGTGTTCTGGAAATTGATATTGTTTGGGAACATAATTGTTGTTAGTAACTACTAAGAACTGTTCTTGTCAGATAGACTTTGCATTAGTAATTTAAAAGTGAACGATCTACTAGACGAATTTCGACCCATACTTGTCCGATGCTTAACCATGAGCAATTCGGGATCGACTTCAATTGATTGTGAATTACAAGAACTCCACCGACGGAGGTTTTGTTACTGTTGGATGAGAAGTGGTCACAGCGGAAAACGATATACATACTCATCACTTGAGCGATTCCGGTTGAAGTGCATACCTCGCATTTCACTTTATTACACCTTTATACAAATACTGACCATCAACCATGGATCAACAACGTAACCAGACCGGAAGTAGGACCAACCCAACATATCGTGGAACATCCTGTATGCCTCATAAAAACACAACTCCTAATCAAGGACCAGTACTCACCGGGACTGTGACAGTGCGGCGGCGGTTGTCTCATCTTGGATGGTTTCGATTGCTTCAGCGGATACAGCCGCTCCTCGACGTGCTCCCATCGCTCGGCACAGGCCCACAGCCACTCCGGGGTTACCATTTTGATTTTCGGATTCTTGCGGGCGTTGTGCACCTTGGATGTGCCGAACGTCACCGCCACCAAATGCGTCGTTTCGGGCGTAAAATCTTGCGTCACTTTGGCGCCTAAACTGCGCGCCACCTGGTACGCTTTGCTTTCCACCAGCTTCATACTGTTCGGCACCAGACCGGAGAACACGAGATTGAAGCCGACCAGTACTTGGGATTTTACCTGGGGGATTAGCCGCTTCAAGTCGGATATCTGAAATGAGAAAAGGGTAGAATCGTTGGTGGACAAAGTTTTTTGAATTTACTCGAACGACTGTTACCTGCTTCGTTTTTTCATACTCTTCATAGAACGTCTCATGAATTTTCATTAGTATATGCTCTAGGTAAAGCAGATAATCGTCCGGGTCCTCAATTTCTATTAGATTTTCTTCTTCATCTTTGTCACTTTTATCTTTCTTGTTCGAATCATCAGCTGAGGATTCTTTTTCAGCTGATTGTTTCTCTGATTGTTCTTTTTTATCAGACTTATTTTCTTCACTTTTCTCCACTGGCTCCGAAGAAGTATTTTCTTCCTTTGTTGCTTCTTCCGCGGGGGTTGCAGCTTTGCCACCTTCAGTAGTAACTTCCTCCGATTTTATCTCGTCGGTTTCAATCTTTGGCGTCGGTGGTCGACTGTTATTTTTACCTTTATCTTTCTTGTCCTTGGAAAACTGACCGATGAGATCTGAAATAAGTGACCGATGTGAGTCACACTTGATGCTCAATAGAACCAACATTATCATTAATACCTTTAAAATCAACCCCCTTCCCGTCCAGTTCGTGTTTGGACATCCCCGGAGGCGCATTGATATCACCGGTGTGTTGGAAGAAGTGATAAGGCTTCACCTGAATCAAGTTGGCTGCCATATTCCAAACGTCCTCGCGATCATCGATAATGCAAACCATTGAATCGCCACACGGGAAAAGCGCCCTGCAAGTGTAGAGAAACACAAAACATCGTCCAATGCCCCAGAATCTAGCCGCTCATCCACTCACCTCAAATTGTCCGTCTTGCTAGTGGCGTTGAAGCATTCGTCCCGCGAAAGGATACGGTGCGAGAAAAGCTTCCCATCCGGATCCAGAAACTGGGCAATCATGTGGGCATAGTTGCGTGCCCCGAACGTACAAATGTGTAGCTCATAGTAGGGATGCATCTTGGTAAGGAACTCCAATGCTCCGGGGCGAAGTCTCGTGTGGTACCACGGGGAGTTGGGGCCATACAGTTGAAAGTGGTACACGTCCTAGTATAATAAGATAAAAAGTGATATCGCGTAAAAAAGTGCTGGTCATAAATAAAATACGCAAAGAAATTTTTATTCGTATCAAAACACCATAACCAATCGCAGACTTTAGTTCAGAAATTTTCAAAAATATATGTCAACGGTGCGACCCGATAACTGCTTGATTAGGTCGTATGATGCCATTCTATGGCAGCGGCCGCCTATTACCTCTAGAGGTGACCCTCCGATGAACACAAACATGGATATTAATTGGTGAGCTTGTTCCATATTATTTGTTACAACCTGGAGTTCCGGTTGGCCGAGACACATGACAGTGTGTTGAAACTCGAATTGGTTAATGAGGTGAGACTCATTTGGCTTCTTTAACGGAGTTGAGATAATTCCATATTCTGAATCTGCATGCCAAACTGAGCCAAAATCCGAATTTCCATGAATTTTGGTGACCGGGAACCTATTTAAAAATCAAGTTGAAGTTTGTATGGGAGCGATTTGTCGAATCACCCCTCGTCGCATTTTGTATTGGGCAGAGCTTTCAAGCAGTTGCCCAGCTGTCAAAAGGTGATTTCAAAAAACATCTTTGAAATTGATTTTAGGTACCAAAATAAAGTTCTGAAAATAAAATCATAGTGGCTCAGAAAACAGAGGCGCCTCGTCCACATGTTCGACCTGTTCTTGGAACGGGTATAGGCTGAGAATAAAGCTCGCAAAATATTCTTTAAGTAGATATACCAAAAGAATAAACTAAATTTAAAACTCCCACCGCACATATCCCATAACAACTTGCACACAAGGCGCTAACATCGTTCCCGGTTTATGAAGAACGAAAGACGACTCCAAGCCATCCACCGGCAGAAACCATATAACAAGAGCATGCGAGAGCCAGCCTTGCGCAGCTCTCTCTTGCTCGACTCTTCGAAACTACATGCCACCGGTTCCCCGATTCATGCGAACGATGGATGCTGTTCCCAAACCAACCGTTTCCTCCCTTTTTTGCCACCGAATGGCAGTGTTCATTCGAATTCATTTCACTTTACTCTGTCGCTCATACGTTCCCTACTCGTCTAGAACCAGCAGCAACGTTGTCAACGTTTCTTTCCATTTTTCACTTCCCGCCTGCTTCTCACGCGTACACGCACGCTAAGCGCAATCGACTAAAGTCTTTAAAATCTTGTTGTAAATTAACTGTTTTAGAATGCTAAAAAATGTATGTTGTATCGTTGTCAAGGATGGAAATCTAGTGATCATGATAAGATCCCGAATGTGTCGCGGTTGAAGCGCATCGCGCGATCATAGCAACAACGATAGAACGTTGTCGTCAAGCATTATAACAAACCACGCTCCGCGAAAATTGAATCGCGAGGCATGTGCGGCCATGATGCGACCGTTATCATGAAGTCGAAATGATAATTATCGAAAATCATTCACTTTTTGAGCATTCTTGTTGCTCTAATATCAGGATATGCCAATGAATGTATTGTTTTCAATCATGAATTCTGTTTATTGGTCCATAAGTGCATTGATAAGGGGTTTGAATCGTAATGAATACAATTTATCGCGACTTGTAACATGATCCGATAACGTGTGATCCCATGATAAAGCGTGCATCATATGCTTTGATTGCCTGTGATCCCATGATACAAGCACTAGGCGAGGGTGTCGGCATCATGCTACTACAAGAGCAAAGGCAATCTTGGATTGTTCGTATCCTGTATCATTTGTCACTAGAAGTGATTTTCTTCCATCCTTGATCGTTGTTAAAAATTAAAGGATTATTTAACAATAGGGGGATTCACGTAACAGCGTAAACTGCTTATTGCAGTTTATTCTGATTAAACGTCGTGATCACCAAGGCAATCTTTGATTATTTCATTCGCAAAATCATGAAACATTTCAAATAAGCAGAATATCATGGCTTACGCAGCAATTTAATCTGTTTAGTGAGTCCCCCTAATATCTAAAAAAATGGAATAAGGAACATTCATTGCACAGTATTTAAATCAATTTAAATAAATACTTTGCCAGCTATGCTTACCGATCAGGTTCTCAAATATGTGTAAATGATTGTTAGCATGCTGCTCGGTATACTCTTCAGAGAAAAAAGCGATGGATACCAGAGGCACACAGCTAAACGCAAAGAGCTTCTTCAGTGGAAAGTTTACATGTGTGTAGCAAAACCAGAAATGAATGAAAGCTTGGATTGTGGCTTCTCGGTTTGTCGTTCTACGTAGGCTGAGAACAACTTGCGCAGCTAGAGCACATTTTGGCACACCCAATGTCGTGCGCGCTTGTTATGCATTAGGTACATCCAGCGTGGATGAAGCTGGGGGTGCCGAATGTGCTCTAACTCGTTGGCAACGGTTTCCAAATTTTAAATTCGAGGTCATGATACGAGCTAAAACAATTTATGGAGGTGGAAATTTCGTACATTTGCGGAAAAGAGAGCATGTTGGACATGATTGAAAAAAAAAAACAAGTATCGTCGGTGTGTGAAGAACGTTAAAAAATGACGTCCACCGAAAATTGATTTTTCTAAAAGTATGTGAGATACCAAACTTCGGAAGTCGCTCAAAGGCGCCTCTGAATGCGAATCGCATCATTATTTGCGATGAAAATGCGGAAGATATTTTTCAGAAAATGGTTAACAAACAAGAAGATAAAAATCAGCTTATGTTAAAAATCACAATATGTACTAAAACAAAAAAAAAACAGCAAGCATAGTATAATATAACTCTAATGTGTTTTCATTTAGTAAAATAGTAATCTGTAGAACAGGTCAGTCTGCTAGTCACGAGACGCCTCTGTCAGAAAAAGGTGCTCTTTCGTAAAAATTAAAAAAATCAATAAATTTTTCAAAATTCAAAAGCCTAATTTCCAACAAGGTGAATCATCGGGCTTGACCCTACTCGATGTAGGAAAAGCATACGATTCTGTTTGGCACAATGCAATCATGCACAAAATGCTTCTCGGTAACTTTCCAACGTTGATCCTGAAAATTATACGCAGCTTTCTCAAGGACCGTACGTTCCAAGTCTCTGTAAACGGATGTGTCTCAGATCGAAAGCCCATCCCGTTTGGAGTTCTCCAAGGTTCTGTGTTGAGCCCAAGTCTGTACAACATTTTCTCGGCCGACATAGTGAAAGTCAACGGAATACAATACTACTTCTTCGCTGATGACACTGGTATTTGGCTTCTCATTGCGACGCAGAAGTTTTCATCATTCCCTCCAAGAAGCGCAGCACTCTATCCAAGAGTATCAAAGAAAATGGAGAGTTAAGATTATTCCTGCGAAGTCCCAAGCTATTTTCTTCACCCGCCGTAGAAGACCTAGATTTCTACCTCAGAGCCTTGTATCTGGCAATGGTGTGGACATTTCGTGGTCTCCAAATGTCGACTATCTGGGTGTAACGCTGGACCAGAAGCTGAAATTCAACTGCCATGTGACCAACTGGCTTCAAAAAGTCGACAAACTCAGAATGTGGTTTCTGGTTTCCCCTTGTCAGAAGGGGCTCTCGCTTGGACTCTGTGATACCTCGTAATCATATAGACTTCCGTACTCTTTGAATGTCTGCAGTAATCTGATTTATTATTCTGTCATATAACCATAGCCTACTAGCATAATACATAGCACATCTCCTTTTTCATATAATTTACAATGTAGTTTCACCAAGTTAAACGATCTTGAAACTATGGTTTATTATTTACATACAATCAATATTTAATTCTAAAGTGTTGATTATTTAACTTTTTCAAACTCCAGCAAATGTATCTTCATTTTCTTCAAAACCTCGGAATAACGGTTCATCTGCATCAGTGCTCCTCACTTCGGGGTCTTCTATTACGGGTCCTCTGAGCACCTCTTGACCGGTTTCCGTTCTCGTAGAACAACTAGACGCGACCGGAATATCGATTTTCTTCAAATGTGCAATATTTCGTTCATATGTTGCTCCAGTATCCTGGTTCTCTACAGTAGCCCGATGACCTTTGCGTTCCAATACCTTGTATTTTGCTTTACCAAATGTAGTCGCCAGTTTGTTTGATGGTAAAAGGTTCTGCATTAAAACAATATCGCCGCAACAGATGTCCGAATCTTGAGCATTTCTTCTTCTATCCTCCCTTTCTTTTCCTTTTTGCTTGTTCAATTTGTCTTGATCGCGATAATCCGATGACTCCGGAATAGTTTCGATATCGTCAATCGATGGTATCTTCGACCTAATCGTACGTCCATAGCACAATTCTGTAGGTGTTTTACCAGTGGTTGAATGAGGAGTTGTGTAATACATCAGGAGATAATCGTTCAAATCCTTCTTCCAATCTCTTTTCAACGCATTACTAATCTGCAATCTTTTCAAAAGTGACCGATTCTGTCTTTCGACAAGCCCATTTTCTTGTGGCCAGTACGGCGCTGAATGATTAAGATGAATACCATGTATTTTGCAGTATTCTTCAAACTCTTTTCCTATAAATTGCTTTGCATTATCCAGGGTAATCGTTCTAGGGTATCCCAACCGGGTGAATATCTTGTTGAGTCTATTGACGGTTTCGCGTGAGCCGATCTTTGCCATTACTTCAACCTCCTTATATCTGCTAAAATAGTCTACTATTACTAGCAAGTATTCTCCTGAAGGCAGTGGTCCCATAAAATCAATAGCGACATCGATCCATGGTTTTGTAGGAAGTTCTCTTCGATTCATTGGAAGTGGTTTGCTTGGTAGTCCTATCAGTTGACATCCTTCACACTTAGCTGCAAAATCTTTAGCTTCGCGATCCATTGCTGGCCACCAAGCTCGGTCTCTCAAACGTTTCTTCATGATTGATTCTCCTGGATGACCTTCATGCGCAAGTTGTAGCATCCTGGGTCGCAGTCCTTGTGGCACAACTAATTTATTTCCGCGTACAATAGTATCTTCTATCATGCCAAGCTCGTTCCTGAACGGTTCGAATGATTTTGCTGCCGAATTATTCCAATTCCCTGATTCTAAACATTCCTTCACTGCTTTGAGCTCAGGGTCACATTTGGATACAGTTTCAATCTCACTTACATCAATCGCAGCCGATTCTTGAACAGCGAGCACTAAGAAATGATTGTCGGTTTCAAATTCATCTGATTTATCTTCGGTTACAAGGCGCGATAATGAATCCGCAATGTTTCCTGAACCTTTCCTGTATTTTACAATGAACTTGAATGATTGAAGCCTCAGCACCCATCGTTCAATCCTGGCGCAGGGCTTAGAGGTAGGTGAAAATATAATTTCCAGTGGCTTGTGGTCTGTTTCTAGCTCAAATTCCCGACCAATGAGGTATATTGAAAACTTTTCTACGGCCCATACCAATGCTAAGGCCTCTTTCTCCGTTTGGCAGTATCTCTTCTCTGTCTCAGTTAAACTTTTACTTGCAAAGCTGATAATGCGAGGATTACAATCCGTTTTTCCTTCAAATTGTACAAGCACTGCCCCTAAAGCCACCGGTGAAGCGTCCGCTATCACTCGAGTCCTTAATAAATTATCAAAGAAGGACAACGTCTGCACATTGGCTATGAGGCTTTTGAGGTGCTCAAAACTTTTCTGATGCTCAACTTCCCAACAAAACTTGTTATCTTTACATATCAACTGCCGAAGTGGTTCTGTTATTGTGGCTAAGTCAGGAATGAATTTTCCTACATAGGTTACTAGACCGAGAAAACTTCTGACCTCTTCTGATGTTTTCGGTTCTCGAAATCTTTGTAATGCTTCAATCTTACTAACCATTGGACGAACTCCTTCCGATGACATCGAATGTCCAAGAAACTCAACCTGCCTGACTTTGAAAATGCATTTGTCCTTATTTAGTAGAACATTCCGACTTTTTAATACTGCTAGGACTTTCCTCAATGCATCATCATGTTCCTTTTCAGTGGCGCCGAACACCATTATATCATCAATAAAATTCACAACATTTTCGCATTCTGCCAAAATATGCTCCATAACCTTTTGGAACATTTCCGGAGCGCATGATATGCCAAACATTAACCTTTTATATCGAAATAGGCCCTTGTGACATATGAATGTTGTTATATGTCTAGATGATTCTTCCAATTCAATCTAATGCAATTAAGGCAAAAAAAATATGGAATAACAATATTAAAAACTATATAAAAAATAATAATTCATACAATTTCTCATTAAATTTCTAGTTTACCTGGTGAAATGCATCCTTAATGTCTAGTCGAGTGAAAAACCGGGCCGATTTGAACCGGGGCAGAAAATCTTCGAATGTTGGCATAATGTGGCGTTCTCTCTGGATCGCTTGATTTGCACGGCGCATGTCTACACATAGACGCAAATCACCGTTATCCTTTACGATGATGACAAGTGGTGAAACCCATTCAGCAGGACCTGATACTGGCTCAATGATATCCATGGTTAAAAGTTGATCCAATTTATCTTCAATTTTACTGAGTAGGGCTATCGGAGGTCGACGAACTTGTTGAGCAATCGGCGTGAAATTTCGATTTACTGGAATCCTCACTTGTACATTTTTCATTTTCGGAAATGATCGTTTCTCCACGGATGACAGCGAGTTGATTTGATTTGGTAATCCGATCTTCAACACTCCGAGAGATTTGGCTGTTTCTTTCCCAAGAAGAGATTGCTGTCCGCCCTTGATGACGTAAAACATTGCATTTGTTCCAAGTTTTCTTTCCGTGGCATCCACTTCTACATATGCTTCAAATACATCAACGATTTCTAGCGGCTTAGCTTCAGGGCCATATCCTCTCAGGACTGTATTAGGAACATTGAACGGTATACAACTCTTGACGCCATGCAGCTTCATATATTGCCAAGTTTTATCATCAATTATGTTCTTTGAACTTCCCGAATCTATGAGGACCTGTATCAGCACACCTCCGACTTTTGTCCACAGGTATTCGTCTCCATCGCCAATATTGAAAATAAAACTTTCAGATTCAGCCTGCTCCAGGTTTTCTTCGGCTACAATTCCCAAATTTCCTTCGTTTATCTGGATGGCCAAAATTTGATCCTTCATAACGTCGTTTGAATGTTGCTCCTGATCGACATACTTTAGCATAATGTCCTATTTTGTGGCACTTCTCACATTTCCTTCCACGCGCTGGGCATTCGCGATCGTTTCCATAATGACTCTGCTGACCGCAACGGAAACACGTGCTACCATAACGATTGGCCGTAGTATTTAGCTTATTGATCCGCGTAGTCTGATCCGAAACTGTAGACAAATGACAATATTATAGAATAAACTCCCTCTCTTATTTAAGTTATATCTAATTAAAAAGCAAAATTTAGATCAAACCTGTGGACGCTGATGCATCACCTAATCCTGTGTTTTCAATCGCTTTTGATTGAGTCTTGATCGATTCAAACGAATTTACAATGCGTGTCAGCTGTGCCAAATTCAATTTCTCTTTCTGCAACAACCTCTCTCTCAATTCGGCCGGAGCATGATAAATTACCTTGTCCATGATCCGCAATTCACGACTTTCAGCCTCCGTCTTTCCAAAATTACACCTCTTCGCTTGGTCCGCACAACGCATCAAAAATTTCCCCAGTGGTTCGCGCTTTCCTTCATTAGTAGTGGGCGGTGATAGTTGGCAAAACTCGTTCCGCTCAAAAGAATCGTGCTGCTTCGGAACGAAATGTCCATCCAACTTGGCTATGGCTATCTTGTACGGGTCAACTCCTTTTTCAATATCTTCCACCACATCAGCTCCATCAATTGAATAGAATAAGTCTTGAAGTTCTAGACCTCCTTTGGCAAGAAGAATGTTCTTGATTTTGGTAGAATTCTTCTCCTCGCTAGCGGCCACAATTACTTCGAAGTTTCGTTTCCAACGCAACCATTCTGTCCGAGTCTGTGTCTCCGGAAGATGGTTGAACTTAAACGGGCATATGTTCCAAGCTTCCATTCTTACGCTGAAAATTCAAAATTACACATAGAAATGGTTGCTATGGAGCACTAAATTGTTATTTTTCAAACAATTCTGGTTTTGTGTGTCGGTGTCAGTTGCAATGCGTTCTGATTATCGCTATTCATGTTCCTGGCTTTTACGCCTTTCCCTGCTCGTGGCAGCGGAGTGTCCTACCGAAGTAGGGTAAATGATGATGGTTGGACCAACTGAAAAACTGATCATGGTTGGACCAATTTAAAGAAATACAGATTTGACCAACTTTTTCTTTAATACTTGATTCCAAATCTCACTATTGTCGAAACATAACTCATTCTTTATTGAAATCAAATTAACTTTATATAATATATCACCAAATCATTCAATTAATTGAGTATTTTCAGAAGGCTGACTAAGAGCACAACTTGGGCTGCGAAATGACTCAATTTGTTACACCTGCAGCAGAGATATTTTGTTTAAATTCATAAAGTGTTTTGCATTATACTTTTGCGAAAATATATAAACTTGATGTTGACATACTTGAAATTCATAATTTTTCATTTAAAATTCAATTAATTAGTAAAATTAGGCCAAATTAATATGATCACGGTTGGTCCAACGGATGATTCTGGTTGGACCTAGCGGTTACCATGTTGGCTGCTAGGTCTATGTTAGTTTATTTACGTTCTATTTTCTTTGCGCGCACTGACAGTGCACGAGATTTCGCGTTGAAAAAATAATGTTCCGGAGAGCTGCTACTCGCATTCGGATGCTTCGCTACCCAGAATCGGTTGCCCAAGAGGACTACGCCAGTACGTCCCGTAGTTCCGATCAGCTGAAGTTTATCCTGTACATAAAGGTCACCTCGAAGGCCCGTTGCTCTATCCTCAGTGCGAGAATGAAGCAGATCCAGCCGATCCAGCTAAGGTGCGCCAGAAAAGTGACACCGGTCGGCAGGTCAGTAGCACCGCACCATCTACTGAAACCCAAAGCATACCAACATCCCGGACGTTCGCAGCTCAAGCTAGGTAGCCAACATTATCATCCTGAATCCAAAATAGATCCACGAATACATCAGTAATGGTAGTGAATGCTAACCCACCAAGTTCTGCGTCCTAGGTTGCGGCGGTGTGTCCAGAATACCCTATGTCAAGTGGGACATCAAGCCTATTTTTTCTTCGAACTTGTATGTAAATAGTATTCGTTGACGATGATTAATAAACTGATTCTTAATAAATGCAAGAATGTGTATAGTTCATTAATATGATCAATTAGAACCGGTAAGAGATGAACTAGCCTCGTGCTAAAAATCTCTAATAAAAAAAAACCTCTCCGAAATCATATTCTTGTATGCGTCCTGTAACCCCCAAGAATAGGAAGCAAATATTCCTTAGAACCTTTATTGGTGGCTACAGCGTATCATCGGGCTTGGGTTTCCTCATCAGTTTCCCCGAACGGTCAGGGTTTCTAGGCTTTCTTCATCCGTTTGCGTACAGTCAGCTTGTTCACGACCGGCCATGAAATGGCCACAAATTGGTTTCCTGCTGAATATTATTTTCGCAATTCTTTATTGCGACATTCGGGTATTCCGACATGATGGTCCAACCATGATCATTTCTTTGGTCCAACCAAAATTAGCGTAGGTCCAACCAACATCAAAATTCGATGCTCAATAAAAACGAATTAATTAATTATTTCTTGAGTAATTTAGATATTCGATGGTCTTTTCGTAAACTAGAAGAGTAGAGCTTTCTGCCAACTATAAATATAGTATATTAGTATAATTCAACCATAAGAAATTCTTGACCTACATGTTGACTACGTATCAAAATGCCGCAAGTTGGTCCAACCATCATCATTTACCCTAGTTTGTCCTGCCGAAGCAGTGTGTCCTGCAGAAGCAGTGTGTCCTGCCGGAGCAGTATTCTACTTAATATTTCACAACCGAAAGCAAATACCTGATCAAATAAAATGTTTCTGTTTCAATTTGTTCAATTTATTTCAAATTCTCCAGAAAAAATTCCAAATTTGCGTTTCGTTCGGCTTTATTCGTGGTGACCTGATTCGAAAGAATTTATCCTCGTCCGCCAGATGTGATACCTCGTAATCATATAGACTTCCGTACTCTTTGAATGTCTGCAGTAATCTGATTTATTATTCTGTCATATAACCATAGCCTACTAGCATAATACATAGCACAGACTCCAACATCAAAATTCTGCTACACAAAACTGTTTTTCGGCCTACGGTTTCGTATGGGTTACTAGGCGGTTGCTGAATAGCACTGAAACCTGTGAACTAGGCCTTGGATTGGAAAGAACATAATCCTTCTGAAGCAGTTTACCAGACGTGCCCGGATGAGGTGGCATCCAAGAAGACACTGTTGCAAACCGACCCGGATGGTTACGGTAGAATTCTTCAAATTCCCGTAATATTGTCATGATTGAGCAATTGTAAGCAACTTTTCAGCAAGTAAGCAAAACATCTGGTGATACCCGAGTCGTGAAACTTGCTCCCAGATAGATCACGAGCTGGTCGACGGACGACATTTTTCGGACGTCATAGATGTGAGCTCCTACAGAGGCCCGAACATTGACTCGGATTATTATCTTGTAGTCGCGAAAATCCGGGCGCGATTCTAGCGTCACGACTTCAATATCCACCGCTTGTCAGCCGAAGGGATTGCTACAAAGTACCTGTAGATGTCAACAGTTTATGGAGGTCTATCCATGGCGCAGTGACAGCAACAGCGCAAGAAGTGATAGGTACCGCTCAGCGACGTCAATGTAATGGTGCCAACGAGTGACGAACGAAAAGTGCTAGTGGCCGGTATCCGGCCAACAGCGAGCGATACAGGGTGGCAAGAGCAGCAGAGAAACGAATTAACCACAGTAAAAAAAACTACAGCATGAAGAGAGTATGATTGCTAAAGCGCAGAAAAGTATGAACAGGAACGATATGCGGAGGTTTAATGCAACTGTCACAAGACTGCTCCAATGCCTGCAATGTGCACTAACCGAGAAGGAAATTAGCTGACAGACAAAACAATGGTGGAGGCCAGGTGGAAGGAGTATTTCGAAGATTAAATCTTGTTGAATGGTAGCAGTGAAGGAGCACCCAGGGACAGGATTACCATAATAAATAACGGTCAAGCAGTGAAACCACCAACATTGGAAGAGGTTAAAAAGGCCCGTAAGAAGCTGAAAAACAGCAAGGCTGCTGGGAAGGACGAGATCCCGGTCGAACTTCTTAAGCACGAAAGCGAGCAGCTACATCAATCAATCAACCAGATTATTGTAAAGATTTGGGCTGATAAAGAATTTCTTATTAGGTTGGATGGCCTCATATGCCCAATCTACAAGAAAGGGTACAGATCTGTACAGACTAGAGTGTGGCAATTACGGAGGGATTACTGTTTTGAATTTGAATTGATTTCAAAGTAGCGTTCAGTCCTATTCAGTGAAAAGAAATGAGCTTTAGCAGTAATGCCAGAACATGGTTTTCCGACGAAACTTATTAGGCTGATACGCGCAACGCTGGATGAAACGAAATCAAGTATTCGAATCGCAGACGAAGTGTCTACTTTATTTGTGACCTTGGATAGATTGAAGCTGGGTGATGCTCACTTTCAAATTTGCTGTTCAACATTGCACTCGAAGGAACGATTAGGAGGTCTGGCGGAATGGAACTATCATCACACGGCCGCACACGGTCGCACATGCTCCTAGATTTTGCAGACGATATTGATCTCATCGGCATCGATCGTACGGCATTGGAAAAGCTTATGCTCCTCTGAAGAGACAACGAGAATAGGCTTGATCTACCAAGACTAAGAACATTATAGCGGGTAGATGCAGAGGCAGATCTGTGATAACAAAAAAAAAATCAAAAATTGTTAATGCTCAACATCACAATTGTACTGGTACTTCACGAAAGGGATAAAGAGCGAATTTCGTTGCGTTTGCAAGTTACTGGAGCTGAGCTGGTTACGCAATCCGTGAGAGGCCCTATTCGCAGCCCCCATGACCGACGGAGATGGTGCTCAACTATACGCTCGGTGTTGGAATAAAGTTACTTTGTAGACAACAAGGTATGTATCAAGATAGGTACTTTTCAACGAATACTCTGTCGACAATAATCTTGGATTTTCATGAAATTTCATAATTTGTCCAGATGAATTTGCATTCCTCAATAACACATCTCAACGGTTTTGCTAGCGCACGAACAGCTTAAAACACCTGTCATAAAGCTAAAGCCGGATTCCAGCTGCTGAACTTACCTTTAAATTGTTGGGAACATTATCGTTGGTGGTGTGAATTAACGTTTGATCCAAATCGACCAACAGCACCAGCTTCTTGTCCTTCAGCAATCGTTCCGTATCGGCTTGGCCCAACTTCTTCGCCAGCGTTTCCGTTACTTTCAGCTCCGGCACTGAGTGGATCATGGGAACGGAAGCTTCCGATCCGCCTGCCTGATCATCTTGACGCAAATCCGCACCGCAATCAGCGCACATATCCTTGATAACCGTGGTGTGACTGCATTGGTCCAGCGCCAGTAAAGGTTTCCTGAACAAAAACAAAATTTGTTATCCTCCTATCATCGCTTGCGTGCAAACATAATAAAAATAACAGCTGCCACTCGCTGGCGCACTTACCCTTTATCAACAATTTCGCCTTCCTTGGCGAGGCGCTTTTTTACGACGCCCGCTTTGGTTGCTTTCAGGCGCTTCACGTCCTTTTCCGGGCCACCGGGCAGCTCGTAAAACAGGATAATGTTACCGCTGGTCACGGGGTAGCCCTCGCGGACCTTCCATTTGTGGATTTTGATGGCACTATCCGCCGGAGCGCAGATGATGTTTTGG
This sequence comes from Aedes albopictus, assembly GCF_035046485.1. Taxonomy (NCBI): domain Eukaryota; kingdom Metazoa; phylum Arthropoda; class Insecta; order Diptera; family Culicidae; genus Aedes; species Aedes albopictus. Next base: position 400,234,873 of record NC_085137.1, read on the forward strand.
TTTTCCTCGGCCATTTTTGTGTCTCACTTTTTCGATCGTCAGCCACTCGCGGCTGCGGTTTCTCTTTTGCTCGCGATGACGGACGGTTCTGTTTTGACGCAACGAACGAATGCGCGCAACGCGAATGTAACACACATTATGCTACGTTACATTTTTGATGGCCACGCTTGTTTAAAATAACTCAAGCTTCTGGTAAGAAAAGCAGTCAAGAGAATGAGCCATTTTACGAAGATGATATTGATTTTCACGGGTTATTGGACGCTACCTCCTGTCAAAATTCATTCATAAAATCGGCTCGTAAAAAGGACTATGCACTGAAAAGGCGGCTTGCAGTCATGCGTTTATTATCGTCGCACCACCAAATCGAAGTCGTCGCTAGAAGCACATGCGAAGTTGGAGCTGCGAAGTAAATTTGAATCTATTTTTTCTGTTGCGCATCATTATTGTCGCGCTTATCTTTTATTAGAGTCCTGCGGCGGTCGTACGCTCGCAAGGCATACCGCCGCATGACAGTCGCAAGGCAAAACAAAAGAAAAAGTGTTCCCGCCAAAAACAAAAGCACGTGGGTTTCGCGAAGTGACAGATGTTTTTGAATGTATTTGTGACGAACGGCAAGAGTGGCTCAGTGGAATGAGTGTTCTTGCTGTCAAACCTCATATAATGGAATTATATACTTTTAAATCTGGTGGCGCTGTTATGATTAGTGACTGTCGCGCTTATATTAGAAGCCAGAGGCAGATAATCGCCATATTCTGATTTTTCTTGAGAGGCATAATAAGCTAATTAAGAGCAACAATATCAATTTTCGCACGTTCGGTCACTTTGTATTTTGACCAAAAGCATAATATTTATTGGCCAAATATTGCAAAACATTGTTGTGCAAATATTTGCCTAATACCGAAGACGGCTAATAACCAGGGGTAGAAGCTGACTGTCAACTGGGAACAAATTGCGCCTACCCTCTATCATGTTTTAGAACCAGTAAAAAGACGTAACTGCCAAACAAGAAAAGTTCAATTTTCGATTGCAAAACTGATTTTAATACCGTTTTATCATGCTAAAAGCAAGTCAGTATGTGATTCAAACATAAAGAATGTTATATTCAGCATATTAGATTGAAAAATTTCATTCCGACAAAATCAGTATTTTGTTTTCACCATTATGAAATATTAGCCTCTACTCTCGTTTGTTTTTGTTGTTGTTTTGTTTGAAGTGCGAAAATCGACTGAAAATTGAAAACTCCCTGAACGATTATTGTTCTCCAATGTGAGGATAATTTAACATTATGACTCAAGAAATGTCGGTAATTACCGAAAACACTGATCATAAGCATCAAAATCGAGAGAAAAACACTGATGTTTGTGCTACTGTTGATATTTATAAAACCATTAAACAAAAGATGTTTACAAATTAGAATCAACAGTAGATGGCGCGCAGGTGGGCATGTTTGGGTAGGCGTAAAGGGTAGGATCTTCTACCCCTGCTAATAACAAGACAGCCAGCTCCCACCTCGGCTCCCACCTTGTTGCAGGCGACATGGTTGAAACGCCCTCAACGATTCACAGGAACATTAAAACATCATTGTGTGCGTGTACATGCAAATACATACACGGAAATGGTAGCATCGCATGCACACTCATTCATGATGTTGTTCCCTGAAGTCGTTTGTGGCGCTAGTGTGCTTGTAGCTTCCAAGGTATATGGAGCAAGATGGTAGATGTCTGTCTTGTTATTAGCCGTCTTCGCTTAACTTTGTCATGGCGAATACAGCGGCCATTCGCTCGTTGCAAAATGTTTACTTTGCACTTGACTTTGCAGCAATACGAATGCCATTCGCTAATTGCACTTTGACTCTTCACATCGAAATGCACTGAAAGCATGACTTACAGCACGAATTTGACACATGATTGCTTTTTAATTGCAAAAACTTGTTAAATTTTGCAATTGGTTCTTTAGGAGTATCCAGATTATTGCATAATCGAATATTAGTCGAAATTCAAAAGTTCATCGTTTTTGGTGCCCGCTAAAATGCATTTAAAGTTTGTATGGGGAAATTTTTTTGTTCGGGGCGAACTGTCACTTTATCGATTGAGCTGTCATTCTATCCACGGATATTGAAACTGTTTTGTTTATTTAACCACCAAAACAAAGAAATTGGAACGCAATAAAATCACCTTTATACTCAGAAAAATGAGCTCTTCCGATTAGGCTAAAAAATATTATCGTCGCACCACCAAATCGAAGTCGTCGCTAGAAGCACATGCGAAGTTGGAGCTGCGAAGTAAATTTGAATCTATTTTTTCTGTTGCGCATCATTAAGCTAATTAAGAGCAACAATATGCACTAATCCAAATTGAGTTGCGACATTTCTAAGTAGGTTAAAAATCAATTTTCGCACGTTCGGTCACTTTGTATTTTGACCAAAAGCATAATATTATGCTTTTGGTCAAAATACAAAGTGACCGAACGTGCGAAAATTGATTTTTAACCTACTTAGAAATGTCGCAACTCAATTTGGATTAGTGCATATTGTTGCTCTTAATTAGCTTAATGATGCGCAACAGAAAAAATAGATTCAAATTTACTTCGCAGCTCCAACTTCGCATGTGCTTCTAGCGACGACTTCGATTTGGTGGTGCGACGATAATATAGTAACGAAAATATATAGTAACAATTTTGTTAAAAAAGTTTTCAAGTTGAAGCACCGATCCTATCGTAACCCCGGATGCGTTACGCTGGGAACGGCCGTTACTTCGCCCAGGTACTCACGAGCGAAAGTCGACGAACGAACCGATGAAGTTTGCAAAAAGTCTGCCGAGTGAGAAGCTGCTTTCGTGGTCGGTGTGAATTTTGAATTCGGATTATTTCCCGTCAATTATTGCCGGTTCGGCTGCAATTTAGTGTAAAACAACTGCTTTGTGCTCAGTATTTCGTAATTTGTTAAAAGGTAAGTGCAAGATTTGTTTTTACGCTGTAAAAATGCATTTTAAAATCGTCACCCGACGCTCGACGATTTTTCCTCCGGTCGTCGCCATTGCTTTTTCGGTGTCCGTGAGCAAGCGGCAGCAATCGTCATCGTCATGAACGCGATGCGCCGCTAGGTGTTGATGATCATTACGGCGATGATGGACACCGGTCGGGTGAAATGAAAAACAATCATCAATCGTGCGCTAACGAACGTTGTTTTGAATTTTGTTTTGGTTGAACTTACACGGCGAACAGGAAACAATGGCCGATGAAAATCTCTTGAACGACTCCAACCTGGGAGCGCTGGGATCGAATGATGATGACTCCGAGCTGATTCTTGAGGTGAGTTACAATGGTTTAGATTAGTGTTATTGGTAATAATAATTCAATTTGGTTTTGACAGGAGGACTATCTGAAAGGTGCTGATATGCAAATTGATCCGGAACTGGAGGCAATCAAGGCTCGTGTGAAAGAAATGGAGGAAGAAGCGGAGAAGTTGAAGCAACTTCAAACGGAAGTTACCAAACAAATGACGCTTGGGTCGCCCACCGGCGTCACCCCGATTCTGACGGCAGAAGAAAAAGCCGAAATTGATAATCGTTCCATTTACGTCGGTAATGTCGATTACGGAGCGACAGCGGAAGAGCTAGAAGCCCATTTCCATGGCTGTGGCACCATCAATAGGGTAACCATTCTGTGCAATAAGGCGGACGGACATCCGAAGGGTTTCGCCTACATAGAGTTTGGCTCGAAGGAATTTGTCGAAACGGCGCTGGCCATGAATGAAACTCTCTTCCGAGGGCGGCAAATCAAAGTCAATCCGAAACGAACGAACCGGCCGGGAATGTGCACTACCAATCGGTTCCCTCGGGGCTCCTCCGTCCGTGGGCGGGGAGCGCGCATTTCGAGGGCATGCTGCTACGGAGGACACCGAGGATCACGAAGACCTGCGTACGTACCTTATCAGAACGCAAGATACACTGAATAGTAGAAAAAAAAATATTACTTAATACCTAGCCATATCATGTTGGAAAAATAAATTGTTTTCCTGTTTTTCGTTTTCCATTTCAATTGTTCAAATGTGCTTCACGTCACCACCAACCGTCGCAAACGACGACGCAGTCGTGGATATCGAGGAAGAGCCACCTATTACGCACCGTATTAGGGGAAACGCTAAGTCCCAATGCGGCCCCCGATATTCGCTGTAACACACACGCAAATCCGACTCACAACACGTTTAGTTTTTAGGCATCCCCTCGTAGGATAAGAGAAACGAGACAGGACACTGGAAAGCACCAGTGGCATCTAGGGTAAGTACACAGTATTCCTTTGGCATTTTCCTCCAAGTAGCTTTCCTTGCAAAGTGCAAAACAGTTCATCGTCTTCTACCTGCAACTGATGAGCCGCGCCTTCGGGAATGCAATATTTCCTGTTACTTGCGCAGGTCGAAATGCACCCTCTTCAAATCTATCATCTGTTTATCTCTACACAAAGCCCATTTTATCGAAAATCTATATTTTTCACATATTCTATATTTGAGTAGTAGTGATAGTATATTTACTAGTGCAGTTTGCACGTAAAAGTAGTAGATGTAATGTAGCTAGAAATTAAGGGTTAACCCTAGTAAGATGTGACCCAGACAGGCACGCCGAGTGTGCACTACGCCATCGTGGTGCGCCGATCCTAACATCCTAGGAGGGTTAAAAAAAAGGCAAAAGAAACTATGTCGCCACCTACAATGTTTTTTTTTTCTTCTGTTCGATAATAACTTTATTTTTTGATACATAGGTAGTTGGGATTATTAACAAAGCTGGGTATTTATTTATCAGAAGGCCGGCTCCAGAGGCACGTTATCCTCCATTTGGGACATTGGTGCCATCGCCATACATATAAGCCTATTTCATCATTTACCTGAGGGAGAATGGGATTAGGGAAGGGAAAGGTGATGAAATAGGAAGGGGTGCTCTAGAAGAGGGAATGAACGCATAAGCGCAACGAGAGCTCATAGCCCATACAACAAATAGTTTAATCAGTGCCCTGAAAAGGACACCGTAAAACGCATACCGTCGTGTGGGGCTAATTTAGAAATGCGGGGCTACTTTGCACACTTTTGAATATGGATTTTTTGAATTCAAAATATGGTTCAAATATGTTTGATGTCTTTGGGACTATTATGACGCAATATTTTCCCCTTCATTTAGTTGAAATTGTTCTTTAAACAGGGCCTTTATTGCTTGTCAGGAGGCGAAAAAACATCGAATAAACCAAAAAAGTATATTTATTTATTTATTTATTTATTTATTTATTCATTTGTAATTTTAACTGACCAATTCTTGGCCTTATTAAAATGTGTTCTTAATACTATACAACTACGTTAACACAAACATTGATAGATTAGGCTATGACAATCAATCTTTCATATAATATTTACAAGTTTGAGTAAAACAATTCTCGGATACTTATTTAAAACGACGTATCAACATAGGATTTGCATGTATTATACGTCGTTTTGAAAAAGTATCCGAGAATTGACTATATATATTAGCTAACACAACAAAGATACCGATTTCAACAAAAGTAATGAAACAGCTAACAACAATCAAACACAAAATTACCGATTTCTTCACGATTGGTTTGGTTTCCAAACAACGTGGCGATTTTCAAATTCTTTAAATTTAAGGCCACGTAGAAGGCTGCAATGCTAACGATTTCCATTTTTTGTCCAACATAATTTTAAGGTGACTTGGTGCATCACAGAATTTTCATAGGAATCATTGACTTTTTAATTTTCAATGATTGTTTGCCTCGCGTTTTTGAAGTGATAAAAAACGGGCAATTCTACAGTCACGCAGTAGAAAAAGTATCATCACACTCACCATGAGTGAGCATATGGGATGATACATTTTCATCCAAATTTGCGCTTTGGTAACTGAGTTTTATCACTTTGAAATTTCGAGTGAGATTTCAATGATGCTGATGACGCACTACGCGTCGTTAAAAGAAATATAATCTCTTTCAAATTCTATCTGCTTAGAACCAAGCTTCCTCACCTTAACTTTACAGTAATCGTCAATATTCAAGCTATCACATACAAGCCTAGTAATATCTTCATTTCTAGTTCTACAATCAACGTTGGTTAAAAAGAGAACGTATCGCCAATATCGGTTTGCGTTAAAGATGTGGTGTTGCCAATAGATCCACATTCGCTCGTATATCGAGTTCCATTGAGTAGCTGGCTATTGTATGCAGCAGGAGAAACGGGCGTAGAATGCTGCTGCCTATACGTTTCCTGTTCTGTGCGTTGAGATATCATCGTAGTGAGAACATCAACAATATCGCTCACTTTCGTTTTCAGCTCCTCGATTTCGGCTTCACATGTTGATTTATGAGCGCAGCAGTTAATCAATTCAACGGTTTCTACATCCTCGGCGGTGGAATCGGTGGTTGCATCACGAGAACTGCAATAGTCTGCCAAGACGCATCACACATCCAAAGAATGTTTTTGGCGAACAAAGCACGAACGGTTTCCTCAGCCAAGCCAACACATTCAGCGTGATATCGTTTCGCACATTTTTCCTCGCAGACAGTGTATCGTTCGATCTTACGGTCGATGGCGAGCGCGCATTTGTTACACTGCATTACGGTGAATCCAAGTACTCACAGTCACAAAAGTGTGGAATGGCGATTGCAGATTCTGAAGATTCTAATTTTGCTGTCGTTTTTTAACTCAATTAGAGCACTAGATCTTTTTGACGATATAACACGAAGATAATAATGATCAGTTTATATCACTTAACGGTACAGAAACAATTTTTAGAAGTGAATAAACACTATATTCAGCACAAATAGACTCAGCGAATCAAACAAGCAGACGGTTACGAGCGGTAACTCAAAAATCGTAATAACGTACATATCAACATTTCAGTAACCAATTTTGAAAACGACAATCAATGCAACACCACTGATTATACGTCGTTTTCAAAATTAGTTACTGATTTGCTCTGTAAGCATTGTTTCTACAGTTTATAAATTTCAAATGGTTGATCAATTCGTTCAATATGTATCAACGTAGGATATAACATCGATTATTTGTATTGTTATACATTATAAATGAATGTTTCACCTAAATAGGTAATGGTTTGATGGCCCCTTTTTAAGGCTGCCTATATCATAATATCACGCTGCTGATAATACCAAAGGTAGCACAGAACTATTAAAAAACGCATATATTTATTGAAATCATGTTTAGTATAGGTACTTCAGTAATGGTACAAAGTAGTTTTCTAAATTATTATTATTTATTTATTAACGAGGTAAAGTTTTCTAAATAACCCTGAAATTTTTAATGCAGTTGTGTTATAGTTAAAAATGTCCAAAGTAGCCCCCATCCGGTTCTATATGAGATGTGTCCGATTGGTGTATGAACAACTTTTTTCTTTATTGATGGATTTAGTTCAAATTTTGCATACATCCTACATACATACTCACGAATTCACGATTATTGTGTGTAAAAAATGTGGAAAATCATTCATTACTCTGGGAGTTTTAAAGTCATAAAGTTGAAAAACCATGAAAAAGTGTATAAAGAAGCCCCACACGACGGTAAGCGTAAAGAGAGCCTATAGCTTATTGGAGGAAGCATGTGACGTCATGCGACTTTCAATTCGACATTGAAAGGCACGTCATCGAAAGCATCCTAAATATTCTAGAAATCACCCAAGCAAAAACTACGTTTGAGCGAGTGTTTTCTTATACAACTTTGTGTAAAAAGAGCCACTGTGGACATCCCACATTGAGAGGCATGTGAGTTCACATGAATAGGCATGTTAGCCAGACGAACATCACAGATGTGATAATCGACAATGCGTTTCAATCATTTCGGAAAGAACGAGGTATACAACGCAGGCACCCTTTCGGGATAAAACTATGGAGTAATTTCACGCGATGAAAATACTCAATAGAAAACTACAAGAGTTCAAAACATGTTTGAAATACTTAAATCCCTTTGGAGAAACATAGGACAAAACCCCATTTGCTCCTGAAGATTTGAAGTAAGCAGAGCTAGTGCCTACTAAATCGGGTCTAGACGGAATAGGGTCGAGACGGAAGCTAGAGATTTGTAGCTATACAAAAGATCGGTTTATCCGAAGATATTTTGAATCTGAACAGATCAGAGTTCTATTCAGGAATACCTCTTGTGGTCGCACAGACCGCAGCACTGCCGTTCTACGCATAATTCGGCATCAACATTTCAAAAGGGCGTAACTGCTTTTGCAACCAATGCCTTCTCACAGAGCTGTGGGTCGTATTTCATTCACGTAATTGCAAGCCGTCGTTCAGTGTAGAGTAGAAGAAATCTCGAGAAGAACTTTGGAAGAAATCCTGAGAAAAATTAGGACATCTCGGTAAACAGGAAGAAGTTCTGGAAGTAAATGTATCTTATTTGTGCGTTTGTAAGGTTTATCTATGTTTCGTAATATGTTAATCCTTCGTAACTATTAATTTCATTTATTTTTGTAACAAGACATCCAACTTCAGTTTCAAAACTTTAACGGTCATATGGTCTGTGATATTGAGTAGTGTGCGGTAGTTCGGCAGCAGCAAAGTTTCGCGCGCTCGCTTTGCTAGATTTTTGCGATTTTTTTTCCTCTTCTCTCTGCGGGGCTCCGACGACGGGACGAGTGTGCGCGCGCCGTGGTTCGAGTCGGTTCCGAATTTTTCGCTTCCCTTCGGCGCTAGTTTCCAATACACTTTTAGTTGATAATAAATATTTTCTTTCATTTTTTGCATTTACACAAAAGAGTGAAAAATGTTACTTCGGGTTCGCCGGTCGAGAAAAAATCCGGGCGCCGACAAGTGAGTCGCGTTCAGTGTATTTCTGTGTGGAATAGACTAAAGGTTTCTGCTCCCTAGTGGAGTGGAGACGCGCGATAGAATTTTCTTTTTGGTTAGTTTTTGCGTCGAAAAGTGATCGGTTGTTAACGGCGGTTTGTGTATATTGATCCATTGTCAAATAATATCACCAACCATAGGTGACTCCCGGACTGACAATGTACCTTACCCTACTAACAAAAAATTCCTTCCTGAGACAAACGTGGAGATGCAGCGATTCGCGGTCTTTTTAACAACGTTTGGCTTACTAACATTCCCTTCCATCCTCGATGACCGTAAGGACGTGGCCGGCGCCGTTATTGACCTTATTAAAGTTGAGAGCTCTCGAACTGTGTACATTGAGAATAGTAAGCTAGTCCCAAGCCCTATTCATTGGTTCCTTGTGCAATTTCGATTGCTCTGGTCAATCACGGAGTAGCAACTACGAATTGTGCGGTCATCTATGCTCATGCTCATATGGTCTGTGATATTGATTGGACTATTGAATGTTTTCTCCTTTTTTTTAGTGTTTGGATGTCATTTATAAAAAAAAAATAGGCGGAAAAGTTAAACCAATGTCTTGCAATTGGGTTCTTTAGGGGTATCGAGATTATTTCATAATCAGATTCTCCGCCCAAAAAATAGTCGAAATCCAAAATTTCATAATTTTTGGAGTTCGGGAACTATTTTTAAAATCCATTTAAAGTTTGTATGGGGAAAAATTTTTGTTCGGGTCGAACTGTCATTTTATCGATTGAACTGTCATTCTATCCACGAAAATTAAAACTGTTTTATTAATTTAACCATCAAAACAAAGATATTGTAATCCAGTTAAATCACGTTATATTTAAAAAAAAATAGCTCTTTCGATTAGGCTATAGAAAATAGCAATATTTTATTCACTAAACAACCCAATTGACCTAAAAAACTCTAGGAAAAATCTAGATATCTTTAACCGTTGTTCTATTTTCGAAGGAGTTTCGCAAATAGTTCTCGGAAGATTTCAACAATTTGGTAAAATTTCTCGTAAAATTTCCCTTGAAAAAAATTACCTAACTTTTGAGGATATTTCTGTATATTTTTTTAAAAGTATATAAATATTATAAAATATAAGACAAATTTTCAATTAGGTATAAACATTCCAAATTTCCGCTGGAAGAACGTGGAAAATTGGTGGGAGTTTTATTTTGTTTAATGAGTAGACACTCTGTGTTTTTCAGCGTTGCCAAGACTATTGAGATTCAAATTGGTCTCTTTTTGGCAGACTAGCTGTCTTATTCTGTCCTAGATCTATCAGATAACATAACGCCTACGAGTTATGCAACCAAGCGAACCGTTCCGTGAATTCTCTTCAGAGTAATAAACACACATTTCTATTATAGACACTATAGATTCCATAGTAGGCCGTCCCTTATTTTGCAAAAATTAGAAATGTTATAACTTCGTTAGTGGAAAATGATCGTTTTAGCTAAAAAAATATCATGTCAAAATTTGAAGTCCGTATCTCAAGGCTAAGTGGTCCCTCAAGGGGCCTAAAGTTGTCAAAAATAAATTGTATGGGACCAAAAAAACATGATTTTTTTTTTTCGACAAAAAAAAAATACGCTATTCCACTAAAACCGGTGATTTTAGGACCCTAGAGGGCCAAAAATGTGCTTAGATTTGCGATATCTCTACTCGTTTCCAAGATATTGACAAAAAACGACCGAAAAATCAGGATTTTTGACCATTTTTTTTTAGATTCCGAAGGAAACCTATCTTATTGTGTTCAATAACTCAAAAACGAGTAGAGATATTGCAATTCTAAGCACATTTTTGGCCCTTTAGGATCCTAAAATCATCGGTTTTAGTAGATAAGCGTATTTTTTTGTCGAAAAAAATTTCATGTTTTTTTGGCCCCATACATTTTTGACAACTTTAGGCCCCTTGAGGGACCACTTAGCCTTGAGATACGGACTTCAAATTTTGATACGATCATTTTTTAGCTAAAACGATCATTTTCCACTAACGAACTTATAACATTTCCAATTTTCGCAAAATAAGGGACGGCCTATTCCATAGACTCGCGGAGACATGGTTGAGCAATACGATTTTAGTGTGTTTTATCGTGAATTTAGAGTGTACCGACCGAATATGACGCCACGCAATCCGTTGTCGCTATTGAAATCGTGACGTCATGCTCGTTTGGCTACACGAACTGACAGTTCGTTTGACTACAGTTGTCTTCGCTTCCGCGAGTCTATGGAATCTATAGTGTCTATCTATTTCTATCACCTGACGCCTAGCATCCACGTACCGATGTGTGAACCCTCTACCAGCAATATCCTTCCAACACTCCGACATCCGCATGAATTATTCTGCTGTGGTTACAAACCACTTCCTTCGACTTCCCCACATTCACCAGCATTCTGACGTAGCAGGCGTCATTGTCGTCTAAAAATAGAAGATCACTAACACTCATACACTGAAGATGTCTGTTAGTCCCCGACAGATATCCCATTGCTTCCTTGTGTGAGTGTAGCTGGTTTGGTGATATTGAAGTACTGTGTAAACACCAAAATTTGCGCAGGGTCAAATATTGTCATTTAGGATAATAACCACTCCTTTAGAGCCATTTTTCCTCACATGCCCACAATCACTAGCTAGTATTCCGTGGAAAAAAGTTTGCATTATGCATCAGCCCTGCATGGCAGTATGTGGCTTTATTATGCAACTGCCCCCACTCGCATATTAGTCCCATTTGTAAAAAGTAGGAATTGAGAAAACAGCATTTGAAGTTTGAAAATCCGTTTCCATATGAAACTTTGAAAAATTGCCTAAATTCGAAAAATATTTCGATCATCTCGAAACTTACACAGATTGCTTTGCATCTCAATACATAACTTAAAAAATTTTGATTACTATAAAATTGTTTCATTATGTGTTACAGGGTACACACATTCACGGTGGGACTGATATGCGGGTACATTCAGTATCAGTAAAAATCCACAATTTTTATTATGGTTCTTAGAAGTACATTGAAAATTATGGCTATTCATAACGTCAACTCAAAAGTGATGAAAGGTCAAATGGGACTGATATGCGAGTAGGAGCAGTATAAGTTTTGAAAACTTTGTCTAAAATTTCGAAAAAGTCTACGAGGGGGGAGCGGGGTTCTATTATTGTCAAAATTGAGTTTACGTACCTAGCCTAGTGGTTAATGATGCATGTTTTTTTAAAGAACTTTTTTCTGATTTACGATCAGTTGAAAGGTTTTTTTTTTCAATTCCTCTGTTTGCTGTCGAAGCTGTTCGCAGGGATGGCATTTCGCACAGAAAATGAGCACAGTGCAACTCATTTTCATATTGAAACCGCTCATTCTTGCACATACTCTGAGGAGCATGCTGTCCCTGGCTGCCCGACTGCTTAATAGCTCACCCAGTGAGAAATTCGCTGAAAGGTGATTTAACAAATCGTTCCCATACGAACTTTTCATTGTTAAAAAAAAACATGTTCAGTTTTGTATATAGGGTTTTGTACCATTTGGGCAGGTGTACCTATTTTGGGCACTTGCCGTTATAACTAAGTCAATTTCAAACCGATTGATTTGAGTTTTTGTATAGAGTTAGATAATGTACGTACCTAACTACACCGAGTCCAATAAGTTCTCATACAAATTCAAATTGAATTCATTTCACATCTGTAATTAGGATTTTCAAAGTAAATTTATTTATTGAAAGGCCAACTAACAATCAAATGCAGCATATGTTTTGGAATTAACTGTTCTTTATCCTTCTCTGCTGATCGCTTATGTGTGTCGTAAGTCTATTTCAGCTGGCACGCATGCCATTTCTTTGGTATTGCGTCACATTTCAACGAGTAATGGTTCAAAGTTGAAACAAATTAGGTTCCTGTCTTCACCATTGCTAGTAGTAACTATGGCCAGAAGAGAAAAAAATATAAGACTGTATTGGTGGAGTACGAAGCCATTCTATTTTGTACAAAATAAAACAGGGATCAAACAAAAATGTCCGTTTACCTGTTTTAATGAGATTTGTTGTGTTAAAGAAGCATGGCTGTATCTTATCTTGTTGATTCACAACAGGGTGGCCACCCAGTCGGGAATTTCGGGAAAACCGGGAAAAGCTCGGGAATTCGAAACCACCGGGAAAAAGTCGGGAAAACCTCGGGAATTGTTGCTAGTCACCGGGAATTTCCAAAATTTTAAATTTTGTACAGTCTTCAGAATCATAAGTACGGGAATTTGTGGGAAATGCAGTTAACAACTGTTGAACTTATAATAACATAGTGGGTGAACTGGCATAAAAACCATTCTTGGAAATTAATATCTTATCGTCGATTCATGACAAGTAAAGTTAATCATAGTGATGTTACCTAACATCACAATTTGAACAATTTTAAAGATAGTCTAAGGAACATTCTGGTGGAAATACTGGTTGAGACACATACAAAAATTTATAGATTCATATGACACTTGTGCATTTCAGGATGTACATGTTCCAGAAAACATCATGCGTCCTATAAAAGTTTTATAAAACAAAACAAAAATTATAACTTCTTTCTAAAAAAAAATATGCTTGTACAATCTCTAGGAGAATACTTGATATAGCCTTTGTCCTTTGAGCGAAAAGTCATCGAGAGAATTTGGATAGGATGCTGATAAAATTTTGAATGAATGAATGAATTGCAAGAAGAAATTCAAATGAAAATTATGAAGACCTAGATGAGTAATTCTGGTGAAAACATTCTTACAATTTAAAAATAGTTAGTGAAAAACATTTGAAAGAATATTTAAAGGGATTTTTAATATCTGATGGAATTCCTCAAAGCACGCCTAGTGTAGTTCATAAAAGTATTTCTAATATTTTGTTTGAAAGATTTCTGTTGTTTTCCATGAAGTGCTTTGATGTACTCATCTGTTGAACTGAATGTTCGGAGAAAGCCGGAGTAAGTTATCGGAAAAATCCCTTTTTGGCGAAGCTTTAGCATAAGTGCCTGCTAAAACTCTTGGTTCAGCAAATTCTCCAGAATTTGGAATATTCGTAGTTTCTAGTTCAACTACCAATTGAAATTCTCGCGGGAGTTTCAGTGAGTATTCAAAAGCATCTGGAGCAATATAGTTGTATGATTTATGGAAATAAAAAATCCCAAATAATGAATCTGCCTCTAAATTTTGGGGGAAATAATTTCTCAAAAACAAATCTTTCAGGAATTCCTAGAGAAATTCTTGACATATCTGGAAATGTGATCAAAAATTAAATCTCTGAGAACTTCATATTGCAATCGCTGATGAAATAACTGAAAGCTAGACGTTTATCGGACAAAATCTAAGATTTCTTTGATCTCTCAAATTTCTCCTAGAATTAACCATTTCAGCCTAAGTAACCTGCCTGACTTTCTGTAGTAGCCATTTATGCTACCTTAAAGTTCGCCACTGGTTTTTTATCAAATTATCTTAAAAATGACCATCACAAATACTACACGGAAGATTTCCCTAAAAATCGTTTCCAAAATTCTTTCACGATAAATCTTTCCAGATATTCCGCCAGAAGTCCATCCAGAATATTTTTTTTTCTGGGCATTCTGTTATTCCCTATTAGTTTCCCAAACGAACTTACCAAGATTTTTTTTGGACTATTACTAAGAAATCCACTTATTATTAGATTCGTAAATCCTATAATCATAGTGTATTCTCTGAGAATTGCGACACCACCCCCCCCCCCTCCCTCAGGGTTATCCTTTTTATTTTTATTTGCTTAAACAACTGCATAATTTGTACTAGTTGGTCATCTTAAAATTTAAATTTAAGAATCTTTAATGAAGATGTCGTAGCTTCAATGCCCATCATTGGATACGAGACAATCAACACATGACTTAGCTAAATATTAAGTAAATCAGTTGTAAACTTATTTTCAAGTTCATATGAATACTATGTAAAACCCAAGGATTTGAAAATATTCAATATTAATTCTCTTAAATTTTTCTTAGTAAGTTACGTTTAATTTTCACTGTAAATCATTCTATTTTAGAATCGGGAAAAATTTCAAAAAGCTATCGGGAAAACCGGGAAAAACTCGGGAATTTTATTTGCCGCTCAGAGTGGCCACCCTGTCACAACATTCTCACTTCTAAAACGTACTTGTATCCCTATTGTGGTAAATTTTGACCAAAATTTACGCTTTATGATGTTTATCTATAATATAACGGTCATTTTGAAGAAAATCAGCTCAAGATCAGCTTTCTTGCAACTTTCTTATCATTTCATCACTAAAATTGTATTGTTTTATCCTTTGTTTATCCATTTGGTACAATACTTGAGACAAATACTCAAAATTTAACTCTATGGACGCTATGGAGCTATCGTAGAATGAAAAACTTTTCGAACATTTTTCTTGCGTGCCGGAGCAAACGTATTTCAGAAAACGTAAGTGTACTGCTAGGCTTATAAAACAAATAGAAAATAACGTTATTATAAATCATATGCTTTATTTAATCAGTATTATGTAGCCCTCCAATACATGCATTCGCTTTGAAAATATGAATCACAGATGTGAAATAAAATAATATTTTCTAAATTTATATTTTGTATGAGAACTTATTGGACACGGTGTATATACAAAAACTCATATCAATCCGTTTGAAATTGACTTAGTTATAGCGGCAAGTGCCCAAATTAGGTACACCTGCCCAAATGGTACAAGACCCTAGATTCAAAATATGCGGATATTTTGATACCATTGGAAACATGAATTGTTTTCTGTAAATGGTTTTGCGTGAATAATTGTCGTACAATCGATGCCACAATTGAGCAAACGACATTATCATTGTTGTTACTAACAAGCTTTCACTCATGTGTATAACATCACTAACAAATTCATTGTTCATCTACCGGCTTTTATTTTCACGTTTCCCAGATTAATTTTGTAACACAATAAAAACATAATGTTGTCTAATATTTTACAGATTATTATTATTATATTTGGTTACGAAAATCTTTTCAAAAAACATTATTTGTCTTCGAATTTTCTCTAACAATAAAAAACCTTCAAATAAGGACACATTGCACTGCTATAAAGTTTCGTTCCTTTGCCAGAACGACTGGATTTTTTCCACCATAAGCCATTGTCACAGTGTGACCAATCTCGGAAATAATGTTTTTTGAATTCGTTCAAAACAATAAAAAGAAAAGGAAATGAGATGCCACATAAAAAAATCCATTGGAGTAACTCAAAAAAGCCAACACAAAAAGATGCGGAATGATGAAAAAATATAAAAAAGATGGCAGAACACCAAAAGATGGCAAAAATAAAAGACGCAAAAAAGATGGCAAAAGATGAGTTGAAATCCGCCACCAACAAACAAAAAAATACCCAAGGCAATGAGAAAATAAGACAAAAGTTTCGAAAAAAAAATGTTTGAAAAGATACAACCGGAGAAAAGAGGACCTGGAGCCCACACAATGAAATTGATGAAATCAAGGAGCAACACAGCAAAAGAAAAAAAAAATCGAGATGACAACAGAATATGAAAAGATAAAAAAAACAATAATCACGAGAAGATTTAAGTATTAAAGTATAAATCGTAAGGGAAATAAAAGTGTTAGTCTGTTCTCTCGTAGAGATGTATCACTGACCATTAGATGCCGTTCGCAAATTACGTAACGCTCTATGGGGAGGAGGGAGTATGGCCGAGCGTTACGGTTCATACCAACATTTTGGGGATTTTCATACAAAAAAGCGTTACGGAGGGCGGAGGGGGGGGGGGGGGGGGTAAAAAATGGTCGATTATAGCGTTACGTAATAAATGGAAGCTGCCTTAGGTGCCGGCCAGAGTGGACGCGTCACGCAGCGCGACGCGGAAATTTGCACGCAAAGGAATAACAATCAATAATTAGGAGCTGCAAGGGGTTGGTCACTCGGCACATTGTGCCCGGCACATCTCGGCACACATGGGCACAACATAGAAATCCAACTTTGCGGTATGGAATTAAACTGTCATTATACTTACGATTGCAAAAAATCCCTTCATACAGATTCTAGACAAGTGTTCTGGGTGGAATTTTGTCTGTAAACACCGACTAGACCAATAACATTCGCCAAAAATAGACAGGATTATAATTAGCGCAAAAACATTCTAAGAAAATATTCCACTGGGCACATTCGGCACACCTCCGGCACGTTCGGCACACACTGAAAAACAACCGGCACAGTTTAGGCACATATTGGCACACGCTCAAAAATCACGGCACAAATGAAGTGTGCTGAATGACCAACCCCTTGAGGAGCTGTCAAATCGTATTGGAAAACCGCGTCGCGTCGCGTGACGCGTCCACTCTGGCCGTACCCTTATGGAAAATTGAGAAATTTATTTTTAATCAAAATGATTTCGATTAAAAATAAATTTCTCAATTTTCCATAAGGGTACGGCCCAGTGAAGACAATTGTCAGACAAAAGAGGCACAAAACAAGCAACAAACAAGGCGTGACGATTACTCTTTATCCCTACTGGTAACAGATAATGACATGATCTCGAAAAATGTTGTTGCAGACAAAACGGGAGCTGAATTTGTTGTGTACTTTTCAACTCGTGATTAATCAATTATTCGTAACCCAAAGTCTAAACTGTTTGATGATAGATCTTCAGCAGAGTAGCAGTGTTTACCGACTCAAAGTTACCGTTCGAAAATCACAATGCAAGGCTTGAAAATCTCTAAACTCGTGGTGTACGATGTTATTCCTATTATTTTCAAGTTGGGACAAACTTATGTCGCATTGGGTGTATTGTCGCAACAAATACAGGTTGCGACATTGTCATTATTGTTGCGCGATGGTTGAATTTTGATTCACTTCTCGGTACTTATTTCAAAAAAGTCGAAACGCTTTCTTCACCTCTGTCAATTATCCATGGTCAGCTGAACCATAATGCTCATTGCATAAAGGATAAACGTCTTGAAATCCCAGTTTAACATTGCACCCAGAACATCAAATGCAACATGTCTCAAGAAGTCAACTATTAACGATAACGTAACTTGTTCTTGCTCACTTGTAATATTTTTTTCCGGGGAACGCATTTGAAACTATGCAGTTGTTGAAAGATAGGTCGTCAGCTAGTGCCGGTGTTATGCTCGCAAAGGAATTTTTCTTTTCCTTCTGAAAATAGAGTAACTAGAGTAAGTCACAAGTTGAGAGTACTCAACAAATTTAGGCTCCGTTTTGTCTGCAACAACAATTTTCGAGATCATGTCACTATCTGTTACCAGTTGGGATAAAGAGTAATCGCCGCGTCTTCTTTGTTGCTTGTTTTGTGCCTCTTTTGTCTGACAATTTTCTTCACTGCTCGTGAGAACAAATGCACGCGTTTTGAATAAATTCAAAAATCTGATCGAAATTCAGAGTTCTATAAATAAATCACATATCTCTTGAAAATCGATCAGATAGCTGAGATTTCAAATAACATTTTCTATGAAAATCGCATGAATTTAATCAAGTACATGAAAATAATAAATAAATCACATAAATTCCATTTGAGCTCTATATTGAGGTAAAAATTTCTTAAGAAATTCATTATACCGTTCTTATGAAAAATCTCATAAGAAGGCTCTTTTGAAAATCATAAAATATTTTATTAAAAGTTCTTCCCCAAAAAAACTAACTTTATTTGGTTCCAACCACCCCATCTTTCGAAACGTCGATGGGCGCGTGAGTAAAGCACGCGTTCTCCAATCTCGACGTCCCTGGTTCGATTCCAGATTGCGAGGCTTTTTAAATTGCGCAAAAATATTTCATAAGATGTCTTATGAAATGATGATGTCTTATTAAATGGTTTCAAAAATCAAAACTTTCTCTTATCGTAATTTCATAAGAGAAACTTATGACCTTCTGAAGATCAGTTTTCTCAGTGTATGTGATTTTTAAGGATATCCAACGAAAACGAACATAAAAATATTCATATGAAAAGACTAAATAGATTTTTTTTTCAATGTGCTTCACGTACAGACGCCTTGCATCGCGTTCATTGTGGCTATCAAGTCGCGTTGGAAATCGCGCCAAAATCGTGTCGCACCGCGTGACGCGTCCACTCTGGCCGCACCCTGATGGTATCGGTGCTGCCGTTTTGTTTTTATTTTACTGCCAGTATCGATGAATGGAAAAGAGAAAAAAGTATTTTTGCCATCCCTGCCCTAGAGGTTCAGGTCTGCTATGCAAAAATGCCTGAGCGAGGGAGTTTTCCCAGAAATATGGAAGAGGCAGAGCCTGGTTCTATTGCCAAAGGCGCGGAAACCACCCGGAGACCCGTAGACCAATATGCTTGATCGACACGGCGTGGAAGGTGCTCGAAAAGGAATGGAATGCGTTTAATAGCGCCAGTTGGTCGGCTATTGCTGCCGATGTGCTCATGCGTCTGGGGATATCCGGATACCTGTACAACATTTTCGGTAGTTACTTCCAGAATCGAGTACTAGTTTACGAAACAGAGGTGTGTTGGAAGTGCTTTCACATAACCTCGGGAGTCCCGCAAGGTTCCATTCTGGGTCCCGTGTTATGGAATGTCATATACGACAAGGTGTTGAGTTTAGAGTTCCCGGTGGGAGTGGAGATTGTCGGCTTTGCTGACGACGTTACGCTCGAAGTCTACGGTGAGTCGATCGAAGAAGTGGAGTTGACTACTACTCACTCGATCAAGGTTGTGGAGGTCCAGGAAATTGAACTTGGTGACTGACGTGGTGGGTGTGAACAACCGGAAGTCGGAGCAGCAAGCGGTAATCAGTGTAGGCGATTGCACTTTGACGTCGCAGCGTTCCGTCAATCACTGGTTCACTGGTTTCCGAGATATGACAGCTCAAAAATGAGTTGTCTGAAAAATAGTGTTTTACTCGAACAGTTCTAACTTTGCGAAAGATTTATCAATCGAGCCCAAATTTGCACCAATGATGCACATATAATAGGTTGACAAACAGTCAAAATTTGAGATTTTTTGATGCACTCTATAAAAAGTTATAGCATGTTGAACTTTTTTGCGAGAGAAAAAAAGTTGCCTATACCAAACATTTTGGCCATCCCCTGTATGATTGCATGCTATTCATGGTGGGTTTTCTTTTTTTTTGGTATTTTTTCAATGTTCTATTATCAATTTTTGAATAACACAGATTTATCTACATGTAAATACAATGGTATTGCATACTTTTAGGCGTTTATTGGTATATGGAGATTTATGTCCCAATTTACAAAATTGAGTCCAGTTTGTAAAAACTCACTTCGTTAAGAGTTTTATGGCCAGATTTGGAATCTACTATGATGAATCTACCGAGAATAAGAGGCCATTCATTGAAAAAATAGTTGAAACAGAGCTGTACAGCAGATTTTTTGAATTGTTTGACAAATGACAGAAACATCATCAATTTTTATTTTTAGCCCAAAAAGTTAAATATAAACTCGGTTTAATGAAAATTCGCTTAGGATGCACTTTCACATGTATAGTTTTGATCTACGTTTGTCTTTTTCTTAACTGGTTAAAGGAATCATAGTTATAAGGTAAACTATACCATGCCTGTCGCACTATCAAAGTTACCCGCATTATCAAAGATACGCCATTTTACGGTATTAGAAAAACCCGTACGAGGGTGAGAGGATTATAAATTTCCCGTGACTTACTTAATGCATGCTCTCTATCCTTATTCGCTCAATTTGCTTCCCGATGGCGACAATCCTTCTTCATATGACCACGGCATCCGCATTCCCAAGGGATTTAGCTTGAAAGGTAAAGTCAGGGAAAAGTCAGCGAATTTGTTTTTCAAAGTACACACTAGGTACACATGCTATTGATAGCACATATTTTATTGAACCTTTCAAAATTATGTTATGAAGAAAGACGTGGGTTACAATGATATGATGTATGTAATCGTATTATTCTAACTCTATAATAATCGGCAATTGCCTTGTATTGAATCATTGTATATAAGATATAAGAAGCATATTCTGGTAGTGGTTCCCTCACTCTCACCTAACTCGTAAACCTGCTCTACCCAGATAGTTAAACCTAGTTCAATGTCTAAGCGGAGGTGAAGATATGGGGCTAAACAACTTTCAACCAATCCATGTTAAAACAAATTTGTAAAGTGGTGCAACCGAGCATCACGTTTCCGACCTGTCGTTCGTATTTAAAACTGATCCTCCAGCATGAATGCATCCATCAAGTTGTCTTCTTTCGATTGCATGAAACTACCAGATGTTAGTGAGAAGGTGGTTCCCCCCGACGTTGTTGAAATGGCATTGTTGCTAGTGGCACTTCCCAGAGCCGTGCCGGTCAATGATCCCGAAGAATTTGTTGCCGCTGCTGTGGTCGCCGCCGTCTGTTGAGACGACTGTCAGGAGTTGGCACCAACCTTCTTGTTCTGCTTGATCGCAATGACGTACCGTTGGGCAACGTAAAGCGGTGGAGAATACCCATCGGCGTAGGTCGGATCCTCGAACAGCACTTCGTACTCTTCGTTGGCCGTTTGAGGCAATGCATTTATGACCGCCTTATAGAAGCAAGTGGTCTGCGGGTACAGCGCCATAACGGTGGTACCTTTGGAGAACAGTGCCTGACCGTCGGTTTCCGGATTAGCCCTCATCAGCGGAAGTGGTACTATCCGACGCTTGCTCAGAATGTGTCGATCTTTCTGCTCCTCGTCAATATCGTCGACCTCATACTTGTTCGCTGAGGAAAGGTATTGAACAACCTCAGCCAAGATCCAGTTCTCCTCGTCTTCCAACCCTTTCACCAAGGCGGCCACCATATCCCCTGGCTTAGCAACGTAACTATTATCGGCTGGAATGCATCCACACAATGGAGGAATCTTTTCTCCAGGCTTACTGACAAACAGTGGTAAGGTTTGCGCCGATATTTGTAACATCTTCATCAGCGCACCTCGGCGAATAGTTTCCTTATTGCCAGCATTCCTCGCTTGGATCCGGCGTTCGTTCCGAATGTTTCGGATATCCTGAATCTTAGCCAACGCTTGGCGAATCAAATTTTCCTCTTGGATTGCATCCTGAAGACCAGTCTTGTACAATGCCTTCAGTTTATGATTTACCGCAGGAGATTTCTCATCGTTGGACATCTTGGCCAATCGAATTGTGTTGACGATGTTTGGCTCATTTCGCTTGCGTTCCGCCTCGACTTCGGCGATCAGAGATTTGAGGGAACGGAGACGCTCCTGTGTTTAAGATGATTATTAGCGTACGAGAAATTGAACGGGTTGGGGTAGATCACTTACCTGTACTTGGAGCATTGCCTGCTCCGCAGTTAAGGGCATCTTTAACGATTTTATTCGGTTTATGGTTAAAAATATAACAAATTGTTTGCAAGAATAATTTCTGGTCTATCGAGCAGCAAACTGCGTCGGTAAACAAAGTAATGCATCTACCAATCAAAATTCGTTTGAGATGCACTTTTGCATCGCATCAGCAGCTGCTGTCAGATTGTAACTGTTATACACATTGATGTCGTGGCTTCTCGGCTGGCCACACGGCCGGCCGGCCCACACGGAACAAAAAGTTTGTTGGAGAATAATTTTTGAAAAGGTATCCAGCTTTTTACGCTAGCCTGCCATAAATTTTGAATCACCCCCTTGTGACGTTTCTTGTCGACACTATAAATAGGGCACTGCACTGTTTTGATTTTGTATGGGATTTTGACGTTTCGTGGCCTTGTTGTTTACAAAATTTCTGTAAGAGTGAAAGAGAAGGAGATAATTTCATGCAGTGCCCTATAGCATTATGGTTCAATCAGAGCAAGCCTATAGTGATTCAGAACATGTACGAAACAGACGTCAACAATTTTCACTTGCGTTTGAAAAACACAAATCAGTTTTATTTTTTAAATTCTAATTTTCTCACTATTTTAGGTCGAAAATGGACAGAAAATGATAGCTGGAAGTAGGAAACTAAGGGATTAAATGTCAAATGTGTGAAATTCTACCCCAAATTGCATAACCATCCCAAATCACTGCGCGACCTGAGGTCAAGAATTTCGTAACTGCACCAAGCTGCACCTGGTTTACGCTTTTTACGATTTCTTGCCCCTTATGAACTGAAAACATAATGACGGTCTACCATATCTAAGACCCTTGATGAGGCCAAATGTGAGCGATTTTCTATTACCTGTTACATGGTAATCTGATTTGGTTTCAGATATCGATTGTATGATTGAAACATGGTGTTCGTTGAGTCCGGTCGGGTCTCGTACATGCAAATAGCTTAAAACAATGTGGTCAAAATTCGCCCAGAAATTACTCAATTCGTGTTCCTGTATGTTGAGTCATTGCATAATATTCCTGCCCCCCAAAGATGGAAATACGAATTAAGAACAAATGTATGCATTTGTGAATGATGATTACATTTGCGATACCTTCTTTACTGAAGATTTTAGCCAATATTTTAGCACATAGATTATAAACATTAAGAATTTAAAAACGAATAATTTGTTCTGCACTTTTTCTTCACATAAAGGTTTTGAAAGTAAGTGCACCTCATTCAAACGGAGCATGATACGCATTGCATGTAATTTTGTAATTTGAGCCAGTAATTATCTCACGGGTATCATGGAGTTACAGTCCTCGGGTATTCTAAAATAAATAATTGTTGAAGTCAATCATAGCAAGCCTTGATATTTATAGATATAGATGACATTTGTTAAATAAATTAGTTCCTTTTTAACCACTACCGAAGACAGACGTCTTAGCTACTCTCTACAGGTTATGGGCCTGTCGCTGAAAAAAGTTTAGTTCTGGAAGATGGAAAGTTCTCGAAGTCAATCAAGCTTCGGCGGATCTTCAAGCCTCCCGCCCATCGAACGACTGGCAGGACGCCAAAACTGGTCGTCATGGAAGTTCGCAGCGAAAACTTTTCTTCAGCTGGAAGGACTCTGGGATGCCGTGAAGCCCAAGCAGAACGACGACGGAACATTCGAAGCGGTAGAAGAGCGGAAGGACCTGCAAGCCCGGTTGAAGCTGATCCTGCTTCTGGACCCGTCAATCTACGTCCACATCGAAGACGCGGAATCGGCCCGCGCCGCGTGGGATAAATTGGAAACGGCGTTTGAAGATAAAGGACTGTCCCGGCAAATCGGCTTGCTCCACAAGCTCATCAAGTCGGATCTGGAATCGTGCGGCTCGATGGACGAGTACGTGAACCAGGTAATTTCGACGGCGAATCAACTGAACGGCATCGGATTCAAGTTACCGGATCTGTGGGTCGGAATGATCCTCCTGGCTGGTCTCCCGGACGAATATCGACCCATGATCATGGCGTTGGAAAATTCCGGCGTTGCCATAACAGGAGACTTCGTGAAAACCAAGCTGCTCCAAGAGCAACCGTTGCTAAGCAACCGAAAAAACAGCCAAGCCTTCGCTACCAACAAACGGAAGGAAAATTTCAAACCGAAAAACCAGCCTACTGCATCCAAGGGCCCGAAATGCAGAAAATGTGGTCAGCATGGACACATCGCAAGGGACTGCAAGGATTCCAGGAAAGGTGAGACGTTTTGCACGGTGCTTTCCACGTTTGGCAAGGGGGACACGAACGACTGGATTTTCGACTCGGCGGCATATGCGCACATGACGAGCAACGAGCAGCTCCTGGAGAACCTCGAAAACGCCAACGGTAAGGTTGTTGCAGCGAATGGTGGTACGATGGACATCGTTGCCTGCGGTTCGGCAAATCTCCAGCCGAAATGCAGAGGCGATCTAGACGGCGTTACGGTCAGTGACGTGCAACTGATTCCCGGATTGACGTCAAATCTTCTCTCGGTGAGTAGAATCGTGCAGAAGGGGTACTCGGTCAAGTTTGACAACGACGGCTGCGAAGTGCATAATCCGAACGGCGAGTTGGTGGCAACTGCGAGCCACTCCAACAATCAATTCAAGCTGGACCAGGCGGTGAGTAGCAGACAAAAGGCCATGTCATGTAGCGCTGCCGCTGGAAGTTTCGAGCTCTGGCACAAACGGATGGGGCATCTCGGGGCCGGAAATTTGAAGAAGCTTGCTGGTGGTCTGGCGACCGGCATCACACTCATCAATCAAGCGGGTGCGGATTGCCGAATCTGCCCGATGGGAAAGCAATCGAAATTACCATTTCCGAAGAACGGTTCGCGTGCGGCGGACGTCCTGCAGCTGGTTCATTCCGACATCAGCGGTCCGATGGAGACGAACTCGATTGGGGGCAATCGGTTCTACATCACGTTCATCGACGACAAGACCAGACGCATGTTCGTGTACTTCCTGAAAACGAAATCAGAAGATGAAGTGTTCGCAGTGTTCAAGAGATTCCACGCGATGGCGGAGCGTCAAAGCGGCAAGAAACTCAAGGCGATCCGGACTGACAACGGTAAGGAATACCTCAACAAAAGTTTTCAAGGTTACTTACAGAAGGAAGGCATCCGACACGAAACGACCAACGAATATACGCCACAGCAAAACGGTCTGGCGGAGCGTGCCAACCGGACCATCGTGGAGATGGCACGATGTTTGCTGTTCGAAGGCAACCTATCGAAAGGCTTCTGGGCAGAGGCCGTATCCACCGCGGTTTATCTCATCAACCGTTCTCCTACTCGTGGGCATAATATGACTCCAGAGGAAGCGTGGAGTGGAAGGAAACCACACCTTTCACACCTGCGCGTGTTTGGAACGAAAGCGATGGTTCAAATTCCAAAACAGAAGCGGCGCAAGTGGGATCCCAAATCCCATGAATGCATATTGACGGGCTTCGATGAAGAAACCAAAGGATATCGGTTATACGATCCGAAGAGGAAGTCAACCATCGTGAGTCGAGAAGTCGTGTTTCTGGATGAAGGCGTTCCATCTGATGCGATATCTCCGGCGGAACCACGCAGGAGGCCTACGACGTTCGTGCAACTGGATTTGTTGAAGTAGGCACATAAGCAAGTGCGATGCTAAGCATGCCATGACATCAGTATGTAATCATTTAGAAATAAATTATCAGTTATTGTTAGACCATCAACCGAGACGGTTGTTCTTTCATTTCAACTCCCCAAGAGGTTGTGGGCCCTGCGCTTGGGCATCCGTTGCCGTAGCAACCAATCAACAAGTGAAAATTTTTCTCAAGCCGAAGCCGAAATGGAGAAAGTTCAAGTTCCGAAGCTAAATGGATCGAATTACAGCAGCTGGAAGTTCAGCACCGAGCTGCTGCTGATCCGGGAGGACCTCTGGAAGTTCGTCACCAAGCCACGGCCGGAAGAAGTAGCTGCGACGGAAAACGTTCCGGTGAATGCTGCTGCCGTTGAAGCCTGGGATGCCGGAGACCAGCGTGCACGAGCCACAATCGGTCTTTTGATGGAGAGCAACCAGCATGGCCTCATCAAACAGACGAAAACGGCACGCGAAGCATGGGACAGGCTGAAGGACCATTTCGAGAAGCCGACACTAACATCGAAGGTATCGTATCTCCGGAGTTTGATCGCAAAACGGTACTGCGAAGGCGAGGACATGGAGAAGCACGTGCATGAAATGAAGGAAGTTTTCGAGCGCCTCTCCGTGGCAGGGCTGAAACTGGACGAAAAGCTGCAGGTTGCGCTGGTGCTGAGTAGTCTCCCGAACACTTTCAACACTCTGACGACCGCGTTGGAGAGTCGGGCGGACGACGAGCTGACACTGGACCTCGTAAAAACCAAGCTGATCGACGAAGTGACAAAGCAGGGAAGTTTCGGCGAATCCGTTCTGAAGGCTGGATCCGGAAAGAAGGTCATCGTTTGCCACTACTGCAAAAAGCCTGGACACAAGCAGAGGGAGTGCCGGAAGCAAGTCAGTGACCAAGAATCGGACACCAAGGGCGACCAGAGAAACCGGAAGAATCCATCCAAAGCGAAGGCGGTTCGTGAGACGAATGGCAGCTGCGCTTTCACCGTGAAGGGGACTGGAAAAACCGGAAGCTGGATCGTCGATTCGGGGGCGACATCACACATGTGCGCCGAGCGGGATTCGTTTCTGGACCTGGATGAAACCACCCACGAAAAAGTCACTCTGGCTGACGGGACGATGACAGCTGCGAATGGCAAAGGGACGTGCGAATTGGATTGCTGCGATCTGCAAGGTAACAAACGTTCCATCACCCTTTCAGACACATTGTTCGTGCCAAAGTTGGAATCGAATTTGATCTCCGTGCGCAAACTCGTTGCGAAGGGCGGAAAAGTGATTTTCGACACCGACAATTGCCGCATTATGAAGGGTGAGCAGGTGGCAGCCGTGGCGGTTCCGACCGGTGGGTTGTACTGCATCAAGAACCCTCACAACGCCATGAAAGTCAACGACACAGCGCACACGCCAAACTGCCAGCACGTGTGGCACAGGAAGCTCAGCCACCGGGACAACGATGCCGTTCAGGAGCTTTTCAAGAAGAAGCTAGCGACCGGCGTGCTCCTCGAGGACTGCGGCATTCGATCCGTGTGCGAGTGCTGTCAAGAAGCGAAGTTTGCTCGGCTCCCGTTTCCGAAGAAGGCCAAGAAGCAGTCACAACAGCCGTTGGACCTGATCCATGCAGACGTGTGCGGTCCGATGAAAAACGTTACCCCAGGAGGATGTCGGTACTACCTCACAGTGATCGACGACTATTCCCGGTACACAACCGTGTACTTTCTGCGAGAGAAATCTGACGCTGAGGAGAAGCTGAGGGATTTCGTAATGGAGGTGAAGACGACGTTCGGCAAACCGCCGAAGATCATTCGCTCCGATAATGGTGGTGAGTTCAAGAATAGGTCCCTGGAGAAGTTCTTCAAGCAAGAAGGTATCAGGCAGCAGTTCACTGCACCACACACCCCGCAGCAGAACGGAGTAGCAGAACGCAAAAACCGCACGTTGAACGAAATGGCGCGGTGCATGCTTCAGGATGCAGGACTACCGACGAAGTACTGGGCAGAGGCCGTGAACACGGCGAGTTACCTCCAAAATCGACTACCGACTAGGTCACTGGAGGTCACACCATACGAAGCGTGGTGGGGAGAAAAGCCGGACCTGAGCCACGTGCAGCCATTTGGAGCTGACGCGTTCGTGTGGATTCCGAAGCAGAACCGAACGAAGCTGGATGCAGCAGCACAGAAGATGACTTTCGTTGGGTATTCGCCTCAGCAGAAGGCGTACCGATTCCTGGATAGGCGTACCGGGTGCGTCATTAGTAGCCGTGATGCTCGGTTCATGCCAACGAGCAGTACCCAAAAACAAGAAGAAGGCAATGGAAGTATCATCGAGTACCACTTTCCTTCGACCGACAATGTAAAAGCTAATTCATTTCCTATCGTTGCAGGGGACGTTCTCGGTGAGCCAGCGGACGATGAAGAAGAATTTGCGTCGGGTCGGTCAGATCCGGAAGAGGAGGAAGATGAGAACGACACGTCCGTCGAGTCGCACGAAGACACTACTCTCACCGAGAATATCGATGCCGTTGAACGTCCCCTCAACGCACCGAGAGGACCATCGTCAACGAGCACGCCGATACGTGTGTCAAGCCGAATGAACAAGGGAGTTCCACCATTTCGATTCCGTGAAACCAGCAGCCTGGTGAGTCAGCAAACGTGGGAACCACAATCGCTAGCAGAAGCGCTGGCGAGCCCAGAGTGGAACCACTGGAAGGCCGCGATGGATGAAGAGTATGCAGCTCAGCAAGAAAACTCCACCTGGGACATCGTACGTTTAACCCCGAACCGGAAACCGATAGGCTGTCGGTGGGTTTTCCAGAAGAAGTTCGACGAGCATGGGAATGTGGCGAGGCACAAGGCTCGACTCGTCGCGAAGGGATGCAGCCAAAAATTTGGTACCGACTACGACGAGGTCTACGCGCCGGTTGCCAAGCACACCACTTTCCGGGCACTCTTGTCGATTGCAGCTCGTCGGAAGATGCAAGTGAAGCATGTCGATATCGAGACGGCATATTTGCACGGCAAGCTTTCGGAGACCATCTACATGCGGCAGCCGCCCGGATATGAATCCGGGAATCAAAAAGATGTGTGCCATTTGAGGAGGAGCTTGTATGGCCTGAAGCAAGCCGGAAGGGTCTGGAACCGGACCATCACCGATGTCTTGAAGGAGCTGGGGTACGAAGCTACGGAAGCTGACAGCTGCCTTTTCGTGAAGGCCGACAAGTCGTCGTTCATCTTACTGTACGTAGATGACATGTTGATCGCCACCGAAGACGACACCGAGTACCAGCGAGTACGGAAGCACCTGGAAAGAAGATTCAAGATTACTTGTCTGGGTAATGTGAAGCAGTACCTCGGTATCCATGTCGAGCGACAAGAGGACGGAGGATTCCTGCTTAGTCAAGAAAGCTACATAGCGAAGGTTTTGGCTAGATTCGAGATGGAGCAAGCAAAACCGTCACAGATTCCGATGGATCCTGGCTACGTCACCGCAGAGCAAAAGGAGGAGAAGGTAATGGCCACCACCGACAAATACCAGAGTCTAGTGGGCGCTTTACTCTACGTCGCCGTATGCACACGGCCGGATCTGGCTATCACGGCGTCCATCCTCGGGCGTAAGGTCAGCAAGCCAACGGAGAGCGACTGGACGGAAGCGAAGCGAGCGTTGCGGTACTTGAAGGGAACCGCTGGACTGAAGCTGCAGCTAGGAGGAGCTGGTCATCTTGAGGGCTACGCTGACGCCGATTGGGCTGGTGATCGCATCGACCGGAAGTCGAATTCCGGTTTCTTGTTCAAACTCGGCAATGGAACAATTAGCTGGACAGCTCGAAAGCAGGAGTGCGTAACTTTGTCGTCCACCGAAGCGGAGTATGTCGCACTCGCCGAAGCAAGCAAGGAGCTACTCTGGCTGCTGAAGCTGATGCGAGGACTTGGCGAGGACATCCGGCACCCAGTGACGATTCAGGAGGACAACCAGAGTTGTATCTCTATGCTGAACGCTGAAGGAGGGACGAGACGGACGAAGCACATCGACACCAGATACAATTTCGTTCGGGATTTGGCCGCATCTGGAATCGTCAGAGTGAAGTATTGTCCGACGGAGGATATGTTAGCTGACGTGCTGACGAAGCCTCTAGCTCGGCTCAAACTGCGGAAGATAAGAGAAGAAGTTGGCCTGCAGAACATCGTCCTTGAGGAGGAGTGTTGAAGTAGGCACATAAGCAAGTGCGATGCTAAGCATGCCATGACATCAGTATGTAATCATTTAGAAATAAATTATCAGTTATTGTTAGACCATCAACCGAGACGGTTGTTCTTTCATTTCAACTCCCCAAGAGGATTTCGGTGAGCCGTTTGTGACCCCCGTTCCGGAGGAACCTGTGGCGCGACCAGAACATCCAGTAATTGAAGATGAAGCGGAATCAGATGACGACTACGACGAATGCGTTTCAAGCCAAGAATGTGATACAAGCACCTCAACGCTAACTGACCTTGTGCTCCCTTCGCGACAATCTTCAGAACCACCTCGGTCAAAGGTGTTGAGGCGCAGCGAACGGGAGCACGTCCTGCCAGGCAAGTACAAACATTTTCTTGTTGATACCACTGGCCTACCCGGTTTAACACTTCCACAGCCAACCTCCGACGATGATTCGAGCGACTTTCATGGGTTCCCCGATGACGACAGCACCGGCAGACCAAACGATGATGATGGTCTTGTGGCGATGGCATCTGGCATGGATGGCGGATCAGGAGACGACCCCGCTTCGCACCAAGAAGCGCTGGCCCGGGACGATAGCGACGCATGGAAACGTGCCATGCAGGAGGAGTTCGACGCGCTGGTGGACAACAACACCTGGACCCTCACCCCGCTCCCGAAGGGCCGGAAAGCGATCAAGTGCAAATGGGTGTACAAGACGAAGTGTGATGCGGCCGGAAACCCTCAACGACACAAGGCACGTTTGGTCATAAAAGGCTATTCCCAGCGAAAGGGGGTAGATTACGATGAAACGTACGCTCCCGTTGTGCGATACAGTTCGCTGCGATACCTTTTCGCCCTCGCTGTGAAGCACGACCTCGCGATAGACCAGATGGATGCAGTAACGGCCTTTCTGCAAGGGGATCTCGACGAAGAGATTTACATGGAGCAGCCCCCCTGCTTCGTAGACGGAAAACGGAAGACGATGGTGTGCAAGCTAAACAAGGCATTGTACGGCTTGAAGCAGTCGAGCCGAGTTTGGAACCACAAACTGGATGCGGCTCTGCGACGTTTCGGCCTGGTACCATCACAATTCGACCCGTGCGTGTACGTCGGCATCAGAGGAGGCAAAATGATGTTCGTTGCGATCAGGGTTGCCACTATATTTTTGAACTTATCTGGCAAGTCCGTAGTTTAAAATCTGGCAAAATCTGGCACTACACATAGCTTTGAAAATCCTCAACTCTGATCAATTTTTAACTGAATTTTCATAATTTGAATAACAAAACAGTTTCGTTTTTCAATAGTATTTGTTTTATTAGATTTGAATGCCTTTTAAAAACAATTTCATATAAAGTATGATAAAAATCATTATCAGTAGTTTATTAAAATTATCTTCAATGTTAGTGTTGTGTTCAATGTGCAGTCATTGAGAAAGAACTTTGCTAACTGGGCTATTTCTGAGTTCAATTCGCAAAACAAAAATTCATAGTCTTTTCCCCTCTTCACCGACTCAACGAAGTCAATCAAGAATTATTCACAATTTCCATCAAAACAACTATACACTAATCAAATGGTATACAAGCTGTGTAACACATCTTTCCATAAATGTATCGAAAATGCAAATGTAATTTGGACTAACATAATTACTAAATCTCATTCATCAGAAAAACCAGTAAGGAAATCGATTTGAATGTGTAAGAAAGTTAACGAGTTTTCAACGAACATATTTGGATGAAAGACGCAGAATTTTCAGTTGTCTAAAAATTGCTAGATCAAAAAGATACATTTTCAAAACATCAAGGAGGAATTTCATTGATCAATGATCCGGCTTGAAATAAAAAATCTGGCAAAATCGATGGTTTCTCTTTTTGTCTTTTTGCCACCTGAAAATCTGGCAGTGCCAGATAAATCTGGCATAATGGCAACCCTGGTTGCGATATATGTCGACGACCTGATGATCTTCAGCAACGACGAAGCCTGGAAGAACAAATTGAAGCATCAATTATCTAGTTGCTTTCGGATGAAAGATCTGGGACAAGCGCAACATTGCCTTGGGATCCGGATTGGTCGAAGCAAGGACTCCATCACATTGGATCAGGAGGCCTACGTCGAGTCGATACTGAAGCGGTTCAACATGGATCGGTGCAAACCAGTGAAGGTGCCGATGAATTGCAGCGAGAAACTGACGAGAGATGTGAGCCCGAAGGACGACGATGAATCGGCAGCGATGAGTGGCGTCCCCTATCAAGAAGCTGTTGGGTGTCTCATGTATTTGGCGCAGAGCACTCGGCCGGATATTCTGTTCGCGGTTAACACTCTCAGCCGGTTCAACAACAATCCTGGACTCAAGCACTGGAACGCGGTGAAACACGTTCTGCGTTACCTACGCGGTACTTCCGGTTTCAAACTGGAATATAGGAAAGATGCGGACTCCAGCATTGTCGGCTACTGCGACGCCGATTGGGGATCCGACCCGGATGAGAGAAAGTCAACCAGCGGTAACATCTTCATGGCACAAGGCGGTGCAATCTCGTGGATGTGCAAGAAGCAACCCACGGTGGCACTATCTACGTGTGAGGCGGAGTATATGTCTGTGTCAGCTGCCGTACAAGAGGCATCATGGTGGCGTGGACTATCGGCCCTATTCAACGGTGGTGGCAAAGCGATCGAGATCCGGTGCGACAACCAAAGCTGCATTGCAATTGCGAAGAACGGTGGATATAATCCGCGCACCAAGCACATCGACATACGCCATCACTTCATCAAGGACGCTCTCGGCCGTGGCGTTGTGAAACTGACGTACGTTGGAACGGAGGATCAAATCGCCGACGGCCTAACCAAACCACTTCAGCGGACGAAATTCGAGGATAGCCGTAGGATGATGGGAATCTCTGCGGCTTGAGGAGGAGTGTTGAAGTCAATCATAGCAAGCCTTGATATTTATAGATATAGATGACATTTGTTAAATAAATTAGTTCCTTTTTAACCACTACCGAAGACAGACGTCTTAGCTACTCTCTACAATAATAGAAAGGACAATTAATAAAACAAAATGAATGAGTAAATGAAGCAAATTTTAGTAACGAAGAATTATTAGCCCCCAAGCAAACGCAGTGAAAATTTTTGACAGTCTGATAAACAAACTAAAATTCCCGCCTACTAAGACCAAACTATAAAATCTGTCGGCAAGAATTGTCAAATTCGAATCACCCCTCGCAGTTTTATAGCCAGCGTAAAAAGCTGGATTGTCGGGCCGCCACCAAACCGGACGTCGCACAATCAACCGACTCTTGACGTTTTTGACTCATGTCAAAAGTAGTGCGCATCCTTCCTATAGATAGTAGAGTAAACTCTACTCTACTCTACTATCTATTGTGCATCCTAGCTTAATCACTCAGATCCTGCTGATCTGAGTCAGCCGCCATAAGATTGCGCCCGTTTGATTTGTACACGGCGGCTGACAGATCCACCCGGCGGCTGCAAAACAGTTTTAGCCAAGGTGCACACCGTGTACAAATCATACGTGCGCGGTCTGGCGCGGTCTGAGGCTGCGCGTTTCGAACGCAGTTTGCTGAGAATCTAAAATAAGCGCGACATTGTTGTCAGCAACACAGCGCACTAGATGCGAAACAGTTGCGCCACTTGTGGACCAAGAAAATGGCAATTTTTGATTGAATGCTCATGCAGACATGTCTGTCTTGATTCCAACCGGATAGACAATATGATATAGCAGGGCGAACAACAGGACTGGTTTAATTGGGTTGTTTAGTGAATGAAATATTGTTATTTTTTATAGCCTATAATCGATAGAGCTCATTCTTTTTGAGTATAACGTGATTTTATTGGTTTCCAATAGCTTTGTTTTGATGGTTAAAATAACAAAACAGTTTGTTTTAATATTCGTGGATAGAATAACAGTTCAATCGATAAAATGACAGTTCGACCAAAGTCCTAATTAAGTCGTAGCACTCGGTCTCAAACTGGGTACCAGCTCTAGTACTACATTTGGTCCCCGGTACCCAAGTTTGACGTTTGGCTGACAACCTCATTTTATACTAACTTTGTGACGTAGTAGTCCACGACGATGTAATAGCTCATGACAACAAATAAATTTCAATGTGTCAATCAAAATTTCACGGAACGTTAATCCGATTCCACAATTCTGAACATTCTGAAGCGGTGATGATTTGTTTGCTTAGGTTTTCACTAGTGTATACGCATTCAATTGAGCTTTTATTGACTATTTTCCCAGAAGTCGATAGAGATATGTGACTTAGAAATAACTGACCGAATGTTTTCTGTTTCCCGCGCTATGCACAGATAGCTATAACTTTTATTTAAACTATACAAAAGATTCCCAGACATTATGCTCTTACGAGAAGCTGAATTATTCGTGCCAGTTGCAACTGGAGTTCTTGACACGCGAAAACCGTTTTTTACGTCTCTAAACGTACGTCGGGTACAGTAACGCTGGATAGCGGATCAGATCCGTATCCATCACATTACATTCGGCGTTCCACTTATGAATTTGGTGAACAACAATCATTCAGTTTTATTCCAATAATAATATTTAATATGGCGCGCTTCTCCCTGACCCAGACCAAAACCGATATGGTTAGTAAGAAACACACACGGAAACACTTCATAAAATTGTTGGAAAAACATCGGTACTCAGTTCGGTGTACTGAGGATAGCCCCAAATTCCTACCGCGCCAGGTCAGGAACTGGGAAATGCCATAGGTTGATAGACCAGACGGGGATTGTTTGCAACATTATGCACCAAGTTCCGAAATTAGTTAAAATTGTTTTGGATCCAATCCTGAAAAATCAATGGCATCAGGGTATTATCATGGGCATTCCTTCAGATGAAACATCTACAGTTCTTCAACATATGACTGTATGGTATCCCTGATAAAAAAGATCATAGAGATACAACAGAATGTATTGTTACAACACGCTGAAATGAATGGTAGTTACCATTAATTCAGTTGTTTAAAACGATAGAGTGACAACAGACCCTATGGTTTTCCACCATAGCATGTATTGTAAATGGCACTTTTACAATAGAAAATGGGGGTTGTTATGTATCTTTACCATAAAAAAATCCAAATTTTCTGGAGCAAATTCAAGTCAACTACCATTCAATTAATGGTGTTTGTATTATTGAAATCTCTAGTGCCATTGATTTTATTGTGCACGTATTGTAGTTTCAATAGAACATTTTCAGTAGGAAAATACATACACAATATAGTTTGTTGTTGAACCGTCAAATTTATCATTATTAAATGGTAGTTTATGGTGATTTTATTGGAAATTTTTATCAGGGATCCTAAAATAGAAGATTATAATAATTATATTATAATAAAACATATCGCACGAAGCTTGAATTACTGTTTCCGTCCACCGCCATCAGCTTTCTTGTTTATATTAGCACAAACAACATATTGGTTACTCTTAGCAACAACAACGGAGTACTAGAAATTCAATTTGGAGTGAAGTGCAAGGTATTATTGATTATAGGTAGCATATATTTTAACGCTAGTACTTCGTGCGCCGCGAAATTTTCAAGTGTTGTATGGGAGTTGGAGGTCTTTATTTTGTCTTTGGTTCGACCCGAACAAAAAAAATACCATACAAACTTTAAATGCATTTTAAAAATAATTCCCGCACTCCAACAATTATGAAATTTTGGATTTTGACTATTTTTTAGGATTCCGATTTGTAGAATAATTACTTAATAGGCCTTGATCTGTCTATCTGTCCTTCTGTCTGTCTATCTGTCTAATCTGTCTATCTGTCCTTCTGTCTGTAATGCTTGCATGCAAGTTGGTAAAATTTGCAAACAAGTGCTTGGTAATGAGATGATGACCAAGGATAGAGGGTTAGGGTAGAGCGTAGGGTAGAGGGCTAGATTAGAGGGTAGGGTAGAGTGTTAGGGTAGAGGGTAGGGTGGAGGGTTAGGGTAGAGGGTAGTGTAGTGGGTAGGGTAGAGGGTAAGGGTAGAGTGTTAGGGTAGAGGGTAAGGGTAGAGGGTAGGGTAGAGGGTTAGGGTAGGGTAGAGGGTTAGGGTAGAGGGTAGGGTAGAGGGTTAGAGTAAAGTGTGATGGTAGAGGGTGGGGTAGAGGGTTAGGGTAGAGGGTAAGGAAAGGGGTTAGGGTAGGGTGCGGGGTGTTTGGAACAGAAGGTCGAAGGACAAAAGGTCTGTTCGCGCCAACGCGAAGTGGTAACCGCGATTGAGCCCCAGTTTTCCCTACCACACTCCACGCCGTCCAACTGCCCATTCAACAACAACGTGAACGAACATGCACGCAAGGATCGACTCTCGCATGTACAGTCCTTATGTGCCAGCCGCCGACGACGACGACCGAACCAATCAGCAGCCTATGTGCAAGGAAATTTCCTCCACCGTCACCACATTGATCTTCCTTCCCATTCATTCCAATATGTTGTGTGCGCTCGGCAACAATACCAGCCATCAGTCAACATTCAACCATCGACCGAAGACGTTGAGAATCGCTCCCGACGTGTACGAACCAATCCGAAACAACCGAAATATAGTACAGTCAAGACTCGCTGGTTGGGGGCTTAATACATACAGTAGTTTAGTTAAGTAGTGAAATACCGTCTTTTCTTGTACCAGTGCAAACCCAAGTTATACAGTCCACAATCCAATCGAGCTACCGGTCCCGAATTCCGATCACCCCGCAAAATCCCCGTTCCACGACGGAACAAGGTCGAATGGACAAAAGGTCGAATAAACAAAAGGTCGAATGGACAAAAGGTCGAATGGACAAAAAGTCAAATGGACAAAAGGTCGAATGAACAAAAGGTCGAATGAACAAAAGGTCGAATGGACAAAAGGTCAAATCAGTACCAAATTTTGAAAATGACGTATAATCAATGGTGTAGCATTGATTATACGTCGTTTTCAAAATTTGTTACTGAAATGGACAAAGTGTCGAATGGGACAAAAGGTCGAATGGGACAAAAGGTCGAATGGGACAAAAGGTCGAATGGGACAAAAGGTCGAATGGGACAAAAGGTCGAATGGGACATGCTGAGAAACAATTAATCATAGTATGCATTGCCCTAGCCTTAACAAACGTAGGAAGTATATATGCAGCAACCTGTTGGTTTCAAGATAGGAGATCAAGTATGCAAATTGAACAAAGCGATATATGGGCTGAAGCAAGCGTCAAGAAGCTGGAACATGCGGTTCCATTCGTTCATCACCAAGATGGGATTCAAACGGAGCGAGCAAGATCAGTGTTTGTACTTCTGGACGGATCAACGAGTCACAGTTTACCTGGTAATCTATGTGGACGATATCCTGATTGCCAGTTCGTCGGAAGCCATGATTGCGAACCTGAAAAAGAGCCGGCTGTTCGGGCTTAAAAGAAATTGATCATCAATATTAATTTCTATTCCCGATCAGCCTAGATAGCCGTGTAGTGTCGGTAGCAGTTCCTTCAACTGGCTAAGAATAACACTACGGACCGTCTGTTCCGGTGGTAAGAGTCCACTAACAGGTGACCCCTAATTCATGGTGTCAAGCGGCTTAATGCGTACCGTGCCTAGGAATGAATGGTTAGGGGGGTCTAATAAAAACCTAGCCGCTAACGGTGCCTGTGGAGTACCAGGGCACCCTCCACAGTATTTTTGCCCTTGCTGTGTTAAACGGAGCAATGACGCAGTGGACCTAATTTGTCTCCGGGATAATCGGCTACTTTTCTTAAGTCTCAATTCCGAGGCTTAACAAAAGTGGGTAAATGTATATTTTCATGACTGGAATCAAGTTTGTACAGGTAAATCTTCATCACGCAAAAGGTGCTTCTGCTGTGTTGAGTCGAAGGTTTAAAAAAGAAGGACTGGAAGTGGCGCTTATTCAAGAGCCATGGTCCAATAAACGAAAGATTCTTGGTGTTCTGACACAAAATAGTAAACTATTTTATGATGAGC
Organism: Aedes albopictus; assembly: GCF_035046485.1. NCBI lineage: Eukaryota > Metazoa > Arthropoda > Insecta > Diptera > Culicidae > Aedes > Aedes albopictus. The sequence goes on from NC_085137.1 coordinate 400,272,776, forward strand.
AACAAGATTCTCCCAGAACTGCTGTCCTAGTACGTAAAACGTTCAAATGTTATCCTATTACAGAGTTTATCAGAAGGGACATTGTTGCGGTCATGGTAGAGGTACCAACCACTAGGGGTAAAACTGAGATCGCTGTGGCTTCAGCTTACTTTCCTGGTGATGTTCCTGAGGTACCTCCTCCTGAGATCGCATCATTTGTTCAATTCTGTAAAGAAAACAACAAATCGTTCATCATTGGCTGTGACGCCAATGCGCATCACACGGTTTGGGGTAGTACGGATATTAACAGTCGAGGTGAGTCACTATTAGAGTATCTGTCTTCGAACAATATAGACATTTGTAATAATGGTGATAAACCTACTTTCTTAAATGCAATCAGACAAGAGGTCTTGGATCTAACACTGTGCAACGCTGCAATCTTTGACAAGATCACAAACTGGCACGTGTCAGATGAGATTTCTCTATCTGATCATAAACACATAATCTTCAATTGGAGCGGTGGAGATTATTCTAGAACTGCATTTAGAAATCCCAGGAAGACAAACTGGGATCAATATGTAGAATTGTTAAATTCGCATTCATTTACAATGGGGGAAACTATCGATTCAACCCAAAAGTTGGAATCATTTTCTCAAAGAGTAAATGAAAGTATCATCAATTCCTTTAACAGCAGTTGTCCCACCATACAATCGTCTTCTACTAGAGACGTGCCATGGTGGAACTTTAAACTGGATCGCCTAAGAAAATTTTCTCGTAAAATGTTCAATAGAGCGAAACAAACGGGAGATTGGACTCAGTATAGGAAAGCCCTGACTGAGTACAACAACGAAATACGAAAATCTAAAAGAAAATCTTGGGTGCTGACATGTGAAAACATAAACAGTACTCCTGTAGTTGCTAGACTACAAAAAACGCTTGCAAAAGATCATGCAAATGAATTGGGAAATCTGAAGCGTGACGATGGAGCTTTTACCAAAACTCCTCGTGAAACTTTGGATTTAATGATGGAAACCCATTTTCCGGGTTCGGTTCTAAGTGTGGATTCCAATGATACTATATCTCTGGAAGGTGAAGGATGTCCTAGTATAAACTCAATGGAGTCAAATAGTACAGTAAACACCGCCTCAGATTTAGCTGATGAAATCTTCACGAAGGCCAGAGTGGAAAATGCGATAAGATCTTTTCAGCCTTTTAAATCTGCAGGAGTTGATGGGATATTTCCAGCACTGATTCAAAACGGAGAAGCGGTGTTGGTTCCATCACTAATTGAGATGTTCAAGGCTAGTTTAAGATTAAATTACGTTCCATCAAAATGGAGACTTGTAAAAGTTATCTTTATCCCGAAAAAGGGGAAACGAGATAAAACGCATCCGAAAGCATATAGACCAATTAGTCTTTCTTCAGTTTTGTTGAAGACTATGGAAAAGGTTTTGAAGGATTTTATCAATTCTTCTTACATAAAAGAGCATCCCCTGTCTGACTTCCAGTTTGCTTATCAATCTGGTAAGTCAACGGTTACGGCACTTCACTCGCTAGTAACAAAGGTGGAAAAAACGTTTTCAGCAAAAGAAATAGCTCTATGTGCCTTTTTAGATATAGAAGGAGCATTTGATAATGCCTCCTATTCATCTATGAAGTGTGCCATGGAGAATAAAAACTTCGACCAATGTATCATACATTGGATTCATACTGTGCTTGCAAAAAGAGAAATCACCTCTGAGCTGGGAAGTTCTTCTATAACAGTAAGGGCAACAAAGGGTTGCCCTCAAGGAGGAGTCCTCTCACCACTAATGTGGTCCTTAGTTGTAGACGATCTTCTAAGAAGCTTGAAGGAAAGAGGTTTCGAAGTTGTGGGCTTTGCAGACGATATAGTCATAATAGTGAGAGGAAAGTATGACGAAACTGTTTCGGAGAGAATGCAAAGGGCCCTAAACTATACACACTCATGGTGTATTAAGGAGGGCCTTAGCATCAACCCGACAAAAGTCGTAATTGTCCCTTTCACTAGGAGAAGGAAGATCAACCTAAAAGCTTTTCGGCTTGGAGGGATACAAATTCATCCTAGTGATCGAGTCAAATACTTAGGTTTGATTCTGGATGCCAAACTGAACTGGAATGCTCAAATTGAGTCCGTGATCGGTAAGGCAACAAGTGCGTTCTGGTTATGCTCCAAAACTATTGGCAGGAAGTGGGGCTTGAAACCAAAAATGATAATGTGGATTTATACTGCCATAATCCGCCCAAAAGTGACGTATGCTTCGTTTGTCTGGTGGCCAAAAACAAAAGAGGCTACCACGCAATCAAAGCTTGCGAAAATTCAACGTCTTGCGTCCATTGCTGTTACAGGAGCGATGCGAAGCACACCATCAAAAGCTTTAGATGCGATTCTCAATCTGCTACCTTTGCACGAGTACGTGCAATTAGAAGCAGAGAAGGAATTGCTGAGATTTGAACGAGTTGAAAAGTTTATGCCAGGTGATCTTGTAGGTCACCTGAGCATTTCACAATACTTCCAAAATAGGCCAGTAATGAAAATGATTAAAGACTGGATGAAACCTGTGGAGAACCATGATGTTCCTTACAAGTTGCACGAAACAACTCGTGCAGATTGGGAAGTCGGAGGTCCCACTGTTCGTCAAGGGTCAATCAAATTCTATACAGATGGCTCAAAAGTTGGAATAAAAACGGGAGCAGGAATCTACGGCCCTGGAATACAAACATCAGTGGCGATGGGACACTATCCTACGGTGTTTCAAGCAGAGATTCTTGCTATTTTGAAATGCGCAAATATCTGCCTTGAGAGAAAATACAGATATGCAAATATTTGTATTTTCTCAGATAGTCAAGCTGCACTAAAAGCATTGTGCGCTTACAAATGTACTTCAAAGCTTGTCTGGGAATGCATTCTTTCACTGCGCAGGCTGTGCCAAGGGAATTCAGTAAACTTATACTGGGTTCCAGGTCACTGTGGCATTGAAGGGAATGAAATGGCAGACGAGCTTGCTAAAAGTGGTTCCAACTTACAGTTTGCTGGCCCAGAACCATTCTGTGGTATATCAAACTGTACAATTAAAATGGACCTGAAACGCTGGGCTGAGCAGAGGGTGATATCCAATTGGATGGACGTCAAAAATTGCAATCAGTCAAAACGATTTATAACACCAAATGCTTATAAAACCAAAAAGCTCTTAGAGCTCAACAAGAGAGCTCTATGTACATACACTGGCCTAGTAACTGGACACTGCCCGAGCAGGTATCACTTGAAAAATATTGGCCATATTCAGAGTGATATCTGTCGTTTCTGTAATACGGAACGTGAAACCTCGGAACATCTGCTTTGCAGTTGTGGTGCTTTATACACGCGCAGGCAAAGATTTCTAAATAGTGGTTGCTTGCAACCCAGTGAGATCTGGTCTGCAAAACCTGGGAAGGTCTTGGAGTTTATCAATTCCATTGCACCTGACTGGGAGACGACGCGTCGTGGCAGTAGCTGATTACTTGACACATGGTAATTAGCTGGCTAGATGCGAATATCAAAACGGGACATGCCACAAAAGTTCAGCCTATTGGACGCAGTGGCTTAATTTCCCCAACAGGGGAGGAAAAAAAAAAAAAAAAAACCTGAAAAAGAAGTTATCCACGGAATTCGAAATGAAGGATCTTAACGAGGTGAGAACTTTTCTTGGTCTAAACATTCAGCGGGACTGGACAAATGGTATTCTGAAGATTGACCAAAAGCAGTACGTCAAGAAAATTCTCGAGCGTTTTGGAATGAAGGATTGCCGACCTGCGTCTATTCCGATAGATCCTCATCTGAAGCTGTTAAAGTGTGAAAACAAAACTCAATTCACGAAGAAGCCATATAAGGAACTCGTCGGCTGCCTGATGTATTTGATGGTTACGTCGAGACCGGACATTTGTGCAGCAGTCAGTTATTTTGCTGGTTTCCAATGCTGTGCTACAGATGAACACTGGACGTACTTGAAGCGAATCCTGATGTACTTGCGAGGCACAGCAGATTACAAACTAATATATTGCCGTTCTTCTACCCCGGAAACATTATGCACGTATGCTGATGCGGACTGGGGAAACGATACGAATGACCGAAGATCTGTATCTGGATATGTCCTGAAGTTGTATGGAGCTACGATTTCGTGGGCCACGAGGAAGCAAGCGACCGTGGCATTGTCTACAACTGAAGCTGAACTGATGGCCCTTTGTCAAGCTAGCTGCGAAGCAATATGGGTCGTTAATTTGCTGAAAGTTCTGGATGTAGAAGTGAAGCTTCCGGTGACCGTCTATGAAGATAACCAATCCTGTATTGCCATCTGCCTAGAACCACGGAAACACCGGAGAATCAAACACATCGACATTCAATACTTTTTCCAGAAAAACCAGATACAACTACAATACAAGCCAACCGAGGAGCAGATTGCCGATGCAATGACGAAAGGGTTACCTGCGCCTAGGTTTCGGAAGCTGCGAGAGTTATTAGGATTAATTAATTGAGGCGGGGTGTTGAGAAACAATTAATCATAGTATGCATTGCCCTAGCCTTAACAAACGTATGTCATCCTAGAACTTAATAAATAATTCATTCTGTTATCAATCTTCAACCACTGCAGATGTTTCACTAATAGCTCTGTTAATAGGACAAAAGGTCGAATGGGACAAAAGGTCGAATGGGACAAAAGGCCGAATGGGACAAAAGGTCGAATGGGACAAAAGGTCGAATGGGACAAAAGGTCGAATGGGACAAGAGGTCGAATGGGACAAAAGGTCAAATGGGACAACAGGTCGAATGGGTAGGGTGGAGGGTAGGATAGAGGATTAGTGTAGAGTGGAGGGTAGAATAGAGGCTAGGGTAGACGGTTGGGATAGAGAGTTGAGGTAGAGGGTTTGGGTACAGGGTGTAATAGATGGTAAGGGTAGAGGGTAGGATAGTAGGTAGGGTAGATGGTAGGATAGAGGGTTAGGACAGAAGGTAGGGTAGAGGATGGGGTAGATGGTAGGCTAGAGGATTAGGGTAGAAAGAAGGGATGAGAGTGAGATGAGAAATGAGATGAGAGATAAGAGATGAGATGAGAGATGAGCCAGAGACGAGATGAGAGACGAGAGATGCGAGATGAGAGATGCAAGATGAGATGAGAGATAAGATGAGAGATGAGATGAGAGATGAGACGAGAGATGAGATGAGAGATGAGATGAGAGATTAGATGAGAGATGAAGAGATGAGATTATAGATTAGATGAGAGATATGATGAGTTATGAGATAAGAGATGAGGGGAAAGATGCGATGACAGATGACATAAGAGATGAGCCGAGAGACGAGATGCGAGATGAGAGATGCAAGATGAAATGAGAGATGAGATGAGATCAGAGATAAGATCTGGTTTAGGCAAATTTCGTACAAAAATATGTTCAAATATATATTCACTCACTTCCATAGTTGCGAGAAATTCATTTGGTTTTCGGATAAAAAGATTATCAATACTTTAATTTTAAGATGTATGATCGTAAGAACCTTGGTAAGGGCCACCTAAATTTCAGAAGTTCTTATTAAGCGTTGTTTAAATTACAAGGAAACGTTGTTGGTGGGCTTTGTTTCCATGTGATTTTCGATGACAATCGTTCAGACACATTGCGAGTGCTATGAAGTTATATTTCGCTCTAGCCTGGAAAACTGTCGGAATGAAAATTATTCGCTGTTCACAGCTGGCGGGACACATGCGGCGAAGCCGCATATAGAGGATTGAGGAAACAAGGCGGCAGCAGGCCGCCGAAGTTTGTGATATCCGACGCGCCGTATTTGCGTCGATTCAGTTCTAGGCACACCACAAATCCAAGATTTTGCTCGGTATAATGCAAACAGAGATGTTATCCTTATTTTTAGTCCGACGAGCGTTAGCGAGTTCGGACAGCAAGCGATTTCTTGGTCTACACGGAGAGATTGGAAAATGCTAAAATGCATAAAATCTTTACTAAAAGCATATTCGATCTGCCCACCCTTTCGAATGCATATTTTGGTGGTTATTCATTCAATGCATACATTGGAGTTTTGCATTGGAATGCATATATCAAATATATTTGTCAAGGCATATTTGAAATTGTTTTTGTTTTTTTTTTCAATTGCGATGAATAAGAAAAATGTAATAAGTTTAGTAGAGTAAAACAGTTCACATAATAAATTTATTAACTTTATCCTTATCTAAAATACATGTAAATCTTACTCTGAACTATATTAGTCGGAGATAATTAGCACCAGGCTTATTGCACGGAGACTCCTACGGTTCGTTCATCGTTGCATGATGTTGCACCGGAGCCGGAGTCCGATCCTTGATCGGACCACTTCTGCAGCAGGAACTGACTAGATCTTTCCGGCGGTGCTGAAATCTGTGAAGTTCGGATCATCTTTCTAGCAGGAACTGGTTCGATGCATCTTCCTGGTGGTGCCAGTATCTGTTAAGTCCAGATCTTTCCGGTAGTGCCGAAAGCTGTTGTAGATAAGAAAAACATACAATTTAGCCTCTGTAAGAAACATATTCTAGATGTACTTACCGACAATGGAGTAGTAATCGCGATCGCGGTTTGGGATACGCCATGGCTTTCCCTAAGGACACTAGAGGAACTCGCGGACAAACTAAACACATGAGCGCGGATAACTTTATAACTTCCTATCAATAATGGCGGTGGTCAAGTTGAATATTTTATTAAGTCCTAAGAGTACTATAAGGGTCTTGATATTCACGTTAACCAATAAATACCGCAAATTCCGCGGATTGCATATTATAAATGAAGCAATGCATATTTTTCATGCATGGCAATGTTTAAAACAGGCAAATGAAAAATTATTATTAAATAATAAACTAAAATGATTAACCATTTTTCTCCGTGTACTTCACACATAGTTTATACCGTCTCTTCAGTCTTTTTTTTTATCACAGATTATCGTTTTTTAGGATAATTGCAGAAATGTTTATAACAATTTTCTCATTGTTTTGCAATCAGATATTCAGTGTTAATTTAGATTTATTTATTTTTAAAATTTGTATATTGATTTTTATATTGTTTCATATATTGCCATCATCCGTTCCGTAAATCCAACAATTTACCCTGCAGTTCTACGGATGGGATCAGTCGTAGATAGTCTTATCCAAAAAAGCATATAAAAAACCAATTCAAAAAGCAGGCTCAATTCCAAAGGAAGCAGTATGTAAAGAATGAACAGAATTCAAGGTAATATCACAGAGAACAGACATCCAGGCTAGAACAAATTTCATTCGGAAAGTTGTGTAAGGATTTGAATCTTTACTTGAGTAAGGTTGCAAACCAATACACGATGACAACACTAACGCCACCAAACACCATATTGCCACAGTCAGTGGTGAATTGAAACATTTCAAGTGGTGAATTAAATTAGTATGGGAAATTAACCGATTGCAGCGCCACGCTATTGCCACTTGTGTTGCCGATTTCAAATGATCGTTAAATTCCTTACACAGTTTCGGAACTGGAATTGGATGTCTGTTCTCTGTGGTAATATTCTTGAAACAAAAAATGGATGAAAAGAAAAAAAAACATGAGAAGACCAAACGACGTATCTAGCCAAAATCCAAAGTAACAGATACACCAAACTGGAACCATACAAAAGCGACGTATCTGGCATGACGTATCTCTAACCAACCCGGTGTATGTGTATTTTTGTCAAAATTCATTGTGAAAATGATATGGAATGAGTAGGTTTTGTTTCTTACCTAGTGCGGGCTATATCCCTGGTGATGTGAAGCACGAAAAAACTTATGAAAAGTATTTTTATAAAAAACTATTTTAGTGAAATGGTCGTCAACATTGACCATGAATTTACTCAGATCAGTGAAAAAGTTAGATACGTCGATTTGAAAAATTATGCTTGAGTTGTCCCTTTATTTTTCCGCACCACGCTACATTTTACGGTAACTGTTCGAAACTGTTCTACCGAGCTGTTGCAACGTCGCATCGCATCAGCAATGGAAATATTTCACAACGCAATTTTATAACCCGAAAAAGATGTCCATCCAGTCGTTCGTCCGTCGCGCATCAGGCTTGTAAAGTTTGAGAGAAAATTTCGTCAAAATTTTGGTAGTTTTTGCAATCGAATAATCGCAACAATCAGTGCAAATGGTAGTCCGAAGGGCGGGTTAGGTAGTTTACTAGAAATTTTAGTGATATCAGTGAATTTAGGGCGGGAAATATGCACTGGGAAAAGTGAGTTCAAGGGTGGCACAGTTCGAGATTGTTGGCAAAAAAAAGGAGCGTAAAATTCGAAATCGGCTGCAGCAGTATAGAACAGTAGGAGGAAGAAGACGCGCAGTACCACAACAGTGTCAGTCAATCCCGCGGTTCGTCGGTCGGCTCGGCGCTGAAAAGTGGGAAAATTCTACATACGTAATCAATGCAAGCAACATTGGGGTGGCGGTAGGTAAATGCACGTAAAAAGGTGGCATTTTTGGATTGGGAGTAGCTTGAATTATGATTTTTTTCTTGATCTCATTTCAGTTAGTGAAAGATGATAACCAAGTGCAGCAGATTGAGTGTTAGCAACAATGAGTCGATTGGAAACATTTCGTTGGTTAGTAAACATAGAACTATTAGGGTAACGGTCGAATTTTGGACCCCTAGAGGACATTAGTTTGAATTTAAGTCAAAATCAGCCAGATTCAGCGGATGTTGCACATAATGATGATGTTAGTATGATCGTTAAGACCTCCACTGTCCGTTGAAAATACCCAAAAGGTCATTTCTGGTTTAAAATTTAATGAAAATAATTTGTTTTTGAAGCATCAGTTTTCACTGTTTTGGACACCCCAATGTATGTTGGACCCTCTTCAGTTTTGGACACCCGGTGTTTAAATCCGTTTGAATCTATTTTCAAAGAATCTGCCACTTGAATATACTGAATCACATCCTAATTACTTACGACAAAGGCTGATAAGACGAATTTTGCGAATTTAATGCGCTAGAATGGAAAACATTCTTTTTTACATCTGCAAGTTTCCTCAGCGCCATATTCTCTTTTTGTAAACATGTTGCGACACTCGCACTGATGACGAAATTGACAAAAAATAATTTCAAGGCAAATAACTATATTTCCAGTGAGGAAACGATTGCTACCCGTGCAGAGCAATCTAATTTAGCAAATGATTCTAAAAACATCCGTCATCTCTTCATTAAATGTGTGAAAGTTGTGATAATAAGATCCAGGGGGTCCAAAATATATGGGGGTCCAAATTATATTGGTTACCCTATAACTAGCATTTATAGGAAACTCAGATTGATGACACAAATTTCCCAAATGGAGGAGAACGTGCCTCTGGAGCCGACCTACTGATAATACATATGTGCTGTTTTACTCAAATAACATTATGTTCCTTTCGTCGTAGGTTTCAAACTGCGATCGAGAAGCGTCGGTAATCAGTTCATCGGAACCCAGCAATGAGGACCCCCCGGCAAGCAATTCAGAGCAAAAATCCGTGGTTTTAGATTCGCATTATATCGAAACTAAGATTAAAAGTTTGCTAAATCAAGAGGACGACAATGGCAGCGAACCAAGTGCTGAGAAACTGGAAAATGACGAAGCAGCTGCGAAAGTGGCTCCTTCCGCCGTAGAACAACCGGAGCGTATCACCGGCATTCTGACGGCCGAAGACAGCTGCAACGCGGTGGACAATCAAATTTCATCCGGCGAGGGTGAAACCAGCCAGCTGAAAGTGCCCCCCAAGGAACTGTCTTTCAATGGAAAGATTCGAAGCTTGAATGCTCCTCCATCCGGTGGTGGAAGCTCGCAGTGCGAGCTGACCGATGCCACCAAAGGCTTCGAGAAGGTACGCCAAGACAAGCTGAATGAGTCGTACGAAATGCTGACGAAGGAGAACAGTTCATTGATGCACTACACCAATGAAAAATCTCCGGATCTTTTCGCCGATGACGACGACGACGATGATGATGATCACGGCAGCTGCCATGATGATGCCCGGTCGGATAACGGCGATGCAACGGATTCTGAAAACATCCCGGCAAATAATAGTACAACTGTATCCTTGAATCCGGTGGAGCAAATCGAGAGGAAACTCCTGAAGAAGCTACAGGCCTCTCTTTCGGGGGTCCTTCCACCTCCGTCTGTTACGTACTCTCGCATCGACGTCAGTCAGATGCTAAGCCTCTTTCAGCAGAACGAGAAGCGATTGTTCTACCGCAACGATGAAATTGTCGTAGAGAACTCCACGAAAACGGGGGAAGCCACTCCGTCTTCACCTGCTTGCCTCAGCAAACCAACACATCCACCCCGGGAACTAAACGAACTTGAGTGGCCAAACGTACTGACAGCAAGGGCCCATGGCGTGTACTACAATCATTCCGCTGTGACCGAGAAGATCGAGCTACTTGGGTTAAAATACGTTGAGCGGTATATCGGTAGGGAAACGAACACCTCGTTCGACGTATCGCGAGCGCCCCCGAGTGCCAAGAAGAAAATGCGATTAAAGTAAGTTCTATTTCAGAAAAATCTCACTCTGTTCAGCCCATTAATTCTTGCAATTATGTTTATAGACTGTTGAACAAATCACCCGGAAGCCGACTGAGTCACCTAGCTCGTCGACGAGCGACTTTTTCATCGGCCAACCTTCTGAACAGTTCAGCCGGTTCCAGCTCGTCAGGTGGTGGTTCGTCGCTGGCGGGCAACCAGCGACGTTTGTGCAATAGACAAATCGTACTCGACACCAGGTAAGTCGTTTCAAAAGCAGATCTTAAGTCCACTTTTGTGTTCAAAATTCCTTGCAAACCCAACCCAAACCTATTCTTCATTTCGCCAAACAGAAAATCAGACAACCGCCGCAAGAGTAAAGGGAGAACCCCCAAACGGCGCACCCCTGGCCGACGGAAGACTCCGGGATCATCGGCCAAAAAGCGAACCCTTAGCTTACCGGTGGTCAAACCTTCGCAAGCGCTTTCCAGGGAAGCGCCCAAACGGGCACTATTTCAAAGCCCTCCGGATGAACCGGCCCCAAAGGTCAGCAGCCATGCGTCACCCTCCGTCAGTCGAACGGCTGCATCCAGCAAAACGCAAAAACTGAAGCGTGTCCTATTCTCGCCGCCTGTAAAACGGCGCCTTGCTTTGTCTGCTTTCGGCGGCGCAGGGACTGAGCCAATCACCAATGTTACCAACCCGAGCGACTCCAGTGGAATCAAAAATATCTCCACCGGAGAGTCGGTCGATTTAGATTCCGGAGTGCACGGCCGCAAGAGGAAACGACCGGCGGATGAAGCCGACGATGATCTAGTTCAAAGGCAGAAAATGTCCCGAAATGATCCCGTCAAAAAGAACGATGATCTTACGCCCCGGTCGTCGAAACTTCTGCGCAGTCAAAGCTTTTGTTTGGGATCGCAAACAAAGGTGACCAGAAGTGCGCTGGAAAGTAGCGGCAGCGGGAGAACGTTGGTCCGGGCCAACTCGGAATCGGTGACGCTGACGGAGAATCATCGCAAGGTAAGCAGTTGATTAACGTATCTTCACTTCATTTGGGGCTATCTTGTTATTTCTTCATGCAAGCTCAACGCAATCGGCACTGGTTTAATAGGATCCGTTGTTATCCTGATGCTTATCCAGCAATTCCTATCCCTAGTACCTCCACATTGATTCGAAACTCTGCGCGCTGCACACTCTGCTACTAGATAGCCCAACCATCTCGAAAGAGGCGAGTACCTACGTGCCAATCCGTTTGTGTGCCTAGCTCATTTATTTTGCGCTGCAGGTCTTTTTTGTACGCTGGAGGTCTCTTGTCTCTCGAGCTCTGTCGTGCTTCCTTCAAAGAGCGAATAGCTCACTGGAAGTACTAAACGTGTCCGTGTCTTTAAAAACTCCTGGAGAAATCTCAGAAGGAATTTCTGGAGGATTTTCGGAAGGAACTCCTGGATGAATCCCGGAAGAAACTCCTGGAGGAATCCCAGAAGGAACTTCTGGAGAAATTCCAGAAGCAACTCCTGGAAGCATTCCGGGAAGAACTTCTGGAGGAATCCCAGAAAAAAACCCCTGAAGGAATCCTGGAAGGAACTCCTGAAGAAATCTCGGAGGAGACTACTAAAGGAATCTCAGAAGGAATTGCTGGAGAAATCCCGGATGGAAATCCTGGAGGAATCCTGGAAGAAACTCTTGGATGAATCTCAAAAGGAACTCCTGGAGGAATGTCGGAAGTAATTCCTGGACGAATTTCGGACGGATCTCCTGGATGAATCCCAGAAATAACTCTCGGAGGAATCCCAGAACGATTTCCTGGAGGAATCCCAAAAGGAACTCCTGGAGGCATCTCGAAAGGCATTTCCGAAGGAATTCAGGAAGGAATTTCTGGAGAAATTCCAGAAGGAACTCCTGGAGGAATCCCATAAAAAACTCCTGGAGAAACCCTGGAAGAATCTTGGAAGGAACTCCTGGAGAAATCTCAGAAGGAATTCCTGACAGGGTGTCCAACCATCCGGGAAATACGGGAAAACCGGGAAAAACCCGGGAATTCGAAACCACCGGGAAAAACACGGGAAATTGTAAAAGGCACCGGGAAAAATCTTTATGGTGTCTATTCGTACTTCATAAGTGTCAAGCAAGTCTTGAATAGAATTCTAGCAACATTAACAGAGTTGCCGGTTGAATATGTTTTTAGAAAGGCAGCTTCAGGAGTTTTAGTAGTTTCTGTTGGATCTTGATAAATTCATGTAAAAGAAATCAGAATATACTTCTTAGGCGAAATTTTCAGATTTCTGCAAAATTTCACGATGGACTTTTTGAGTCTTGTTAGGAAAATCGGAATTACTGGCGAACTCAGTAAACCTGCAGAAGTTACTTACGGCGAAGAGATTTTCACGTTTGAAAAAAAAAATGTGTCAGTTTCTGGAGGGATTCTGGTGACATTCTTAGTGAACCTCTTCATATATTTCTGCCAGATCCCTTAAATTTGATCCCTTTGGCAGAAGTCAAGGAGAAAATTATTGAAAAACAGTGATATTTTGCCTATCCGCTTCTGTACAGAATTTTTGAGGAGCTAGGTAAAATATAAATAAAATTCTGAAGAGTAAGTACAACACTGTAAATTACAGCGAATTTAAAAAAAAACTGCTCATGAAAGACTCTCTGATGGGATCCCATAAGAAATTTCCTACAGATTTCCTTAGTATAGTAGTAGAATCCACAGAAGAATCTTCTATGGACTCTGTGAAGAAATGTTTCAAACTGTTACTTCCTGAACTCTTTTCTTTCAGTGTATGAATCGCAATAAAAACAACAAGTTGAATTTCAACCGGGCGCGTATATCGAAGTTTTGTTTTATCACGATTTCCCCCACGTAAAAGTATTCCCTGCGGCTATTTCGGGTTTGAGTGTCCACCCACGGCCAACAGGTTATGGGCCCAGATTGGGAATCGTGAATTCGGAACGTTTTATCGGCGGAAAGAGCGAAAGTTGTCGCGATTTGTCGGTCGGCACGCGGAAAGTTGTTCTGAGCAAAGATGGCGGATCCCAGCAAATTTTCCATCGCGAAGCTCGGCAACAATAACTACGGCACGTGGCGTTTCCAGATGGAAATGTTCCTCACTCGGGAGGAACTGTGGCACGTTATTGCGGAGCAGGCACCAGTGCCAGTGACCGAGGCATGGAATCGAGCGGATAAGAAGGCGAAGGCAACTATCGGCTTGTGCATTGAGCAAAGCCAGTACACCCTGATAAAAAGTTCCACTACAGCCAAAGAAGTATGGGATGCGCTGAGGACGTATCATGAAAAAGCAACGATTACGTCACAGCTTTCGTTGCTGATTCGGCTGTGTGATACGAAGCTCGGTGAGTCGGGAAATGTAGAGAAACATCTTCTCGAAATGGATGCACTGTTCGAGCGTTTGGAAGGTGCGGGACTGAAGCTGGAGGAGAAGCTCAAGATTGCGATGGTACTTCGGAGCATGCCGGAGTCATACCACTTCCTCGTCTCGGCACTTGAAGCCCGTCCGGATGCAGATATTACTATGGAGCTGATCAAAACAAAATTGCTGGATGAGTACCGCAAGCGCCAGGAACGAGATGGATCGTCTGTAGCAGGTGAGCAAGCACTGAAGACGCAGAAGGTCACCAAGGACAAGCTGTGTTTCTTCTGCAAAAAGCCAGGCCATTTCAAACGAGATTGTCGAAAATGGCAGGCTGTGTGCAAAGAACCAGCGGGTGCGTCTGGATCTGGAAACAAGCCACCGAAAACGTCACAGCAGCAGAAGGCGAAGCAGGCTACGGATACGCACAGTGGAGCAATTTGTTTTTCTGTGACGGATGTGAACGAAGCTACATGTGCGGCAGTGAAGTTAGGAAAACGATGGACAATTGACAGCGGTGCGTCATGCCACATGGCGAACAACACAGATTTCTTCGAGCGGTTGGAGGATTCCCCGGCCGTCACAGTGCGTATGGCCAACGGTGAAAGCACAAGGGCTGGCGGTCACGGAACGGGAAAAGTGAAGATGCTGAACGCTGCTGGAGCCGCTGTTGACATCCAGTTGGAGGAAGTGCTGTTTGTGCCACAGCTTGAAAGCGGATTGTTGTCGGTAAGCAAAATTACTGATAGCGGGTACAGCGTACTTTTCAAGCGGGATTGCGTTGCAGTTTTGGACGAATCGAATGAAGTTGTCGTACAAGGTGAACGCTCTGGCGGACTGTATGTCCTGAAGGAGGAGGAACGCACATCGTTGGCGGTTGGTCAGCGTCACACGTTGGACTGCCAGCACACATGGCACCGCAGGTTTGGCCATCGTGATCCGGCGGTACTAGATCGATTGCAGAAGGAAGCGCTGGTCACGGGATTGAAGCTGGTCAAATGTGGTGCTACGATGGTTTGCGAGTGTTGCCTGGAAGGCAAGATGGCTCGGTTGCCGTATCCGCAGCAGTCAACGCGCAAGACTACTCAGCCGTTAGAACTCATCCATACGGATTTGTGTGGACCAATGTCGAATGTGACACCGGGTGGTAACAAATACTTCTTGTCACTGATCGACGATTATAGCAGATATATTGTTGTCTATCTGCTAAAAGACAAAGCCGAGGCCAAGGATTGTATCAAGGATTTCGTCAGGTTGGTTGAAAACAAATTCGGAAGAAAACCAAAAGTGATTCGCTCCGACCGGGGCGGGGAATTTGTGAACAACGATCTGAAAAGTTTCTATCGGCAAGAAGGCATCGAGATGCAGTTGACGGCGGGTTATGCACCTCAACAAAATGGGGTTGCAGAACGTCGCAATCGTTACTTGCAGGAGATGGCTGTCTGTATGCTTCTCGACGCCAAACTGGATAAACGGTACTGGGGAGAGGCCATTGCAGCAGCAGCGTATGTGCAGAATCGGCTCCCGTCGCGCGCTGTGGGAAAAACCCCATACGAATTGTGGAACGGCGACAAGCCGGATCTTGGCCATTTGCGAGTGTTCGGCTGTGAAGCTTTCGTGTTTATCCCGAATGCAAAGCGCGGAAAGATGCAGAGAAAGGCTGAGAAGTTAACTTTTGTTGGGTACGCGTGTAGCTCGAAAGCATACCGTTTTCTGGATCGACGTACCAACAGAATAACCATCAGCAGGGACGCTAAGTTCATGGAGCTAGGTCCAAAGGATCAGGAGGAGTCTACCAAGCCGGTGGACAAACACCAGCTGACGCAGGAAGCAGATGATCCGGAGCGGTGCACATCCAGGCAGGAGCGAAGAATGAAAAAGCCCTATCAGAAGAAGATGCAGGATCGGAAAAGTGTTGACGAAATAGAAATAGACTGTTCGGTGAGAAGTGATACAATGGACAGTATTGACAATGAACCTGAGTTTGAAGGATTGGACGAAACAGTGTATTTTGAAGATGAGTATTCCGGAATGGAGGAACTGTTCCGTGGTACGGATCAGGAGCAGGACGAAGTCAGGAGGTCACAGCGCACTAACCAAGGTGACTTACCGGCCAGGTACGAAGATTTTGTGGTAGGAGTAGCTCAGGCTGCGATGACGGAGCCCAGAAGTTTTCGTGAAGCAACCTCCGGTCCTGATAAGGACAAATGGATCCGTGCTATGAATGAGGAATATGAGTCATTGATGTCGAAGAAGACGTGGTCGCTCGTGCCGCTTCCACCCGGCCGTCAAGTAGTTGGTTCCAAATGGGTGTATCAGCACAAGACGGATTCTTCAGGACGAATAGTTAGATTCAAAGCACGTTTGGTTGCACAGGGGTATTCTCAACGCCCGGGTATAGATTTTGGAGAAGTTTTTGCCCCTGTTGCAATGCAATCAACCTTTCGAGTCCTCCTAACAGTGGCGGGGCATAAGCATCTTCAGGTAAGGCATATTGACGTAAAGAACGCCTATTTGAATGGTCAGCTCAAAGAAGAGGTGTTCATGCGGCAGGCGGTTGGCTACGAAGTTCCCGGGAGAGAAGAACTGGTTTGTAAGCTCCATCGTAGCCTGTATGGACTCAAGCAGTCGGCGAACGTATGGCACTCTACAGTGAAGGAGATTTTACTGAAATTGGGATTCCGGCAATCGAGATCTGATGTCTGCTTGTACATGAAGCAACTACGCAGCGGTGAGTGGATGTATATACTCATATACGTAGACGATATGATCGTGGTGTGCAAGGAGAATCAGGACATCGAACGGCTGGAGCAAGAGCTACGCAGGCGGTTCGAGATTTCCAGTTTGGGCATTGTGAATCTGTTTCTGGGAATCAAGGTGCGAAGAGACGAAAGCGGATACTACTATTTGAGTCAACAAGCTTTTATCAGGGAAATAGCAGAACGTTTCGGCCTTCAGGAGGCCAAGACCTCAAAGTACCCTCTGGATCAAGGCTATTTGAAACAGGAGGAGAGTGTACCTCTACCGAACAACAGCATGTACCACAGTTTGGTCGGCGCATTGCTGTATTTGGCATCGAATTCAAGACCTGACATAGCTGTGGCTGTATCAATTCTGAGTCGGAAGTCAAACAACCCTACACAGCGAGACTGGACGGAATTGAAACGTGTCGTGCGCTACCTGATCGGTACGGCGCACTATGAACTTAAGTTAATCAGCGATCGATCGAAGAGGCTGACCCTTTCCGGCTACAGCGACGCTGATTGGGCTGGAGACGCGTCAGATCGGAAGTCGACTAGCGGATTTGTGTTTCTCGTGGGTGATGCTGTAGTCAGTTGGGCAAGTAGGAAACAGGGCTGTGTCGCCACTTCTACTATGGAAGCGGAATATGTCGCGCTGTCGGAGGCGGCATCTGAGGCAGTGTGGCTTCGTGGATTACTAAGCGAACTAGGAGTGGAATCTCAGCAAGCAACGACAATTTTTGAGGACAACCGTAGCTGTATGGACTTTGTGTCATTGGACAAGCAAAGTAAGCGCAGTAAACATATCGACACGAAGCGTCATCACGCTAAGGACTTGTGCTCTCGTGGGATTATACAGCTGACGTACTGTCCTACTGACAGGATGGTGGCAGATGTATTCACCAAGCCGCTGGGGCCGTCGAAGATGTTTCAGTTTGCCAAGCAGCTCGGATTAGTTCAGTGAATCAGCGAGGAGGAGTATTGGCGAAAAGTACAACAGGGACGCTGATCCACCGAACATGCAACTGGTCGAACCAGAAACTAAGAGAAAAATAAACCGAAGTTCTGAACTCTTTTCTTTCAGTGTATGAATCGCAATAAAAACAACAAGTTGAATTTCAACCGGGCGCGTATATCGAAGTTTTGTTTTATCACGATTTCCCCCACGTAAAAGTATTCCCTGCGGCTATTTCGGGTTTGAGTGTCCACCCACGGCCAACAGAAGCATCACTCAGATCCTCGGAAGAGTATACAATAGAATCCCTGATATGTATTAGCCGAACGAAGCATTTTAAAAGAAGTTGTAGGTACAACTTGCATGATTTTTTTTTGCAGAACCCATGGAGTACTTCCTAAAGGAAGAAATGTTGAATGTCCTCAAGATATTATTTAATATTGGAGAAGAACTCAAACGTTTTACTTCAAAATTCGGAGAAAATCGGTGTCAACAGATTTTGGATTCAGCAAGTAAATTGTTTAAAATGACGATGGAAGCAGAACAAAAAGTTAGATAGAGATTTTCACAAAATGTAGCAGATAATTGATACATTAGTTTCTGAAGACCAGGTTTACCAAAAATGTTTCTATATTTTTCTACCGATTTTTTTATGATATTCAACAAAAATTTCGTGAAAAAATCAGACACAGTGACATAAGTTTCAATAATATTTTCATATAGATTCCATTTCCTTGTTATAGAAAGGACCTTTTCAACTAACTCTAATCCTAAATTTCGTGTAAGAAGGGGAAATTAACACCAGTGATTGTAGAGTTGTAAGTTTTTTTTTAAATCATAATTTATGAAATCAGGAAATCTATAAGATTCGTATCAAGTTATAGACCAAATTAAAACTGTATACATATAAAAAATACGCCGAAGAGCGTCCTACTACAACAATAATTTGCGTTCGTACATACTCGGGAAGTTAGTCCATACCCGGGAAAAATCCGGGAATCGGAAAACTGAATTTGGATGGACACCCTGACTGGAGGAATTTCGGAAGGAACTCCTGAATGAATCCCGGAAGGAACTCCTGGAGGAATCTCAGAAGCAACTCCTGGAGGAATTTCGGAAGGAACTCCTGGATGAATCCCGTAAGGAACTCTTGAAGGAATCCCAGAAAAAACTCCCGGACTAATCCCAGAATGAACTCCTGGAGGATACTTGAAAGGAAATTCTAAAGGAATTCAGGAAGGAACTCCTGGAGAAATTCCAGAAGGATCTCCTGGAGCAATCCCATAAAAAAACTCCTGGGGTAATTCTGGAAGGAATTCTTGGAGGAACCCTGGAAGGAACTCCTGGAGGGATTCTGGAAGGAACTCCTGGAGGAATCTCTAAAGGAACTCCTGGAGCAATTCAAGAAGGAATCCCGGAAAGAATTCCTGGAGGAATCTCGAAAGGAACTCATGGAGAAATCTTAGAAGAAACTCCTGGAGGCATCTCGGGAGGAATTCAGGAAGGAACTCTAGGAGAAATCCCAGAAGGAACTCCTAGAAGAATCTTTGAAGGATCTCCTGGAGGAACCCCTGAACGAAATCCTGGTGGAATCCCAGAAAGAACTTCTGGAGGAATCCTGAAAGGATCTCCTGGATGAGTCCCGGAAAGAACTCCTGGAGGAGTCCCGGAAGGAATGCCGGAAAGAACTCCTGAAAGAATCCCGGAAGAAATTCCTGGAGAAACCTCGGAAGAGATTTCTTCTAATGGAATCTCAGAAGGAACTTCTGGGGGAACCCTGGAAGGAACTCCTGAAGGAATCCCAAAAGAAACTCCTGGATGAATCCCAGAAAGAACACCTGGAGAAATCCTGGAAGGAACTCCTGAAGGAATCTTAGAAGGAATTCCTGGAGGAATCTTAGAAGGAATTCCTGGAGGAATCTCAGAAGGAACTTTTGGAGGAATCCCAGAAGGAACTCCTCATAGTGTCTCATAGAGATCACCTGGAGTGAATATAGACGACGAAAGATAATCTTCTTCTTCTTCTTCTCATTTGTGATGGGACCGGTGACAGGGACCATATGCCCAGTGGGTTTCGTGTTTGCGCTCTGTTTGATGCCAACGCGGTCGGGCATCTGGTACTTGGGCACAAACTCAAGCACCGATTTTGTTGTTTACAGTTCCTTTTTCACTTTTCTCAAAAAGCGTACAACGTCTCGGAATGTGTCCACATCATTGGATTTAAACAGGTCTACAAGCGTCCGGAATTTTCCATCGAAGTCATACTCCGAGCGGGTGATAGCGTATTTATTGCAGTGCAAAACTACATGGTCTGCCGTATCCTCGGTTAGGTAAACGTCGCAGTCCGGGTCGTCTACAATTTTCATCTTGGCCAGCCAGTTGTTCGCGAAGCTGTGTTCGGCCATCAAGCGGTTCAGGCCTCGAATCTCCAAATTATTCAGTGGCTTGTTTTTGTACCAAGGGTGATCGCTGTAACTCGGCTGTATCGAGAAGAAATGTTTCCCCTTCTCTTCTGCATAAGTGCAATACCATTCGATTCGTAGTTGGTTGAAGGTGTGGAGTGCATCGTTAATCAATATTCCGTTTTCCAGGACCTGGTCCGAGTATACACCGGTCTTTGCCAGTTCGTCTGCTATATCGTTGCCTTCGATTGCGCAATGGCTTGGAATCCACTGTATTGTCACGTTCATGGTTGTTGCAATCTCTACGATTTCCTGGATAACCGAGTTTCTCCTAGGATTCGCCAACAGACCCTCAATCAACTGACAGGATGACAGAGAATCTGTGAACAGTACTACTCCCTCGATGCACTCGCTTTGCAAATACTTCAGTGCCACTAGTATAGCGTATACTGACGTGAATCGCATATCAGTCCCATCTTTGCTGGATTTCCTATGCAAATGGGACAGATATGCGATTCACGGCAGTATAGCTCCGCAGTCATTATGCATGTTTCCGTATCCAACTTCAGGCTGATTCTATGCTTCGTGGCTGCACAGAATACTCCTACTCCGCAGGCGTCCTCAATTTTTGAAGCATCTGTGTAGATGTTCGGTCGGAATTTATATTTGGTGTTTTGCAGGTACAAGAAGGCTTGTTTTAGGACTCGTGGATTACAGTTCCTTTTCGCTGGTGCTCCTTCCATCAGCGTGACTTGAATGTCCAACGGCTGATGTTGGTAAACCGTGATATTCGGTGATCGCGTCAAATACGTTCAGATGTTTTAGATACGTTCGTTCCAGCAGTGTGAGCATATCGTCTGGAATATCCTGTCCTCTCAGTTGAAGTAGCTGCTCTGCTACCACACTGTCGTTTTGAATGTGTTTGGCCACCTCCTTACAGGTTACTTGCTCCAAGCGTATGTCCAATGAGCTTTCTCCTGCCAAAGCCGCCAGTGTGTTTCTCGGGGTAGTTCTTGAACAACCAGTTACTTTACGCCAGCACTGGTTGATGATCACCTGTAGCTTTTCTCTGTTGGTCTTACTGGCGTTACCAAATGCACCCATATTCTAGTGCACTTCGTATTAGCGATTTGTAGAGCATTCTCATGGTTTCCGGATGTCCGCCGTGTTTTATCTTGGCGATGACCTTCAGCATATTTAAACGATCCTGTATTTTGCCGCAGAGTTCTCGGATGTGTGCTCCGAAACTCATAGAACGATCCAGATATATTCCCAAGTGTTTATAGTTGATGACTGTTTCGACGGGTTTCCCTGCGATCTTTAATCCCAGGTCAACGTTAGTGGCTTTGAAGAGTATCGCTTTGGTTTTTTCTGGATTTATCACCAAGTTCAAATCCTGTGCCTGTTCTTGGAATTTGTCGAGTTGCTCTTGCGCAGCTTGCTTGGCGTTTTCCGTGTTGGTTCAAGTCACTATAAGGGTGAAATCATCCGCATACTGCACCAGTGTTACCTTCTCATCAGTAGTGTTGTGCAATCCGGCTGTATACAAGTTGAATAGGGTCGGCGACAGAACATCACCTTGCGGCAGGCCGTTACTTATAATTCTCTTGATGTCCTCTTCTCCACATCCAAGGGTTACGGTGCGATTGCGTAGGAACGACGCTATCCAACATATATACTCCTGCGGTACTTTCAACCTTCCCAATAGTTCTTCTAGTTTGTCCGTGCGAACCGCATTGAAAGCGTTACTTAGGTCTAGGAAGGCAGCGATGGTGGTTAGTCCTTTCCGTTTATTTGATTGGATGAGGTTCACGATATATGAGGTGCATGTGGATGTCGACTGTCCTTTTCGGAATCCAAAAGACAGTTTGGGCAGCAGCTCCCGGCTATCGATGATCTGGTTCAGTTCATCTAGTACAGCCGAATTGATAGTTCTAGTTAGGGTAGGTAACAGTGCTATGGGCTGTTTCCTGCGGCGGTGGTGTTATCCTTGCCGGGCTTCGGTACTGCTACGATGCGGATTTCCTTTAGCTGGTGTGGTAGACTGCCTTGTCTCCAATAGTTGTTAAGATCGATCAGGATGAGTTGTGACACCTGAGGCTTCAGTGATTTCAGCATTTCATACGTGATGCGATCTGTTCCAGGGGCCGATGATTTCTTACGATTGAGGATGTTGCTCCATTTGGTTTGGTCGATAATGTTGGAGTTCGCTACTTGCAAGTAGCTCGTAGCTTCTTCTCTGTAGATGTCGTTTGGTCCTAGGTGTAAATCCATGAACTCCTTAGCAAGTTCTGGACTATCCTGGATGATGCTGTTTCGCGTAGCTGTTTTCTTCCCAGTTAGACGTCGAATTTTTGACCACAGTTCCGCTGAACTAGTTTGCGGGTCCACTTGCTCAGCAAACTTGTTGATGCTCTCCTTTATATTTTGCTTTTTCTTCCTGGCAAAAACGGCGGCGCACCGTTTCAGCTCAATCAGGTTGTCCATTGTGCTATTCTTGTTGAATGTCGCCAACGCACGCTGCTTGGCACACCAAGCCGACTCCACCTCCTCACTCCACCAATATTTTGGTTCATATCGGTTGATTATTCGGTTTCTTTTTATGATGACTCCTATTTCCCGGGTGAGGTCACCGATACCGTTGACTGTATCCATACCTACCTTGGCCAAGTCTGATTCGATCTGTTTTTTGTTGAACACGTGCCTTTCTTTATCCCGGAGTCCTGCTTTGTACTTTATCTCGATTATCAAGTGATGACTACCTATTGCTTCTTCGAGGACGGTCCAAGTACAGTCCAGCACGATGTTACTCGAGGCCAGCGTGAGGTCGATAGCGGTTGCTTTTTTGTTCAACTGCTGCGGTCGATACGTTGGGCTACCATCATTCAGCATTATCATGTCTGAATTGTTGGTTTCCTGTAGTACTACCGCTCCTCTCGGCGATGTTTTTTCGTTTCCCCACTGTGTGTGATGGCTGTTTAGATCTCCGCCTAAAATTGCATTGGGATATTTCTCTAGTTCAGCTAGAATTAGGTTGATGTCCTGCTGAAAGTCCTGTAAAGGGGTTGAAGGTGCTGTATATAGAGCAACTAATACTAGTTTTAGTATAGGGACGTAGATAGCCACGCATTGGCTACCGTTACTGGTTGCTGGCATATCGATTGTCTGGAATCCAAAGTCTCTGTGCAGGTATATAGCCGCACCACCATATCCGTCGTGTCTGGATTTTAATACTTTATTGAATCCGCTGATGTTGTACTGCTTGGAGGTTTCTCTGTCTGCTTTCGTCCACATTTCCGAAACCAGGGCTGCCGTGTACTGCCCTGTGGCTAGTGTCCGCTGCAATTCTTCTTTGTGTGTCGAGACGCTCTGTATGTTAACCTGCATTATTTTTATTTTTTTTCTTATCCATTTTTGGTGTGTTTACGCTTTGTGGATCACGTCGTAGCTCAGGTATCTTTTGCTTGTCTCTATCAAGTTTTCTCTCGCTTGTCCTTGAAGAGTGCAATCTGCAGTTATCGCGCTGTAATAGCGTTGTAGAGCTTCCTGAATAGCGTAATTAATCGTTGCTTGTGATGTTGTGGCTTGTTGGCTTCGCGCATCGTGTAGCTTTTTTCTCCATTGCTCCTGTTCATTCACCTTTTGTGGATTGTTCAATGCTGTTCCGTTGTTAACGTTTGATGTTTTTTTTTTTTATATTTTTTTTAGTGGCCTCTTGTTTCCATTATTTGGCCATGTTTGATCGGAAAATACTTTACATATCGTTTGATGGTGTTTTACGGATCCGTTTTCTTTCTTCCTCTTCGGAGTCCGACTTCGTTGGTTCTGGCTTCTTCCTTCGTATATCTCGAGCACGATGCTTGATTGCGGGTTTGAAAACTTCTTTCCTTACTTGCGATGCGTAGTCCTGATCTCCTGGCTTTGGTTCATCGATGAACGCAGCGAGTGCATTGAAGCTGTTTGAAGTGGGGATGGGGTAAAGTTCCTTGGCTTCGAAGAAGGTTAGGGCTTTGTGAGCCATGACCGACTTGATGTTGTTCTGACGTTGACGCTCTGGGCAATTCTCATCTGTGGTGCTGTGATTCTTCTTGCAGTATATGCAGCGGTGCGGTTTCGAACATCTGTTGCGTACTAAGATTCGCTTTGATGAGAAACATTTACTAAGGTGTATTTATGGTCATAATTTAATCAGTGTGCAATCAAAAGAGAACTAAAATACCGCTCAGCCCTGTTCCTCGCTTGAAAGGAATTACAAATAAAAAATTTCATCACCTCGCTGGCTGCACTGCTACCACCAACGAAGAGTGACGTTTTCATTTCCGCTGACACAACAGCGGCAGAACGAAAACCCGCACCGACGACAACAGCAACCGCGCGTGGTGCCACTAGTTTGCGAAAGAAGTGTAGTGAGAGCGGAATCGGGCCAAATCTCCAGACCTGCGGGCCGGGCAAGACGCCAGCTAGAAACCCGGCGGCGGCGACCATCTTTGCGTCCAGGATTCCACACATAAGGCAAGGGTTTCGACGGCCAATCAGCGACTCTTAGCTGCTGGAAGGACGGCGCCAACATATTCCAGTACCCGCTGATTAAATCTTCCGACTGCATCCACGTCGCACAACTGGTAGCACACGGCCGGTTCTTCCGCGGTTCTCCACACTTGGATCGCCCAGCAAAAGTAAGTCCACGAGTTAACCACGTGCAGACACAAACATTAACATGGTTGCATTCGACAGGCACAGCAACGCATTCGGAACAGGAGGTGGCTCAGCCGGCAGGGAGGTCGGTCGTCCGTCAGATCGGATCAGGCAGGAACACACGAAAGGCCCCGAAGGGTGAGTTATTTGCCGCAATCGTGCATAAAAGATGTGTTATGTCTAAACAAACGTTGTTTGACAGGGCCTTTTGTTTTGTGGAACCATTCATAACCACGGCTGAATCCGAATCGACAACGGACATCGCGACCAGCCGAGAGAGAGGAATCACGTTCAGGCTTGCAGCCATTCTGGTCTGTGTTTGGCTGGAGATCCCCGTCATCATCCGCCGCGGCTGCTGCTACACGTCAAGAGAGGGAGCGTTCATCGAGTCGGACGATTGGCGTCCCGTAATTCCATGCGCTGTCCTTGGATCGCGGCAAGTGGCAACAACAGCGCTAACCGCCGACGTTTGACCCCAAGGAGACAAGACCGACCAAGAGGCGAGACGTCTCGCAGTAGAGGGCATTCGGCCTCTCGGGTAGATAGAGCTTCTCATCAGTCTCGAGGAGGTGGGACCGCGCCCGATCAGCAGTTCGACGGCGGCGCAGCGGTGGGCGTCAAGCGATTGCGGAGGTAGCGGAGCGGTGAGCAATGCACGAAACTTAATCTAAAAGTCCTAGGCATGAAGATTTTTGTAGCATGAAGGCATCGCTCGTAAGGAGCCATAGTAGATAGGGACCCTAGAAGAGAGAGAGAGGAGGTTTGCCCCACAGGGGACCTGATAAGAAGACCTAAATACACAATGTTTACAAGTTGAATTTGGCTCTATTTTGATTTGGTTTGAGGAGAAACCCAATACATCCTTTGCAGTCTTCTTCCGATTCGTGATGCTCACCACAGCCGTGGCATCGTCGAGAGCTGCGACAGTTCACCGCCTTATGATTGTAGCGCAAACAGTTGAGGCAAAGGAACGCTTTCCGATAGAAAGGCTCGACTTTGATGGAGCAACTGAATAGTTTGACAAGCTCTGGCAGCTTGCTGGCTCTGAAGGTAACGCTAACTCTAGTCAAAGGGATTTTCGCATTGTTGACGAACCGATGAAAACGGTAGACTTCCATGACCGGAACCAGACTGTGTAGATCTTGCATGATTTCCTCATCTGATAGGTCTGTCGGGATCCCGGCTATGACGCCTGTGACCGAGACCAGGTGTTTCGCGATGTAGGCCTTGTATCCGTAGCTTCCTACTACGTTGTTTTGGACGAGTCTGTTTGCCGCTGTAAAGGTGTTAGTGTACACTAGTACCTTCTTCCTTCCTGCATTTTTTATTTCCGTGACGTGATTTGTGATTCCGAAAACCTTACGGAGCATCCTTCCTACTGAGATTTTGTTGATACTCTTTTGCTGGTCCGAGTCATTCAATTCCACGTAGACGCGGAATGGTCCTTCATCTTTGTCGGTGTAGAGGTAGTCCTGCTTTGGTTTGTCATTTTGTTGACCCGTTGGGGGTAACTCGTTGCTTGTTCCTTTCGCCGTTTTCGGTACTGTGCCTGACGTTGATGGTAGATGTAACGGTGGTGGTTTTTCTATGTCATACGTCTCCATGATGGCTCCTTCGTTTCCTCATTCCCCGTTGGCGGACGCCGCAAGAAAAAAAACCTCACTTTCGCGCACTCTTTCACGTTTCTGCACTATTAAACTTAGATCTGGTTTAAGCTAGTTAATTTCAGCACAATTTAACACTTCGATTGTGAATTTTCACTACGAAAAACCAAAAATATCTAGTAGCTATAATCAAGAACAACTTATCTGTCCAAGATGGCGTACTCGAATGAAAAAAAAAAAAAAAGATAATCTGGGATAGCATTTTGTGGGCGGAATGCAAAATAGTGATCGCTCTGAAGTATTTGGTTGCATATTTGACCCTGCAGGGTACATGTGCCCTAGCGTCTTGAAGCTATCAAAAAATTAGTTTTATAGCGTAATACCCTGAACAGACATGTGATACGAGTGTGATTCCTGTACATACAACGGTACGCAGTGTCAAGAAAATTCTAACAAGACTGACTTGAACTGAGATAATGTTCAGTATGGCGCTCATTTCAAGCGCAATTGTACAGTGATGCTTATATCACATGTGTGTCATAAGCAGTGCTGAAAAAGTCATTTCGTCATATCGAAATTCGACCACCTACAGCTCATTTTAGAAGCTGAACCTGAGAGTGTGGTATATGAAAAACTTGTGCGGCTAGACTAGTTCTACAAGAAAGTCACGGAAAACCAGCCCTTTTCTAAATATTTAAGGTAAATGTCACAAACTCCCTTCGAAAAATGCCAATTGATATTCACCATGATTATCATTTGCATTTTTCGAAGGATGTCCGTGACATTTACCTTGAATATTCGAAAAAGAGCGGGTTTTCCGTGACTTTCTTGTAGAACTGGTCTAGTCGCACAAGTTTCTCATATACCACATTCTCAGGTTTAGCTTCTAAAATAAGCTGTAGTTGGTTAAATTGAGAAATGCCGAAATGACATTTTCAGGACTGGTCATAAGTATAAATCGCTGTTTTCTGTGTGTTTACTACCGTCAGTGTACCAGTAGCCGCTCGTGTTCCAATAGCCGCTCACCGTCGTTTATTGGCATAAATATGTATGATTGTCTTCATCCGTGTATAATTCGGCACGCATATTTTGAATATCCGTGGAAAAAAGATTGTATTTTTGCAGGAAACTTCGTTTTCTACACTCGTGAGCGGCTATTGGAACACCAGCGGCTACTGGTACACTGAGGGTATACCTAATTAAAGGAAATGGATCGCAAGCCGGAAGAGTTTGTTATATTAACGTGTATTTTAACCTGATTTTTTCTCAGATTTTAACTTACATATAGCTAATTCTACCCATAGTTTAAAATACATTGCTTTATTTGATTTATATCTTACTTTTTGTAAAAAAATAGCGTTCAAACATCAAAGCAAAATGTCTAACCCACATAGTAAACATGTATCTTTTTTTACAGAAACTGTTGTGGGCTGTGTCGCAAGCGTTGCAATCCAAGCAAATATCGATGAAGCACGAAAACTTCAGGAAGTTTGCTTCCATCCTAGCGCACGTTGTTAAGAAGTTATTTCTTGAATTCAACGACCACTCTGTGTCCAGCACCAGCGAAAAGATGTTGAGGTAATTCTTGTGCCCATTAGATACTTTGTAGATATACTCAACAATTCTCGGATACTTTTACAAAACGACGTATAATACACGCAAATCCTATGTTGATACGTCGTTTTGAAAAAGTATCCGAGAATTGTAAATTCATTCTACTCCTCCTAGGTTGGCACACAAGCACCTGTTCGATGTTCTCCAGGGCCAGACTGCGGAAGAGATCTACCAGCGGGAGCGAACACGCCTGCTGAACGCTAGAAATCTACTGAAACCTCACGGTTACATATCGCCCGAAGAGTACGAGCGGAACAAGCTGCGGCGTAGCAAATCCACCTCGGTGTTCATCCTGGACAATTCGAACGATTGCTCGTTCGGGGCCGCCGGTTCCTCCAGTCAACCGCCACCACCAGTGCCACTAAGTCAAAGTTCGTCGGTCTTCTCGCAAAGTTCCGAGTTCCTCGCCGGGCTGTCGCAGTCA
Organism: Aedes albopictus; assembly: GCF_035046485.1. Classification (NCBI taxonomy): domain Eukaryota; kingdom Metazoa; phylum Arthropoda; class Insecta; order Diptera; family Culicidae; genus Aedes; species Aedes albopictus. Next base: position 400,301,083 of record NC_085137.1, read on the forward strand.
TCGAGCTTCCAAAGCAGCCAACCGGCGGCCGGCAGTGAATCCACGAAGAATACAATTCTCCGCGAGAACATCGACAGCGAGCAGCGACAAAAGTCGTCGCAGAAGCAAATTTCCTTCTCTGGGAAGGATCAGAAAAATATGAGTCCATACGCTGACGTCAAAAGCGGGTCCCAGGCCAAGGCGAAACTGTTGGTCGGAGGGGCGGCCATGACCACCAGCATCCTGAAGGCCAAGAGGCAGATCTCATTCGAATGAAGTCGGCGGCGAGTAGTGTAGCGCTGAGCACAAAGGTAAAATTGTACGATAAATCTATAGAGTCGAGTTTTGCATTTTGCTCTTTATTCGAGTTGTTCGCGAGCAACGTTCTGAGCTGCAGACCGCAGATTATTCGGTCTGCTAACACTTCTACTTATTTTGGCGAAGCACAGTTTTTGATGTAATATAGGCTTTTTTATTTTGTTTTCTCGTAGTCAAGTTGAAAATGATGAAGTTGGCGAAGTTAGCGATAATAAATAAAGAATTCTTAATTTATTGAAATATATATTCGAAGGGTTTTGCTGATTAGAACATAAAAGAAATGTAGGCATATGTATTAGCATTACAATATGAACGTCGCACAAATTTGTTAAACACAGGCTTAGGCCGCTGTTATGCGGGTTGTCAGTCACCTTCCCGTCCGTTATCAAAGCACAGAGATTCGAGACCAAACTCTAATCAAGGCTAAGATCGAGTAACCAAACCCGGTGGTAATTTCGATCGTACCCCATGTTAAGGCGGGTGATCGACGTCCGAGTTCCAGAGAAGGACGTTAAACTATGGTTCTCCGGAAAGTAAGTGGTTGATGTCTGGCCTTGCGAGCTCGCCGTAAGAAAGAACTGCGGCGGAAAATTAGCAACAGAATAGAATCGAGGCTCACGGCACCGATCCATGCGAAGAAACAAGATTTGCAAATAGAAACTCGGTACATAGAACTGCCGATATCTCAACTTCTATGGGAGCACCCGCATATTCACCGATCTACTGAAGGGCCGCGTGTTACCGGCAACACTGTTGATCACGAAACTATAGTGAAACAATTGCCCACTCCCTCGCGAATAAGAGGCTTCAATTTGACGGACCAATCAATTTCAACATTTACAGCCCTCACTCCGGAAGCACTCACAAGGATGCATTCCACGCGCAGCCTTAACGCGAGTGCGACCGCTGTTCAAGATAGGATGCCAAGATAGCATAGAACGAAACGCTCAGATATGCCAGAAAAAGAAATTCAGACCGTTAATTGGAAAGTTCAGCGCTGACGAACGGCTACGACACATTGATTCATCCGCCTCCGAGAACACGACCATTCGTCGCACCTTCTTCCAACACAGCCTCCCTTATCGTTACACGTGGAGATCACCTGGAGACGGAATCGTAAATCGATTGAAGGATCGAAGCAGCGTTGCCAGGCGAGGCCCCTCTATGAGATTGCTGGAGTACAGGAAGGAGAAGAACGCTATGGCGTTGCCGGACTGCCCTTGGTTGCAGATCGATGGTCAAGGTACTGCCGTGGATGCAGCCTCTGTCCAAAAACGTTTATCGAGCCCGAGTCCCTCAGTGAACATCGGCCTTCTCCTCAATCGTACGATTCATCCGCACTGGAGACCCGTTTTGTTGCGGGTTGTGCGGTACCGTCCGCTCGTGCCGCATCCCGCTTTTCTTCAGGAAATCTTGAAACTGCAGGCTTAATTATTCCAATTCGTTATCTGTTCTCAAGCATTCCATTTCCTTCACGTGGGCCTTGAATTTTTACACTGAACGCATCGGCGAAACGTAGAAGGCATACAGATGATCCTCTGAGGGCGGACCGAAGGAGGCTCTGGAATGGAACCGGGTGGTTGTTGGTCATCTTCTTCCTGCTGCTAGTCGGATTGATTTATCTTCTTCAGCTTCATCATCGACTGCTGGATTGGCAGCTGTTTGCAATTCTTTATGTGCTGCTTCTGAGATTGTGGTTGATCTTGAGAAATTGTTGTTCCAGGGAATGACTCCGGCTCGGAACGGGGTTGTATCGGTGCTCTTGTGGATTGCACACCAAACATGTCCACCAGGATTTCTTACCTTACCTTACCGGTCAGACTAAGGCCTGAGTGTCCTCTGCTGTACGTAGGATTCCTATAGTGTTGTCACTATAGTGTTTTCGAATCTTGTTCAACGGACACCTCATCACAGGAACGGAATTTCAGTTGATTGATGTAACTACGGGTGAGCTTCTCCTGTCCATGCCAGTCGTCCAAGAGCAAATTATGGTTAACACGTCCGATGACTTAGATGATTACGCCGGAAGCCCACTGCCACTTCGTGTTACATGTGTAACCTTGGCCTAGACTTCATCACCTTTCTTAAATTCACGTGGAATCGCACCATGCTTGCGATTAAACCACCGACGAAATTGAACTGCTTGGCGATCATTGCGGATAATGGGTTTTAGTTGATCGTGGTGTATATCGATAACTGCCTTAATGTTCCGTCCAAGCAGCTGTTGCGAAGGTGTCTTACCATTCAGAACACGGCTAGGGTTATCTGGAGCAAAATCTAGAAAGCGTTTCGGAGATGTTCTCCCCCTCGTTGAGTTTGCGCAACGACCTCCTCAAGGTGTCCTTTCCGCCTGGCCTTTGGACAGCGGATGGTACGGCGAGATTCGGAAATGTTGGCAGCAGTCGCACCTTTGCAGCATCGTCCAATTTCGCGCCATCCTTGAGGAAGAGTTCTTCATACTTGCGGTACCAACGATCGAAAACGGCACCATTCTCCGGATCGTAGACGAACTCCCGGATGTTGGAAGCCAGAGATTCGATGGTGAACTTGGCACTGTCCGTCGGACGATGGGAACCATTTTCTTGAATGCCAAAACGTTCCATCATCTTTATCATCCGAGCGTTTTTGTTGGGAGCACCACCTTTGCACGGAAAAAACACCTATTGACAGCAGCTTTCATCTTAGCAGCTTCAATGCTGTAAAATTAATTTATTTATTCATTAATTATATTATCCGTTGCAAGAAAAAATATCGTGCAAAGTTATTAGATGCTAATAGATGTGCGCAATTGCATTTAATCGCTTCGGTATGGTCTGCGCGGTTAATCCTTGGGTAATTTCCGCTCTTATTGTAGAAGACACGAACATAAGCGATCTATAAGCGATTTTGCACAATTTTTGCGCGAGAATGGATCATTGAAGCCAACTTTTTTGCTATTCACCGCATCAAAACAAAAGAGCCACCGTATATGGACTGTAACACAGTGACAACAGTTGAGTTACGTCAAACCCACAAAGCTACGGTGGCGCTATCTGTTCATTTCGTAGCGGCCATTTTAGTTATTTCAGTGATCCATTGCGGAACGCGCAATACCCTAACTACAATATTTCAAACTTACATTTACGTGTACACATCCGCACTTCACAAAGATACTATTCTACTGCTAACTGTTCGCTAAACTACTATCTTCTCGACTGTCTTCGTATTTGACCAGTGTTGCCAATTTCAATACAATACAGTAGACGTTCGCTCGGTGCAAACGGTTTAACTGCAATGATTTTTAACTGCAAGTCCGGTAAGTGCAACAATTTTGCAGTTATCGAATCGCCATCCGTCAAAAACAAAATGACAGCAGGGCCTTGATGCACTTTTAGTTGCATTGTGGCGTTTCTGAAGGGATTTTGGCTACGTTCGACGCCAAATGACAGCAATTTGACGTTGTTAGTTGTTGCAGTTAGCGAATTTCATTCGATAACTGAAACGTAAACATGTTGCACTTATCGAACGTCTACTGTACCGCCCCAACAGTTTTGTTCCGCCATCTGCCGATTTGGTTTCAGGATTTGCTAGTAGAGGTCTTGGATGTGAGCTTCTCTAGATTTTGCCATTACGAATCTTGTTTCAGCAGCTCTTCCTCCAAAGCGTTAAATTCGTCTCTTGTCGCCAAATGTTATACAGTAGACACATACCTACTTCTTTATTCGAGAAAACTTAAAAACTAGAGACAACTCTGACAATGGTCCACTGCACGAATTTATGCTGGCCTGCTTACTCTCACCGATTTTTCACACAAAGTTCAACAAGCTGCAACTTTTCATAGAGTGCATTCAAAATTTTGACTGTTTGTCAACCTATTATATGTACATCATTGGTACAAATTTGAGCTCGATTGGTTAATCTTTCGCGAAGCTAGAATCGTTTCCGCAAAACACTATTTTTCAGACAGCTTATTTTTGAACTGTCATATTTATCTTAGAAACCAGTGAACCAAATTGAATGAAATTTTGAACATTTATCTACAATGTATTGGTGCTCCACAAGTTATTAAAACATAGGTAGTTTTTAAACATTTAAAAAAGTTATCATAGCTTGACACTTTTTGGATCTTTCTCGAAAAAAATGTAAATTTTTTACAACAAATGACATTAATGTCATTAAATTTTAGTTTTCAAAAGTTACAGCATGTTGATTTTTTTGTCAGAGAAATAAAAGTTGCCCATCCCAAACGTTTTAGCCACCCCCTGTAGGTATATGGGAGCTTCAATGACGAGAATAAAATAAAACGATGTTGTTCGCTCAAGGGCAACCGTGAGAAGAGGACTAGCCTCTGTACGCAAAACAGTATAATATACAAATCACAGAAGGAAATCTTATATTGCACATTTCCCACCCCACTGGACCCCTTTCGCAGTTAGTACAAGTGCGGGATCTTGAATAAAACTGCGATTTTGCATCGAATCGTGTCGGTGTCTCCTGCGCACTTATGCATTACAAGGTGCTGAATAAAAGTGCGCAGAAGACTCCGAAACGATTTGATGCAAAATCGCAGTTTTATTCACGATCCCTCACTTATACTAAGGCGCTGTCCATAAACTACGTAGACTTTTTTAGGCCATCTCAGATCCCCCTCCTCCTCGTACACTTTTTAGATACAAAATTTTCGAAATTTGTATGGAGCGTGACTTTGGCCAGACCCTCCCGTCCATCCTAAGAGTTTACGTAGTTTATGGACAGGCCCTAACTGCAAAAGGGATGGAGTGGGGTGGGGGAAACGCTCAATACGAAAAATCGATTTGGTTTTTTCGGCGCAGTATTCCTTGAATAAGCCTAATCAGAAAACGTTGAAAAACAACTGATTTTGCGGAGTCGACGCTCTCTATTTTCTTGCAATGGATTACATACAAATCAAAGTATCCTCTCTTTCAATTATAATCTGCTTGTATTTATAGTAGTTTATTGCATTGCTAACTGGACTGCGACAGAGTGCGGAAATTTAAATAAAAGTGCGATATTGCATCAAATCGTGCTGGTGTCTTCTCCGCACTTATTCATAATGAGCTGATGAATAAGTGCGGTAAACCCTGATAAAAAATATCATAAAAATACAATAAGTTTTATTGTTACAACACCATTTTTTCGAAAAATATTCACCATTAAACATATTGTAATTTGCACAGCACACTCACCATCACCCCTATTGTTCTATAACATTCGGCGAATGGTAAATGGCAGTTTTACAATAAAAAATGGTGGTCGTTATGTATCTTAACCATAAAATTTTGAGAAAATTTACAAACATTTTTTCGCGAAAAACAGTAGAATGTAGTGTGTTTTTATGAGACATTTTTAGGGCATTTTTCAAAAGAAAACATTATATCCTAATGTTTTTTCATTGTTCTTACAATACAAATACAATAAATTGAATGACGTCAAATGAATCGTTGTTACAATAAAAATACAATAAATATTTGTTGTTATTTGTAAGCAGTTTTCGCTTAAGAAAACCCATAGAATTTATATTTCCCGCATAAACGAGCACTAAAGGCCGCCAGAATGATATGCACATTTTATGATAAGAATCAAACACTCTGATGTCTGGTATATATTGCTTGGCAGCTGTTGATAAGATCTATCATCAATCTTTTCAAATAACTGCCAAATATCACAAGTCAGAGCTCAGGTGTTTGGCCCCCCTTCCCCATCCAGGAGCTTGAGTTCAACGGGTAGTCAAGTACTAGCCAGGACCCGAGCCTCCAGGGGAGAGTGAACAACTTAAGGCGGTAGCTGGTGGAACGCTTACTATTAGAGTGTACTCATGTACGGTCCCCCCCTTCTCGAAGTCATCCCTAACGGGCGTACCGCGAAGGTAAGGAAGAGAGAGAATGAGTTTTTAGTGGGTCGATCCCCACATCACCCGAGGAACCACCTCTTGGGTATCTGTTGCAGATTTTCTCATTCTATAAAAAAAAAAAAATAAAAAAATGAAAAAAAAAGAGCTCAGGTCATATGATCCATACCATGAATCGTACACAATATGTACATAAGGCCATATGTAAATGCGGGAGAAAAATGTTACCGAGAAATATGAATTCTATGGTTTTTCAAAGGCGAAATCTGTTAACATAACAACAAATACTATTGCATGTTTATTTTAACATCGGTTCAATCGAACCCATTAAACTAGTTGTTTTTGTATTGTTATCAGTAGTTTCTATTTACTAGATTCATTAAATTTATTGGAAAACAACAGAAAAATCATTGTTCATCTTTATCTTGTCGTAACGTCCTCACTTGGATAAACCTGCTTTTCAGCAAGTGTTCTATAAGTACTTTCTCAGGTTTTAATAGACAGCTTCCCTTGCCAATGTCTACTGTACTCAAATTTAAAACTAAAACTAAAAATATACGTCAAGTGATTTGGTATTTGATTATACAGAGTAGAATAACATGAACCAAGCAACAATAATATGTATTGTTATTAATTTGTGACGAATTGTTTTTAAGTGTAATTGAGAAATAAACTCCTTTTTAATAAAAAAAAGTCCATGAGAACTTTGCAGGCACTTTTCCAAATGTATAAAAACAATTAATTTTTTTTACTAATCGTAACTTTGAATTATTAAAGAACGATTGAAAAACGATCGAATCAATTAGTCACTAATAAAGCTAATGTTCACTTATTGTACGAACTATATCGGATTGATTTCTATTGTAAAAAGTAACCATATGTCTACTGTGTGTTTTATTGTGAACAATAAAAGCAGTCATATATTAATAATATTTACCATGTAATAAATGGTCATTTTTTATCCGGGAAGACACCGAGACGATCTGACACCAAATTGCACTTTTATTTGAGATTCCGCATTTTCTTGTCGCACTTTTAACTGCGCAATGCGCAATATAAATTTTGATTTACTTCTTGTGTCATAAGGTAGATTAAACAATCCTTTACCAATCTACACATCACAAATTGTCAAAATTTCCACTGTGACATCGTAATAATTAAAATAAAAATCAGAACAAAGAGAGTTTGTCGCCAATGGACTGGAAAATGGAGAAAAAATCTGAACAAGTCTAATCAATGGAGTTAACCCAAGTTTTACCTGTCCTGCAATGTTCGTGCTTGTGAACGTTTATCATTAAAAAAAAGATCATTTAATGATCCCTCCGCTGTCAAAACAAAACTCCTGTTGGAGGAGCTATGCGTTTGCGCAACTTTACCTTGATTTTACCGTTAGCCTTTCGTTCGACACGTGTTGGTGTTGGTGAACTCAATCCTGTCCGAGTCCGTCCGTTCGCAAGGCCATCAGAAAGCCGAATACTTTTACGTCAATTCAACGCGGAGATTTACGTTTTGAAGGCTATTCTTCGCGGCTTGATTTATTACGATTGAGTCTACGAAGTGCTTAGTTTGAAATAATCTACAAGCTCTAGTCACGGATCATCGGGCTGTTCCAGTTGTAATCCGCGGTGGTACAGTATAAACACAGGTGTGTTTTCATTCGGAACGCGATGCTGAAGTGCATCCACTCACGTAGCCCGCCGCCAAGCGTGATGTCATGGTAGTGGTGTGGTGGTGGCGCGCAATCTTCCACACCTTTCCACACGTGTGTACGGATAGCACAAGAAGGCCGCACGTGAGTTCCGCTGTGCGATGGTGGTGACCCGTGAGTGCCCGCGATACGATTTTGTTTACGGTCGTTCGGTTATGCGATCAAAATAACAACATCAGTTCGACAGTTCTAAAAATATCTGCGTCCACATGGTCACGTATATGTGCTAGGTCGATGTGTGGATAAATTCGCAATAACAATTTCGGGATAGAAGGGTTAATAATCTGGCTTTTTATCGTTTCAGCAGGAACGGCTTCGTCGGCATTGAATGGGATTGAGGTGGCAAAGCGGACAATTGAATTCCGTTCGGGGGTTCCAGATTGGTAAAGTTTTTGGAACGTAGTGACGACACCTGTGCGACAATGTAGGAGCGCTCGGTTGAAGTTGTGGGGTGTAGCATTGCGGCAGTGAGCGCGGGGGTGTGTGACGGAACAGTGTCACGAGTTTTGGGGAAGAAAGAAGAAGAAAACCGGGGGAGATACAATGCAACTGCGAAGAAGGTGGACGAACTAGTGGCGAAGCATAGCATTATTATCTCACATATCGACATCAACAAATAGCATATAGCATCTAAACAGTCCATAGTGCAAGAGAGTGTCACGAGCAGAGAGGAGAAGGGACATTGGCATATCAGCCAACAACCCTCCAATTGAGGGGGTGGTGTGTGGTTGTTCCTGTGTGAAGGATATAACTACTAACCTAGAAAAAGAAAAAAAAAAACAGTGCACAGTGGTAGAAGAATAGCGAAAGTTGTGATATAACACCTCTCGTGCGGGATCGAGTGAAGTAAGCCGCCGAAAGAAAAACCTGGAGTGGCCTTGGAATTAGGTAATCGGCGAGACTGCTTCTGGTTCTTCCGCTCACGGTGGGAGGATCTCGCACGATGGATCGTGATAAGAATGATACGTCTTCCAACACGGGCATTGCCGGAGGTTTTGCTGGCTGTATCACTCGCTTCATCTGCCAGCCGTTGGATGTCCTGAAGATCCGCTTTCAGCTACAGGTCGAACCCCTCAGCGAGGACCACATGACATCCAAATATCGCACCATTGTGCAATCCACCCGCCTAGTGTACAAGGAGGAGGGTCTCCGTGCGTTCTGGAAGGGCCACAATCCGGCCCAGGTGCTCTCCATCATCTACGGAGTGTCACAGTTTTCCTCCTACGAGCACACGAACCTTTTCCTGAGACAATTCGAACCGTTCGAGCAGCACCAAAATGCGAGAAACTTCTTCTGCGGTGCCCTGAGCGGAACGGTGGCCACTGTGATAACCCTTCCGTTGGATGTGGTCCGAACACGACTGATATCCCAGGACCCTAACCGGGGATATAAAAACTCCATGCAAGGCTTGCGGATGATTTATAGGCACGAGGGAGTCAAGGGAATGTACCGAGGGTTGAGTCCCAGCGTACTGCAGATAGCGCCTCTCACCGGGGGCCAGTTCATGTTCTACAACATCTTTGGCAGTATGTTCCGGCAGTATTTCAACATTGCTTCAACGGAAACGCTACCGGCAGTGGAGCTGTTCATCTGCGGAGGTCTGGCCGGAATCTGCACCAAGCTGTTAGTTTACCCCCTGGATTTGGCCAAGAAGCGCCTACAGATACAGGGATTCGCCAAAAGCCGCCAAACGTTCGGTCGGCACTTTGTGTGCGACAACATGTTCAACTGTATGTACAACATAGTCAAGCAGGAAGGATTCTGGGGCCTGTACAAGGGTCTCTACCCGGCGTTGCTAAAAGCGTGCTTCATGTCTGCTTTCTACTTTGCGATCTATGACGAGATGGTGTGGATATTGAATCACTGATAGGTGAGTACCGTTTACTTGAAAGATGTTTATTTAGGTATAAGCAGCACGGCGAGAAAATTAGCCCTTGTCCTCCCAAGTTCCCCGAACGTTTAGGGTTTCCCTTTTTTTTAGCTGCGGGCAGCCAACACGTTTGCGCTTGTCTCTCCGAAAGTTTTTCGAACGACCTCCTTCAAAGCCCATATGTTTAGATACGACTTTTCACTTGAAACGTAATTGTCACATGTATCATTTAACAGTAATTACATCACTCTGCTTCAATATACCTATAAGGTCATAAACAATGTAGGCATTTCGTCTGCAATATTTGAATACCTACTAGATGTTGACCAATGTAGCGTTGTACTTATCTCAGTCAAATATGTTCCGGCGAAAACTACGTTGGGACTTCTCTCTTGAAGCTTATTTATGTCCACTAAACCATACTTTCTTGAATTATTATTAGGCTACAATTTGTTCCGTTGAATCTATGCTAAAAAAAGCATCCTTTCCACTGGACCCGGTTCTGTACAGAATACTGAACGTACCGTCAGTGTACCAGTAGCCGCTCGTGTTCCAATAGCCGCTCACCGTCTTGAAAATGATGTTTATTGGCATAAATACGTATGATTGTCTTCATCCATGTATAATTCGGCACGCATATTTTGAATATCCGTGGAAAAAAGATTGTATTTTTGCAAAGAACTTCGTTTTCCACGCTCGTGAGCGGCTATTGGAACACGAGCGGCTACTGGTACACTGACGGTAATTCTGTGTGGAGTGTTATTCCTTGGTAATTGGCACACTCCAGTCTGTATTCTTTTCTGTAAAGAGGACAAATGAGGTCCTTGAATCAGATAGTACATAGCTCTTCTGCTTTCCAAATGTTTAACAAAGTAATGGTGATACAGTTCATACAGCTGCTCACTGACGTGTTTGAAAAGTTCCATCAAGAGTTCGTCCTTTCCAGCAGCCTCAACACAACTTGCTGTTGATCAGCCCGCCATTTTCTCTGTGTACGATTTGGGAGAGCGTGGAAGATACGGAATCCCACATTTCCGCCCCATACATATCCTTTCAACAATGTTGTTGGGAAAATCTGCTCAACAGACACCCGAACAGGAAGGTCCGGATAGTCAGGCTTGTTCTGCGCGGCGTGTGAGGTGAGACAAGTCGAATGAGGTGACAAAAGTCTACTCGATCCCATTAAATTTGAATTAGTCGTCTAACGTCACGTGAGACGAAACCGTCAGTCTCACCTCACACGCTGCGCAGAATAAGCCTGAGTGTGGGGTTAAGAAGGGTTAAGACCGTCTTCTACAACAAAAGTAAAAGCCAGGACTACTCTCTCCTCGACCCACTAAACAAAATTCCTACGGTCGCCAAACCCTTAGTCTTTCCGGAACCACCAAGAAGGCATTACTTCCGAGAGGGGCTAGTGCACATCGCACCCTCACGGTTAGCTGCGTAGGCTGTAACAACGAACATCAGTGACTCGATTTGGAGAGTCCATCACGGTAGAATGCTGGCGCTTAGCCAGTTTCCGGAGTGGTCTTCACCACTTCCTTTGCCCTCGGAAGGCGGGCAGGGTCAACCCTACGCCCGCGCCCAACTGTTTTGCAGACATCAAGAACTGATACCTACGTGCAACCAGATCTGCTCTGCTGACGGCAAGGGTATTACTACCCTATCAGCTGCACTAGAAGGTTGCTGACAGTAGAGTCTCCACCTACCCGGCCCTTACCGGGGACTCCTTCCCAACCTCGGATTTAACCTAGTAGACCGACGCCACGACAGCAACGCTACCGAACCCCTTAACCACCTCTTGTACCGCATCTGAACTAGCCATTCTCCGAGTCCACGCGCCATCTCCTCTGTAGCTCCAAGACGATGTGGGTGATAGCCGTTGAAACGGTATTCCAGCCAAACTCATTCCTGCACATCCTCTGGACAAGATTGTCCGGAGTTGTGTCTTCCCCGCATGTGGCAAGCATGCGGTCACGCATTGTTCGGGCACACGAACAAATCGGCACAGAACTAAAAGGACCTGTGTCAAGTAAAATATTACTTTGCAAAGGCATATATTAATCCATTTATCTACCCTCGGAATCAACCTACGGGTCCACCTTCCTTTGGTGGAACTGTCCCACGCGTGCTGCAATTTGACCATGGAAGCCATCCTGGCAGTCCTACGTATGCCTCTTGTGCCACGCATTTTGAACAACTCTCAAGTACATCAGCCTGTAAGTGCACCGGGTCGACCTCTCCTTCCGGAAGCCGTTCTGGCTACTCGAGAAGACATCCTCGGTGTGCCTCAACATTCCATTGAGGATGATCTTTTCGAGAACCTTCCACGCCGTGTCGATCAAGCATATTGGTCTATATGCCGACGAGTCTCTGGGTGGTTTCCCCGCCTTTGGCAATAGAACCAGGCTCTGCCTCTTCCATATGTACTTCTGGAAAAACTCCCTCGTTCAGGCAATTCTGCATAGCAGACCTGAACATCTCGGCAGACTCCGCAAAAGCTACTTTAAAGGCCAGGTTCGGAACTCCGTCCTGACCTGGGGCCTAACCTACACTAAGGGACTTTGTTATCGCCGCAAGTTCCATATCGGCAACCCTCTCCTCATTGCCTGCCCCGGCTGTCCTACGAAATTACACCCAGAGTTTAAAATTTTCATTTTCAATGAATGAAATTCAACATGAATTTTGAAAATGATCAACTGAGGGATCAAAATAAAATTCATTTTGGTGAATGAATTTTTTCACTTATTCATTCATTTTTCTGTCACTGACAATTTTCACTGAGAAATATAACTGGACCGTAACTCCCGACTATACTTCCAATCACCTCAAAACTTGTGTATAGAAGTTAATTAGAATACTAATTATTTTCCCTATTTGTCCATTAAGCTGGATTGTGCGTCTGTTAACAGAAATTGGACATTTTACGACGTGCGAAAAAATATTCGTGACAGAGAATTGAATGAAAAAAGAGAGGCATTCAGCTGACAATGAATGTGGCCAAATTTCCTCTTCTTGGCGTAACGTCCTCACTGGGACAAAGCCTGCTTCTCAGCTTAGTGTTCTATGAGCACTTCCACAGTTATTAACTGAGAGCTTCCTCTGCCAATGACCATTTTGCATGTGTATATCGTGTGGCAGGCACGAAGATACTCTATGCCCAAGGAAGTCAAGGAAATTTCCTTTACGAAAAGATCCTGGACCGACCGGGAATCGAACCCGTCACCCTCAGCATGGTCATGCTGAATACCCGTGCGTTTACCGCCTCGGCTATATGGGCCCTCAATGTGGCCAAATACGAATGAAAAAATGAGAATGTCAATCTTCACTTTCAATCTTCGAATTTTTTACTCTCTGCCTCCCGTCTTGGCCATCACGATCCGGTAGGTATCACCCCACGGATTCGCATTGGCACTTTGACAGAGATCTCAAAGCAGGCCTTTTTGCTTGCTCTTATCTCAGTCTTCAGCGAGGCTTTTGCAGCGGCGAGCATCACCTGCCGTTCGTTGCGTTCTTCCTCCCGTAGGCAGGCGCTCCGCAGGTCCGCAATCGCTTGAGTCCACCAGTAAGCCGGCAATCTTCCATTTCTAGGGTGGACTCGCCTAGGCATTTTCGCATCACACGCACGTGAGAGCACCGCTACCAGCTCGTCGCCGTCTAAACCAAGTAAGTTTCGCTCACGGCGGAGCGCCTCCCTAAATACCCCTTCGTCGAAGTATGATGTCTTCCACCATCGAGGGCTTGGCCTTGGCCTTGCCGCCTCTTCTTCTACCCGCTGCCTGCTGTTGTTGTAGTCGATACTGTAGCCAGGTGGTCGCTGTGAGTGTAGCTATCGTCTATTCTCCAGTTCGAACTACTTGTTAAGCCAGGACTACAAAAGGTCACGTCAATAACACTAGTTTACAGCATTTTTGAACTCGGTAAGCTGATGATCGTTTTTGGTGTAGAATCATGCCCGTACATGTAGTTCAAAAACGCGAAGGAAAAAAAATACAGTAGAGCGGAAAATTTTTCGACTTTCCGTACAAGGTTGATGATTTGAAATCGATTTTTGTTCTACTTTTAAGAAAAGTCGCTCACTTTCACACATCTCATTCTCCATAATCAATGCTCCGATTGAGCTGATTTTTTTTACTGTAACTCGCCAACATATGATATGTCAAATAAACGTTGAGAAAGAACTTTTAAATTGTTTTTTTTTCTTATTGAAAAAAAAAATACATTTCCTTATATATTTTTAGAAAATTTGCTAAAATTTAAGGAGATTGTCCCCAAAACTTGCCAATATCTTGACTTTAATCAATCTGACGCAAAACCTGGATTCAGATGATCGAATGGTATTATATTCAGCTTTAAATTTATGGAAAAAGATTTAAAATTGGTTGAACAAGATATATGAATTTTATTTAATTCCATATTTTAAAAAGTTGTAAAACTCGATATTGAGCTGAAACTCAAAAACTGTTCTACTTTAATTTTTTTTAAGCACAGTTTCAAAATCAGCGCTAAATTATGCTTCAAAAATTTTGGTCGTAGACAGACTTTCGTTTTATTTTGTAAACTAGTGTAATTGACTCCGCTCCGTTTCGACTATAGGTACACTCAGGAAAATTGCCTCAAATATCCATGTGCCAAACCACATCCAAAGTATATGCAACCAATACCCGATTACGCAGGCAAATTAGCGCATGAACATTTAGTATGAGTACTCATCAGAAGTATGAGTCGCACTAATGGAAAATATTTGTTTACCCCCATTGCAAAAATCCATGTCCCGGACACATAGAAGGAATGAAGATTTTTTCCCAGTGTACTCTTGGTACCGACATTAGCCAAGTCGACATCTAAGATGGCCAGTGTTTCTAGCAGGATCTGACCCCGCTGGTTCGTGAAACGGCTTCCCCATTCCACGGCCCAGGCATTAAAGTCACCCGCTATTACCACCGGCCTTCGCCCTGTTAGCACGGTCGTTAAGCGGTCCAGCATTTGCGTGAACCAGTCTTGTAAACATTCGACATTTTTCACTACCTTCATTTCGATGCCGCAGTCGGGTGTCAGCTTGCTCTGTTACATTCATGCGCTACTGTTACCTCTTACACACAACACGAGCGGTAGGACGAAGGTCAATAAACATAGAAAAGGGCCAAATTAATGTCGTCTGACACGATGACATTTGTCTAATTCTAGCTTTTCGCATGGATTTTAGCCAATTCCGATTATGAATGTTAATATTAGTTTATTCTTGTTTGTTGAATTGAATACAACACACATATGGCCATCACAGCTCTCATTGTGGAAGAAGACAGGAATAACAAAAGCCGAACCGTCTCCCGAAGACCCAATCATGGTCAAGTGCATTCGTTTGACATTTTTGTTTCGTACGGTAGTTTGATTGCTTATGTTGCGAATGTCGGAGACAAAGGCAGCCGAATATCGACGAAAAGGTGTAAATGACTGTGATCTCTAACAAGACTGGCGTGAACCGCTCGATCGGCCACCGCGGAGGCTCATAACAGCTACAGAAGAAGACCCCGTTTACTTTGGCGGCCACGAAGCCCTCATAGGTAGTGGACACCAACTCCTGGACGGGGTATTTACCCGTCGTCCATATCGCCGTCATTTTTCTGGATCCATCCGCGACCCAATTGCCGTTGCCGGCGGGTACTCGGTATGGGTCCGCTATGATGGCGATATCCGTCTCCCACTCAGAAACCGCCTGTCAAAGCAGTTGCTGAGCCACGTCACAGTGGTTCAGGTTCAGCTGCGTTACCTGCACTGTGATTTGTTATTCACTGCGGCTTTCTTGAAGGCCGGGCACCCTGGACCACCCATCGGATGTCTGTTGTTCACGGATTTTCCAGTACAGATCATACAGATGGGTGGACTCGTACAGCTTTGGGCCTTATGACCTCCAGCGCCGCATCACCTAAATAGTTTGCGCCTGTCAGGCCCTCTGCAGGCCCACTACTTGTGTCCTGGCTCCAGACACCTAAAGCAAACCTCTGGTGCCTCGTGGAATGTCAGGTGACATTCGCACCAGCCCACCTTTATTCTCCCTACTTTAACGGACTTTTTAACGTCCGCCACAGGTAGCTGAACCAAAGCAATCTGTGTCCCTGCTGGCCCTCTCCGTAGCTTAACAGCTGCGGCGGCCACCTGCACATCGCACTGTTGACGCAGTGCTGTGACGAGCTCCCCCACTTCGGTGACCTCGTCTAGGTCTTTGACCTTCAGAGTCGCCTCATGTGTGAGAGCCCTCACCTCTACACCCTCACCCAGGACCTCTTCTGTCAGCCTCTTGTAGGCGGCGCCCTTGTGTTCCTTCTCGCGCTTTAGCTCCAGGATCATCTCGCCCGTACGAGTACGTCTAATACTGCGTACGTCGGCTCCAAGACCCTCAAGCTTGGCGTCGCTTCGCATCGCCTTCAAGATGTCCGAGTACTTGGACTGTTCCGTCTTGATGATGAGCGCGTTGCCTTTCTCGCGCTTGACACGTGCCCTGCCCGCCTTGGCTTGGCGTCCTGCGCTACTACCTGCGGATTCTCCTTCTTCTTCCTCTTCCGCTCTACCTTCGTCCAAGGGGGGTCCTCCCCTTGGATCGCCCTACTCTGTGGCTGTTGAGGGCCCACTAGCGGTCGCAACCCCTTGTTCTCATCGTTCCGGGACGGGCCAGCCTTTTCAGGCCCACCCTTCCCAGCTTTCCGGGAACCCTGGCTGGGGTCCGACCTTCCGGCATTATTACCGACTTTCGGGGTAATGATTCGCCTGGCCTTGCGGGCACCGCCAGACAGCTCCTCGCCTGACGGTTGCCTCGCCCGCTTCTGCGATTGCTTGCCCCGTTTGTCGCGAGCAGTCGCTTCCGCCTTATTCGGACTTCCTGCGAAGGAGAAGGCCTCCGTTTGGGTAAACTTCGGCACTTTCTCATTTGCAGGCTCCGCAACTGCAGCAGTCAGCAACGCGAGTGCCGCGTGCTCCTGCTTGGCATCGTCGATCGACGCCCTAAGTCGAAGCAAGGCCGTTTTCAGGTCCTTGCTTATGTTCCACTTATTGGACGCAAAGTCGATGATTTTGCCAAGCTGCTGCTCAGCCACCTCTATTGCGGACCATCCTTTGGATACTCGGTTGACGGCCCTCAACAACCACATTCCGTCCATAACCTCCACCGGCTGGCTTGCCGGGAAGTGGACTGGAGCACCCACGCTTGAGCTGCGTACGCAACTCCCAGCGCCTATCTCCTCACTTCTCCTTGTCGGAGATCTCATCAACCCGCTTCTTGCGAAGGGGTTGATCCCACCACTACTTCCACCTGAATTCTGATTGCTTGATTTGTTTGATTTCATGATTAATCCCACGAGTCGCACGGGAAAGAATGTCCACCACGCCAGAGCCCTGCATTAACGCGGTAAGGGACAGCTTACTGTGGGGGGTGCCCAGGTACCCCACAACCTCCGTTAAAGATCGAGCATCTTTTTCACCCCCTCGATCACTCATTCCTCAGCACGGGTCGCTTGACACCTTGAATTGGGGTTAGTAGTCCTATTCTTAGCCGGCGACTACGCGGCTGACTCGCAAGCGGGGGGGTGCGTCAGGCCCCAGGACTTTCGTCCCTGCTGCTCCTAAATTCGAAATTCGCCTCTGTTCAGGCTCATCTGCAGTCATTCATCAGGGCAAGCCTCGCTGGCCGTCTTGATGGTTACTGTCGGGATATCGTCCGGACTCGGAGCATTGTTCAACTTAAGCGATTTCGCTATTGCAATGAGTTTGTCGTTCGTCACCGGGGCGACCTCGCTAGGGCCGGTTTGGCCATAAGAGACGGGGGCTCATGGTCTTGTAATGTAACGTGGCGCGGGAACAGCGTTTCCACGATCTTTTGCAGCATATCGGGGGATCGTTCTGGAGGTGTTGACGCGCCCTTCGTTTTGGCCATGACTACTTTGTAGGTATCACCCCATGGGGTCGTGTTGACCGCCTGGCAGAAATTTTCGAAGCACGCCCGCTTACTTGCCTTGATCTTTTTGTTCAGTGCCAGTTCAGCTGCCCTGTAGGCCTCACTTCGTTCTATTCTATCCGCATCGGTGCGAGCCCTTTGCATCCTCCTTCTATCTCTTAGGCAGGATGCGCGGATTTGTGAGATTTCCGAAAGACACCAGTGCACCGATTCGCGTCCATTTCTGGGTAGAGATTGCCTTGGCATAGCGGCACATGCACGGCTTAGGGTTCCGACTAGATCATAGCTGGATTGATCGTCGGTGTTGCCCTCCATAAGCAATCGCTCCACAAATGCCAGTTCATCGAAGCGCGAGGTCAGCCATCCCCGATGACGGTCGATGACCTTCGGCTGTGGTCGTCTTCCTCTGTGTTCCACCATGTATCGACTGGCCAGATGGTCACTGTGCGTGTATCCATCGTCGACCCTCAAGTCCGAGCTAGGGTTTAGATCCGAGCTTCAGAAAGTCACTTCAATAATGGACTCTACACGGTTCCTACTGTATTCCTATAGGTTCTTTTTTGTCGCCTACGTTCGCGATAATATTCACAGTATCTAATACATCCCATTGAGCACCGTTATTGCGAAGCCCTGGACGCGACGTCGAAATTATTTCCTGGGCCGGAAAACGAGCAGTTGTACAGATCACCGCTAGCCTGGCCTTATCCGCTACCCAGTTCCCGGCGAGCATGGTCTCATGCGCCGTCGTCGCGTGGCCAGCGGTTCTTGGCCAAAGCTAGCGATTTGCGGCGCTTCAGCAGGCTCTATTTCAGGTTCTTGCTAATGTTAGTCCGCCTGCTAGTGAAGTCGATCAGCTCGACCAACTGACATCTTTGGTAGCTCGCTCCTGTTGCGGTTCAGCACCCGCGTGAGATCATTGCGTTTCCTTGGCCCAAGCCTCGGCCAGCGCTGCGTCGCCTCGTGCTCCTTCTGTTGAACTTCCAACAGCTTGCTCGCTGGTAAGTACACCAGCACCTCGTAATGGCGATCTAGTCAATCCTCGCGCGAACGGCCATTCCCTACGTCACTCTACTGGATCGCATAGTTTACGGTGAGGTTTACGGATTTAGTAGTCATTTCTGTTTGGTCTCCCTTAGAGCCGATATCCCTCACTGCCAATGAAGTAGTCGCCAATGATCCTGGTGGTTATCTATGCAAGCAGGGAGGTCACCCGAGGGTTGGCACAGGTCCTTATGGGGACTGAGCTAAGAGCCGGATCAGCGCTAATCAGGAGTGTTTATCTAATCCTACTTCCACCTAGTTAGATACCTAAGCTGGGTACAGGTCAGGAACGTACTTTAAGGCCACGCCACGGTTTCATGGGACGGAGGGCAGCGTTAAGATCCGCCGTTTCTAGTCAGTGTCACCCGACCGTACTGAGAGGACAGAATGATGTCGCTACCAACTCACTTGTGCGTCGTTACCTAAGCGTGCACCGTCTCAGTTACCAAATTACAAAACAAGACCAATGCACATTGGGTCCAGAGCCGTATTTACGAAGACAAAAATGTTTGTGCCTAAACCTCAAGCTTTAGATACATGGTGTCTTTGGGAAAATTTCTTCTTATTTTTCGACCTTTTTTTCTCATTATTGTGAAATTAGGGTGATCCCTCTAGTTTCGCTGATCCAAACATCTGTTTTTTAATAGTTTTATGTACGTTTATAAAATGTTCTACAAAGTTGTAAAACAACTTATTTGGAGCAAGTATGCCGAAGAAACCATTATTCTATCTCTTATGGTTCCTAACTTATATATTTTTTTAATATTCATGTTAGGGTAATCCATGGATTTCAGGTTTCCTGAAATAACTTTTAATTCGTTCGTTTCTCGTAAATACTTTGTTCCGAGCACTTTTAGAACTATCAACGACGCATATTTTATCCAAAGGGCTCAAAGTTCTAATTCTCATAGTTCAAAAGATATTGGCATTTTTCTTCGAAAAATCTTTTTTTTTTTATCTCAAAAAGGAGCAAATGGATTTTCAATCTCTCGGTTGCATTGGAAAGATCGTACTCTGTTCTATTTACATATGGTGAAAAAACTGCAGGTAACTTTTTTGTTTAAAGCTTTTTATTGAATTTTGAACATACGATTTTTTTCATGGAAAAGCAGTTGTAACTTTGAAAATCGATGAGATACAAACTTGGCAACTTCTTCAAAATTGTGAGTTTTTCGCTGCTCTAAAAGTGCCTAGAACAAAGTATTGCGAAAAAATCAACACATAAAATTATAAGGAATAAAAACCGATTTTCATATGGAAAGCGGAACAATTTCAGCAAACTCGACTAGTCTTTGTTAGATAGATCGAAGTAACCATGTCGAAAATCTTTAAATTTGCTTATAATTCATAATTCGTTAATGAACTCAACTTAAAATTTTCTATTTTCTACAAATTTTCTATATCCTAATCGAAAGAGCTCGTTTTTCTGAGTATATCGTGATTTTATTGGATTACAATACCTTTGTTTTGATGGTTAAATCAACAAAACAGTTTTAATTTTCGTGGATAGAATGACAGTCAATCGATAAAGTGACAGTTCAACTCGAACAAAAAATTTTCCCCATACAAACTTTAAATGCATTTTAAAAATAGTTCCCGGACTCCAAAAATTATGAAATTTTGGATTTCGACTAATTTTTGGACGGAGAATCCGATTAATAAATAATCCGGATACCCCTAAAGAACCCAATTTAATTTCAATTGTATCACTTCAATGTATGGTTAGCGAAAATGTCAATCACTAGTATATGTTTATGTTAACGTAAAAGCCTATCAAAGTTACATGATTTACACTATCTTATCAACATTGTGCGTAAATGGTGATGACAGTATAAATAAACATTGGTTCTAGAATGAAATGGATGGCCATTTACCAAGCTACTTTGATCTATCTAACAAAGACGAGTTGAATTTGCTTGAAGTGTGTCGTTTTCCATATGAAAATCGGTTTTCATTCAATATAATTTTATGAGTTGATTTTTTCGCAATACTTTGTTCTGGGCACTTTTAGAACAGCCAAAAACTCACAATTTTGTCGAAGACGCCAAGTTTGTATCTCATCGATTTTCAAAGTTACAACTGCTTTCCCATGAAAAAAAACGTATTTTCAAAATTCAATAAAAAGCTTTAAACAAAAAAGGTACCTGCAGTTTTTTCACCATAAATAGAACAGAGTACGATCTTTCCAATGCAACCAAGAGATTGAAAATCCATCTGCTCCTTTTTGAGATGTAACTTTTTGAAAAAAGTGATTTTTCGAAGAAAAATGCCAATATTTTTTGAACTATGAGAATTAGAACTTTGAGCCCTTTGGAAAAAAATATGCGTCGTTGATAGTTCTAAAAGTGCTCGGAACAAAGTATTTACGAGAAACGAACGAATTAAAAGTTATTTCAGGAAACCTGAAATCCATGTATCACCCTAACATGAATATTAAAAAAAATATAAGTTAGGAACCATAAGAGATAGAATAATGGTTTCTTCGGCATACTTGCTCCAAATAAGTTGTTTTAGAACATTTTATAAACGTACATAAAACTATTAAAAAAAAGGATGTTTGGATCAGTGAAACTAGAGGGATCACCCTAATTTTACAATAATGAGAAAAAAGGTCGAAAAATAAGAAGAAACTTTCCCAAAGACACCATGTATCTAAAGCTTAAGGTTTAGGCACAAACATTTTTGTCTTCGTAAATACGGCTCTGGAACCATTGTGCAATGTCGGAATCAGGAATTTACTGGCGTCGTTCCTGATGTGCCCGAGACACTCCTATCTGGGCTGTGACACTTTGGAAGCGGAGTCGTATCGCTTGTACAGAGCTGCTTCCGGAAGTGTGGAATTTCTGAAGAGGCCCAGCAGAGCCCACTGCTGGCTCCCCGCCATTAAGGGACGAATGACCTTCGGGTTAAAGTCCCTCGAACCCAACAAAAAAAGAAGAAGAAGCTCCCCGCCACGCCTAGGCTTACTTCGCCCTGTCGAAACTGTGAGTGTAAATCCCAAAATTTGTCTAGTCTTCAAATCTGACCAGTCGTTGATCTCAATAGGCACCAGTCTGTTAAACAGGACACGGGACAATATTGTTGTTTGAATAAAGCAAAGCAGCTGTTTGATTCCACGCTTCCAACTTTATTGTTTTTCAGCTTTTTAGTGCCTTCCTAAACCTCTCATTCAGCATTGTTCAGCTTGTTTGGTCGTTTTCAACTATATACCCCTTCATTGTTACCACAGACGAAATTTTCTGAGTGATCCTTTCACGGGCACTGACGCAGTCTTGTGTCATGCACCAATGACAGTTGCGTAAAACCTCCGCATATCGTTCCGTTCCAATTTCATCATCAGCAAGTGACCAATTGATTAGGCCTTCAGCACAAACCGTCATATGGTTCTTCTGATTTGAGCTCTTAAAAATTCGAGTTTTGGCCTTGTCATACCTTCATCTTAAACCTTACTAATCCGCAACCTCTCCTGTCTCCTTCCAGATACTCAACCGGCGCCGCTTGCCAACCAGGTACCTAAACTTCGGCTCCGGTGATGACCATTATGCTGCTGTGCACAATGAAATTCCTATTTTGTATACAGTTAGGCACTTGATAATTGTGAGCGCACGCACCGCGACATAAACCGCTTTCTGGATGAAACACAAGCAACCCTAAACTAAAACAACAGAGCAAAGCTAAACACCGCGTGCAAGGCTTTCAAAAAGCTAGAGCAAAGTACTAAGTTAGACAAAACAAGCAAACTCGGGATTTATGAAGACTATACCGATGCGATGGCTTCGATGTGGTCAATTAGCTGTTCGTTACTTCTACTCTGTAACATTACACACTAATGGTAGTTAGGTAGTTAGCTAGTGTTTTTTGTGCGAATGAATTTCAGTCTGAGTTGCAGCAGCACCAGAGCGTGCGACAAGAAGGCTAAAAAGTGTTGTGAATATTATTTAGGAACAAAAGTCGCATCTTGATCATTGAGTTGTAGAGTTTAGAAGCACACTGTAGGACTCGGCGATAGCACCAGGTAGCTCAGCACTCTTCGTAGTAAAGCACGTTAAAAACCAAAATGACACGAATTTCTTCGGACGTAAGCGCGGAAAGCGGTCAATTACGAGTATTTATTCTCAGTTCAACTAGGATAAACGAAGCTTGCTTTATTATTATTTTTTTTTGCTAGGATTTTCTCAATTTTATTTATTTGTACTTATACGACCTTTGCGGGGAAAGAGATCTGACCAGTTGAAATGTGTACCGTTCTAGAGTTGACGCCGTTAGTGAGTTTAGAGCTAGTAGAAACTGGTACCGTTCTTTTTTTTGATCGCTGACAAAACATTAAGAGAGCAAAACATGTATTATTAATCAACCAGACTTCCATTACTGCGATAAGTGAACGAAATAGTCATTATATACAAGTTTAAAGGAAAAAAAACAAACGAATGGTCTCTTATTCAGCTCAAAGTGTATGTGTGTATCGCGAATGAAACCGAACTGTGTAAGGTTGAAACGAATTAAGCCTCGAAAACTGAACAAGACAGAAAATCCAACCAGGATAAGTTAAAAAGGAACAGTCATTGTACATTTAAATCCTAAATGTATTGACAATAAAGGAAAAATATTAATAAAACGACAAAATTCCGAACACAAACGTCTCTTTATTTCTATTACTACACTAGGGTTTAAAGGTCAATGAATGCTGAAACTCAGGTACCTTGGCAATCACGTGGATGAACTCGAACTCGCCCAAGCTTCCGTTGTTGTGGAGATCCAGCTCCTTCAGTAACTAAAAAAATCAAGACCTCATGTTTCAAAATCACTTTCAACAAAAAACAGAAACCCAAACGCATCAACTCACCACCTCGGCAATGGTTTCCTTCTCGTCCGGTTCCAACCGATCGTACTTGGTCAGCCGATCGCACATGGTGAAGATGTCCTCCTTGGTGATCATGCTGTCGTTGTCGAAGTCGAACACCCGGAACGCCCAAGCGGCCTTCACGTGCTGCGGACAGTTTTCCGACATCACGCTGAACATGTCCAGGATGTCTTCGAACGAGCAACGGGTGTCCTGCGCCGAGGAAAACACCTTGAACAACCGATCGCGGAAGGGGTTGTACTGTGAAATGGGAAACGGGATGTTTATGTTTGATGATAATCGATAATTTAACGTAGCAACATAGAATAACTTGTCGAAGTGAACCATTAACCCTTTCCTTCCCACGACTTTGAACGACAATATCTATGGCAAAAAAACGTTTCCGAAAAAAGTGGTAGAACAAAAGTTATTGCAAATTGGCTAAATTTTTCAAAATCAATGAAAAAAATTTGGTTGTAAATCAATAGGTTTTTGATTGTTTATCAATAGTTCAACTATTGAAACAAGTAGGTAGTAGTTGGGTTAACCTTATGAGGTTATAACCATATTCTAAAAATTATTGCATCATATTCATCTAATTCCGTTTGTCCGGAGTTCGTCGAAAATCGATGGTGCTCTAGAGCAACCATGGGAAGTAGAGGGTTAACTCGTTGCACTCTACGACGAACCCAGCATCCAGAAGTTGGTCATAGTCGGAAGGATACGGTGGGCAGGTCGTGTAGCTTATGATGCCGGAGAACAACCCTGTCAAGTTGGTGTTCGTAACTGATCCGGTTGGCACAAGAAGGTGTGGAGCAAAGAGACCACGCCATCAAGTAAATGTCGGAAGATAAGCTCTCGCTATTCCACGGAAACAATGTTGGCAAGTTCCGAATCGAAGTCCTGATAAAAGATGCCGTCACCGCGATTCTATAACATTCCCCAGAAAACCATTTCCCAGAAACCCATTCCCCAGAATGTACCATCCAGAATTCCATTCCCCAGAATGTACCATTCCCCAGAAAAAAATAAAACTATTGCTTTAATTCTGAATGGTTTATATTAATAGCTAAAAATCAAATATTTATTCGTAAAAAATCACCGGAAGAAACATCCTGCCAAAAATTCTTATTTGAAGAGAAAAACTTCGGAAATAAGCATGATTTGCCCTTACAATTGAGGCTATTGGTATAATTATTGGCATCGCAACTGCTTACTTTTTCAACATACATTTTTCCTTCTTTTCTGCATAGGCTGTTCTTTCGAATTGTACTTTTCAGTAAATTATCGGCATAAAAAACTTCTTACATTTTCTACGTAGTTTTTTCCTTCTTTTCTGCATAGGCTATTCTTTCAAGTAACACTATTCAGGTAATTATCGGCACCACAAGCACAGGTGTTTAGAAATTTAGAAAAAAAATATGAAATAAATATAACAGCAGTTTTAACACCGGTAGAGGCTGTAATGCCCATAATTTCCCGAAAAGTGCGATTCGAAAGAACAGCCTATGCAAAAAAGAAGGGAGAATCTATGTTAAAAAAGTAAGCAGTTGCAATGCCGATAATTTCTTGAAAAGTGCAACTGGAAAGAACAGCCTATGCAAAAGAAGGGAAAATTTTTGATAAACATAAGCAGTTGTAATGCCAACAATTCTTATAACGACTCAAACATTTTTTTAACGAAGAAGGAAACGTAACACTCTGATAATTGCCATCGTACATCGATTTAACGGTTTATTTGAAAATTTGAGAGTTGATCAACTGCCAATTCGCGGCGCTCGCATAGTTTTTGTTTGAGTTTGACGTTTGCTCACTACTGCCACCTAGTTGATGATTGGCCAAATTCAGTCCTTTTAGAATTAAGCGAACCTATTTCCGAGACTAAAATTTAAATCGAAAAATGTTCGAAGTGTTACGTCTGTTTGTCTGTGGTGACATTGTTTTCCTTGCGGCATTCAAAAACCCAACACTGTTCCTTTTTTTAAACAAGCTTTTTTTTAGAATTTAGGCAATTGGTACAATTAATGGAATTATTCATTCATTCATTTATTTAGTTAACATCAAATTCATGATAATACTGAATCAACAATTTGCCGCCATAATACTCGATTTGCAGCAGCTGCAGCTCTCCAACGTCGGTCACGCCCAACACTCGCCAGATCACGCTCCACCTGGTCCGCCCATCGTGCTCTCTGCGCTCCACGCCTTCTTGTACCAACCGGATGGTTAGCAAACACCAGCTTTGCAGGGTTGTTGTCCGGCATTCTTGCAACATGCCCTGCCCATCGTATCCTTCCGGCTTTGGCCACTTTCTGGATGCTGGGTTCGCCGTAAAGTGCAGCGAGCTCGTGGTTCATCCTTCTCCGCCACACACCGTTCTCCTGTACGCCGCCGAAGATCGTCCTTAGCACCCGTCGCTCGAAAACTCCGAGTGCTTGCAGGTCCTCCTCGAGCATCGTCCATGTCTCGTGACCGTAGAGAACCACCGGTCTTATTAACGTCTTGTACATGGTACATTTGGTGCGGGGTGAATCTTTTTTGACCGCAGTTTCTTCTGGAGTCCATAGTAGGCACGACTTCCACTGATGATGCGCCTTCGTATTTCACGGCTCACGTTATTGTCAGCCGTTAGCAAGGAACCGAGGTAGACGAATTCTTCTACCACCTCGAAAGTATCCCCGTCTATCGTAACATTGCTGCCAAGGCTTGTCCTGTCTCGCTCAGTCCCACCTACCAGCATGTACTTTGTCTTAGCCGCATTCACCACCAGTCCGACCTTTGCTGCTTCGCGTTTCAGGCGGGTGTACAGTTCTGCCACCGTTCCAAATGTTCTAGCAATTATGTCCATGTCATCCGCAAAACAGACAAATTGGCCGGATTTCGTGAAGATCGTTCCCCGGCTGTTGAGCCCGGCTCGTCGCATAACACCTTCCAGTGCGATGTTGAATAATAGGCAGGAAAGTCCATCACCTTGTCGTAGTCCCCGTCGAGATTCGAATAAACTGGATAGTTCACCCGAAATCCTTACGCTGTTCTGCACACCGTCCATCGTTGCTCTTATCAGTCTGGTAAGCTTCCCGGGAAAGCTGCCCAGACAACCAGTAATCGTATAGGATGCTGCATATGATGATAAAGTGGAGGCCATATGCGTGCATGCCTCCATTTAGGCGCATGTAAAATGTACGCATATCGCCTCCACTTTTACATCCTATGCAACATCTTATACGATCACTGGTTGACTGGGTGTTCTCGTCCATGATTTTCCATAGCTCTGTGCGGTCGATACTGTCGTATGCCGCTTTGAAGTCGATGAACAGATGGTGCGTTGGGACCTGGTATTCACAGCATTTCTGGAGGATTTGCCGTACGGTGAAGATCTGGTCCGTTGTCGACCGACCGTCGATGAAACCGGCTTGGTAACTACCCACGAACTCATTTACTTTAGGTGAAAGACGACGGAAGATGATCTGGGATAGCACTTTGTAGGCGGCGTTCAAAATGGTGATCGCTCGAAAGTTCTCACACATTAACTTGTCGCCTTTCTTGTGGATGGGACAGATTATCCCTTCCTTCCACTCCTCCGGTAGCTGTTCGGTTTCCCAGATCTTGACTACTAACTGGTGCAGACAGGTGGCCAACTTTTCCGGGCCCATCTTGATGAGTTCTGCTGCGATACCGTCCTTACCAGCCGCTTTGTTGTTTTTGAGCTGGTGGATGGCATCCTTAACTTCCCTCAGCGTGGGAGTTGGTTCGTTCCCGTCCTCTGGTGCACCAACATAGTCATTTCCTCCGCTGCCTTGGTCCTCCGTGCCTACATTCTCTTCGCCATTCAGGTGCTCGTCGAAGTGCTGCTTCCACCTTTCGATCACCTCACGTTTGTCCGTCAGGAGGCTCCCGTCCTTATCCCTGCAGATTTCGGCTTGCGGCACGTAGCCTTTGCGGGATGCGTTGAGCTTCTGGTAGAACTTACGTGTTTCTTGTGAACGGCACAGCAGTTCCATTTCCTCGCACTCCGCTTCTTCCAGGCGGCGCTTTTTCTCCCGGAAGAGACGGGTCTGCTGCTTCCGCTTCTGTCTGTATCGCTCCACATTCTGTCGGGTTCCATGCTGCAACATTACCGCCCGCGCTGCATCCTTCTCCTCCAGAACCGCTCTGCACTCCTCATCGAACCAATCGTTTCGTCGACTCCGTTCTACGTACCCGATAGTGCTCTCGGCTGCGTTGTTAATGGCTGCTTTGACAGTACTCCAGCAGTCCTCTAGAGGGGCCACATAGAGCACACCCTCGTCCGGCAACGCTGCCTCGAGATTCTGCGCGTATGCGGTGGCGACATCCGGTTGCTTCAGTCGCTCTAGATCGTACCGGGGCGGCCGCCGGTACTGTACATTTGTTAATAACGAAGAGTTTTGGGCGCAGTTTAACCATCACCAGATAGTGATCAGAGTCGATATTAGCGCCACGATAGGTCCTGACGTCGATAATGTCGGAGAAGTGCCGTCCATCAATCAGAACGTGGTCGATTTGCGATTCCGTTTGTTGTGGTGATCTCCAGGTGTAACGATACGGGAGACTGTGCTGGAAAAAGGTGCTACGAATGGCCATGTTCTTGGAGGCGGCGAAATCGATGCGGCGTAGGCCGTTTTCGTTCGTCAGCTGGTGGGCGCTGAACTTTCCAATCGTCGGTCTGAATTCCTCCTCCTGGCCTACCTGAGCGTTTAGATCCCCTATGATGATTTTGACGTCGTGGTTTGGGCAGCGGTCGTACTCGCGTTCGAGCTGCGCGTAAAATGCGTCTTTGTCATCATCAGTGCTTCCGGAGTGAGGGCTGTGCACGTTTATTATGCTGATGTTGAAGAATCGGCCCTTGATCCTCAACCTGCACATTCTTTCGTCGATCGGCCACCAACCGATCACGCGCCTCTGCATGTCGCCCATCACTATAAAAGCTGTTCCCAGCTCACGTGTGTTGCCGCAACTCTGGTAGATGGTATGATTACCTCTAAACGTTCGCACCTGGGATCTTGTCCAACACACCTCCTGCAGCGCTACGATGCCGAACCCGCGGTCCTTCAGTATATCGGCGAGTATGCGGGTGCTCCCGATGAAGTTGAGAGATCTGCAGTTCCACGTACCGAGCTTCCAATCGCAAGTCCTTTTTCGTCGCTGTGGTCGTCGCCATTGGTATCGGTTCGCATTCTTCTCTTGTTGATTTTCCGGTGCTAGTCTTTTTTACGGCTGGCTCGCAGGGCCTGACACCAACCCACTAACCCAGGGAGCTGGGCTTACCTTCCCGGAAGCTACGGGTTCTGCATTGGCATTTCCTCCAACTACAGTGCTAAATAGCTAGGCTCGAGCGCCAGTCTTCGCCGGGGGTGGTGTTTTTAATGGGCGCCCAGGAGATAATATTTTACCTGAGCTTCCACCCCCTAATGGAATTATAACTGCTTTCATTTTCAACATAGACTTTTCCTTCTTTGCTGCATAGGCTGTTCTTTCGAATTGCACTTTTCAGGAAATTATCGGCATCACAACTGCTTACTTTTTCAACATAGATTTTCCCTTCTTTTCGAGTTATAATGTTTAGGCTAGTTACAATCGGCACCACAAGCACAGGTGTTTAGAAATTTGAAAAAAAAATATATAATAAATTTAACAGCAATTTAACACCGGTGGTTGTAATAATGCCCATAATTTACTGAAAAGTGCAATTCGAAAGAACAGCCTATGTAGAAAAGAAAGGAGAATCTGTGATGAAAATGTAAGCAGTTATAATTTAAAAAAAAATACTAATTGCCTTAATTTTAAGAAGAATATTGTTTAAAAAGAAGGAACATTGTTTGGTTTTTGAATGCCAAAAGGAAAACAATGATACTTTTTCCCTTCTTCATTAAAAATATTTAGAATTGTTGGCATTAAAACTGCTTATATGTTCACTTTTTCTATTCCATTCCATAGTATTGGAATAATGATGAAAGCCCTTCTCATACCGCATGAATGAAGAGCCTTTGAAGCGAATAATTAGGAACAGCCATTGGGATGGATCCCTCCAACCGTTTGCAAAGAAAAACGTGGTCAGTTGAGTCTTTACCCAAGTAACCACGAAGCCGTATATAAGTGCATCAATTTTGCCATATATTGATAATTAAAATTATGAATATAATGCTGCATTACTTTAAACACCCCATTGAAGCAATATTAAAGTCGAAAAGGGCCCCACTAAAATCAAATTAGTGCCACATATTGCAGCACGCTGACAGCCATTGCTAAAGTAATTTAAATGCATGTGCTGTACATTTGCATTTGACATGCTTGATACGTGCAACACGAAAAACCAAAACAAAAATCTATTTTTAGCACCGTTTCGTTATCGACGGTACTGATGCCCTCACACACTAATGTTTTAACCATTATTTTTTTGTAGTCGGATCGGGAGTCGAACCAGAAGTGTTGAAGACCGCTAGATGAGTTCCATACGCGCTGGCACCTTGGACCGTTTCTGCTGCAGTGATAACAACAGATATTTCATTAACTAAAAGGAAAATGTTCTTCTATCTCAATCATTGTAATAGAGGGTAAAACGACTACGTCATATGTAATGGAATACAGTAAACTATCACATTCCGATAAATTATTGAAAATTACATAATGCATTTAGAAGATATTTAATCAACATCTATATATATAAAAATGAGTTTGTAGCTTCTTTGAGGCAACAAAAGTCACGAACGGCCGAACCTTGCATGACCCTTGCACGTTTCGATTCGTATTCATGGTGGCTGTGTTTATCCAGCTTTTTACGCTAACACGAGGGGTGATTCGACTATGACATTTCTTGCCGACAACCGAATTTCAGTTCAATGCCGTCCTAGTAGACTGGTTTAAGAACTTGTTGATTGAAGTGTCAACTTTTTTCACTTCATCGACATCGAGTCCAAGCGTAATTTAAAATGGTGTTGTATATTTATTCTGCTGAAGCATTTCATCTAGTTTTTGTTTCTTTTTAGGTTATATTCCAGCAAGTTAATCAAAAATTCTGGAAGAAAGTCTGAGGGCTGAAATCTGATGAATTTAATCATGAGAGTTTTGTAAATCTTCACGCACTTTGGACGTTAGTTTATAGCTCATTTGCGTTTTTGATTTCTCAGCTTGAACGCTATTTCGCAAACGGATGGTCGTCCTTCAGGCAACATATTGTACCCGGTTGCATTAATAAGAACTGAATAAAATGTTCTTTATTAAACGGAAAATATGTTTATTATCAGACGAATCATTTTTTGACAACTTATTTGTTTTATTAGCTTGACCTAAAGTTATTTGTTGCGAACTATGCGAATATGGACCACAGGTTACCGAATTCGAGTGTCCCTAACAAGTCTCTATGCAACTCACATGTCATTCTGCTCTTTTTGAGCTCTTTGAAGGAGAAATAAGAGTTTTGGGCTCTTATACACTACACAACGTCAAATGGAAAATGCACGTTGTAAGCTCGGTCGATTTGTCAGAGCGTCAAGGTATATTGGCATATTTTCACATACAATCAATCAATGTGCGTCAGTTTTTTGAAGTTGACCTAAAAAGATTTAAAAACTAGATTAATTTCTCCAGCAGAACCAATAAATGTATGTATGACACCATAACAAACTACGCTGATGATCGCTGTTGGTACAAAATAGTTCAAGTGAAAATTTCTGACGTTTTCGTTACCAACAACAAAATCTCAAACAGTCTACTAGGATAAAATTGAACTGAAATTCGGTTGTCGGCAAGAAACGTCATGTTTGAATCACCCCTCGCATTAGCGTAAAAAGCTGGATATGTATAAAAAGTTACGAAAATCAACTCAAGAAGTTAGAAAATTGATAAAGTACTGATTTTTATGAGCTGGGAAGAAAATCAACATGATCGAAGTCAAACCAATCTAGAGTGCGGTGCTTAAATGAGCTTAAAAGCTGTCAAACCACCACAAGATTGGCAAGACAGAGTTTGCCGGGACAGCTAGTAAGAAAATAAAAACCTCGATTAAAACACCCTTCGCACATTGCTCATATGCTAATTGTGATTTCTATCGTTATTGGCATGTGATTGCAGCCTACAGAAAAGAGCAAAGTTCATCTCTAAATAGCTTTTGCTGTCGTCGATCGGTGGCTCAAACGGGGATTAAGTTGGTCGGGAGTCGAACCAGAAATGTTGAAGACCGCTAGAGTTGACCGTAAAGTTGTTCAATCTTCTTGATTTCATTTGTTTACCATTAGAGTCAAGCTTTTATAATTGTATTGTTAGAGCAAACTTTGCTAGTTTGTACATTGCATTTATTCAGTTTTTGCAGTGTTGAATTATTGAATTATCTTATATCACCTTTTAATAAACCCGAATGTAAAGAAAAATGCAATGCATCATCACATTGATAATGCCAATCTAAAGGATTATTGCATGACAAGTGTGGAATTACTGCATTTCGCATTGCAAAGGTTGATATTCAGTCTAATTCGTGCAATGTTATAATGCTTGTGGTTACTTGGGATAGTATCTTGTACACTGAACAACATCAGAAGAATATGCGTTTTCTCTGTAAATTTTGCACATCACTTTTAAAACGTTATTCATCGTAAAACAAGTGCTGCACAATTTTCACAAATCTGTCAAAAACAAAACATTTTATAGCAACGCAACTGGAATGATAACAGTTTGTGAACTTTCAAGATAGGTTTAAAGATCAACATGCAACTGTGTACAATGGTAATTAAACGTTTGAACCATTGTAGAATATTTTTATGGATATGTATGTATGTATACATTTTTACCTTAATTTGTTACATACAGGGGATGGCCAAAATGTTTGGGATAGGCAACTTTTTTTTCTCTCACAAAAAAGTTCAACAAGCTATAACTTTTCATAGAGCGCATCAAAAAATCTCAAATTTTGACTGTTTGTCAACCGATTATGTGTGCATCATTGGTGCAAATTTGGGCTCGATTGATTAATATTTCGCAAAGTTAGAACTGATCGCGTAAAACACTATTTTTCAGACAACTCATTTTTGAGGTGTCATATCTCGGAAACCAGTGAACCGAATTGAATGAAATTTTGAACGTACACTAACAATATGTAAATGCTTCACAAACAATTAAAACATAGGTACTTTTTAAACATTGAAAAAAGTTATCATGGATTGACACTTTTTTGATTTTTCTCGAAAAAATGTATTTTTTTTACATCAATGTCAATAAATTTTAGTGTTGATTTCCAAAGATTTTCTACTTCTGTTATCAAGTTATCTCTAATCAGATATGTTAGAGCCTATTTAGATTGAAGGAAGAACACATTCAGTAATTTTTGTGTGGTATTGTAAATTTGACTTATTTTCCTCTATATGGGTAAAAATTTCAATCCGGTATAACTTAATTCCCCGTGAGAAAATATTACATTTTATAACGTCATATTAAGTATCAATATATTGCTGATAATCGTTAAAAAATTCATTCAATTCGGTTCACTGGTTTCCGAGATATGACAGTTCAAAAATGAGTTGTCTAAATAATAGTGTTTTACCCGGACGGTTCTAACTTCGCGAAAAATTAATCAATCGAGCCCAAATTTGTACCAATGATGCACATATAATAGGTTGACAAACAGTCAAAATTTGAGATTTTTTGATGCACTCTATTAAAAGTTACAGCATGTTGATTTTTTTTGTGGGAGAAAAAAAGTTGCCTATCCCAAACATTTTGGCCATCCCCTGTATACCGTATAAGAAATAGATATTTGCTCGTAATAACACTATAATGTTAAAATCCTTGCCTATAATACTTATGACACACATGTGATACAAGAATCACTGTACAATTGCGCTTGAAATGAGTGCCATACTGAAAATTCTCTCAGTTCAAGTCAGTCTTGTTAGAATTTTCTTGACACTGCGTACCGTTGTACAGGAATCATACTCGTATCACATGTCTGTCCGGGGTATAACATATCATTATGATCAACATTTTACTGTTTGTGTATCGAATTAAACTTTTTAACAGAGTATAGGGTATGTGTACCGTTGCTTGGCCTAATATGCCAGCCGCCTTGACAATTTTGACCGTAACTCGTGAATTAATAGCACTATAAATGATGTGTTGACTCTATCACGCACTCTAGGCAGTGCATGTTTCTGCAATTGGAAGTAAACTTGCATAAATATTCAAGAACTTACTTAATTACGTTGAAAAGATTCGATGCGATGGTATGCAACGTTGGTCTATGGTACAAAAATTGGCCTATTAGTGGATACAACGTTGGCCTATTGCTTTCCAAGCGTTAAAACCACTTATACTATATTTCTTAATATTTCTGCTGAAGTGTTATCACTGTTTGTTCACCAATCTTGCTTTCAAATTACATTTTCGGAGCCAAATTTTCACATAACCATAAATAAATCACTTAAACTAAAGTTCTTTCTTAATTTAGTAATGAAAACAACGCAACCCCATTATTGTGTTATATTTTTACAGTCATCGCACACAAAATCTTACTTCCCGTTCGTTCTTTCTGGTTCATTCGCAAGCAATGTTGTTGACGTCACTTTTTCGGTGTTGTTGGCCTCACTTTATTGATAGGCCAAGATTTGGGTACATAGTGAAAAAAATGTCCTCAATATTCGGCCCACATTTAATTTGTAAAATAGTTATTTTTCGTTGAAAACAAATATAGAAGTTCAAAAAAGAGTCTTTGACCGTCGCATAAAATGTTCACTTATCGAAAAGTCAATTCAAAATGTTCCAGAATCAGGCCATTTATGATCATGTGTATAGACTACCCACTAAGCCGAAGAATCATGGCATCTACAAAAGCTGAACAAAGTGACATTTTCATTCAATTTTTATGCTCCAAAGTGCTAAAATTGAAACGAAATATTACAGTTATTTGGCGCATAGCTTTTCCTATCTCCAGTTATGCGTGTTTATTTGAGTTTTTGGTAAACGTTAAGATAGGCCAAACGAAGGGACTATGCCAACGAAGCATCCCGATACCCTATTAAGCTTTTCTGGGGAATGGTACATTCTGGGGAATGGATTTCTGGGGAATGGTGCATTCTGGGGAATGGATTTCTGGGGAATGGATTTCTGGGAAATGGTACATTCTGGGGAATGGTACATTCTGGGGAATGGTACATTCTGGGAAATGGTTTTCTGGGGAATGGGATTCTGGGGATTGGTATTCTGGGGAATGGTTTTCTGGGGAATGTTATAGAATCGTCACCGCGGTATGCTCGTCACCGCGTAATATGCTCGACTGCTTGACGAAGGCTACCAACGAAAAACAGCACGCGAAGGATTTCGGTTATAGCTCCCGCGGAACGATGTGCACGGAAGAAGAAGCCACTGAACTGAAAGCTCGAGAATCTCTTAAATCCATCGCATCCAGGAGGATCAGTTGGAGTACATATGTCAAGGAGAAGTAGTGAGAAAAAATTGCCTGGTCCCGCCTATGTTTTATTTGTCGTTTCAACAGGTTATTGACGGTGCTGGCTGATCGGTGGACACAGGAGCGATATCAGGACATGGACATCGGAGTATCATCTTGATATATTCTTCAGTGAGAACGGGATTGGAATGACTTGACAAGGCTTTTTGATTAGAACGTTTATTAACTTCAAGTGCGTACCAAGGAATGAACCATTTCCATTTATTCGCCGACTTTTATAGGCCACCGACCAAGCTGGTTGCTATATGGACTGATGTTGTAAATATTGTTAGGGTAAATAATAAGTTGCTGTGATCTAACGATTAATTTATGAGTTGCTGTGACCATCTCCCCCTTTTTAAGCCATCCAGTAGGATTGGAATCTTGATGGTAGCCGAATCAGTCGTCTATCTCTTTCAGGAATGGAAGCCAAAACTGGTGATGCTGGAGCTTGCTCTTCAGACTCCTCCGAATAAAATGATTCGTCAGATTCCTTCAGGTCGATTTCTTCAGCTTTGAGATCCTGCCTTAAAGGTTCATTGTTGGAGAGTCCGAATCCGTCGAAAAACACAGAAAGAGGTGTTGGTCCTTGGGCTGTTGAGCTCTCAGGTACACGTGTCTTCAATTGATATGCATGTGAACGGATGAGACGTTGACGTTCTTCCAAATGCACGTTGTAGTTGACTTGACCAATCCGTTCGATGATTTTTTTTTCAGTTCCATGAATTGTTTTGATGAACTTGTGCGAAAACCGTTTCACCTGGTTCAAACTGCCGTTTAACCTTGGTTTAACCGCTCCATGCTTCTTGTTGAAAGCCGCATTATGCTTTTCAGGTTTTCCACTGGAATCCGCTGGAACTTGAGCCGGAGGTTTCGAAAACGAATTGACGGTTCGTATTGGTCTTTGAAACATCATCTCAGCAGGGGATTTCCCGTTCAGGTCACTTATGGGTGTACTGCGATAAACTTGTAGAAATACTTGTATTTAGAGC
Organism: Aedes albopictus; assembly: GCF_035046485.1. Classification (NCBI taxonomy): domain Eukaryota; kingdom Metazoa; phylum Arthropoda; class Insecta; order Diptera; family Culicidae; genus Aedes; species Aedes albopictus. The sequence goes on from NC_085137.1 coordinate 400,337,076, forward strand.
TTCTTCTATGGTTTCTCCTCCCGAACGAATTTTCCACAGACTTCGCTTGAAAGTATCTACAAACCGCTCTGCCAAGCCATTAGATTGAGGGTGGTATGGTGCTGTCCGAATGTGATTGATGCCGTAGTTTTCACAGAACTTTTGAAATTCATAACTGGTAAACTGTATCCCCTTATCCGAAACGATTGTTTTCGGAACGCCGACTATTGAAAACGTCTGGTTTAGTAGCTTGATCGTCGTTTTTGATGTTGTAGATCGCGTTGTGTTGACATCTGGCTATTTTGTATACCGATCGACTATCACCAGGAAATATATACCATCTACAGGACCTGCGTATTATATGTGGATACGCGACCACGGTTTGGCAGGAATAGGCCATTATTCCAGTGTTGTCTTCGTTGGACATTTTCCAGCCGTATAACAGGGTGTGCATCGCTTGACGAAGTCCTCAATGTCTTTGTCGATACCGGGCCAGTAGATGAAACTTCGAGCGATTGATTTCATTCTCACTATTCCTGGATGTCCACGATGAAATTGTTTCAAAATTTGATGTCGGAACTTGCCTGGAACTACTACTCTGTCGTGGAACATTATGCAGCCGTTGATCAAACTTAGTGATTTACGCCTCTGGTAGTAAGGAACAACATCTGGATCAGGAGTTGCCAAACAGTCCAGGCCATCTTTCTTGAATATACTTCAAAATCAGCTGTAGTGTTTTACTAGACTTGGTAGATTTCTGTAGAGCAGCAAACGATATTGGTACCTTGCTTACAGTGTCTGTCAGGATGCTTGACATGTCCTCTTCAAGAGTAACTGCAGCTACCACGTATTCTTCTTCTGGTCGAGTACTGCGGTCGATGAGCCTAAAAAGCATGTCCGCACATCCAAAATCGTTCGTTGACACATGTTCGATCTTGAAATCATAGTTCAGGAGTATCAGTGCCCATCGTTGTAAGCCGGTTTGCAGTGTGGAGAGGAATTCCTTTCTTGGATCCGAATATCGACAGTAGAGGCTTGTGATCCGTCTGCAGCGTGAAACTTCGTCCAAGCAAATATTTGTGAAACTTCGTAACAGCATACACTAGAGCGAGTCCCTCCTTTTCCGGTTGACCGTAACTTGTTTCCGCTGGTGTAAGTGATCTGGTGTAAGTGATGTTGGATTGCTTTCAAATTGCCGTTTGGAAACTTGTGGAAAATAACTGCGTCGATTCCTGTGCTGGATGCATCTGCTGCAACAATTATGGATAGCTTGGGGTCATAATGAGTTAACAGTATGTTGGATTGCAGAATCCTCTTGAATTCGTCGAAAGATTGCAGGCATTCAGAGTTCCACTCTCATTTGACTCCTTGTTTCAAAAGCGTGTCCATTGGATGCCGTAGGTTGTGTATGTTTCGAACGAATCTACCGTAGAAATTCACCACTCCAAGGAAACATCGAAGCTCCGAAATGTTCGATAGTGATGGAATTGATGCGGAGGTCTTCAACTTCTCAGGATCTGGACGTATTCCTTTAGGGTCAACAATGTGTCCAAGATATCCAATTTCCGTTTGGTAGAATCTGCATTTTTCCAGCTTGACGTGAAAACTATATTGATGCAAACGGCTGAGCAGCCTGTTGAGAGATTCTGCATGGGATTTCCAGTCCTTTCCGAAAACGATCAGGTCATCGATGAACGAACGTATTCCGGGGATATCTGCGATCATGCTGTCTATTAACCGTTGAAAGGTTCCTGGAGCTGACTTGACTCCCGATGCGAGTCTGTTGAAACGGAACAATCCTCTATGGGTGTTGATAGCTGCTCTTGAATTCATCATCGACTTCGACTTGCAGATATGCATCGGATAGGTCTTTGATGCTGAATACCGTGCTTCCGTGTAGTTGCGCAAAAATCTATTCCGGTGTTGGTAGGGGATAGTAATTTGCTTCGAGTGAATCGTTTAGGCCCGTTGTAGTTGTAGTCTGCATAGATCCGTACTCGTCCATTTGGCTTGCGAACTGCTACTATTGGCGACGCCCATTTCGAAAAATCAACTGGTGTGATGATTCCAAGTTTCTCCAGACGGGTCAGTTCAGCATCAACTAGTGGAACAGTATTGAATGGAACCGGACGTTTGGGGCAGAATACGGGTTTAGCTACAGCTTTGAGGAAAAGCTTTACTTTGGTTTTGTTGCAGTGTCCCAACGATTCATTGAAAACTTCCGCGTGTTTTGCCTTCAAATGCTGGAGTTCTTTGTCGAAAGATAGTTTGTCCTTGGATCCAATTTGGTTACAGATTGCGTCGAACGGTATTGACCCACGCTATGTCCAAAGCGAAGTATTATGAAAATCGAATGTACCTCAAATGTTATTCCATAGAATCGTAGGTTTGGATTTCTAGTTTCAGAATCTGTGCGGTTTAAAATATTTCATCTTGGGTTTTTCGATTTTTTTGAATTTTTTCCTATTTTTCCATACTAATGGCGAAAAAGCCGTTTTAAGGGTAATTTCATCCCATACAAAAATGTATGAAAAAAAACCCAAGACAGATTATTTTAAATCGCACTAATTCTGAATATAGAGGTCCAAAAATATGGTTCTAGCGATTAAACTTTGAGGTACATTCACTTTTCATAATACTTCCCTTTGGACATAGCGTGTGACCAGAGGTTTAAAAGTTCAATCCATTCGATACCCAGAACGTTGAGATCCGGAACAGGTGTTATGAAACATCTCGCTGATTTCACTACGCCGTTGATGGTTGCTTCACAGTACAATTCGCTGATTAGTTTCAGAGGTTTGCCGGATGCATTGACAGCTTCAATCGAAGGGCGCTTCGCTTCTGGCTTGTTGAGCATCTTCCAGGTTGACTCGGAGACCGCTGTGATATCGCTAGCTGAATCCAACTGAAGTAAAACTGCAACTCCATTGATGGTAGTCGTTTTACACTTTCGCTTTCTGCTCCGATTTGCTATTTGCTTGACGATGAAAAGGCTAATGGTGTGCGCTGCAGAGTTGCTCTTCTTCTTGAATCGCTTTGAAGTGGTTGGACTGGGTTGTCCGAAGCTTTCTTGGCACATCCACAGTAGCCCTCCTTATGGCCAGTCCGGTTGCACGTCTTGCATTGATGTGTATAAAACGGGCAGTAACGAACAAAAAGCATTTAGCCGCATTGCCAACAGGGAGTACGGGGGGTCTTGGCTTCGATCTTCATCGAATTTGGCTGAGACTTACCGTTTTTCTTCTCCGAAACCGCACGAACCGATGGCTTCAAGCTTGATGGCTGCTCAATTATCGTTGTGTCCACTTTCAAGTTTACGAGTCTTTGAAATTCGTCGATCAGTGTTTGGAGAGTTACCGGGTGTTCCGCCGTTTCGCCTTCGATGCGGGATAGGAGTCGTGATCCCGTTGTCCGGATCGAAGGTGAATTCACTGATGTTGGTTGATAGCGCTTCTAGAACTTGCTCGGTGTTCGTGGGAGCTGGAGCGGCCAGTCGCGTAAGAAGTTGAGTGATTTACAGGATCGCTTCTTGTAACTCGTTGCCCCCGGCCGGATTTGAATTCCGTTTTTGGGTTCTTGAACGCTTCAGAAACTTATTGTCACCAGCTGATATCCCAAGTAACAGAGCTAGTTGAATAACAGTTTTTTAAGCTAAAGTTTGCTTAAGAGTGGTTTGTTCCACTCTTGTACAGCAAAAATGTTTGTTGGGATGTTCTTCAGTGAGAACGGAGTTGGAATGACTTGACAAGGCCTTTTGAACACGAATGTTGTTGTTTTTCGGATAACCAACCGAAAAGGTATGTTAGACATACGTAATGCCTGAAGTTCATAGGCACAATAAGTGTGGAAAAATGGACAAATTGAGTGGAAAAATTGTTACGTTTGTATTTGGTTCGGAGTCAATGTTATTAGCCAAGTGAACTATTTTGTTAATTTCTTTAAAAAAATGTGAACGTCGAAGAAAAGGTATAAATTGATCCACCCTATCTTCACTGCTTACACTCCCGCCCGGCTTGCAGAATCCCTCAGCAAAGTAAATATTCTCGGCCATGGAACATTGAACGCACTCGATGAAATGCGTCGCGGCCAGGGGGCCAGCAAAAGGCAAAATCCCCGTAGCTCACAACAAAAACACGTTCAAAATTGTTTGTGCTGAAAACTGATGCGTTACACAATTTCTTACTTATTTATTTGCTATCTTCGCGTTGTCGTGTAATTTCGAACGATTGCACGCCAAAATTTTTGTAACCTTTTGCTAGTTTTACACGTATTACTTAAGTAATAACTTATGGTAATGACTAATTCGCAGATGTCGTGCACTTCCCAGATCTGTCAGAGTGCCCAAAAGTGTCAATTTCCCAAACATGTCAAATCCATGTGGGCTACGGCACATCTATTCGTGGTTGACGTCCGCGCTACCCCGCTGGTCGCGGCGCGCGGCACGTTTGACAGATCGGAAAAAAGCGAGAAGAAAGGAGATTGGACGAAGAACGGTGGCAAAAAGTTGTCGTGAATACGGGAGGTTCTCTTCGCTTTCAACCGCCAAACGAAACGGATCGCATTAATCCGGGAACAGAAGTTAACAACCAAAGCGCGATATCAAGTGAAAGTAAGTCACGTTGATCGAGGACACGGTGGTGAGGTACCGTACCGTCGCACCGAAAGCGGGATCGGCGCTGTGAATGAGCCACGTGTCGACGCCGAACAGACCGTGAAGAAATTCCATTGTGCGGATTCGCGGCGAGGGAATCCCAAGCTGGCCGATCGCTCGGGCAGGAACACGATGATGCGGACGTCAGGAGGATTTAGTTTCCTGTATCGACAAGAGCCCATGTAGAGAGGTTTTACCGCGCCTCGGGTCGCGTTACTTTTGGGTAGTACCCGGGAAGAATTTCTTGCCGAACCCCTACATTTCAACTACTAATTTAAGTTTGGGATTTGTTGTGCCGTTTTGAACTGTCATATGGACCCATCGACTAAATTGTTGCCGCCTTCAGATCAGTGATTTCTCTGCTTCATCTGTTTCCTCAGTGACGCTCTTGGCGCTTGCTGATTAGGTAGGATGCCGGTGAAAACCTAGCGAAGTCGTTGTTTAAGCATCCTGTTGGTGTTGGTGGAGGTGCTTCATCAAGACGGAGAGGTAGGAATCTAACTGTTGTTGCTCATCACGTCTGACTACTTGGTGTCCCCTTTCCGGTGTTTTCAAGGCCTGCGGCTCTTTGTTTGCAGGCGTCGGTTCGGGAGTGCATCACGAGAGTGAGGTGTGTAGTGTCGCCGGGATCCACGATACAGCGCGGTGTTCGAGAAATTAACCGTCGTCGTGTGGGGACGGAGAAAAACACAACGCCGGCAGTGGTTGCTGAGACGTGAGAGTGCATTCGCGAGATTGTGGGTTGTGTGATGACCGTGAGCCAGGTCGATACGCGAAGTCTGTACGCCTGCGACGACGCCAATCGAGATAAACTCACCTTGGAGGAATGGTGGTGTGAGTGAGCGCCGAATACAGCTTCAACTTCAGCCGTGGTGTTGCATGGTGGTGAGTGACGCGGCAGACGGCGAGTGGCGATGCATGCGAGCGACGGTGCGGCAAGCCGAGAGAGCGACATGCAGTTGCAGTAGAGGATTAAGTAAACAAACGGGCCCGTGAGTAAAAACCCATTATGCATTTATTGTAAAGCGATGCGCATTTGTACTAGGAGGCGCAGTAGGGAAAACAGGCTAGAATAATATGTACGTAGGAGAAAATATATGCCAGACAATGTTTAGTATTTGTGGTTTTGTGTTTTGGGCTTTTGATCCGCTTTTGTTTTGAGCTGGTCGGCAATCGATTCGTGTCAATTCTACGATCGATTAAAATTCGTTATAAAATTGCGAAAAAAAATTCACGTAGTTCTGGTGGGATTTGAACCCACGTCTCTCCAAGTTCACTAGACAGGGCGCGTTAACCAACTCCGCCACAGAACAAGTAACAATTCAATTTGTCCATTTTTCCACACATATTGTGCCTATGAACTTCAGGCATTACGTATGTCTAACATATGTACCTTTTCGGTTGGTTATCCGAAAATGATAGAGACGTCTAGTCAAGTTAGAGTGCAAGTAACTAATGATGTTTTATTCATACATAATTCAACGCTTACTATGATCTAACATCCCCCCTTAAGCGGTAATTCCTAACATTTTTCTCTCTTCAAACAGCTTTGAATTTGGTACAGGTTTAGTAAAAATGTCGGCTGCCTGAAGGATCGATGATACATGGTTTAAACAAATTGCCCTAGATGCTAATTGTTCTCGTACATAATGGTGTCTTATGTCTATGTGCTTGCTTCTTGAAGAGTAGCCCACATCTTTCTCCGCCAGACTGATGGCGCTCTTGTTGTCGCAGTTGATCGGTACTGACATTTCGGCGCCATGAAGCTCTTGACGGAATCCTCTCCACCAAGCCGCTTCCTGGGTAGTAGATGAAAGTGCCATATATTCGGCTTCGGTAGTAGACAGTGCTACCGTGGATTGCCTTTTCGAGCTCCATGAAACCGCACCGCCGCTCTGCATAAACACGTAGCCGGAAACTGAACGCCGAGTTTCAACGTCGTTTGCCCAATCTGCATCACTGTAGCCTTGGAAATCCTGCTCCGAATCAGCCCGGTACACTAGCTTGTGGTTTTTCGTCCCCTTCAAATATCGTAGAATACGCTTCGCTGCCGTCCAGTGTGCTGATCCCGGATCGTTACTGAAGCTGCTGACAACACTTACCGCGTAGCTGATATCAGGCCGAGAGCATTGTGCAACGAATTGCAAACCACCAACCAGCTCTTTGAACGGAATACTTTTCATCCTTTCCTTTTCTTCCACAGACTCCGGCTTCATCGCTTTGGTCAGCTTCTGATTGACGTCCAGGGGTGTCGATACTGGGTTTGACTCCTCCATCCGGAATCGCTTCAAAAGCTCATCAATATAATGCTCCTGGTCTATGGCTACCATGCCATCGGATCGTGTGACCCGCAGTCCCAGGATCTGCTTGACCTGCCCCATGTCCTTCATTTGGAATTCGGAACATAACTGCTGCTTCACCTGGTCCACTAGCGCTTGATTGTTGGAAAATAGTAGGAAGTCATCAACGTAAACGGATATGATGATAACCTTCCCATCCTCGAAACGATAATATACGCACGAGTCGTACATCGATCTCTGGAATCCAATCGCCTTGAGCTTTTCATCCAGCTTCTGGTTCCAGACGCGGCTGGCCTGCTTCAAGCCATAAAGTGCCTTCTTGAGACGGCATACCTTCGTCGGAGCTCGTTCGTCCCGAAATCCTTCCGGCTGCTCCATATAAATCTCCTCTCCGTGCAGCTCGCCCTGCAGGAAAGCAGTCACCGCATCCATTTGGTGCACCTGAAGATTGTGCTTGGCTGCCATCGCCAAGAGGTACCGCACGGTCGCATACCGTACCACGGGAGAGTAAGTCGCATCGTAGTCCACGCCTTTGACTTGTGAATATCCCTTTATCACGAGTCGAGCCTTATGCCGCCGGGTGGAAGTGTCGGCATTCGTCTTCAGCTTGAACACCCACTTGCTCTTGAGTGCTTTCCGACCTGCTGGTAGATCGACCAAGGACCATGTATCGTTATCGCACAACGATCGATGCTCGGACTTCATCGCTTCGATCCAGCAGTCACGATCTGGCCGTTCCAACGCCTGTTGGAATGTCTCCGGCTCCCCGGAAATCTGTGGAATAGATGACGACGGAAGCATACCGCTGCAGATCGAATTATTACTCCACTTGCCTTGGACTGGGCGCTCCCAGTCACTGTGCCCAGAATCGTGTTGCGGTCCAACATCTTCTTCCTTTTCGTGTGACGGGAGCGCAATGATGGACGACCTCGCTAGGTCTGGACGATTCTGTGAAAGTGCAAGATTCTGAGGAAGGATACTGTACGTCACCTTAAAGTCAGAATACTTGCCTGGTATTTTGCGCTCCCTCGCGCTGCGCCTCGTGGTAGGTTGTGAAACGTTCCGAGTTAATTGCGGAGGGAGCGCAGTGGATTGCTGCACTACGACTGGATCACAGTCTTCTTCGATGTCTTCGAAGGCGGCCACCGGAAATGGCACTGTTGTCGGATCCACATCTTCATTCATCTCGACATGTTCACGCTTCAGATCTTCACTCAGGATAACCACATCACGACTGACGAACACTTGCTTGGTCGCTGGGTCGTACACTCTGTAGCCTTTGGAGCAGTCGGCGTAGCCAACAAGAACACACGACCTGGATTTCGGATCCCATTTCTTCCGATTCACTTTTGGGACATACGCCATTGCACTCGACCCGAACACACGCAGGTTTGCAACATCTGGCTTCCTTCCGGTGAATTCTTCAATCGGTGTAACTTGCTTCCCCTTCGTCGGTGATCGGTTGATCAAATACACCGCCGTCGACGTCGCTTCAGCCCAAAATCGTTTGTCCAGACCAGAATCGAACAGCAAACATCTGGCTCGTTCTTCGATCGTCCGATTCATCCGCTCCGCGAGCCCGTTTTGCTGCGGATTATAGGCTACTGATGTCTCGTGGCGGATGCCACTTGCCTTCAGAAACTGCTGGAACTTGTTACCAACATATTCGGTTCCGTTGTCGGTCCGGAAGCGCTTGATGGATCTACCAGTCTGTTTCTCGACGTACGCTTTGAACTCAACGAATGCGTCAAAAGCTTCTCCTTTGGACTTCAGAAAATAGACGTGCGTCATACGGCTGGCATCGTCTATAAACGTGACGAAATATTTGCTTCCTCCTATCGATGGCTTCTCCATCGGTCCGCATAAATCCGAATGAACCAGGTCCAGTAGTTCACTCGATCGGTTGCCCATTGACTTGAACGGAAGTTTGTGGTGCTTACCTTCAGCACACCGGGCGCAGGCTGGAATATCCTTCCCACGGACGTCGATTCCAGTAACCATTGACGGCAAACGCTTCACGCTGTCCAAGTTGAGATGCCCGTATCGTCTGTGCCACAGTTCTAGATTATCGCCGGATTTCGCAACGCACGCTTTAGGTCGGTCATACTGCTTAAGCTTGTACAAACCGTCCTCCTCGGTACCGGTTGCGATGATTTCACCGGTGGATTCGCTGCTAACCTCGCAAGAGTCCTTCGAAAAACTCACACGATATCCTTTGTTGCAAATACGGCTTACCGAAAGCAAGTTGACCGCCAGGTCTGGAACAAACAGAACATCAGCGATATCTAGTGTGCTACACATACCTTCAACATCGGCATCCAGTTTGACCCTGCCGACGGCCGGAACAGGAACTTCGGTGGCATTCGCTACGAATATACTCTCCGTGACATCTCTCTTGTCGATCAGTGCCCGCTCGGATGTACACATGTGCCGCCCTGCTCCAGAATCCAGAATCCAATCTTCTTCCTCTAGCTTGGAACTCTTGCTTGCTAACAACGCCGTTTGCTTTCCGTGGAATCCTTTCTCGGGCTTTGACTTCGGTTTCGCTTGACATTCGGATGCGTAATGTCCCAGCTTCTCACACTTGAAGCATTTCACGTTGGACTTGTCCTTCTTCCTCTGCACCTTCTTCGAACGGGTGGCCAACGCACCAACAGTACCGCTTGACTTGCAATCTGTATCCATGGAGACGTCTTGCAAAATTTTAGATTTGACCATGTCCGCGGTGAGCTTGATCCCAGATGCATCGAGCCCCATAATCATTGGCTCGTATTGCTTCGGTAGTCCCATGAGCAGGATTAACGACAGCCATTCGTCGTCCAGCACGAACCCAATCTCTTCTAGCTTGTGGCTCGTTGACATGATTTCGTCGACGTACTCCTCTACGGACGAGCAATCTTCCAACTCCAGCCTGGTCAATTTCCGCAACAAGCTTATCTTCCGGTACCGCCCGCAATCTTGAAACGCCGTTTTCAAGCTGTTCCAGGCTTCCTTCGCTGTTTTGGACCGCTGGACGAGGCTATAGTTGTACGGTTCAATGCTGAGACATATGGTTGCCAGCGCCCTGTCTGACAAATCCGGATCCACTTGAAAATCGTCCGGATGATCCACCGCGCGCCAGGTGCCCTCGCGGATCATCACCATGCGCATCGCAAAGGTCCACGTGACATAATTCTCCCGTCCTTTCAGCTTCTGCACTGCCGGAAGCGAAATGCTGCTGCTTGGGATTCTCGCCGCACTCCCCATCTGCGCGTACTGGTGCACATTTTCACCATGTCCTGCAGCCTGGTTTCCTGTGGGCTCCACAATATCGCCGGAACGCCGGGTCCGTGGCATCGCTTCGCTTCCTTTCTTCCTGCTTCGAGAAAAATTTTCACTTTCGGCCGATAACAACGACCGTTTCTATGGAAACATTCCCGGGCTCATAACCTGATAGAGACGTCTAGTCAAGTTAGAGTGCAAGTAACTAATGATGTTTTATTCATACATAATTCAACGCTTACTATGATCTAACAGAAAAACAACAACATTCGTGTTGAATTAGAGCGGCGGTCTCTCTATCGCAATAACGGTCGTGCGAGGAACATACGACCGAGTCGAACGCCCGACACACACTGATGGTCTCATTCGCAAGTTGTGGATGAGCACGTGCTGTGGATAGGCAAACAGTCTCGACACTAAAAATAACATGCTCTCACTGTTGTTCGTAGGCACGTTCAGAGAGTGTTGGAAGTGGACATCTAAGGACCGAAGGAGATGGTGAATTGCGAGGAAATAACGTGGGGTGAAATGGGCATGGGTTCAGGTTGGCTTTCTACTTCACAGAATTGTTACTTGTTCTGTGGCGGAGTTGGTTAACGCGCCCTGTCTAGCGAACTTGGGGAGACGTGGGTTCAAATCCCACCAGAACTACGTGGATTTTTTTCGCAATTTTTCCACTCAATTTGTCCATTTTTCCATACATATTGTGCCTATGAACTTCAGGCATTACGTATGTCTAAGGCTTTTTGATTAGAACGTTTATTAACTTCAAGTGCGTAACAAGAAATGAACCATTTCCATTTGTTGACCGACTTTTATAGGCCACCGACCAAGCTGATTGCTAAGGTTGCTATGGGCTGGTGTTGTATTGTTAGGGTAAATAATGAGTTACTGTGATCTAACGATTAATATGGACTACATGAAGAAGCGGTTTCTGAACGAGCAGATGAAGCGATTTCACTCAAGTCTTTCAGCCGACGTGGACAACTCTGTAGATTCTACGACTCAGGTGCAATGGAACACATGGTGCGCAGAAAAAATAAATACTTTGACGAATCACATCCGTTGACAAGGTGCGTATTGCGGCGGTTTCGAAGTCTGGCCAAACTTTTGTGGCCGAATATGCTGGAACCGTGAAGGTCAGTGCCGTTCACAAGGAACGCAGAAGTTCTACCAGAAGCTCAACGCATCCCGCAAAGGCTATGTGCCGCGAGCCGAAATGTGCAGGGAAACGACAAGACCATCTCGACGGCTGAACGTGAGGTAATCGAAAGGTAGACGCAGCACTATGATGAACACCTGAATGGTGCGAGAAGCGCAGACATGGAGGACCAAGGCAGCGAGTGAAATGATTACGTCAGAGCAGCAGGAAGCAACCACGAGCCAACTGCCATGTTGAAGGAGGTTAAGAATGCTATCCAGCAGCTCAAGAACAATAATGGGCCTAGGAAAGTCGTCCATCTGCTTGCACCCGCTAGGCGCTAATAGTTCGGCTCTGAAAAACCGAGCATCTACCGAAGAAGTGGAAGGAAGGAGTTATTACCCCATCTACAAGATAGGTAACTAGTTGGAGCGTGAGAACTTCCGAGCATTCACACTTCCGAATACCGCCTATAAGGTGCTATCCCAGATCATCTTCCGTCGTCTTTCACCCAAAGTAAATGAATTTGTAAAGCTGCTCGACGACGGGCCCTGATTTTCAGCTTAGTGTTCTATTAGGAGATCTTCCATAGTGAGAGCTTCCTCTGCCAATGATAGCTTTATATGTGTTTGTCGTGTGCCAGGTACAAAGGTGTGCCCAAGAAAGCCAATGAAATTTCCATTAAGAAAAACAAGAAGTTTCTGAACCAACCGGGAATCGAATCCGGCACACTCAGCATGGTCATGCTGAATGCCCGTGCGCTTACTGCTTCGGCTATATGTGCCATCAACAAGAGCAGTTTGTCATGTTCGAAACATAATTTGAAATCCAGTTTACGTAAGTTACTAAACAATCGCTGTATCCGAACTCTAGAACAATTTGTAGAGCTTCGTAAGTCGCCAAGTTAACAAAACCATATCTTACCTTCAACTGCGGGAATACATCCATTATCTTGCGGCAGGAAAACCTCATATGCAAATCTCGCGCCAACCCATCCGGCGCCAGAACTTGCAACTTTTTCAAAATCAGCAGCACCTCCCACCGGGTGAGATAGGTCAACTCGGCATACTCGTCCAGCTGTTCGGCGCTCAGCAAACTTTCGCCACTACCCATGTCGTCTCGGATGACACTGAACAATAATGTGAAACAAGCACTCCGAATGCGGATTGACGAAAACTAATAAACGATATTGATTAACGGCTATGAAAGTCAATTAGGAGGTATGTATACCCGCCACCACCGGCACCAATAGAATGCGATGAGACAACTTCAAGTTTTTGCGAAGCGCCCGCGATGTCTGCGGTGGTCGCAGATAGTGTGCACTCGTCTCTTATCATTCAATTCATTGACTACAAGGAGAGTTTCTTTCGAATGTATGACGACGCGGTAGAATTTGGAAACCAACTCGATATACTTCGACCGACACAATTGAAACATACCTTACCTACTTGAACCAACCGAGTGCCGATTACAGTCATTACTTTAGAACGTTGATAAATACCCGATGCACTTTTACGGTTATGCGGGTTCCATTAATACCGGGAAGCTCAATAGGGTTTCGAACGATGACTAATGTGCAACTTCTGTTTCAAGTTTTTGCTAGCGCTGATATCGTGTTCCGATGGCGGTTGATCCGTCGAACCCTCGCAGCGCCACACCGTGATGAGACCACTTTCGCCGGTTGTGATTAGACAGTGTTCCTGAGGAGAGAGAAATGCGTTAAAACTCGCTTATCAATGCAACTAGCAGGTGGAAAATGCTTGACTTAAAGCAATACAGGGTTAATGGATAGAAAGTTCCAACCGATGATGAAATAGGGCCAGTATCATTTTATTTTGCGTGTGTCCCATCTACAAAAAAGGGGCAACAAGTTGGATTGCGGGAACTATCGCGCGATCACACTACTGAGCGCTGCCTACAAGATACTCTCTCAAATTTTATGCCGCCGTCTATTACAGATTGCAAGAGAGTTCGTGGGGCAATATCAGGCTGGATTCATGAGTGAACGCGCTACAACGGACCAGATGTTCGCCATCCGCCAGGTGTTGCAGAAATGCCGCGAATACAGCGTGCCCACGGTGCCCACACATCACTTGTTCTTCGATTTCAAATCGGCGTAAGGTACACCGGGGCAAGTTGAAACGGGTGGGGCAAGATGAAACACGAAGTTTTGAAATAGATTTCAATACAATTTGGAAATTTATCCTTCGCTAAAAGATTGTTTGAATCAAAAACTATGTGTTATGGCGATCAAACTGTTTATTATCATTAGAAAACATCGTGTTAACCCTTTATAAGGCAGTGGCAACTATATTGCCACCTTATACACATATTTTTTTCTGCTCGTTTAGGAAATTTTTACAACTTCTGTTTTAACTGATGGGCACACTAGGCCTTTGTGAACACTCATGATTTTTTTGAGCCATAACAAATATGAATGGGCTTTTTTAGAACAAAATGTCTCCAAAAACATCCATTTTTGAGTGCAAGAAGGATTATAAGCTCGAAATTCTGTTATGGTGAGCGAATTGACAATCGAATGATGGGGAATGAAAGGCCTATGTTCCTTTTACTTGTGGACAAAATTTCAACTTGATGGCTTCATTATTATTAGAAACTCATGTAAAATGTACTATAATAAATGGACATGTACTAAAATTGCCATAACGTCCAAAATAATTGACCAATCGAGTTCAAATCCACACAAGTAACTCATGAATATTAGGGCAATAACCTGTCAAAAAATCAGCATGATTGATTAACGCATCACAAAATAACATTTTAAACTTTGTTGACAAAAAGTTGAAATTTAGACCAATTTTTTTCATACAAAATCGACCATCGATTAAACGTTTTTGTTAAACGTTAAACGTTTTTGTTCATTACACCACATGTACTTTATATTCCAATGTAGAACGAGTGGATTCCGTGCCTGGTTCTCTCGGCCTTATAAAGGGTTAACCAGGCTTGATAATCCTCCTCGAAATCAAAAGAGTTTTGCAACATGCTCTAGAGCGGTGTTTTGCTTTTGCCTCGTCGCGAGGGAGCGAACGAACCCCAAACAGAGAGGCAATAAAAACTGAGCGAGGAAGAGGGGAACGAAAAAAGAGCCGATGATTATTTCGGGTTTTCGAGTGCGATTTTCGCCTCGAGAGTCTATCTTTGTATGGGAGTGGAACTCGCGAGAGCTTTTTGAGTGTGAGTGGACGTGAGAAACACAACAAGCAATTATGAGTGTAGGACGAACTCCTCGCTGCGCGGCAAGCTCACGCTCGGTGCTGTTGAGGATATGCGTTGTGATTTTTGAGTTTTATTTTCACTCCTCAGAAAATCGCCAAAATCGCTTCCTCATTTTCTCGCGAGGGAGTTTCTGTCAAGCCTGGGGTTAACCCGCTGTTTCATCTTGCCCCACCCGTTTCAACTTGCCCCGGTGTACCTTATGATACAATCGATCGAGAACAGCTATGACAGATTATGCACGAATACGGATTGCCGGATAAACTGATAAGATTGATCAAAGCGACGATGGATCGAGTGATGTGCGTAGTTCGAGTATCAGGGACACTCTCGAATCCTTCGAATCTCGCACAGGAATACGGCAAGGTGATGGTCTTTCGTGCTTGCTGTTCAACATTGCGTTAGAGGGTGTAATAAGGAGAGCGGAGATAAACACGAGTCGGACGATTTTCACGAAGTCTGTTCAGCTGCCTGGTTTCGCTAATGATATTGATATTATTGCTCATAAATTTGAAACGATGGCGGAAACGTACATCCGACTAAAGAGTAAAGCCAGGCGTATCGGATTAGTCATTAATGTGTCGAAGACAAAGTACATGATGGCAAAGGGCTCCAGGGAGGAATCATTGTGCCCGCCACCTTGAATTTATATCGACGGTGATGAAATCGAGGCGGTTGAAGAATTTGTGTACTTGGGTTCACTGGTGACCGCCGACAACGATACCAGCAGTGTGGCAGGAAATAGAGCTTACTTTGGACTCCACAGAACTCTACGATCAAACAAAGTTCGCCGTCACACGAAGTTAACTATCTACAAATCGCTGATTAGACCGGTAGTCCTCTATGGGCACGAAGCATGGACCCTACGTGCAGAGTACCAGTTTTCGAACGGAAGGTGTTGCGCAGTGTTGCATTTGAACTGAACGCGAGCCAAAAATTAACTTAACGCGTTCAGTTTTTTGAACGTGAACGCAGTAAACATTGAACTTGCGTGTCAGAGCTTTTCACTGCTCAAGAACGCCCGTTCAGATCCCCATTCGGCCCAATGTTCTAATGCACTATTCTATCAATATGTAAAGCTAATGAATCGGTCCAGTCGTCCAGAGTTCCACAGAAATCAGACTTCTTGAAATATGTCCCTTTACTGTACCACATAATACCATATTAGCAATATGTACATTGCACTGTGGGGTTGGGAAGGGAGCGGATCGAAACGTCCGGGGTGACAACGCGCTTTTATGTAAAAGCTTGGATGCGTCACTTGATGCATCATCAAATCCTGTAAGCCTTCTCTCCTAGGACTTTGTGACGCATTTGCATACACTTGTTGTTGCACGGAAAAATGCGCCATACGACCTAGGACATTGTGGCAAGATTCTGCACCGAAATACGGATTATCCGCAATCCACACGGTGACAGGACCGGTTCCCCTTCACAGAAGGTCAGATTCTGAATCCAATCAGCCCAAGAAGATTGCTAGAATTGGTGAAAAAATGGCAGAAATATGACCATTTTAGTTTAGCGGGTACCAGGGTACCATGTTAGCATGTTGGCATTATACCTACTGGTGCAGTTCTTGCTCATTGTTCAAGGTGCGTTCAATTTCGAGCTCGCTCGCGTTCCAAATTTTGAACTGAACAATGTTCAAATCGTTTTGATCGCAGCGTGCCGAATTTGAACATGAACGCAAGTTGATCGCGTTCAAATGCAACATTGGACTGTTGCGTACTATCTACGGTGGAGTGCAGATGGAAGACGGGACTTGAAGAAGGCGAATGAACCACGAGCTGCATCAGCTGCTGAGAGAACCAACCATCGTCCATACCGCAAAAAACGGGAGGCTACGGTGGGCGGGTCACGTCATTAGGATGTCGGATAGCAACCCGACTAAAATGGTTCTCGAGAGTCATCCGACCGGTACAAGAAGACGTGAAGCGTAGCGAGCTAGGTGGGTCGACCAAGTGGAGGACGATCTGCGGACCCTACACAGAGTGCGGAACTGGAGACAAACAGCCATGGACCGAGTGGAATGGAGACGGCTACTATGTACAGCAGAGGCCACCCCGGCCTTAGTCTGATCGACATTACACATAATTTTATTTTGAATGATCTATGAATCTCAGAATTACAAGAAGAAGAAAATCAGAACAATGATTGTGTAGGCCACAGACTGTGGGACGCTAACACCGATGAATCATCGTAACCATCTATGTCCCTTATGCTGCTGAGTCGAACGAAATGTCGCAGACCCCATAGATAGTAGTAATTTATCGTATCGTGTATTCCCAGTCGAACTAGAGGAGGAAGGTGGGCGTATTTAACCTTTCGAAGTTGAGGACGCATATGACCATTTCCATCACGTTGAGGCTCAAATCGATGATCCATCAGCGCTTCCTTTCGTGTCCAGAACGCTGCGAGTTCGGTGGACAAGCGTTAATAAACGGGAGCACACGTTTCCTGGTAAGTTTTTCGATTACTTTGTTGAGTTGTCTAAAAAAAGTCTCACGAAACCAACTGCAAGCCTATCCATATACGTTAGAACAAAAGATGTTCACAAAGTTCTTACAGATAGATTAACACGGGAAATTTGAACACAAACCACTACCACACAGTAATGTGGATTGGTTAATTTTTCACAGACACAGATATTCCACATTAATGACGAGATTGCCGGAAGATGGAGAATAGAAGAAGATATAGCGAGGACTGGTTATACGAGCGGTGGGCAGGAATCCCTCAACAGCATGTGGTAGCTAACAACGTGTCTAGAAAGCGTTAAACCTCTCAATTCGAAATGGGTGTGCTGGTTGAAGGAAGACGAGAACTGCTACAAAGTCATATTAGTGACGAAAACAAGGGCGAAAGGCTATCTCCAGAAAGCAGGACGATACAGTAGACGTTCGATAACTGCAACATGTTTACGTTTCACTTACCGAATGAAATTCGATAACTGCAACAGCTGACAGACGTCAAAGAGCTGTCAGTTGCTGCAGAATGCAGCGAAAGTGCATTCAGAAAACATCGCAATGCAACAAAAGCTCATGCGAAAAACATCGCATCGCTGTTGACATTTCATTTTGACAGATAGCGGTGCGATAACTGCAAAATTGTTGCACTTAGCGGACTTGCAGTTAAAAAGCATTGCAGTTAAAGCGTTTGCACCGAGCGAATGTCTACGAATGTCGAGGAAACCTAAAAATGTCCACGTTTCGATTTGTTCTAGCTGCCAAGTTCACCACAAGTTTTTTCCATCAAATTTTCTGCATGGGCACGGGCATTTTCTGCATGGACATCTCAAAGAAACCACCTACATGGATGTTTCGGCTGGTCAAGCATGCCGAAGATATTTAAAGCTTTCAACATTCTCCATCGCTTGCCCAGCTATCGTACACACTTAATTCAGATTGCCGGGATGTCAGCATTTTTTCAAACTTTTGCCGAGATTCGCACAGCCGAGCAATCAGCAAACAATCATTTTGCCGGGATCTCGGCAATTTTGACAGTTCATTGCTGATAGTCGGCAATCGTTTTGCTGAGAATCAGCTAACAATCGTCACTTTTTGCTGAGATACCAGATAAAGATTTTGCTGAGCAGACGGCTGTGCGCGATTTTGCCGAGCCCGCGAATCTGTTTTGAGTGTGTAAAGCTGGACTGTGTTTACATCCAACGATTTGGTCTTGTTGACCTACCACCGAGGAGCAATCGGCAAAATCGTCGAACTTACTCTGCATATCAGAGCACCGTTGAGCTAAGAGAGCAACGCCATCAGCCAGTTGGGTCATTTGGGTGGGGCAATGGGCTGCCACAGCAACCCACGATTTGGGTCACGATCAATCGCACCTGCCAGGATCTTGTCGATTGCAATGAGGAACTGTAGCGGTGATAGGATACATGCTCTGCCGTGAATCGCATATCTGTCCCATTTGCATAGGAAACCCAGCAAGGATGGGACTGATATGCGATTCACGGCAGTGCTTGCCTCACTCGGGTAACCCGGATGGGATCGTACAAAACACCGGTGTGCAGTACTCTGCACGAAAATGCCCTGTACATACTATGCTTCAATGAGGCCGATGATTTTGTGAGGGAGACCCTTGCGCCTGAGGGCTTCCCACATGTTTCCGTGATTGAGATGGTCAAAAGTTTTTTCGTAATCACTGAACACCAAGTAGAGAGACTCTTGAAATTCATTGATTTGCTCCAGGATGATACGGAGCGTGACAATATGGTCCACACAGGGTCGTCCGGCACGGAATCCTGCTTGCTGCCTTCGGAGAGTTGCGTCAATCTTCTCCCGTATCCGGTTAAGGATCACTTTGCAGAGGACTTTGAGAACGATACACAGTAACATGCTGCCCCACCAATTATCGCATACAGTCAGGTCACCCTTTTTGGGCACCTTTACAAAGACGCCTTGCATCCAGTCGGCCGGAAATGTCGTGGTTTCCCATATGCTGCAGAATAATTGATGCAGTAGTTGTGCGGATACTACGGGGTCAGCTTTGAGCATCTCAGCTGATATGCGATCGACCCCTGGGGCCCTAGTCGATTTTATGCTACGGATGTTTCTATCTCCTGCTGGGGTAATGCGTCGAACACTTGGCGGATCATACTGAGGTGCTGATGGCGGGGCCGACACTTGAAAAAGGTTTCCAAAGTGCTCGAACCAGCGTTTCAACTGGTCAGCCGGGTCGGTCAGTAACTACAAACGTGTCTTTCACGAGCATCGTAGCATTCATCATAGTCCCACTAAGGCGGCGTGAAACATCGTAGAGGAGACGGATGTCGCCACGCCAGTGTTTGCGGCTTTCTCGCCTTCGTCGGCTAGGGAGTCCGCGCACGCTCTTTTGTCCCGTCTACATGAGCGTTTCACTTCCTTCTCGAGGAGCCGAATAGCGCTGACGGACTACGGCTTTGGCTCCTCGTGTTTTCGCTTGCTCTATCGCGGCTTTGGCGTTCCTTCGCTCCTCTGTCTTCCTCCAGGTATCATCTGTGGTCCACAGGTACTTGTTCACTTGGTAGGAAAAAGTATAGCAGAATTTGACACGACGCCAAACTGTATTCCTCAAAGTTCGGCCAACGGACTTCGCTCAGTCCCAGGATCTCAAGCTTCATACGGCTTGTCTCATTGGCTAGTTGTGACAGTTAATTCTACAATAATTACTCCAAACTGATCACAGCTCACTACTCACTTAAAACTTCACACTTAGGGGCTGTCCATAAACCACGTGGTCATTTTTTTGGGACTTTTTAACCCCCCCCCCCCCCCCGCGTGGTCATTAGTCCATACAAAAGTTTTTATTTGTCCATACAAAATAGTCATTGGCCGAACCCCCCCCCCCCCCCCCCTCATGACCACGTAGTTTACGGACAGCCCCTTAACTCCGCATTGCTCACCTCGCACACCGTACTGTCCTATATTTCTCACTTTTTATTCATGGTTATTCCTCACAGCTTATTGCAATTTCTCACTTTTCACTTCTTACTCTATATTCTCTACTGCTCACTACTCACTCCAAATTTATCACTTGTTACTCCTTATCATTTGTGGGATAGCTTTTTTCATATGCTGGAAAATCCAATAAGGGACAGCAATTCCCAAAATGGAGAGGCTTAAAACGTCGGATCCGGATGTAATAAGTTTCTGGTCGCAAGCAAAGTTAAAATCTGAGAGCAGAGCGGAAAAAAGTTGATTTTCCGTTGTACCGTGATGGATAGACAATCCATGTAAACCTAACTTTCCCCTACCTTTTCTTCTATACCGATTTTTTTTTTTAATTCCATCACCTTTCAGTTAAACAAATTACATACCAGAAATGTGATGCACTGGTAAATTTTCAACAAGCTCGATTGTTTGTACGATATGTACATGTAGATACTAGCGGAAAAGTGATAAAAAAATGTATGTGTGATAAGTGGATGGGTTGGCTATCACGCCAACAACCAACAACGACAGCATGTCGTCGATAGCCAATTTATTATCACCGGAGGACCGTGCCTGCCGTCTGCAGAGTGGTTGTTGAAACTGATAAGAACGTGCAATACCCACTAATAGATAAATGATAAAGATATGTATATGATAGTGACGAATGCTTATTGCTTACCTTTTCGTTGTACACGCTGGCCCGAATGATTTGCCTGTTATGTAGGAAATTCCGATGCGGTAGGAAGTGCTTGTTGTCGTATTTCAGCGAGCGTAGACATTCCCTGTGTGAATGAAATTTAGGAATTATTTTCAGGAGATCTTCGTTATACTCTAGCAAATATGCTTACCCCTTGTTAAAGTTCGACCCCGCCAGCAGGAAGAATCCCCCGTTCCCATCGTTGTGGCTGTTGATCACATTGCAGTCTATCGAAGAGGTCCTCTTCATGGATTCCGTAATTTTCGCCCTATCAAACTCGACGATCATGTCCTGCGTTTCGGTGTCATACAGGTGGAAGTTGTTCGTGGTCGTGATGCACGATATCCAATCCTGGTCGGTTGGACTCGTGTGCCAATTGATCGATTCGATAGAGTCCTCAACGTTGAAGCAGGTCTGCATGGCGTCGTCTTCGTTGGACTTGGAGATGTCGAACACATTGATGAGACCATCTACGCTCCCACTGCTCAGCAGGTCCGGATTGGTCGGGTGGAATTTAACGTTGGTTATGTCCTCGCTGTGGCACTCCCAGTAGCTTCCCAGAAACGTACGCTCCCGGATGTCAAAGAAGAGCAGAAAAGTGTCCCCGCACTTTTGAACCTCCGTTGAAGCGCACAACACCCGATCATTCTGATTGATGTCGAAGGCGGTCATGGTCTTCTTGGGCCCTTCCGAGGTATCGTCGAACACATGAATCGCCTTAGCTCCGGAACGCAAATCGTACAAGCTAACGTTTCCTTCCTCGGTGCAAACCATCAGCGAGTTGGGATCGGTCCCAAAGAATCGAACACCTTTGATTGCACTCTCGTACGTGGCAAAGCTAGCTTCACTCAGCACCAAATCCCCGTTGGTACCCAGGTCGTACAGCTGGAGGTCCTTCCGGGATAAACCTACCGCCAGTTTGCGGCTATCGTTGGACAGCGCCAAGTGAAGGCCACATGTCCGCTTCAACGAGGCTGCTGTTTCCGAACTCGGCTCGATGCGTTGCTCGAACAATCGGTTCAGTTCCTTCGGCTTACAGGAGTCGGAATCTGGGACGGGATTCTCTTCGTCGGAGCTGTGGGCATCGTCTGCAAATAAAGAAGCAACGTGAGTATTTTTTGTAATCCTGGACTTTGAAAACTTACCTTCAAACATTCTGCCCGGTTTGTAATAAAAAATAGTCACTAAAACACCGATTTTTTTTATGGAAAACGCCGGTACTCGCTGTTTTTTTTTTATGCCGCGAAGTAAACATAAACAGAAGCACGTGCTCGTAAGGACGCAGCCAACTAGCCAATCAGCTGTTTGACGACGCCGGCGTCGTTCACCGTTTCCGAAGGGCCTCGATCAGGAAGTGAATCACGCTCGCGCGCATTATTCACGCTCATTGAAAACTACTCTAAAGTGAGTAGAATTCCACTCACTTCATTACAAAGTGCATCAGCTCAAAAGAGAGTAAAGCGGATTCACTCTCTTTAGAGTAATCATTGATTTTGTTGAAAGAGAGTACTATTTACTCACTTTTATTTTTTTGCAAAACTAGCGAAAGTGAGTAGATAAAAATTCCTCGGGATGGTTTTTGGAATTGTTTTTCATTTTCAAATATTTAAAAACACAAAAAATTAAGTTGAGCAAAAATCTTGCCTACTTTTTATTCTATTAGTATTAATTAAATATAATACAACATTATATATAATAAAGTTATAAAATCACTTCCTTTGGACTTTGATCTCAACTTTGATGATGCTCTTTGGATTGGCCTCGGGATTGGCTGTTCATTACTACGAACAGTTGCCTTATTTGAAGTGGCTGATTTATGCAAGCTGTGCGGATCTACCGCACTTTATCAGCCGAATCTTCGCCGTTGTTAGTCGTGGACTGAAACTAGAAAATAGATGATCATTACAACTCATTAAATACTAAATACAACTTACTTTTACCATTACGAATAAGCGGTGTTGTGTTGCCGTTGCCGTTCGTTCTTTGGAAACCTGCTCCATCAATCTTCCTCTTTGGTCCTTGTATTGAACCGTCTATATATGCTCCTATATTCTGAACATACGAATTGTTAGCTGATTAACTGGCGTTAAGGAAGTGAACCTCCCAGAAGTGGCGATTCAGCTCCGCCGCTCAGCCACATAACCTGCGACAGCAATTTTACATGTCATCAATTGGCGTCATTAATTAACTTTTTTTCAAGTCTCACCTGTTGGTTGGACAGTTTCCGGGTCCACTGCTGTTGTACGTGATCTATTTCAGCGTCGATTTCATGTTTTTCGCCGGCTTACATCTTGGCACACAAGAATTTCCTGCAACTTGTTTTTTTTTTTGCATCACAACGGCTAGTGAGTTTTTCGTAGAAAAAACGCCTTACTCAAAAGTGAGTAAAGCAAAGATCCGATGTGACAGAGTAGTTAATAACTCACTTTGGCAAATGCATGTTACTCACCTTTGACAGATTTAGCAAAAGTTTGAAAGTGAGTATAATTTACTCACTTGAGAGTAGTTTTCAACGAGCGTGTTTTGTTTAGATCGTGACAGATCGCTTCGCTTGTTTTCAGTTGAGATTCCGTGCGTGTCCGTTCCGATCGGTTCCGCGTAAAATTTATCGGAACAGTTTCCCAGCCGGGGAAAATATGAGTGACCAGGACATCAAAGTGCAAAGTTTCACCGATCTGCGCCTGGTCGGTGACCAGCTGGATCGGATCCCGCTGCGGAAAGTGTGCCGCATATCGTTGAACAGCCTCCGCCGGCAGGAGAGCGACCTGGAGGTGTACGAGTTCATCTTCGGGCAGGTGGTGCATCGGTTCGATCCGGATGAGTTCGAGACGGAAGTGTCGGCGGTTCTGCTGCCGGAAGTGCAGAAACATTTGGATAAGGTGAGTACAGTTTTATGCTCTGAAATTTTATCCCATGAAAAAAAATCTGGTTTTGTTTGTTTATTTCGGATGATGGCGCACAAAATAGTGCAGTACTAGAATAAGATCAGAGCTCTAGAGGGGCATTGGGCTAAAATAGCGAATTCAACAAACTTCGTACAGTAGACGTTCGATAAGTGCAACATGTTTACGTTTCAGTTAACGAATGTAATTCGCTAACTGCAACAACTGACAACGTCAAATCGCTGCCACTTGGAGTCGAACGCAGCCAAAATCCCTTCAGAAACACCACAATGCAGCAAAAAGTGCATCGGTACAGTAGACGTTCGCTCGGTGCAAACGATTTAACTGCAATGCTTTTTAACTGCAAGTCCGGTAAGTGCAACAATTTTGCAGTTATCGCACCGCTATCCGTCAAAAACAAAATGTCATCTGGATCCTGATGCACTTTCAGTTGCATTCCGGGATTTCTGAAGGGATTTTGGCTGCGTTCGACACCAAGTGACAGCAATATGACGTTGTCAGTTGTTGCAGTTAGCGAATTACATTCGCTAAGTGAAACGTAAACATGTTGCACTTATCGAACGTCTACTGTATTCTGAGGGTGTGAACCATTTCGCTTATTCGTTTAACTTTTAGTTAAAATTTGACACTTTGGTAGTTATTTTCCATCGGATGGTTAAAAAATAACTACGAGGGTGGCCCATTTGAAATGTGACAGACGAGTAGTTATTTGGAACAAAATACAGTACGCAACCAAATCATTGCGAACAAAAAATAACTATCGAACTGTCAAGGCTAACCCTGCTCGGGAGTAGGGTTATTTTCAAAATAACTATCGAAGTGTCAAATTTTAACTAAAAGTTAAACGAACCAGCGAAATGGTTCACAGCCTGAAGACATTTTGTTTTTGACGGATGGCGGTGCGATAACTGCAAAATTGTTGCACTTACCGGACTTGCAGTCAACAAACTAACAAATCAAGACCAACAATTGAAAAGGCCGCATCAACATTTTGTAAACAAACATCTTTCTGCCGACATGAGGCCATCTGAACCCCACCCACACATCTCACCATGGTGCCTCACTATCAGAAAGCGCAAACATCAAGCTTTCTGTTAATGGTGGTGAGATGCGTGGGTGGATCCCAGAAGGCCTCAAATCGGCAGAAACATGTTTGTTTACGCAATGTTGATGCGGGCTTTTCAATTGTTGGTCTTGAAATTAATCCTCACAAGATTGCGTAGCTTAGGTCTCCAGTTAGCCTAGCGGTTAAGGCTATGGATTGCCAATCCGGAGACGGCGGGTTCGATTCCCGTTCCGGTCGGGAAAATTTTCTCGACTCCCTGGGCATAGTGTAACATTGTACTTGCCTCACAATACATATACAAATTCATGCAA
Source organism: Aedes albopictus (assembly GCF_035046485.1). Classification (NCBI taxonomy): domain Eukaryota; kingdom Metazoa; phylum Arthropoda; class Insecta; order Diptera; family Culicidae; genus Aedes; species Aedes albopictus. Next base: position 400,362,048 of record NC_085137.1, read on the forward strand.
TGGTAGGCAAAGAAAGCCCTTCAATTAATTACTGTGGAAGTGCTCGAAGAACACTAAGTTGAAGCGAGACAGGCCAAGTCCCAGTTGGGACGTAGAGTCATAAAGAAGAAGAAGCTTGCGTACAGTAGACGTTCGATAACTGCAACATGTTTACGTTTCACTTAGCGAACAAAATTCGATAACTGCAACGTCAGATAGGCGTCAACAACCCATCAATTGACGTTAAATGAACGAAAAATTCATTCAATTGTTCATTTGGGCTAACATGGCGCACCGTTTTGACGGATAGCGGTGCGATAACTGCAAATTTGTTGCACTTACCAGACTTGCAGTTAAAAAGCATTGCAGTTAAACCGTTTGCACCGACCGAACGTCTACTGTATTAGAAAAGACACGGACATCGTCTTCAGCCAGAGGCTTCGTCTCGCTTTTGTTAGTGGTCTTCATTGGACATTCCGACGCATAGTGCCTAAACATTCCGTACTTGAAACCTTCATTACTGACTTATTATTTTTGTTCTCTTGCTTCAGATAAGTTGCAGGTCTTGGTACCGGGCTCGACTGCTACATCCTGAAGAATTCTGATCGTTACACAGTCTGCCGTCCTCTCAATACATGGCGGTGTATTTTCACGTTATCGTATTTTCTTCAAATTTTAGATCCTCATCGAATTGAAGGACAATGCACTTTCCTGTTTTCTGATAGACAACCTCAAATCGTTTCTATCGTTCGCAAACATATTGCTGAGCTTTGCCGAGTATGTGTTCCAAGTGTCGGAAACCTACCAACTGTACCGAACGGCAACCATATTTTTGGAATTTCTCGTGCGAAGCTATGAAATAGTGAAGCGGAGCAAAACGTCAGTACAGCACGAGTCGAACGAACAGGACATCGTTCAGCAGATCTTTACAATTTGCCAGAAAATTCAGGTCATCATGATGCATCTGTTGGCGCCGTCCGAAAAGGCGGGCTCTTATTTCCAGCACACTGATGTGGAAGAACAGTTCTGCTGCTTGAAAGACGGTAGGTAACTACTTCTTAAAGAACATGACTCGTTAGTTCATTGGCTGCTTATCTCTTCTAGTCATAGCCACATTCTGTAAAATTGGTTCGCTCACTATGGGACTAGACAACATGCGGTGTACGGAAGCGTGGAAAGCTGTCGGGAAACTGTGTTCTTTACATGAAGGCGCAATAAAACATAATGATACTGAGTGGCTACACCCACTACTATTCAAAACCAACTCTGACATCGAGGCATCATTCAAAATGTTGCTGACTAATAAGGAGTTTACCAAAAATGACATGGTCAAATTGAAGCTTATCAACCTCATGTTGCGCGTTTTTATCAAACTTTTGCAGCTCATAAATGTCGACGAGTACAACGAATATCCTAGCATTCTAAAAACCATTGTCACGATTGAGGATGCACTAAAGTCGAGAAACACGGAGGAAGAGTTGACTAACGCAGTTCGACAGTATTTGCTCGTTGGTTATATGAACGTGATTGGATTAATCTTCAGGACGAAGAGCTTTGTCGAGGTAACCCAACAGTATAGTCGTAAAATTACAAAAAAGTCTCGTATAACTTCATTCTCCATTATCAATAGGCTCTGACATCGACGGACTACCAATCGACAGAGGAAATAACTGCTTTCTACAAGATCATTCAACTTGTTATCCTAAAAGTACTCGCCGAAAAGCATAGCCCAACTTTAATCGATTTATATGTAACAGATTGTGGATTTTTGGAGAATTGTGTCGGTTACATATCCAAGAGCCATCGCGTTTTCAACCAGCAACCGCAAATTTACCGTCAGTTATTGGTGCATCTATCAGCTTTCGTTCTCATGTGTTCGAAGAATCCTCCGAAGCAGCGTCAAAAATTGTTAGAGGGGACACTAGTGACTATGGTCCTTCATGAATCGTATTGGGTCGGATTGATGGGGCTGGACATCTGGAGTATATATCTACGCTACCATTCAGTGGAGCTACTGTGGCAGTATTTGGCGTTTTGGAAATCCGTTAATGATCGATTCTCATCTTTTGCCTCAGAGGCTAAAGTTGTTTTTGTAAGGAGGTTGATCCACAACATGTATCTGTTCTTACCAAACAGTATGCAGCAAAAATTGGTGGCGGAATACCCGATAATGGACGAAAAGAACCATAGATTGTGGATAGCTGTGGGTTTACAATCGGTGGACAAAAGCGTTACGAAGGCAATCGGAGAGTCTCTGGTGCGACGCGTTAAACAGAACTGTTCTGATTTAGTTGGAAAGTGTTCAGTTGAGAAGTTTTACGAATGTCTGGTAATGCTACATCTACTATCAACTTGTCACGATGCACACCTTTTACAAGGGTTGGAAAGTGATGTGCTTATGCTATGGCGACGGATAAGGATTGATAGACGATACAAAGCAAAATGTGACACATTAATTCAAACGCTTTTGCTTATTACCATTCGATTGGCGGAGTTTCAAATTTGTTCAAATGCTTTAAAAATCGCTTGCTTCGAAAAAGTAACGGAATATTTCGATTTACTAAGCGATTCTTCAAGGATAAAGGTGATAGAGCTTATGAGCTTTATCCCAGAAAAAGCTGAACAAATTCTGCCTTTTCTAACTGAAGACCAAAATGTACTTGTAAAACTAACCACATTGCATTACGCTGCAAATCTTAAACAATCTGAGTGTTCAACGATCAGTATTTCCATTTCTTCAGCATTAGCGAAAATTTACAAAAACCAGCAAAGTTTGACCCACGATTTCCAACAAAGGTCATACGATATCGTGACGCCTGAACATCGATGTGAAAAGAAATGCGAAGCAGTTCAAATCACCCAACACATTAGCGATAGAATAGACGAACTGTTTCCCGATGACGAAGATGATGACTTCGGTTTCCGTGTGGAACAGGTAACGCGTAGTGCAGAATCCTTGACAGAATCAAGTCCGGAGGCTAAACGGTTGAAGTTGAACTGTTCCAAAAGCATGACTGATATTGGCAAGTCACATCAGAAAGTCCGGAGTACGACGTTTGAGGAAGCAATTGGTGGAATGAGACAACAGATCGATATTTTGCAACGGCTACACGAGCAAAACATGTTGAGCACAAATCAGCTAACGGAAATACGCGAGATTGGAAAAATCTTGGCTGGTTTTCCTAAGTTCATACATGATTCAGCAACTTAGTTCAGCGTTCCGGGTTTAAACAGTATGCCTTTTTGTACAAAGCCAGAAGTGTATAGTGTTCCATTTTAAATAAAGCAATGTAAAAGAACCTTCTTAATCTCTTATTTCTTTGAACTTCATGTAGGGTACAGTAGTGTTGGCCGACCTCCAAAATGAAGAAAGATTACACGACAACAAAAGAAAGACTACGCGCGATGTTACTAACCTGCATAACCATGAACCATACCAGTACTGTTTACCATACTGTTCACAACAATTAACTACAGTATCTCAACAGTATCGTATAACACCCAAAGTAACAATAAACCAACATTACCGTAAACGGTTTCAACAGTGTGGTAGATGGTTTTCGAGCAAATTACAGTATGTGGAATAGGCGGTTAAGTTATGTTACCATAAAAAATCGCCCATTTTCTCGAACAAATTTTCCGATTACAGTAAGCCATAAGGTCAATATACTATCCATTTTTTTGCTCTGTTTAATGTTAAGCAAACTGTTCTAGAACAGTTGAACTATAAAATTAGAAAAGATAATCAATGTATGTGTAGTAATTGCCTTATTGTGTATTATGGTTTCTTAGTCCTATAGTATACAGTTCTTATACAGTTGTAATAACATTACGATTTACGGTCCGAGTACGTTTGTACTATTAGTAGAGGAATAAAAACTACAAATAACTATTTTTTGCGGTAGTCTAGTAGTGAATTGAATGTGGAAATTTTTTTTATAGCGCATTTAATTCATTACTGGACTATCGCAGAAAGTAACAATAAAAGCACAAAATCGTTGAGTTTTTTTTTGACGTCTCCAATCGTTGAATTTATTGGCATGTGCATATATGTGCAGTATTTCACCGTATACGAACATAAGTGAATTGACTGCGTTACAAGCGGAAAGTGCCCAAAAAAGGATGCCCTGCCTAAATGGTCCCATACCCTGAGATAGTAGCAGGGACACGAAACGGAGCGTCGTCGTCTCCCACAGAAAAATGCGAAAAACGATGTTTGATTCGCCGACTTGGGTTCCGGTTACATCAGGAGAATTTAGTTCCCATTTAGCCATGAACGGAACCAACATTTCATCCGGTATATTTCTTTCCCCGTTTCACTTTTCTCGGGGTTGCTGACACTGGCGCTACCTCAGGTGTGCCTTCCCCGCATTCGATTCCGAGGCTCCTGTGCCGACCAATCCGTTGTTCTGCACCAGCTACATCCGCACTATTATTCCTGCATCCGCTACCATATAAAAGTTCGGCAGTCATAGTGGAAACACCAAGGAAAACATCCACTTTGTATTTTAAGCAACCTGCGGAGCGCCTCCAAGCCGGAATTATTCCGCCCGTAGTGTTCAGCACAAAACGTTGCGTTTCATTGCTCGTTGTGGCAGCTGGAATGATTGCAAACAGAAGGATTTAGGCATTACTAACGATACGGGATAAGCAATTCTGTTTGATTCATAACTGGATGACTCACCTTTCTAGGTTGCACGGGTTCAAGGTGTTTTTGAAAGTTGCGGGAGCCTTTTTCTCCAAAGGTTTACTTTCAACGGAAGCGAAACAAAACAATCACAAAAAAATTTCTGCGGTGAAAATTTGCGAATACACAACTTGTAAAGTTCACTACTACCAAAGCGTGTAACAATTTGTCATACTGTTGAACATGAGTTGTGTATTATTAAATGCATATATGTGAATGTGTTGCACTAATAGAAAACCAAACCATTTGTCAGAGGGTAGCTCAATATTTCGACAATATGCGACAAGTTTGCTTTCTCATATTGTAAACAATGTGTGGACACGATGACAGAATGTCACAATCTGATATGGGTTACTGGAACTGTTTTTCATTGTCGAAACAATTAGGAATCTTATTATTCAACATTAGAGCAACTGTTTGTGATAAACTTACATTAACATTTAAAGGACACATACTGTTTGGAATCTATGACAAATTGTTATTTTCTATGCGGGAAGGACTATCGAATACATGTTTGGTGTTTCTCTCGGAACGTTTACTTATTGACTAAAAGGTATAATAATAAAAAAATAACACATGCTCATCGTGGCAGTGCTGCCAGTTTATATGGGGCGCTCACTGTACATCCAACACTCCTCAGTGTAAGCCCCGTATAACTTCCATTGCTATCGTCAACAAATACATTCATTTTATTACATATCTTCTTAATGTTCATTTTGTCGCTCCTCCTGCAACATTTTTTCTCTAAACATGTTCTCTATCTCGCACCACTTCTTTCTGGACAACTTTCTGAACTTTTTACAAATACATTTTAATTAACGATTAACAATCCATTCTTCTTCCTTTTGCCTATTGGTATCACCTCTCCTTTCACAATCAGGCACTTTCTAGATTCAAAACTCACATTAAAGACTCTTTCCACAATTTTACTAACAGATAACAAATTACCGGCTAATCCAGGAACAAAAGTGAAACATTTCCAACCGGAATGACTCGTTTGTTGATTTCACTACTAAATGTCAATTTTGCCGTATCCATTGCTCTATAGAGTAAATCTGCCAAAACGACTTTTCTTTTGCAGGCCACTAATCTAACCAACTACGTTTCCAGCCAAGTGCATCAAGCAACCGGAATCTAAACACAATTCTAGACGAACATTTGAAAAGGGCCTATCTGCTTTGCGTAAACAAACATGTTTTTGTCTCTGTAGGGCCCATCTGCATCCACCCACGCACAACAACACCCTTATCAGAAAGAGTGTTCTTCAAGCTATCTGTTAAGGGTGTTGATGTGCGTGGGTGGATGCAGATGGGCCCTGCAGAAACAGAAACATGTTTGTTTACAAAAAGCAGATAGGCCCTTTTCAAATGTTCGTCTAGAATTCATCATCATTCGCATCCTTCGCTTCATGTTCTTTTCCTCCAGTAGCAGCAAAACAAATGTTTCGTTCATCGTGGGTCGGTAGACGATTTTTCGTGTGCACCGAGGATACTTTCGCCACAGACAAACAGACGTAACACTTGCGAAATTTCCATCGACCACGCTTTTAACGATCTTTTTTAAATTTTCATAGTTGCGGCTTTCACAACCAGAGGCGCGCGCATCGTTTTTCTATGCGTTTGACGTTTCACACTAGCGCCTTCGGTGGATTTCCATGAAAATCGTTCAAGGTGTTACGTCTGTTTGTCTGTGCTTTCGCTTCTTCATCGTCGTCATCACTCACATGCAATTTAAGGTAATCCCGCCAGAAATGGCCCACCCACAAATTCTTATAGGATGCTAAAGTGGAGGCCATATGCGTACATGCTTCCATTTAACCGCGTGTAAAGAGTGTGTACACTGTGGTGCCTAATTGATCGGACAAACGACGATTTTCATACAAAATGGCCAAGTTTGAGATGCTGTAACTTTGGTTTGCGCCAATGGACGCGTGCCACTGTCCGATTACTTTTGCACAAACCTGTGAACGAAAACATTTTGTACTTCGTATACGTATAAAATTCAGCATATTAGTAATTCCGTGTCAACAATTGAGCTCAATCCATCGACGCAAACCAAAGTTACAGCAAATTCGGAAAAACGTATTTAAGGACAAACGTCTTGAAATCCCGTTTCAACATTGCATCAGAACTTCAGACCCACAAATCTTAAGAAGCAAGCTTCAAACAACAGTGCATTTTATTATTCTGTTCTTGCTCACATGTAATAAGCTTAAAATAAGAAGCTCAGGGGCGATGGTTTTGTTTACGAAGAGATTTGTGCTTTCAAAATCGTGAGTAGGTGCCAAAGTCGGCGATTGTGGCGGCCATTTTGGGATTCTAACAAGTCTGTCCTTAAACATGCTGCACTTAGGGGCTGTCCATTTATTACGTAAGGGAAATTTGACGATTTTTCGACACCCCCTCCCCCCCTCGTAAGATTTTTTGTATGAGAATCCAAATATTTTTGTATGGCGCGTAAGATTTCTCAAACCCCCCCTCCCCCCATAAACCCTTACGTAATTAATGGACAGCCCCTTATTGATTGATGCACCAAGTGGTAAGAAGAAGTTTTGACATCCAAGCGGTGTGCCGTTTACATCCATCGACCAATCAGCGACGAGGATCTTATCGACGGCACACCGCTTGGATGTCAAAACTTCTTCTTTTCGCTTGGTGCATCAATCAATCGAACGTCTACTGTAGTACCCAAGTAACCACGAGGCGTATATGAGTGCATCAATTTTGCTATATATTTATATTTAAAATTGTGAATATAATGCTGCATTACTTTAAACACCCCATTGAAGCAATATTAAAGTCGAAAAGGGCCCCACTAAAATCAAATTAATGCCACATATTGCAGCACGTTGACAGCCATTGCTAAAGTAACATAAATGCATGTGCTGTACATTTGCATTTATACATGCTAAATACGTGCAACACGAAAAACCAAAACAAAAATCTATTTTTAGCACCGCTTCATTATCGGCCGTACTATTGACGGTTTCCCCCCTTATCGAACGCGACGATTTGAATCCGTCGCGGATGAAACCGTCGCCAGAGTCGTCGCAGCCAATCAGCAGACAGGAGTCTGACGTTTCTCCGATCTCACTAACACAATCAGCAGCAGAGATGGTGCTTGATTCGTTGCGATGATTCAGAAATGCCGACTGGAAGTTGGCAGCGCGTTTTGTTATGAAAGCAACTTACAATAATGCCCCACACATGAATGTTTAACCATTACTTTTTTGTCGTTGGGTCGGGAGTCGAACCAGAATTGTTGAAGACCGCTAGATGAGTTCCATACGCGCTGGCTCCTTGAACCGTTTCTGCTGCAGTGATAACAACAGATATTTCATTAACTAAAGGAGACTGTTCTTCTGTCTCAATCATTGCAGTAGAGGGCAAAACGACTATGTCATATGTAATAGAGTCCCTGTAATCACATTCTGATAATCACTGATAAATACATAATGCATTTTAGAATATATTCAATCAATAGGGTAGAAGCTTCAGTTCTGGCCAGCCCGGAGTTTTGGCCATAGTGCGGTATTCAGCCTGTTACGATCTAAATTGGCATAAATTTATTTTTTACTTGTAGATTCTAATATAATATGATGATTACAGCTGTGAAAACCATACATTTTGATTTAAAACTGGAAGAAAAAAATAATTTTCCTTAAAAAATTAGCTCCCTCGTACAGTAAACATTCGCTCGGTGCAAACGGTTTAACTGCAATGCTTTTTAACTGCAAGTTCGTTAAGTGCAACAATTTTGCAGTTATCGCACCGTCCTCCTCTCCTCTTCTTGGCGTAACGTCCTCACTGGGACAAAGCCTGCTTCTCAGCTTAGTGTTCTATGAGCACTTCCACAGTTTTTAACTGAGAGCTTCCTCTGCCAATGACCATTTTTGCATGTGTATATCGTGTGGCAGGCACGAAGATACTCTATGCCCAAGGAAGTCAAGGAAATTTCCTTTACGAAAAGATCCTGGACCGACCGGGAATCGAACCCGTCACCCTCAGCATGGTCATGCTGAATACCCGTGCGTTTACCGCCTCGGCTATATGGGCCCTATATCGCACCGCTATCCGTCAAAAACAAAATGACAGCAGGATCCCAATGCACTTTTAATTGCATGGTGGCGTTTCTGAAGGCATTTTGGCTGCGTTCGACGCCAAATGACAGCAATTTGACGTTGTCAGTTGTTGCAGTTAGCGAATTTCATTCGATAACTGAAACGTAAACACGTTGCACTTATCGAACGTCTACTGTATCTATTTTGGCCAGGGTGCTTCTAATTTGGCCACTCCCATAAGAAATACACGTGATTGGCCAAAATAGAAACCAAAGCTGAGAATATGGCCAAAACTGCGGCAATGCTTCTATTTTGGCCAGTGCCACTTTTAATACAAAAATCAAGTATTTGCTTGATTTCTGCATTTTTCTAATAAAGTATAGATCAAAACCTTTCATTTAACACATTGGTTGTTTTCATTGGATGATTGGATATTTTAATAAAAATAATTTTCCTTAGACTGGCCAAAACCGGTGCCCGCACCCTATAAGAAAATTAAAACACCCTTCGCATACTGCTCACATGCTAATTGTGGTTTCCATCATTATTGGCATGTGATAGCAGCCAACAAAAAAGAGAAAAGGTAATCTCATAAAATGGTTTTTCTAAAAAAAAAAGTTGTCGATCGGTGGTTCAAACGGTGATTAAGTTGGTCGGAAGTCGAACCAGACGTGTTGATGACCGCTAGAGTAAAGTTGTTCACTCTTCTTGGTTACATTTGTTTACCATTAGAGTCAAGATTTTATAATTGCATCGTTAGAGCAAACTTTGTCAGTTTGTGCATTGCATTTATTCAGTTTTTGCAGTGTTGAATTGTTGAATTATCTTATATCACCTTTTAATGAACTTTAATGTAAAGAAAAATGCAATGCATCATTACATTGATAATGGCAATCTAAAGGATTATTGCATGACAAGTGTGGAATTACTGCATTTCGCATTGCGAAGGTTGATATTCGGTATAATTCGTGCAATGATATAATGCTTGTGGTTACTTGGGTACTGTCTATCCGGTTGGAATCAAGACCGACATTCAATCAAAAATTGCAATTTTCTTGGTCCACAAGTGTCGCAACTGTTTCGCATCTAGTGCGCTGTGTTGCTGACAACAACGGGAAGGATGCGCACTACTTTTGACATGATTAAAAAACGTCGCGAGCTGGGTTGCGTCGCGACTTGATTGTGCGAAGTCCGGTTTGGTGGCGGCCCGAAAATAATAGAGTTAATCAGAGAAAATAGGTAGAGAAGCGAAGAGTGAACAGCCGCCAGAACGGCAACACTTTTTCTGTTTTGATTTCATCGCTCGGATGCTGGCAACCGCAGCAAAGCAGATTAATCCACCCATCGAAAGTAGTGCCTATCTCGCATACCGCATTTGAAAACTATTCATACTGTTGTTTTATTTACTAGGCATTATCAAACTAATGTTCCAAAATGGAACAATTTTCATTAATTCAAGGAATCAATGTTATTTATACTGTTATCCATGATATTTAAAAACTTTGGTAAAAATATGTTTCAAATGATTGCAATACTTATCTTCACTTATACGGTAATCGTCAAGGTTTGTTGATTTTGCTCGATAGGATACCAGTTTGACGGTTCGATAAGGTATTTTTGGCTTCACACTCTTCGCTTCTCTACCTATTTTCTCTGGAGTTAATAAACTATAGAGGAAGAATGTCGCTGGCGTCGCTGCCGAAACATCTCTTGCTGGCGGAGATAGGCCGGGCTATAAGTGTCAAAGCGAAAAAGTATGCAGTTTGACAGATAGATACCCGACATGTTTGCGAGTGAGAACAAAGGGAACAGCAGCGACATTCGTCCTCTATAGTTTATTAACTCTATTACAGTAGACGTTCGATAAGTGCAACGTGTTTACGTTTCAGTTATCGAATGAAATTCGCTAACTGCAACAACTGACAACGTCAAATTGTTGTCATTTGGCGTCGAACGCAGCCAAAATCCCTTCAGAAACGCCACAATGCAACTAAAAGTGCATCAAGGCCCTGCTGTCATTTTGTTTTTGACGGATGGCGGTGCGATAACTGCAAAATTGTTGCACTTACCGGACTTGCAGTTAAAAAGCATTGCAGTTAACGTTGAACTTTTCGTCATTGAAATCATCGTCATCATCAAACAATTGAAAGCAGTTTTTTCGTTCAAAACAAAAGTTTATGCTATGAATATATATTCACTGTACTCCACATGAGGAATATAATGCAGTGAATATATTTTGATGATCCTTGTTTTGATTCGCAGCGAGAAAACTGCTTTTTATTTTCCGAAAAATGATGACGGATGCTTGAGCCTTAAACCGTTTGCACCGAGCGAACGTCTACTGTACTGTAGTCCTTTGTCAAAAATCGCACACGAAGAACCTAATGCCGTTTTTCTTTTTTAACCTGGGTTGGAACTGGATTGACGGAAAATGTGTAAACAAACAACGTCAAACAAACTTTAGTACAAGCGAAACCGAAATCGGGTTGGGGTTGAAACTGTGATCTGATCCAGTTCCAACCCAGGTTGGAACTGGATAATAAAGAAAAACGGCATTAATGCCGTTTTTCTTTTTTAACCTGGGTTGGAACTGGATTGACGGAAAATGTGTAAACAAACAACGTCAAACAAACTTTAGTACAAGCGAAACCGAAATCGGGTTGGGGTTGAAACTGTGATCTGATCCAGTTCCAACCCAGGTTGGAACTGGATAATAAAGAAAAACGGCATTAATGCCGTTTTTCTTTTTTAACCTGGGTTGGAACTGGATTGACGGAAAATGTGTAAACAAACAACGTCAAACAAACTTTAGTACAAGCGAAACCGAAATCGGGTTGGGGTTGAAACTGTGATCTGATCCAGTTCCAACCCAGGTTGGAACTGGATAATAAAGAAAAACGGCATTAATGCCGTTTTTCTTTTTTAACCTGGGTTGGAACTGGATTGACGGAAAATGTGTAAACAAACAACGTCAAACAAACTTTAGTACAAGCGAAACCGAAATCGGGTTGGGGTTGAAACTGTGATCTGATCCAGTTCCAACCCAGGTTGGAACTGGATAATAAAGAAAAACGGCATTAATGCCGTTTTTCTTTTTTAACCTGGGTTGGAACTGGATTGACGGAAAATGTGTAAACAAACAACGTCAAACAAACTTTAGTACAAGCGAAACCGAAATCGGGTTGGGGTTGAAACTGTGATCTGATCCAGTTCCAACCCAGGTTGGAACTGGATAATAAAGAAAAACGGCATAACTTTTCTGAAGGGAAAACTTTTTGTTTTGCTCTCTCCGGATCTCTCTCGTCTTCTCGGTTTTCTCCGTATGCAGCACACATTCAAGTACGCAGCCAGACCAGTGCGCGCGCGTCTTCCTGGGAACAGGAAGGACGAACAGGAAATAATCAAAACAACTAATGTAAAGAGCTGATCGGCATAAATTAAATTAAATTACATTTAAAAGCTATAAATCAAATCAACAATGATCGAAATCGAGGATGTGATCGATCCCACCCCAACCAGTGAAGATTCGAAGAAGATCAGTGCCATCGACAGGGACACCGTGCACAAGATATGCTCCGGTCAAGTGGTGCTAAATTTGGCCACAGCTGTAAAGGAACTGGTCGAGAATGCAATCGATGCCGGCGCAACGGTTGTGGAAGTGAAACTCAAGGAGCAAGGCGCCGATCTGGTAGAGGTATCTGACAATGGCAGTGGGGTTGAGGAGAAGAATTTCGAAGGATTGACGGCCAAGTATCACACTTCCAAGCTGAAGGAATTCTCTGATTTGGCTTGCATCGAAACGTTCGGCTTTCGAGGGGAGGCACTCAGTTCGTTGTGTGCCCTGTCCGATATGGTGGTCGTTACCCGGCACGAGACGGCACCCCATGGAACCAAGCTGGATTTGGATCATCGGGGAGCGATTGTTAAGAGGAGCCCCTGCGCCCGAGCCGTTGGAACGACGGTGTCCTTGTCGAATTTGTTCTCGACACTTCCGGTGCGGAAGAAGGAGTTCCAGAAAAACATCAAACGGGAGTTCATCAGGATGTGTCAGATTCTGCAGGCGTACTGCTTGGTGTCGGTTGGAGTGCGAATCATCTGCAGCAATCAGAACAAGAAGGGGGTCAAAAGTGTCATCATGAGTACGCAGGGAACGGGTTCGGTACTGGACAACATTACAACGGTGTTTGGCTCCAAGCAGGCAACGGAGCTAATCCAGCTGAAGCCAGCCATCAGCAGCAGTGGCAAGATAATGGATTTGAACGAGAGTGACTTTGACGATAGTCTGCCGTTGACACAGGAGGAGGTGGATAAATTTAATCTGTCCAGGTAAATATGAAATGGAACATAGGGTGTGGGTACTATTAACAACAAAATTTTTCTTGTGAAATCACTAGTCAAGTCACTAATTTTATGATTCGCCGTTTCTTATCCATTTCTTTACTATCTGCTACAGGTACACCATAGATGGCTATATTTCCAGTTGTGCACATGGATCAGGTCGATCCTCAAAAGATCGTCAGTTTTTCTTCGTCAACTCGAGGCCATGCGAACCGAAAGCGATCATCAAACTGGTCAACGAAACCTACCACAAGTACAACGTGAACCAGTGTCCGTTCGTGTACCTAAACTTGAAAATGGCCCGCTCGGATGTGGACGTCAATCTTACGCCGGACAAGCGACAGATTCTGGTGAACAATGAGAAAATCCTTCTGCTCGCGTTGAAGAAGTCCCTCATGAAAACCTACGGAACCATTCCGTCGACGTTCAAAATGCAGAATCTGGATGTGAGCGCCACGTCTCGCTTGTTGGACATTTCCGTCAAATCGAAAGACGGTGGAGATGACGAGTCGTTCGAAAACGAAAGCATGGCTGCCCCAAACCCTAAACGACTGCTGGCGGCGTTTAGCCATCGGGGTGCGGCGGCCGGAAAAAGCACCAGTGATGATAGTACACCGGCGAAGGCGGAGAAGCGAAAGCGCGAAGACAACGCGTCCACCCCGAAGATATACGATTTCATAAGTGTGACGCCCAAGGCGTCAGAAACGGACGGGATCGCTAAAAGGGAGCCAGTGGAGGAAGAAGAGTTGGAAACGTTACCGAAAATTGCTCGGAATTCGACGATGATTGAGGAAGATGATATGACTGAGGAGATCACAAGCCGAGTGGTTGCTGACAGCAAGCCATACATTGTGAAGGTTCTTGATCCGCTGGAGATTGCCGGAAGTTCCACTCCGAAAGGTAAGCGTAATAAACTAGCATTCTTTTTCTGTGTTTACGGCATTACGTCTCAAATGGGACAGAATCGGTTTTCACAGTAGCGTTCTACATCCACTCTCCCGCTATTTTCTGAGAGAATCATTTGCAGAATAGCAGTAAAAATATTAGGTACCTATGAGGAATTATGGGGCAAGATGGACACTTGTTTTAAACATTGATTCGCAATATAAACATATTTTCAGCATGGATGATTATTATGAACAATGAAAACAGTTTGTGACAAGCGATCACGTTCTAATTTACAAAGTTTATTTTGAGTATTTGAAAACAGTTTCTTATAATCTTAATACCGCCGTCTGACGACTTCTGGCTGCAAAGATATTGAAAGTTTTCGACCTTTTCCACTGCTACTGTTAAGTTGGCGGTCTTGTTAACGTTGATGGTTAAACACGCCGCAGAGGAGCGTTCGCGGCCACGTTTCCAGTTGGCCATTGGGCTAGTAGGGCAACATCATCGGCCAAGTCGAAGTCATTCAGATGCTCCATAGTAATGTGCTGCCAAATGTAGCTCACGATTCAGTCCATGATCTCGTCAATTACGAAGAGGATCAATAGCGGTGATAGCATAAATCCTTGAGCTGCAAAACGGTGAGTCGATAAGGAGAGCGTCCAACATAGCTCTGGTCCTCGCTAGTTCCTACCTCATGCTTCCACGGGTCAAGCGATGACAAAGACCGCCAGCTTAGAGTTGTGTGCTTTGCTGGTAGTGCAGCATGGGCACTGTTATCCTTCTGACTTCAGCTAGATTAAGGAGGTACGACCCGAGCGTTTGTTCACCAAGGAGGTGCGGCTCAAACAGCGTCTGTTCTGGCATCCAGCGGCTGAATAAGAAACGCTGCACCACGCCCAGCTAGATCCAAGGTGGTAGCCCCATCAGCGTGGTCATCCCAGTGTTGGTTAAGACGATAAACAACTGGCACGATGGCCCTCCGGCGAGACAGGAGTGTTGGTGTAGGCCCAATAAGCCACCCGTAAAAATCCCCATTGCGAATAACATAGGAGAAAATACGACTCGATACAATCGGCAAAGACCCACGCGACGAAATAAGGACTACGATTGGAAACTTGGAACATTTCGCAGGATGTGACAGGATAATCTACGACGAACTACATCCCCGCAACTTCGACATCGTGGCGTTGCAGGAACTTTGTTGGACTGGGCAGAAAGTGTGGAAAAGCGGGCATCGAGCGGCTACCTTCTACCAAAGCTGTGGCACCACCAATGAACTGGGAACAGGTTTTATAGTGTTGGGCAAGATGCGACAACGTGTGATCGGGTGGCAGCCGATCAACGCAAGGATGTGCATGTTGAGAGTTAAGGGCCGTTTCTTCAACTACAGCATCATTAACGTCCACTGCCGACACGAAGGGAGACCTGATGACGAGAAAGAAGCGTTCTACGCGCAGCTAGAGCAAACATACGATGGTTGCTCGCCGAGTGACGTGAACATCGTTGTCGGCGACATGAACGCGCAGGTAGGAAGGGATGAAATGTACTGACCGGTAATCGGGAGGAACAGCCTGCACGCCGTATCGAATGATAACAGCCAGCGATGCGTAAACTTTGCAGCCTCTCGTGGTATGGTACTCCGAAGCACCTTCTCCCCCCGCAAAGATATCCACAAAGCCACCTGGAGATCACCCGACCATCAAACAGAAAACCAAATCGACCACGTTCTAATCGATGGTAAATTCTTCTCGGATATAATCAATGTCCGCACAGACCGCAATGCGAATATAGATTCGGATCACTATAGTCGCTGTATGCATGCGCTCAAAACTTTCGACAGTTATCACCACGCGTCGAAGTCGAACGCCGTGGCTCAACATCGAGCAGCTGCGTAACGTAGAAGTGGCTCAAGACTACGCGCAGCAGTTAGCAGTGGCTTTACCAACGGAAGAGTAGCTTGGCGCAGCTACACTTGAAGATGGCTGGAGGGACATCCGATCCGCCATAGGTAGTACTTTCGTATACTCTTGTTATATTCCGATAACAGAGTCTTCAGATGGGTTGTGGTTGTGATGTTTAAATAAGAACAGCGGACGGCGTGTCCGCACACTATTTTTTGGTTATCAACTGTCTGTCGTTTATTTGCACAAAAGTCTTAAATACTAGCTTACAATTAGTCAGGTAACTGTTTTCATGTTTACGAATAGCGGGTAGCTGTTCGTTCGTGACATTGTAAAAACTGTTTGGGTGTTTGCGAATAGCGGGTAGCTATTCGCTCTTGACATTGGACAAAATGTGATGATGACTGTTTTGGGTAGTTTGGTTTTTTTTTACTTTATGGCGTTATAAACAAAAGGTTTTATAACGGTCGGGTTTTTTGCATCTGTTTACGACCTGGAAATTCCTGACCCTTGTAAGATTTTATTATTCTTTTATTAATGAGCTTATCTATAGTTTTAACATATCCAGTATGCTACACCTCCCCCCTTTAGGAGAATGGTGTAACCATTCGAAAAAAAGAAAATTGAAAATGTGAATAATTTGATGTAATCTATTTGTATATATTTTTTTATGATTTAATTAGTCTATTCTTGTGCACCTTTGATTCTTTATGTGTTACTGTATGCTTTATAATACAATTGGGTTCTTCTGTATTTACAATAACATATGGGCCAATGTAAAATGGATCAAGTTTTTTCCTGTTCTCGTTTGTGATGTAAACTCTATCTCCTGGATTTAATGTAATGGGGTTCACATTTGTGTTTGCTAGTGATTTTCTGCTTTCTTTATTTTTAATCAAATTTTCTCTGGTTATTTTATTGCTGTTTTGGAGTTTAAATTTCAATTCTGCGTCATATCTTTCGAAATCATATATTGGTTCTCTACCTGAGTGCAAATTTTTGGAATCTTGTGGCAATCTTGCCTTTCTGCCGAATACTAGTTCGTAAGGAGTAAAACCATGTTCTGTGTGAGGTGTTGTGTTGAATGTAAATTCATAAAATTTAACCCAATCATCCCAGTCTGTTTGATGAACATTAGTAAAACATCTCAGATATTCGTTTAAACATCTGTGATTTCTCTCTAATGCTCCAATGGACTGTGGGTGATAGGCGGTGGAGAAATTTTGCTTTATCTCTAATAGTTTACAAATCTTTTCCAGAACCTCGTTGTTGTATTCCGATCCTTGGTCGGTTCTGATTTCTAAGAATGTTCCAAAAGTCAATATAAAATTGTAGACCAATGCTCTAGCTAGTACTGCTGCTTCCTTAGTTGGTACTGGAATTAGCACAATGTACTTAGTTAGATTGCATTGTATTGTTAGAATATATCGATTTCCATTATTTGTTCTTGTCAGTGGTCCTGCAGTGTCCACTGAAAGTACTTCAAATGGTCTAGTTGGAGTTGTAGTAACAACTTCGGGTTCCTTAGTGTGTCTCGTTACTTTGTTGATTTAGCATTTTTCGCAATTTCTGACGAAATTGGAGATTAAATTTTTCATGTTTTTAAATTTGTACATTTCCCTAAGTTTTAGATATAGCCTGTGTTGGCCTACATGACCTCCCGTAGGTGTCATGTGATAGTGTGATAAAATTTTCAAAATTTCTTCTTCGTTTTCTATAAACGTCGGAGGCTTATAGATAAATTATCTCGTACGTGGAAATGGCGTTGTTTGCGATTTCCTTTAATGTGTGTAACGAGATGAATTTGAAGATTTCATTATCAATTGATAATGCAAGCTTGTCTCTTTTGTAAAATTTCATAAGTTTCATAATTTCTAGAAGAGCAAACTCTAAAGCTTGACTTCCATTTTCGCGCGTAAATTTCGTTGTAAATTGTTTAAGAATTTTTCTACTGTTGTTATTCAATAATATTATCGTTAATTGATTATGGTGCACCACACAATCAAGTTTTAAAAGTTTTTGAACCTCAGAAGGGTTTTCAGTTTCACGCACAACCAGGTGATCAGTCTGTAATTGTGGTTCGCCTAACCTTCGAGGTATCGCTTTCTCTTGCCCTAAATTTTGTTTCTTTACCATAGATCTAGTATTTACAAATAAAATGGATAATTGCTTAAGTTCTTCGGAATTTCGGACAATTCGTGAAAGTGCATCTGCACCCACGTTTGCTTTCCCAGGAACGAATTCTATATCAAATTCAAATTCCTCTAAATCTAGTCGTATTCTAGTCAGCTTAGATGTTGGTTTTTTCATATTAAATAAATATACTAATGGACGATGGTCTGTACGGACCTTAAATTTACGTCCATATAAATAAGGTCTAAAGTAATCGATCGCCCAATGAATGGCGGTCAATTCCTTTTCTATAATGGGTTTATTCCTTTCGCCTTTTGTAAAACTTTTACTGGCGTAAGCTATGGGCAAATCACCTTCTTCGTAGCGTTGCGAGAGGATTGCTCCGCAAGCCGTATCTGAAGCGTCGGTGGTCACGATAAATTCTTTAGTGAAATCTGGGTATTTTAAAATTTGAGGTGATAATAGATGCATTTTTAGTTTGTTAAATGCTTCATGATGTACTGAATTCCATTCAACTTTTGTGTCTTTTCTCAATAGGTCATTCAGGGGTTTTGCTATGTTCGCAAAATTCGGGACGAATTTGCGGTAATAATGGCAAAATGCTACAAATCGACGAACTTCGTCTGGATTTGTAGGCGTGGGAAAATTTTCCACAGCTTTAAATTTGGAATCATCTGGAAGAATTCCGTTGCTTGTTATTTTATGACCTAGATAAGTCACTTCTACTCGAAAAAAATTGCATTTACTCGGGTTCAACTTAAGGTTGTAATGTCTCAGTCGTTCGAATGTTTTTCTTAAATTTTCAAAATGATGATTGACAGAACATCCTATGACAACGATATCGTCAATATATACAAATGCGCATTCTGGGGTTAAACCTGCCATGGCTATATTCATCATTCTCTGGAAACTGTTTGGGCTTAAATTCAGTCCAAACGGTAACCTTGTAAATTGAAAATGCCCCGAAGCTGATGAAAAAGCTGTATACTTGCGAGAGTCTTCATCCAGTGTTATCTGATGAAACCCTGCCATCAAATCTAGTGTACTGAAATATTTAGCTCTTCCTAATTGATCAAGTATTGTATCAATACGTGGAAGAGGAAATTTGTCTGCTAACACTTTTTTATTCAGCTGTCGGTAATCGACAACCAGTCTCCATTTTTTTGTATCATTGTCCGATTTTTTCGGAACTAATAAAATTGGGGAGTTGTATGATGAAATAGATGGTTCTATTATTTCATCATTCAACACTTTTTTTAATTTGGGCTTCCATTTCGCCATTTTGAGAGTGTATATTTTTGTAATTGGGAATATACACCGGAATTTTGTCGTTAACATGTATACTTTGACTATAAAATTTGTTTGCAGATAGCTTTTCATCGGGTAGACTAAATATGTCTTGGAATTCTGTGATGAGTGATAGGAGATTCTTCTTTGCAAATTGAGGTATTTTGTCGACATTTATTTGTGAGATAATTTCCTGCACGCGATTTGATTTATGCGTGATACTCGACTGATTATTTTCAATGATTACATAATGATTTAGTGGTTCAATTTTTGGTTTAAAGTTTTGTATAAACACTTCTTTCTCGGTCGTGTTAATGAATTTTATGCAAGGTGAGCTTTGAGAAACTAAAGTGCTTCCACAGAAAACTCCAGGGAGTATTTCTTGTGAATGCACTAAAGTGTCTTCTGAAATATTGAAATTTGGAATTTTTCGCACTACTTCACATCTTGCTGGTATCAATATTTTTCCATTGTAGTTATCTTCGATCGGTACTGATATGTCCGTATTTTGAATTTTGAAATTTAGTAACCAATGCTCGTAGTCGATGGTGCATTTGAATGTGGTCAAAAAGTCACGTCCCAGTATTCCATCGGTTGGAATAGGAAAATTAGGCTCTACTAATTGAAAATTATGATTGACTACTAAACCGTTATTAAATTTTAGTGGGGTAATTGCTTCCGCTAGTGTTTCTTTAACACCATCCGTTATTCCAGTTATTCGGTAATTCTTGCTTCTGTCAACTATTTGGTGTGGTAGGAGCTTATCGACCTTTATGATTGATATGTCGGCTCCGCTGTCAATTATAAATGAACATATTGAGTCGGTCATACCAACAAATATGTTGATGAAATTCGCTGCACTTAAATTTAGTGCATATATTATTGTCCCAGATTGGCTTGGGGTGCCAAATTCCCTAAAAAAGAGTTGCCATTTAGAGTTACTGGCTGCACATGTGGTTGCATTATCTGTGCTGGATTCGTAAGCTGTTGTACTAGTTGTGGTTGGTTTGGATTTTCAACCACGTTGGTGGCGTATATGCGGCGGTAGGAGTTTTGACCTCCTCTGCCGCGATTGTTGCGGTTTGTATTAGAGGATCCATAAGATCCATGATTTCCATAGGATCCATGACCTCCATAGGATCCATGATCTCTTTGGTCGCTTCTGCCAGCATTGTCTCTAACTTGATTTTGTTGGCGTCTGAAGTTGTTGTTGCGATAGTCGCGTTGGTTATTGTTGTAGGCATTATTGTAATGTCGGTTCCCGCGGCCTCGATTGGAGCCGAACTGGTTCCGATATGAATTGAAGTTCAAAATTTGTGAATTATTTGTGTTGCTGTTCGCGTTTTCAGCAACTTTCTGAATTGCCTGTTTCACGTCTGTGAAATTTCCGGCTTTCAAAATTATTTTCGTTTCGTGGTTGGTTATTCCAGCAGTTAGCGCTTCTACTCCTGCTTTTGTAGCCATTTTCTTTGCCACATCGTCAGGTACTCCGCTCCCTATGTAAGTCGCTCGGAGCTTACTACAGAGAGTTTCGACGTCATTACAGAAACTGTCTGTATCTCCTTTTTGTTTTGTTGTTTTCAGTTTGGCTAAAACGCTTTCGGGTGTTACTATTTCTTCACACCTTGATTTAACATTGTCAACCAGAGCGTCGATAGTTGCAAAATTTTCAGGTAGGCCTAATCGTGCCTTACCGGTTAATCTGGTACGTAAGAATTTTATCGCTGTTGCTAGATTCGCGTCATCCACCAGTTCCTTCAAAAGATTGGCTGAGTCAATGAAGGTATCCAAACTGCTTGGCGAGCCATCATACGGCTGCACTACGGCGGTGGCTTCTTTTATATCGAACGGCATGGTTGGTTTTAAATTTTGTTTTTTCCACAACAGGGCGCGTTTTGCCAATTGTTGAAATTGGTAATTGGGTGGAACTATCACCGATTTGTTGAGAATTTCAAATGCGTGTTCTCTCTTCCCTTTTAAAGCTTCAAGTTCTATTACTAGGTTATTAAACTCTGCTGTTTCTACCGTATCCCGGCTTGAAATTAGCAAGGTTTTATATTCATATATGCAATCGTTAAAAAGTTTCTGTTTCCGCTTAATAAGTGCGTCGGTTTTAGCTCGATAGATGCTTTTTCGTAAATTGTTGTATTCTTTATCGATTTGAAGTTTGAGTTCTAATAATCGATTCATGTGGAGGAATTTGTTTTACACTCAAGATTTCTCATCGAAAACTATTATTGTCACTCACAAAAAAAAACATTGGTTTTGCACTCAGTTAGGATTCGTTTCTGATTTATTATTGTCATTCGAAAAAAAAACTTTGGGTTTGTACTCAGTTAGATCCAAATTTGTATTATAGCCCACAAAGATGTATATAAGGAAAAATATTGCTAATTGCAGAATATTAATCTAGGTTACTTAACTTGTTGTTGTACACAGTGCTTCGTTGTCTCAGCTTGTCTCACCGTACTTGTTCTCCAGTAGCAGATGTCGGCATAACTTTACTGCATCTCGTCTTCTTGGTTTGATTTGTGATTAGTGATCACAGACATTTGAGCTGCTATTATAACCCTTATGAGTTCTCTGTATGCTTCCTTCCTTTTATGTTGCTTTTGCTTGTGCCATATGACGATGGCTAACACTAATGTTGTAATCACTACCGTTGCGGCAATTATGGTATATAGCCAAGGGTTTGCGTAGTAACCCCTGGCAGCTACGGTGTTGTTAAACGATGCTTCCGTTGTTGATGTCGACGGCGTGGTTGGTACCGTCGTCGTTGTCGTCGTCGTCCGTCTCGACCTGATCCATACGGACCTGGCGGGACCGTTGGAGGTGAGCACACCACGAGGCAACCGTTACGTCATGACCATGATCGATGACCACAGTAAGTACACCATGATCTATCTCCTTAAACACAAATCTGAAGCATTTGAGAAGATACGCGAGTACGTGCACCACGTGCAGAATAAATTCGGACGGAAGCCGAAAGTACTACGATGCGATGGCGGGGGAGAGTACAGTAGCACGCATCTGTTGACGTACTTGAAGGAAAACGGGATAACCTTGCAACAAACGGCTCCCTATAGTCCGCAGCAGAACGGGACTGCTGAGCGGAAGAACCGTTCTCTAATGGAGATGATGCGGTGCCTGTTCTCCGAAGGCCGCATGGACAGAAAATACTGGGGGGAGGCAGTCATGACTGCGAACTATTTGTTGAACCGTCTCCCATCTGCCTCCATTGAACGTACTCCTTTTGAACTGTGGCATGGATCAAAGCCCTCGTATGGTCATTTGCGCGTATTCGGTTCACATGCTTTCGTCCATGTGCCGGACCAAAAGCGCCAGAAGCTGGACAAGAAGGCTGTTCGTTTGATATTCGTGGGATACGAGGAGAACCGGAAGGCCTATCGTTTCCTCGAGGAATCAACGAATCGAATCATCGTGAGCCGAGATGCTGTGTTCCTGGAATCGGAAATGAAGACGCAGGAGGCGGTTCGTGACATCGATGTTTCGGGTCAACGTGGAGTGGTGGTGAATCTCGAAAGTGGTGGTGAATCTCCAAAGAAGGTCGACTGCCAACTTGAGGAGCAGCAGGAACAGGGCGGTGCTGGACATGAATTTCCTGATGTGAATGATGGTTACGAAAATGCAGCGTTGCCTGAAATGAACGAAAGTGATTATGATAGTGCTTCTGAAATGCTGGGTGATTCAAACAGTGAATCGTTGTTCAGAGGATTTCCGGAGGAAGAGTGTCGGCGACGATCGAATCGTACGACGAAAGGAGTTCCGCCGAAAAGATTCGGCGAACAAGCAAAGGTTGTTCGAGCAGAGGATGAACCCGAACCCAGGAATTTGAGAGAGGTGAAAATGTCGCAGAACTCAGGAGCTTGGCAAGCCGCTATGAAATCGGAACTGAAAAGTCATTTTGAAAATGGAACGTGGGAGCTAGTGCCATTGCCCGTAGGCCGGAAGGCAGTCGGAAGTCGATGGGTTTTTAAGTTGAAGAAGGATGCAGCAGGGAACGTGATCAGACATAAAGCGAGACTTGTAGCACAGGGCTACTCTCAGCAGTATGAAATTGATTTCGATGAGGTGTTTGCTCCAGTAACAAACCAAACGACGTTCCGTGCACTTCTTGCTATAGCCAGTCGGGAAGGAATCGTTTTGAAGCATCTGGACGTCAAAACAGCTTACCTCCATGGTGAGCTTGAGGAAGAAGTATACATGCGACAACCGCCGGGATTCGAGGAACCTGGACGAGAACATCTTGTGTGCCGACTGAGAAAAAGCATATACGGCCTCAAGCAGTCGGCAAGGTGTTGGAACCGCAAGTTGCATGAGGCCTTGACTAGGATGAAATTCCAGCAGAGTCAATCGGATCCCTGCCTCTACACTAAAATCGTTGACGGAAACATGGTGTACGTTTTAATCTATGTTGACGACATAGTGGTGGGCTGCAAGAACGAGTCTGAATCCATAAAAGTGTATGAGTATCTGAAGAAAACATTCGATATTGCATTCCTTGGAGACCTCACTTATTCCTTGGGGATGCAGATCGACAGAAAAGATGGAAAGTATAGTCTCAGTCTAAGTGGCTATATTGACCATGTGGCAAATCGTTTTGGGATGAAGGATTCGAAACCGGCGAAGACACCTATGGACAGTGGTTATTTGAAGTTGACTGACTATGGAAAACCGTTAGAAGACTCCACTGTGTACCGTAGCTTGATAGGAGCTTTGCTGTATATCGCTGTACACGCCAGACCTGACATCTCCGTAAGTACATCCATATTGGGACGCAGAGTAAGTTGTCCATCAGATACCGATTGGACCGCAGCAAAAAGAATTGTCCGCTACCTGCTAGGAACGAGAGATTGGAAACTGGAATTCACCGGAACAGAAGAGGGCCTTCTTGGATTTTGTGATGCTGATTGGGCAGGCGATCAGGAATCTCGGAAGTCTACTACCGGCTACTGTTTCCTATTGGCAGGAGCAGCTATATCTTGGGTTAGTCGTCGGCAACCATCAGTGACTCTATCGTCAATGGAGGCCGAGTAAATATATGGCACTGAGTGAAGCGTGCCAAGAAGTAATATGGCTACGAAGGCTGTTACTCGAAATGGGATGCGCGCAGAAGAAGCCAACTTTGATCAACGAGGACAATCAGAGTTGTATTGCATTTGTTCGTTCAGAAAGGTCAACCAAGAGATCGAAACACATTGAAACCCGTGAACATTTTGTCAAGGATTTGTGCCAACGAAACGAACTCCAGCTAGTATATTGTCCTACAGAAGAAATGACGGCGGATATCTTAACGAAGCCACTATGCGTCGTGAAGCAACGAAAGTTCGCCAGCAAGATCGGTATGAGTGTTACTCACTGAGGAGGAGTGTTGGTGCAAGCAGTGAGCACCCCTCGTCGACCGCATCCAATGAACTGAAACGGGAGCAAAGCAGCGCAGCCAACATAACAAAACGAGAGAGGAAGTAACTCGCATCACCGCCGACGCGACGCGAGTACAGTTTTGAGTTTTTTCATTCGTGAACTAAAGTTCGAAGTGTTAACATCGTTTCGCTTAAATAAAGTTATCGTTTTCTTTGAAACTCTGTTTTCCGATTAATTCTCGATTGACGGCCACCTAATCAACACTTCCGGCCCCTGACCTCCAAGAGATTGAGGAGGGGGTTGGCCGGTTGAAAAACAACAAAGCCGCTGGAGCAGATCAACTACCAAGCGAGCTTTTAAAATACGGTGGAGAAGCACTGCACAGTGGGAAAAAATAGGCATAAAACGCGAATAAATTCAATATCGCTGCTCGGAGTGGATGGATTTGAATGAATTTTTGACACAAGCTGCAAAAATCTCTACAGTTTCAGATAAGAAGGGTGTCATTCGCCGCACGTTGCTGGAAATCAGTGTATTGAGCTCGTTTTACCCCACTCTCTCTCAAACACATCTTTTTGAGTAAATTCTCATCTATTCCCGACTGGCGCGCAAAATAAATGACTCATTTAACTCATATCTGTGTAAAAACTTCCATAGTATCGGCAATTTGACATAAGGTTGGTCCTGCTCTTATCAATTTCGTTCCACTCCGGGTGGAGATGCATGAGAAATTCTAAAGAAATAGGGGTCATCGGGGTTAACTGAAGATATTTTAATTTTTGAGGCCGTGCGGTGAGCCAAAACAGCTCCATTCGATACTACGGAAGTTTTTACACAAGCACGAATTAAATAAATCATGCATTTTACACTTAACGATTTTTCTAAAAAGGTAAAAATGAGAGAGAGTGAGGTAAAACGGGCCCTGTATACTGATTTCAAGCATCGAGCGGCGAATGACACTCTTCTTTTCTGAAACTGTAGAGATTTTTGCAGCTTGTGTCAAACTGACCCGAAATCCAAATTTTCATGAATTTTGGTGTCCGGGAACCTATTTAAAAATCAATTTAAAGTTTGTATGGGAGCGATTTGTCGAATCACCCCTCATCGCAGTTTGTACTGGGCGGAGCTGTCAAACAGTTGCCCAGCTGTCAAAAGGTGATTTCAAAAAATCTCTTTGGAATTGATTTAAGGTACCAAAACAATGTTCTAAAAATCTGAAAAAGTCATAGTGACTCAGAAAAAGGTGCTCTTTTGTATAAAACCAAAAAATCAATACATTTTTCATAATTTAAAAACCCAATTCCAGAAAATATTATTTTATTTCCGTTTCATTAAAACAATCTCGGAAGGGACCATAATGAGTTAACTTACCTTTCCACGCAAGTTATCAACAACAACGATCAGCCGGTGAGCGAGCGTCGATGTTTGTTTTGGTCGCAGACAACCCAGGTAACCACTAAGCATTTGAATAAGCCGTGTATCAGCCCGTATTACGCATTTAAACTGCTTGCTGCCCTACATAAGCAGTTCGAATGCATAGCTGCCTTGTATGCTAACTCAAAAGCTGCTCAAAAGCTTTCGGCTGTTAATTAGCATTTCAACTGCTTGAAGTGGTTTCACTTGGGAGCATGCAGAATGCTTTTCAACTGCTCTTAAAATGCTTGGAGCAAAAAGGTTGGGAGATATGTTACGCATTTGGCAACACATTTTATCTCTTTCTTACAGAGCCTATGCTTCTGTTTACAAATTTGTGCATCTTATTTGTTTCTTCATTTTCCCCTACTCATCCAAAAGCACAAAAAACATTACTGCAGCTGGATTCGATTGGGAACTTGTCCATCAAAAAATCACCAATTATTAATCATTTCGTCGGAAAATATGTGCCGAGTAGGTGGATGCTTTGGTGGATCATAGGATTGTTTGAAAGAGGGAAGAAACAATCATATTCCACAGATATTTATAAGAAGGGATCGCAATGCTAGGGTAATTGTTCCCATCGTTGTGGTAGTACCTAATGTTGCGGTAGTGACAATTGAGCACTTTTTCGACTGAAATGTTACCAAAAGGCATTTTTAATAGATGTATTATGCTTAAATTATGAGATTGCACCATTTGTGTGCTTAAGATTTGCCCAAAAAACCTATTTAAAAAAATATTTTCCTTAAATTTTTTGCTGCTGTGTTCCTATTGTTGCGGTAGTGTTCCTAATGTTGCGGTATCCCATATGATTTCAATGGGATACCGCAACAATAGGAACCAAAATTAAAGTTTACCTCCATAATAGGAACAGTGTGCCTAATGTTGTGGTAAGCGATTTATGATCGAAAACAGAAAGAAACGATAGTTTTTATATTTTTCCAAGCAAATTTGGATAGAAAACTACCAACTAACGTTTTGCAACTTTTCATTAGATGGTACGATCATTGTTCTTAAAATGAATTTACCTTAATACCACAACGATGGGCACACTTACCCTATATCACAATGAAATATCTCAATGAAAGCAAGTTTTGGATGTTGAATCTGAAGCTGCTATCGAATCATTCTTTATATTGGCGATTAAATCAACGCACGCCACCGGGACAGCTTTAGCATCGTGGATCAGGAGCAACAGAATCCGAAGCAGATATGATTAATCAATCACCGGAGCGTAAGTTCAAATCTACATCACTACAAAAATCAGCAAAAAAGTACCACCTAGCACCGACTGGAATATGGAAGGACGATGAAGCGGGGAAGCAGGCTGAGAGAACGAGAAGCAGACGTCAATCTATTTTTGTTTTTTTTTTGCTCTACGAGGCGTTACGCTTCTTTGACATTTCGTCACGACGTTCCTGAAGGGATAGCACTAAGACAGCCCGTTATTTTGCCAAAACCTGCTGTGAGGTAGCACTATAGGCGCATATACGGCTAAATAGCATTGAACGTCTTGTCGTAAAGGCTACTATAATGCTGAAGGAATGCTATTTTAAATGCTTACTGGTTACTTGGGAATGGAAACGTGCTGCGTATAGCTTTGGCGCGCTACGACGTCGTCTGCTTTCTTGCTCCTGATTGGCTGCGCGCAACTGGAGTGGAGCTGCGCGTAACTGCCCGGCGCGCAAATTGCGCAACGAAAGAAAAACTATACAAAATAATCGCAATATTGTGTCAGTCCAATTTGGGGTGCAGTCAGCAATACTCATTATGAAACATGTGGAAACGGAACAGATTAAATTGCCGGTATCCTTAAAACTGTATTATGAAATCATAGACAAGCCCATATGAATTCATTATGTCACATTATGAAACTCATAATGTTCTCTCTAGATTTCAAATGAGACCTTATGAAACCATAGCGTGTGTTAATGAATTCATCAGAGCTTGATTATGGTTTCATAATGTTGTTTAATGATTTCTTGTTGCTGAATTATGAAGTTCAGTAGCCAAATTAAGAAAATCGTAGCGCTTAGCATGGAATTAGATTCTGGGTGGAATGATGCAATGCACGTATAAGTTGACTCTAGAGTGATTGCTTTACGCATGAGCTGAACCATTTTGAATCCGGAACTAGTTTATTTTTTGTTAATTGTTCAGTTTCATGGATGAAGCTTTCGCTCAAGAGTCAAACCTCTCCTAATTTTACGAAGATGGTTTACGGTAACTGTTCCGTACGAACCGCTGCATACTTGTGACAATGATGTCGCCGTGGTGCAAATTTAGTTCCTCACTTTTGGAAACTGAAACAGTTCATGAAGCACATTATGATTGTCTAACTATAGATGCATTGAAAAGGTTCATCAGTTCTATGAAAATCAGCATGGTCGTTACGAAAAATCATAGCTGCCCTATGAACATATTTTATTCATTTTTCACGCTGTTTCATAAAGTTTACTTTATGAAATTCGTATGTTCAGTTACTATGGGAACAGCGAACTTCCCCTTCGATTTTCTCCGTTCGTGGATTTTGTTTTATACGGTGTTTGGTAAAGTTAGGCTTGACTTCTTAACAGACTATAAACTCTCTAAAGGAACCTCTGAAGAAACTCCCAGAACGGATCCATTAAGGAATCTGGAGGAATCCACAGAAGACATACAGGGTGGAATCCCTAGCAGGAGTAACTGATGGTTGCAAGATTGCATTTTTTGGAATAATCGAAAGATGAAATCCCGGATATAAACTTTGTTAGAATCACCAGAAGGAAGTTCTTAGAGGAATAACTAGATGGACATTAGTGTGGGACTCGCTTGTATGAAAAAAATAAATCCTCGCTCCAGTCAACTTTTTAGATCCCATTTAGGCCCCATATGAACTGTACAAAATTTCAGCGCAATCGGTGAAACTATAATTTAGCGCAAGCGGTTCAAAGTTTGCATAGGATTTACTATGGGAAAAGTTACACTTTCAAACAAAAAATCCCAGAGGTCGCTCTTTGTCTCCTTAATTCAAATCGATCAATGCTTCTTGTAGAAATAACATTTATGAAACTTTCCTTCGAAGACCGCAAAACGATTGGATGCTTGTGGAAAAAGTTATTGATTTATTACCGATTAGTAATCCAACGAACGGCTTTTTGTTTTGTTTTATTAGCAGCACTGCTGCTGCCGTTGTTGCATGGGGTGGTGGGAGGCATCACCACCCCCAAAAACAGCAGCAGCCAAGGCAGCAGCTACAGTGCTGCTAATAAAACAAAACAAAAAGCCGTTCGTTCGATCACTAATCGGTAATAAATCAATAACTTTTTCCACAAGCATCCAATCGTTTTGCGGTCTTCGAAGGAAAGTTTGATAAATGATTTTTCTACAAGAAGCATTGATCGATTTGAATTAAGGGGACAAGGGGCGACCTCTGGGATTTTTTATCTGAAAGTGTAACTTTTCCCATAGTAAATC
This sequence comes from Aedes albopictus, assembly GCF_035046485.1. NCBI lineage: Eukaryota > Metazoa > Arthropoda > Insecta > Diptera > Culicidae > Aedes > Aedes albopictus. The sequence continues at coordinate 400,391,578 of NC_085137.1, forward strand.
CTATGAAAACTTTGAACCGCTTGCGCTAAATTATAGTTTCACCGATTGCGCTGAAATTTTGTACAGTTCATATGGGACCTAAATGGATTCAAAAAAGTCGACTGGAGCGAGGATTCGATGTTTGTCCCATACTAATGGACATCGTGGAGGAGTCCCCGGAAGGAACACAATCATGTGTGATTTATTCTAATTCATTGATAGATGCATTACCTCAAGATTAATGTTAAACTATAAATATCTAATATTTGAGGAAAAAATTGATATAACGATAAAACTTAGAGTGTTGACAAAAACGGCTTAATATGTTGACGAAACCAGATAGTGGCAAAAACGGAACAATCCTCACTGTTTACTACTCACCTCTGGTTCTTCATTTTTCACACGTCACTGATTTTCACTCTTCGCTCCAGACGGATTCACTTTTATTTTCATTCTTTTTTCAATGCTTACTACTGACTTCTCACTCACTCTCCACTGCTCACTCTTCATTTCTCTCTTCTCACTCCTTATTTAATCGCACTCCTCACACTTCAATTTTACTACCCATTCCTTTCAGACCACTACTTTTTTTTTATTGCTCACTCCTCACTGTTCATTTCTCACTGCTCCACACTTCTCGTTGCTCAGTCATCACTGTTCAATTTTAACTCTTCACTGCACACTAGGGTAATTGTTCCCATCGTTGTGGTAGTACCTAATGTTGCGGTAGTGACAATTGAGCACTTTTTCGACTGAAATGTTACCAAAAGGCATTTTTAATAGATGTATTATGCTTAAATTATGAGATTGCACCATTTGTGTGCTTAAGATATGCCCAAAAAACCTATTTAAAAAAATATTTTCCTTAAATTTTTTGCTGCTGTGTTCCTATTGTTGCGGTAGTGTTCCTAATGTTGCGGTATCCCATATGATTTCAATGGGATACCGCAACAATAGGAACCAAAATTAAAGTTTACCTCCATAATAGGAACAGTGTGCCTAATGTTGTGGTAAGCGATTTATGATCGAAAACAGAAAGAAACGATAGTTTTTATATTTTTCCAAGCAAATTTGGATAGAAAACTACCAACTAACGTTTTGCAACTTTTCATTAGATGATACGATCATTGTTCTTAAAATGAATTTACCTTAATACCACAACGATGGGCACACTTACCCTAATTACTTCCCACTCCTCTCTTTTCACTCCTTACTTTCACTTATCCCTCACTCTTCACTGTTCGCTCATCATTACTCACTCTTCATTTCTCACTTCACTGCCTGTTCCAGTTCTTTGATCACTCTTCACTGCTAATTTCTCACTGCTTCACGCTTCTCACTGTTCCTTCCTCCTACTTCTTACTCGCCACTTTACGCTCCTTACTTGTCACTTCTTACCTTACACTGCTCATTCTTCTCTATTCATTTCTCATCCTGAATTGTTCACATCTCACTCTTCACTGCTCATTCTTCTCATTGAACATTACTCACTTCTCACCCTTCATCATTTGTAGTATGTACGTATTAAAGTAAGAAAATCGTCATTTTTTCAGCCTCACATGCACCTGAAGATGTACATCTAATCAGATGCCGCAACGAAGTACCTGACGAGGAACACCCGAAACTGAAATTTGAAGCAATTCCGGACTTCGAACCTACGCCCAAGGTCACAGTATTCAGTCCCAAGAAAGAACCTGCACTTGATAGCCCCGTCGTGGACCGAAAGCCGGAAGTTTTCGAAGTCGATCAACCGTCTTTGAAGGAAGAATCGTTCCACGCGACAAACAAAAAGTGTTTGGATATCGACTTGTCCTCGTTGAAGTCTCTGATAGAAGAAGAACGACAGTTGATGGCGGCTGACGCCGCTTCTCGAAATGTCTCTCTGAGCCGTCTCAAATTCAAAAGCAAAATAAATCCATCGAACAACCGAGCCGCCGAAGATGAGCTCCAGACGGAGATATCCAAAGATAAGTTCACCCAAATGGAAATCATCGGACAGTTCAATCTGGGCTTCATAATCGCCCGTCTCGATCAGGACCTGTTCATTATCGATCAACATGCAACCGACGAGAAGTACAACTTCGAGGATCTCCAGCGAACGACGGTGCTGCAGAACCAGAAGCTAGTGGTTCCCCAGCAGCTGGAGCTGACGGCCGTCAACGAGATGATCCTGATGGACAATTTGGAGATTTTCGAAATGAATGGGTTCAAGTTTGAGATCGATGGCTCGGCGGAACCTACGCGGAAGATCAAACTGGTGGCCAAGCCGTTCAGCAAGAACTGGGAGTTTGGCAAGGAGGACATCGACGAGTTGATCTTTATGCTGCAGGATGCGCCGAATTCGGTGTGCAGACCGTCGCGGGTGCGAGCGATGTTCGCTTCCAGGGCGTGCCGCAAGTCGGTCATGATTGGCAAGGCGCTGTCCAAGGCCGAGATGCGACGGCTCGTGACCCACATGGGAGAGATTGAACAACCGTGGGTAGGTGTGAAATTGCTGAGCAATATTCTTACTTGACATACGAAATTCATCCTTACCACAACTGAATTCGTTTTGCAGAACTGTCCCCACGGTCGACCAACCATGCGACACCTCGTGAATCTCTCAATGATACAGCAGGGAGAAGTGATCGAACCGGAAGAAGACGAGTGAGCGTCACACAAGTAAGTTCCTTTGATAACTTTTATTTTTGATTCATATTAAATGTTACACAAACGGGACATGGCCATCATCCATCCGGAGAACAGAGAAAAGAATCTCCTTGCCACTGACCTACTCTATTATACACTGATCGTTCGGAACACGTTGAAACCGCTGTGGGCCGTCGAAAACAGAACGCCCTTCAGCTGCGGATGCCAGTGCAGTTCCTTGATTTCCGTTTGGCCCTGGTGGATGAACAGCAACTGCGGCGGTAGGTCCTTGAGCTGTGGGTCGACCCGTTCCTCTTCGTCGTCGCGTTCCACCGAAAGGTCCCACAGGGCGATCTGATCGTCGTCGCCTCCGGTAGCCAGGATGGTCGATTCCTTCGGGTGCCACTCGATGGTGGTAATGTGGTTGGTGTGGTGCTTGAACGTGGCCACGGTGGATTTCGACTTGAAGTTACGTAGGTCCCAGATGTGGAAGAAACCGTCGTCGCCACCTGTGAATAATGAAAAATATGCTTACTGAAAGTTCTTATAGTGAGCATGGTGTATTTATGTAACGAGTTGCAAAAAGTTTATTTTTTCAGCACGAGTCGTACATTTATCCAACGAGGCTTGCCGAGTTGGATAAATGCGAAGAGTGCTGAAAAAATCGAGTTTTGCAACGAGTTCCATACAACATTTTATGCAACGATTTTTTCATAATGCAACCCATTTGAGTTGCATAATGATCATAATGCAACTCAAATGAGTTGCATTATGAACATTATACAACTATTTTTCATTATGCAACTCATTTCAGTTGCATAATGAACCACTTCGGAAAAATTGGCTATTATGATATCAAAATGAGTTATATAGAATTTAAATTATAATACTGAATTGCATAAAGTATTTTATAGACAAATCATCTTTCAGGGCAAATAAAAGACGGGCTTGGTGGTCTAGTGGCTACCGCTTCTGATTCGTATACAGAAGATCATGGGTTCAATCCCTGGCCCGTCCCTTTCATCCTACTTTGTATCTTTCTATCCACTTTCTCTCTCTCTTCTCTACATATACAACTCATGTATATTCATATGTTCATAGCCATCGTTAGAACCAGGAACGAATTGAAATAAAAGTCGTTTCCCTCCCTTCCAACTTCCACTCACAGCACAGTGTATATATAACGCCTACAAGTTATGCAACCAAAGCGTGCTGTGCCGCTTAACCTTATTCACCTCATTCACCACACAATCTATCATCTTACGAACACTATAAATAACCCCCTATCCATGGATCGCATCACCGACCCAACGGTGACTCCCAGATCTCCCATCCTTTCCGTCTAACAAATACCCCAGTCCGTGCTGGTTGTGGGGATGCAGAGGTGATCTCGGTATTTAGTAGCAACAACCAGCACACTCTATCATTCCTTTCCCTTCCCAACTGACTATAAGGACGTGGCCGGCGCCGGTATTGATCCAAAATGTATGAGCTGCTGGAATTGCACTTTGAGAATAAGTGGAGTGTCCCAGCCCTTATTCATTTGGATCTCAGTGCAATTGGTACCAGCTCAGATCAATAACGGAGTAGCAACCATTGCACTAAGGGCCAGAATCGCAATCTAGCGGAACAAAATTAATTACTCCAAAACGAAGCATTTCCGACACATGGTGTCTTCGGCAAAGTTGCTTTACATCAGTAGGGGCATCTGTTGATAAGAACGTAGTAGTTCGCAACTCGTCCGCATAGGTGGCGCCACCATCTAACTTCTTTGTTTTACGTCCTAGAGTATTGGCGTCTTCGGCAAAGTTGTTCATTTTGGCAAAATAAACAACTCTTTCTCAGACGTCAAAATTCCACAGCCTACTGTTTTCGAGTTATTTTAAAAATAAAATACATTCAATGAAAAAACAGTTTTTTAAGCTTATTTTGACATTTTTACTAGAAACCATGTGAGTTTAATTTTTTTCCTAATTCAAATATGTCAAACCAAACACATTCTATGGAAATATATTCAATATTATCATTAAAAATTTAAAATTAAAATACAAATTCGAAAAAATAGTGTGAATTTCAAGCCTTAATATCTCACAAAGCGCAAAAAATCGCAACTCGAAATTTTCAGCAAATACGAAGCAATACTAGGTGAACACACTGTCAAAAATTTGGAGAGATATTTTTTGGTGTTTTTGAGATAATAGATTTTTAGTAACACCATAAATATAAGTAGTGCCAGCGTGTAACTTTTTACTGTTACACATTAGAGAGTTTATGTTTTCGAGAAAGTTGTTCATTTTGACTAAATAAACAATTGTTTCTTAGACGTCAAAAATCCACGGCCTACTGTTTTCGAATTATTGTATATAAACTAGATTTTATTGATAGAAATTGTCAATAAAACACATTTTGATGCAATAGTATGAACTATTTTTTATTGTTTTAATTTTTACGATACATAGTAGGTCTTGAAAATATCAGTTTCGTGGAGCTCCAGTTTCACAATCTCTAGAGATTGATAAACGTCCTTACCATCCAGGAACAAATCCACGAGCTCTCGGCAAGATATTTTGCGCTCTTAATTTTAAAATGATTGACAAAAAAGGTTAAGTTTAACATGCAAAAAATTAAAAGTTACCTTGAGCCATGCTGACAATAGTATACTGACATTTTCATGACCTACTATGTATCGTAAAAATTAAAACAAAAAAAAATAGTCCATACTATTGCATCAAAATGTGTTTTATTGACAATTTCTATCAATAAAATCTAGTTTATATACAATAATTCGAAAACAGTAGGCCGTGGAATTTTGACGTCTAAGAAATTTTATATCCTTCAAAAGAAGAATAATAAAGATGTTGACAAGTCCAAGGCTTGTGCAGTCTCTCCTGTGCGGTCCAATGACCACACGTATTTATACCACCATAGGTAGACATAATGAATCATACCTAGACATTTAGGTACTGTAATGAATAGTATTTCATGTAGGTAGATATCCTATGCACACAACCATTAGGTAGACACTACAGCCCTTTCCCCTTTAGAAATCTCAGAAAGTCATCACCAAATTAATAATAGCACAAATAAACTGAACTGAAATAATCTGTTCGCTAACAAAACTACAAAAACAAAAAGACGATCTCGTCATTTTAATATCGGCAACTTTACCAAAAAGTACAAATAACACAAATTCATTCACCAAAACATAACATACGACAATTCCGCCACAAAAGAACAATTTCGTTCACCACAAAAAATAACATTTCGTTATTACCAAAACAAAAGGACAATTTCGTCAATGCAACATCGGCCAAAACGAACATTCTGTTCACAACATAATGGCAACCCATAAAAGAACAATTCCGTTCTCCACAAAAATAACAATTTGTTATTACAACAACCTGAAAACCAAAAGGAAATAATTTCGGAATAACTCAAAAGAAATTTACACGTTCTTTGATCCTCGTCGCCACTTTTATATCCTTCAAAAGAAGAATAATAAAGATGTTGACAAGTCCAAGGCTTGTGCAGTCTCTCCTGTGCGGTCCAATGACCACACGTATTTATACCACCATAGGTAGACATAATGAATCATACCTAGACATTTAGGTACTGTAATGAATAGTATTTCATGTAGGTAGATATCCTATGCACACAACCATTAGGTAGACACTACAAGAAACAATTGTTTATTTAGTCAAAATGAACAACTTTCTCGAAGACATAAACTCTCTTATGTGTAACAGTAAAAAGTTACGCGCTGGTACTACTTATATTTATGGTGTTACTAAAAATCTATTATCTCAAAAACACCAAAAAATACCTCTCCAAATTTTTGACAGTGTGTTCACCTAGTATTGCTTCGTATTTGCTGAAAATTTCAAGTTGCGATTTTTTGCGCTTTGTGAGATATTAAGGCTTGAAATTCACACTATTTTTTCGAATTTGTATTTTAATTTTATATTTTTAATGATAATATTGAATGTATTTCCATAGAATGTGTTTGGTTTGACATATTTGCATTAGGAAAAAAATTAAACTCACATGGTTTCTAGTAAAAATGTCAAAATAAGCTTTAAAAACTGTTTTTTCATTGAATGTATTTTATTTTTAAAATAACTCGAAAACAGTAGGCTGTGGAATTTTGACGTCTGAGAAAGAGTTGTTTATTTTGCCAAAATGAACAACTTTGCCGAAGACGCCAATACTCTAGGACGTAAAACAAAGAAGTTAGATAGTGGCGCCACCTATGCGGATGATTTGCGAACTACTACGTTCTTAGCAATATTTATTTATTTATTTATTATTAATACATCAACAGACTTATTATCCCAATGATGGTTAGTACTTAAAAATAACAACAAAGCTCGGTCAAGTAGCAGTAAAAAATAATACATACAACAGAACAAAACAACTACAATACAATTCATTATACTATTCTGGAGGTGAGTTCTTCGATAAAATTACGGCGGATGGTTTGCCTGGGAAGATGGAAGTCAAAACCTGACGCTACTCTGTTAAAACAACGTTGCAGGCCAATCATTGCACTGTTTTGTCCAAAGAGAGTTCGTCGGAGCGGCAATCGTAACATGGCATTAGCCCGTAGCCTTCTGCTGCGAGCACTAATGTCGATCAGTGCAAGAATAGCAGGACAATCTATTCTCCCTTGCAGCAAATCTGCGATTATCATCGCTCTATTAACATCTCTGCGTGTTTGTAGCGTTTCGAGGTGTATCAATCGACATCTACTAAGATAGCTCGGCAATCGGTGAGGGTCACGCCAGGGAAGCCTGCGAAGTGCAAAACGGATGAAGCGACGCTGAACCGATTCAATCCTTTCTATGCCGTTCTGATAGTATGGAAGCCAGACAGCGGAACAATATTCTAGAGTCGAACGAACAAGCGAGCAATAGAGTGACTTAAGGCAGTAGACGTCGGTAAAGTCCTTGGCAATACGGAAGATGAATCCTAGAGTCCTAGAAGCCTTCGCAATAACATACGACAAATGGTGTTTGAAAGTCAGCTGAACGTCCAGAATTACACCTAAGTCTTTCACATGATCAGCTCGTTGAAGTTCTGTTCCGTGTAACTGATAGTTAAACAGGATTGGCTGTTTTCTCCGAGAGAACGAAATAACGGTGCATTTTTCGGGGTTAACTACCATACGATTCAAACTGCACCAGTTCGCGAAGGCATTCAAATCAGCTTGAAGCATCGTAGCATCACAGATAGAACGGATGCGCAGGAACATTTTCAAATCGTCTGCGAAGCTTAATCGTGGGCCTTTGATAACGTAGTTGACATCGTTGAAATACAGCAGGAAAATTAGGGGACCCAGATGACTCCCTTGAGGTATTCCAGAAGTAGCCTTGAAAGTTTCCGAGAAATGCCCATCAACTCCAACCGTCAGAAAGCGTTCTGTGAGGTAGGAGTAGAGCCAGCGTAGTGTCTGGCCGCCGATCCCAAGTCTCTCAAGTTTAGCGATCGTCACAGCATGATTAATCTTGTCAAATGCAGCGCTCAAATCCGTGTAGACCACATCAGTTTGGGCTTGTTCAGCCATGCTGTCCGTAATGTGAGATGTAAGCTTCAAGAGATTGGTGGTAGTGGATCTACCCGAGATGTAACCATGTTGATTTTCACTGATGTACGGCTTGCAATGAGATATCAGTGGTTCCATAACAATAAGCTCGAATAGTTTCGAGATGGCACAGAGAGATGATATTCCTCGGTAATTACTGACATCCTTTCGATCGCCTTTTTTGTGAACGGGAAACACGATAGCTTTCTTCCAGACTGACGGAAAAATTCCGCTAGTTAGGGACAAAGAAAACACCAACCGGATAGGGTCGACTAATTGGTCAATATGCGTTTTTAGGAAAGATGATGGAATACCGTCGGGCCCGGGATTGAACGATGATTTCAATTGCCTGGCTGCTCTCACAATCGTTGTATCATCAACACCAATCGTGGTTAGTACATCACCGTTCAGTGGAACATTACTAGCGGCAAGCATTATATGCTCTTCGGATAGAACCTCCTCACTGAACACGCTAGCAAATTTACTGGCGAAAAGACGACACACATCGTTCCTATCAGAGGCCACTCGACCTTCAAGCGTCATTGTGGAAGGCAACCCAGACTCCTTTCGTTGTTGATTCACATATCGCCAGAACGCTTTGGGTTTCGACTTCAGTTTTCGTTGGATGTGTAGCTGATATCTTCTGAAACAGCGCCTGCTAGTGTTCTTATATTCGTTGTTCACCCTCAAGTAATGGTCACGTAGAAGGAGCGTTCGGCGTTTGGAATACAGTCTAAGGGCTGCACGTTTTGTAGTCTTCATTCTGCGGAGCTCTTGAGTTTGCCAAGGTGGGCCACAGGAGGAATGATTTATTTTTGGTACATATCTTTCAATTGCATGTCCCATGATATGCGAAAGTGTTAGAGCAGCATTTTCCACATCGTTCAAATCCAGAACGTCAAGCCAGTCTATTGAACCAAGAAATTCAGCTATGTCTTGGTGGTTCGCCCGGTTGAAATCGTACGAGACCGAAGAAATGCTTTCCTGGATGTGTGCGTCATTATAGTTGAGAACGAGTGCAAGTGGAGGATGATGTGTAACAGTCTTAACCAAGGGGGACAGGGCAGCTGTTAACAACGGAGCCACATCTTTCGAACTGACGAAACAAAGATCCAAACAACGTCCATTTTCATTCATCACGTTGTTAACCTGCTGCAGCGTTGCAGTACTGTAACTGTCGATAAGACGGGTTGCACCAGCATGGAAGGTAGAACAGCTTGGGTCAGGATGAAGGAAACCGTCGCGGGACGACTTCCAACAAATACCGGAAAGGTTAAAATCTCCGATCACAATAATCTCATCAGTAGCAGTCGCTACATCAACCATATGCATAGTCGATAGGATATGTGCGTCAATTAAAGCGATATCGCGGGTGCGATCAGGAGGAACGTAAATTCCACACAAGTACACGTTGTGGTCTGATAGTTTGATTTGAACCCACACTTGCTCCACACTTGCCCAGGAGTCACTATCGATCGTTTTGGATTTTAGTTCCTTTTTTACCGCAACAAGAACACCGCCACCAATATTCTTAAGACTATTTCTAGGTCCACGGTCGCAACGGAACACCTCATACGAAGGCCCAAGCACTTGGCTGGACAGGGTACGGGAATCGAGCCAAGTTTCAGTCAAAACGATGATGTCATAGCAGTCGTCCGAAGTTGCCAACAAGTATCTATTGGCATCGGTGTTCATTCCTCCGGCGTTTTGATAATAAATTAGCAGATCTTTGGAAGTCCGTTGAAACCGCGAGGCAACTGCCTGGGTGGAACCGGTGGTTCGTCTCTCGGAATGTACAGTAACCGTGCGTACCGGTAAAACATTCTCGCCAATGAGACGGTGTTGACTTGGAGAAGATCGGCTAGAATCAATGGACGTCTCAGAAGAGAAATAGCTCGGATGTGCGGCGTACTTGCCTGAGGTTGAAGGTCGGAAGATCTCCTCTCCCTTCTCAAATGCAGGACCGGGACGACTGCTGGTCGCTGGCTGGAGGGGCTCGACTGCAATGAGAGGGATAGAGACTTCCTCAAGGCCTATGGCAAGTGTGCGTCCCGGTGTCCGGTTCTGCGAGGTTATCCGAGGGCCGCTTGTAGGGAATTGGCTGGAATTGTTGCACGAATCAGGGTGCGAAGGGCTTGAAAGAGTTGCATACTTGCCTGACGTTGGAGGTCGGAAGATCTCATCTCCCTTCTCAAATGCAGGACCGGGACGACTGCTGGTCGCTGGCTGGAGGGGCTCGACTGCAATGAGAGGGATAGAGACTTCCTCAAGGCCTATGGCAAGTGTGCGTCCCGGTGTCCGGTTCCGCGAGGCTATCCGAGGGCCACTTGCAGGAAATTGGCTGGAATTGTTGCATGAATCAGGGTGCGAAGGGCTTGAAAAAGTTGCGTACTTGCCTGAGGTTGGAGGTCGGAAGATCTCGTCTCCCTTCTCAAATGCAGGACCGGGACGACTGCTGGTCGCTGGCTGGAGGGGCTCGACTGCAATGAGAGGGATAGAGACTTCCTCAAGGCATATGGCAAGTGTGCGTCCCGGTGTCCGGTTCCGCGAGGCTATCCGAGGGCCGCTTGAAGGAAATTGGCTGGAATTGTTGCACGAATCAGGGTGCGAAGGGCTTGAAAGAGTTGCGTACTTGCCTGAGGTTGGAGGTCGGAAGATCTCGTCTCCCTTCTCAAATGCAGGACCGGGACGACTGCTGGTCGCTGGCTGGAGGGGCTCGACTGCATTGAGAGGGATAGAGACTTCCTCAAGGCCTGCGGCAGTTGTGCGTCCCGGTATGCTGGCTAGTATATTGCTTACTATTCCATTCCTACGACCTCGTCTGTCGGTATAATCAGCGGGTCGTCCGGTATATTGACAAGCTCTGGTCGCCAAAAATTTCCTCCCGACCTATTGTCGGAGAACTCTCTGTAGAGAACTCCCCTCGGCCATGTAGATGTCGAAAGGGCTTTGGTTTTCAATTCCATGTTCATCCCAATTTTGAATGAAATGAACGACAGAGTGTTCACATCTTTTCCTTTTGCGACAAGTCGAGTAACTTGGACATCATCTGAGCCTAAACGTTTCTTTGCTAGGGCACAAATTTGGTCAGCTGTAACATCCCTTGCGATCCGTGACAAATACAGCCAAAACTTTGGTTGCGCCGGAGGAACTGTAATAATATCCATTGATGGGGAGGGAGTACTGCCAGTCCCGAGTAACAGCGGTTGAGGTCGTTTCGGTACTCCATCGTCAGCAGCACTGAACAACCGTCGGCTTCGGGTTAACCGAGGATTGATACCGACACGTTTGGAAGACTTCGGAGTAAACGAGCTAGAGTTGATCAACCTCGCAAAACTAGTTCTTATCTCTTCCTTAAGTTCCACCATGATCTCGGATTTCAAGTCTTGCATAATACCGCTATGCGAATTTAATGCTTGGCTTTGACCAGTTTCATACGCAGCACAGATGATGTTACGCACGCGCATGTCCTCCATCAGCGACGTACATGATGGGCAATACCAGAAAACTTGGGGATTTTTCATCACCTCTTCAAACACTTCGGCAGAAATACCGCAGCATCCGGGGTGAAATACCGCTTTGCAAATACCGCGACATACGACTTTCACATCGTCGATATCACCGGCGCACGAACCGCACACGAGAGACATAATGCAACGATTCACGATTCTAATCGTCAAATAACACAACCACGGTGGAGTTAGTCTAATATGTGAAACCGGTGGAGATGCTCTAACACGTGAAACTACGGTAGCCCGAAAAGTGCAGCAAGGCGACACTGAATGTTCGCAGCGAAAAAGAGTGCGTTGTCTCGAAAAAGTGTTTGTTGATGAATTGTAATTTCACAATATTATCACACACTAGACGCGATCGCCCATCAAACATATATGCAACCACCAATTAACAACAAACAGGTAATATTTATAACACGATTCAGTCGAATTTACACAAGGAAAATTGAAAAATTAACACCGGCGAAAAACGTAAACAAGTGCTATGTCCACAGACAAACATTCCCCAGCTGATGTCAAGCAACTTTGCCGAAGATACCATGTTTCGGAAATGCTTCGTTTTGGAGTAATTAATTTTGTTCCGCTAGATTGCGATTCTGGCCCTTAGTGCATTGACATGTATAGTCAGATTTGATCGTTTGATCGTTGATCGAAATCTCATCTTTCAGGGCAAATAAATTTCCGCAAAATTCATCGTATAGTTTACATTATCACGATCTGGTAAACATGTTTCTACAGATAAGCAGACGTGGTACTGGTAAAATTTATATCAACCACGCTTTTAACGATCATTTTAAATCTTCATAGTTGTGTCCATAACAACCAGAGGCAAGTGCATGTTTTTTTTTGCGTTTAACGTTTCACACTAGCGCCTTCTATTGATTTTATTGCACAACGCAGTGTCTCGTGCAACATCTTCACCAGATTATGGTAGTGTGAGATGGGCAATAGATTTTTACGAAAATTGTAGCCTTGTAGCAACAAACACCAAGTAAGGTGCTGGCGCATTGTCGACTTCCTACCAGGCCTTTCTCTTTGTATTTGGACGGCGAGACAGGTCCGACACCACACCTTCTTCCAAGAGCGCTCAGAGACTGCAAGTATTAAGAACTGATACCCCGTGCACCGTGATTTGATCTTCTCGCAAGTAACACCCTATTTACTAGCACACAGAAGGACTTGTTGACATGGGGCCTCAACCAGTACCGGACCTTGCCGGGGACCCCTTTCAATGCACGGGCACTGATCCAACCTAGTAGATCGACGTCACGATAGCGACACTACCATAATGTTCTCCCCGCGGCCACTTGTTCGATAAAAGGTTCGAGTTTAACCGCAGGGCACCGGTATGACCTGCGTAGACGACTCCGAACCCTTGGACCACCTCTTGACTTGCACATGAACTAGCCACTTCTCAAATCTAACCCGCCACCTCCTTTGTAGCTCCAGGACGATTTGGACGATAGCCGATAAAAGGTCGTCTTAACATAATCTATGGACAAGAGTACAAGACTGTTCGGAGCTGTTCGGGAACCAACGCGCCAATATATGTTGGACACTTACGGCAAAAACAAACGGAAGTGTTCAAAATATATTGTGGTACCGCTGAGTTCAAAATATGTCCTCTACGCTCCAGTGCGAACTATTTGTTAGATCAGGACTACAAAAAAGGAACGGTGATGATCAACTCCGCTCCGTTCCGGTAAAATGTACTTTTAGTATCGACATTAGCCAGATCGACATCTAACAGAATCTGAACGCGCTGGTTCGTGAAACCGCTTCCCTATTCCACGGCCCAGACATTCAAGTCACTCGCTATTACCACTGGGTTTCGTCCTGTCAGCTGTGCTGTAATACAGTAGGTAGCTCAGCATCTACATGAACTGTTTTATCGACTTCTATCAGTTAAGATGCTGACACACACTGGCGTTAGTCCAGTTCAATGTAAACATTGCAACCCTGATGAAAGATGCCGAGCTTAGTGCGTTGAAATTTAAACGTTCTGAGCCTGGAAGCGCACAGTTGAGTTGCTAACTTGGCAAATGTTGAAGACATCAAGCTGTAGCATCGTCGCCTCGGCCATCTAGTCAAGGAAGCATGACGGCGCTAGTTCTAGAAGTTCTTTCAGCTGATGTGCATACCACAGAAACTGAACTTTTGCGGAGTCTGTGTCCTCGGTAAGCATTGCAGAGATCCTTTCAACGGCTCGCGGAAAAGAGCAACAAGATCACTTCAACGGGTTCATTCGGACGTGCGCGGACCAATAGAAACGATATGCTGGGACAGTAGCCGTTATTTTGTATCTTTCATTGACGATTATAACTACGCCGCTGTATACCTGATCAAGAATAAAGTGTGATGTTTTTGCGAAATTGCAGCGGCACACGACGTGGCAACCTCGAAGCTAACGATTGACCAGGGAAACGAATATTGCTCTGGAAGTCAACGCAAATTCTATGCAGCCAAAGGAACACTACAGATCGAATAAACGATTGTCTATTCCCCGTAACAAAAAGAAATAGCGGAGCGCAATTTAATCAGACATTGGTGGAGAAGGTACATACATAGCTTCCGATTTCAAGGTTCTGAAGTCACTCTGGGGGAAGATGTTTTGACGAGCGTGTGCATTACGAATCGGAGTCCGACTGCAGCAATTCCAGGGAATCTGAGCCCCGCTAAATCGTGGTATGAAGAGAAACCTTGACTGCAGAAGTTAAGAATTTTCGCCTGTCAAGCTTTCGCGTGGATTCCCGCTCTGTCGATAGTCGCATATACGTGCCACATGGGTACATGCTATGGAACAAATCGACCAGACGAATTGTTATTGCTCGGGATGTCAATGAGAAGTACTTCCCGTATGCTGAAGATCGTGAAAAATCTGGATTGGTGCCCCAGTAAACGAGGATGGTGGATGACGTGTGTGAGATTCAGTATTTTCTGGCGTTGAGGACTGTAGAGAGAGCGAATCCGCGATGATTCGCGGCAATATGGTATTTTCTCCAACAGTGGACCCCTCTTATTTTTTTTCTAAATTTCCTGCTCAAATCTGTTTCTCCCGATCTGTTTCTCTGGACCCCAACAACCCAATAATGAACCCCCCCGGGGATCCACTATAGGATAATTTAAGCCAGATTTGAAATGATTATTTTATGAGAAGTATAAGGTGTTTTTTGTTGGTTTTTGTGTACAATACATATGTATGAAAGACATAGAATCTGTTGCGCAATTATTGATAAAGACAATGCAATTAGATTTTCATATTGCTTTCACGACCAGAGCAATTTCCAGCTACTAAGCGGCATACTATTGGTGAATATAAATACCCTATCTCTTCGTGACACCGTTTGTTACCGACGTAGAAGTTACTGTAGAAATCATACTCGAAATAATGTGAATACGAGTGGATACACTTCGGTTCAGAGCTTTCAGGTTAATTTAAATTTTAATATTTTTTCTCAAATAAATGTAATGTAAAAACTTCTTTAGGAACTCGTTCTTAAAATCCTTCAAGAATTCTTCCTAAATGTATTTCAGGAGTTCATCCCAAGGATCCAATCCAACTCGTCTTAAATGTGAGTTGTAAATTCCAGTAGAATTCGGTCTATAACTTCCTCCAAGAAACTCCAGGAAGAATCGAGCAATTCCTTAAGCTTCCTCTGCAAAGTTCCATAAATTTGTTTTAAATAATATACTGCCCCCACACGCATAACAGTCCCATTTCACTTTTCATCACTTTAACGTTATGAATAGTCATCATTTTCGATGTACTTCCAAAAAAAATGAAAAAAATACGAATATTTATGTCATTGTGAAAAAAATTCCAAGTCATGAGCGTCCCATATCAAAAGTACCCGCATAACTGTCCCATCATGGATTTTTGTGTCACGTAACACAAAGCTGAACAACTTTGTAGTGATTCTAATATTTTTCACAGTTATATATTCTCGTGCAAAGCAATCTGTAAAAGTTTCGAGATGATCGAAATATTTTTCAAATTTTAACGATTTTTCAAAGTTTTATATGAAAACAAGTTTTCAAACTTCAAATGCCGTTTCCTACTTTTTCACAAATGGGACTGTTATGCGAGTGGGGACAGTATAGTAGACGTTCGATAAGTGCAACAACTGAAAACGTCAAATTGCTGTCACTTGGTTTCGAACGCAGTCAAAATCTTTTCAGCAACACCACAATGTAACTAAAAGTGCATCGGGATCCTGCTGTCATTTTGTGTCCGACGGATGGCCGTGCGATAACTGCAAAATTGTTGCACTTACCGGACTTGCAGTTAAAAAGCATTTGAACGAGTGAACGTCTACTGTACCTACAAACGAATGTTTCGCCCAGAAATCCCTCCAAATGTTCCTTCAGGAAATAAATTAACCCTTACGTGGCCGGCAGGGTACCCGGGTACCCAGCACCCATTTAAAATACACGGTGTAGAAAAAAGCAAAAAGTTTGCGGGCCACATAACGGTTAAATGGCCCTGGGACAATTCCTCAAGAAAATTTTCATCAGCAAGACTTTCAAGAGCTCTTCTATGAAATCTTTCGGTATCTGCTTTATCCCGGTCTTTCTCTGCAAGTTTCAGAGAGCCAAGTACATAATTCCTGCACTTGAAATCCTTTTAAAAAAGTTCTTTCATGAATCCTGTTAGGCTTTTAAGTTTTTTTTTCATTAATTTCTCTAAATTTCATCTAGACATTCTTTTAGGAGTTTCGTCAGCAAGTTTTCCAAGAGTTCATGAAGGATATTTTAGGCATCTTTGGATCAAGGATTTTTTCTTTCGGAATCCCACCAGCAGTTTTGTTCAGGAATTGATCCAGCCATTCTTTTAGGAATTCCTCCAGAAGTTCCTGCAGTACTCAATAGCCCACAAAATCCTGTAAGAGCACTTGAAGAAATTCCAGAAAGGAATCTTTACAGGGGCAATGAATTCCTTGAGAAACTGCTGGGAAAACATCCGGAGAAGTTCTTGAAGAATCTTTCAGGCGCAGTGATTTCCAAACATTACTAAACCAACTTTTAAATTCTATTTACGGAAAGCCTGTCTTCTTTTTAGTAAAAAAAACTAGAGTCGCTTCACGGCATAATTTAAAATCTTTCTTAAAGTCTTCGTATATTTTATGAAAAACATGAATTTTTGTTAAGACTATGAAATTGTTTTTAGAGTATTTCCGATTTTCACCATTAGTTTATACCTATATCAAAGCAAATAGTTCAAGAACCTATTTAACCATTATGTATCCAAAAAATGTTTTGCTTTTTAAATGGGCGCTGGGTACCCGGGTACCCTGTCGGTCAAATAAGGGTTAAACTTCTTTCCAAAATAATTGCTATAAGTGTCCCGGTCTTCCCGCTGTCACAAGCTTTTCAAAACGACATTTTTGGCTAACTTCGCTATTGTAGAACACTTAAGCGATAGGCAAATGACCAGCCCAAATGTGTTGATCAACCGAAATTAGACCCCGGATGTCTCTGCTGTTACTCAATGCTATTGATATAGGCGTGCCATTGGCGTGCAAATGACCCAGCTACTCTAACAGGATATAAACAATCCCTTCATGTGTCCAAGTTTGCTGAAATTTGCCACACTACTTTACTTAAAATCTTAAAAGGCCATGATACATTCTAATTCCAACTTACCACTAGCTATCAGCGGTTCGTTCCTGTTCCAACTGATCACGTTGACGTCACTTTCGTGAGCATTGTCCGCCGTCAGCATACAGGCCTTGGAAGGTGCCGCCCGACAATCCCAAATGCGAATCGATTTGTCAACCGAGCAAGTCGCCAGCACATTAGCTTCGTTCGGGCTCCACTGTATATCCTCCACCGAATCCGTATGCCCAATCAGTGGCCGCTGATCCACGGTCCAGGATCCCTTATCGTTCGGGCGCCAAATGTGAATATCTCGGCGACAGTCCCCGGTCGCTAACATTCCACGAGTCGTGGTACACCAATCAATGGCGAACCCTTCCTTCTGGTGACCGGAAAAGGTGAAATCCGGCTTCACTCCGTCCCCGACCTTGTTGTTTTCGTATGTCTTACAGGCCTGCTCATCGTCCACGGCAGCCAGCTGATCGTTGATGTTGTAAATGTTAACCCGTCCCATTTCGCTCCAGGTGGCCACATAGTGCGTGTTATTGAACGTTGTAGCGCGAATCCGGTTCACACATCCGGCGTGTTTAATCAGCGCGCAGTTCATGTGCGGTCGCTTATCCTCATGCTCATCTTCATCGTCGCTCAACTCCGAGTCCGAATCATCCCCATCATCGTCGTTTTTCCGCTCCTTCGATGTTCTATGCAGGTTGGACATCTTCATCACGATCACGCTGTTGACGTGTGTCCTAGCAGCCTGGGTTCCAGCCACCATAAATGCCGTCAGTGGGAACGTTTCCCGATCATCTCCCAGAGGATCCGAAATCAGATCGAAGCTCAAACACGGCGCACCGGTATGTGCCTGGTGAAGCATAACGTACGCCGACTCATCGCAAACCAACTCCTCGTCGTTGTTCAGCTTCCTACCGGGCAAATAAACCTGGCCATTCGCTTCATTCTCCATGGCATCGTCCTCCTGCTCGTTGTCATCGTCATCGCCATCGCTCTCGCCGGCTATGATGGCATCCTCGATGTTCTGGTCCTCGGCCACTTCCATACGTTCCTCGTCTTTGGACGACATTCTGACGACGGATTCCTTCACAGTACTTGCACAAAATCAGTTTTTAATGTTCACGAAATCGTCACGAAAACGGTTTGAATTTCACGCACCACCCGCACAACTCATCCGACGAAAATCACGCGCACATGTTTTCTGGCTGCGGTGTCGCGTTTTGACGTTCCTTTTGTGATGCAACATCGTAAACATTGCGACAGTGGCGCCGTCAAGGTGTCACTGTCGGAAACTATGCAAAGGGGAATGATGGGCGAGACGGGCATGGAAGGATCATTACACCACAGACAAACAGACGTAACCACGCCATTGACACGCCTACACGGAGAAACTGAAAAACTCAAAATTAGGTACTTTTAAACTCAATTTTGAGTTCTTTTTCGTCTCCCTTTTCATGCGCTCTTTCTAATGTTGTCAGAGAGTGAAGAGAGCAACAGCCCAACTTTTGCAGTTCAGTGCGTCAAGCCAAAACTGAGTTTCTAGCACAGTACTCAAATTTGAGTGAATACAACCTAGTCAAAATTTCGGTTGGGTGAAAAAAACCTAAAATTAGGTATTCCTTTCACATGGAAGCAAGCGGGAACAACCCAACAAACACATCGATTCCATCAACTCAAAAGTGGCTTGACGCACGCAACCCCGAAGTTGAGTGGAAAGAACTCACTTTTGGGTAGTTTCGTCTCTCCGTGTATACCTATAGCATGAAGTGACAGTAGTGACATCAGGGGCCCACTTTCGTTTGACCAGCACATTTTGGGGGGTCTGGTACGTTTGGCATAAGGCCGTTTGGCATAATGCCGTTTGGCATAAGGACGTTTGGCATAAAGGACACTTGGCATAAAAGACGTTTGGCATAATGGACATTTGGCATAAAATACGTTTGGCATAAACTGATTTCAGTAAAAAATGAACTACATCGTCATAGAAGGAAAAGTATTCTAAAGAAGGATAATACATTCTAAAGAAGGATAATACAATGCATTATTTTTTCTGGATATAATTTGTATTTGTATTTGTATTGACCTCGCAGCACCAAATCGGAGTTCGCCAGTTGCACTAGAGAAGCGAAGTTTTCAGCGAAGTTTCTGTCATTCCTCATCCGACCCGACATGCATCCCTGATGTTTTCGTTTTCAGTCCGACGCCGTGTCGACAATCACGACTTTATCCTACCTGGGCGTCTGTCAGTGCGAGCGCGCCAAAATTTTCGTGAGTGAGCATGGGTGTTGGTGGTTAAGGTGAAACGGTACGCTAACCGCTATTAATTAGAAAAATTGTTTCGGTTATGTCGATCGGCTTTTTTTTTGCGAAAACGCAAACTGAAAAGTATTAATTTATTAAAAATAGTAAGCGCACGGGTACAATAGGTTAGCAAGTTCGGAATTTTGTGTGAAATTAGTTTTTGTTTTCACCATGGAAAAATGCTTCTGACTACCATGGTGAGTTCGTCTCATTTCCCCTTAAGTTCGCTAGTAATGTAGTGAAGTTTGAGCGATGCTCATTTTTCGGTTTTCTTCCAAATCCACAATATTTGAACCTAACTTCCATCGGACTCCATTGAGTCTACATGAAATGCAAACAAGGATGATTTGCTGGAAAGGCGCTGTCCATAAACTACGTAGACTCAATTTTGGCAATCTCAGAACCCCCCTCCCCCCTCGTAGACTTTCGTCCATACAAAATTTTCGAAATTTGTAAGGACCGTAGACTTTGGCCAGACCCCCCCCCCGTCCCCCCTCAGAGTCTACGTAGTTTATGGACAGCCCCAAAGAACCATTGCCGGAATCTAAATTGCGTGTATCGATAAAGAACAGCCTATATACAAAAGAAGGAACATTCCCTTTCCGGAAAAAAAAATCAAATTTATAGAAGCAAAAGGTTATTTCGAAAATAAAAGATCCAATATAATGCACCACTAACAAGTTTGCCTTCTTTCCATTGAAAGCTGTTCTTTAATTTTTCTCCAGAGGGAAAATATATTTCACATATTCTTTATGCTAAACGTCCTTTATGCCAAACGTCCCTTATGCCAAATGTCCTTTATGCCAAACGTACTTTATGCCAAATGTCCTTTATGCCAAATGTCCTTTATGCCAAACGTCCTTATGCCAAATGTCCTTATGCCAAACGGCCTTATGCCAAACGTACCGGACCCCATTTTGGGACCGTTTTAACAAAAGAGATGTTGACAACAATGCCTGTCAGTAGGTTGAACACCTTGAACGATTTTCATTGAAATCCATCGCCCAGTTCACACTACCATCATCTGGTGGAAAAGTTGCACGCATCACTGTGTCACAGACAAACAGACGTAACACCTTGAACGATTTTCATGGAAATCCATCGCCCAGTTCACACTACCATCACCTGGTGAAAAAGTTGCACGAATCACTGTGTTGAGCAATATCGTCAACAGAAGGCGCTAGTGTGAAACGTCAAACGCATAGAAAAACCACAGACAAACAGACGTAACACCTTGAACGATTTTCATGGAAATCCATCGCCCAGTTCACACTACCATCACCTGGTGGAAAAGTTGCACGAATCACTGTGTTGTGCAATATCGTCAACAGAAGGCGCTAGTGTGAAACGTCAAACGCATAGAAAAACGATGCGCGCGCCTCTGGTTGTGAAAGCCACAACTATGAAAATTTAAAAAGATCGTTAAGGACAGACTTGTTAGAATCCCAATATGGCCGCCACAATGGCCGACTTTGGTACCTACTCACGATTTCCAGGGCACAATTCTCTTCGTAAACAAAACCAGCGCACCTGATCTTCTTATTTTAAGCTTATTACAAGTGAGCAAGAACAGAATAATAAAATGCTTTGTTGTGTAAAGCTTGCATCTTGAGATTTGTGCGCTTGAAGTTTTGATGCACTATTGAAGCGGGATGTCAAGACGTTTGTCCTTAAAAGCATGGTTGATGGAAATTTCGAAAGTGTTACGTCTGTTTGTCTGTGGGGAAAATATCGTTGGGTCAGGAACTATTCATCTTCCTTCGAATAGCTGATTAATCCCAAGCATGCTATTTTATCCGAACTTTTGGTTGCTTGGGTATCTAGATAAGTTTTATATTCAACACCGACAACAGCGTGGGAACTTTGCGCGGGATAGCAGCGTCACCACGATATTGTCACATGTGTTGCTCTTTCAAATGACCGTTAAATTCCTTAAATACACAGTTTCGGAGTTGGACTTGGATGTCTGTTCTCTGTGCTACAACTAAGAACTTTCAGTTAACATTCGTATCAAAATTCTTTCCCGCAACATAGGGAGTAACCCTGTATACAGAATCAATCATGTGTAAACCAGTGTAAGTCTCTATAAGGCCTGAAGAGACGGGAATTCTGAGCATCCCTAGATTGGCTAGTCGGGCTCTGTAGTCTGTGTGGCAAGTCATCGTAAAGTCTACTATCGCTCTTGAAACGTGGTATTCATTCATACGTATGGAAACTGCCTGCTATTCAAGACGTGGTTGGAAAAGGCCGGAGCCCGGCTAGTTTAATAGTTTAGTCACAGACAAACAGACGTAACAGCTTGAACGATTTTCATGGAAGTCCATCGCTCAGTTCACACAACCATCACCTGGTGGAAAAGTTGCACGAATCACTGTGTTGTGCGATATCGTCAACAGAAGGCGCTAGTGTGAAACGTCAAACGCATAGAAAAACGATGCGCGCGCCTCTGGTTGTGAAAGCCACAACTATGAAAATTTAAAAAGATCGTTAAAAGCGTGGTTGATGGAAATTTCGCAAGTGTTACGTCTGTTTGTCTGTGGTTCAGTTTTGAGCCATAAGTCTGGATTTGGTTCACATTGTCCCTAAATAGTTGAAGGTAACAAGACATTCATAGAAATGAATTAATGAGACATTCGGCGAGGAATGAATCATCAGCTCGCTTCACTCTACGACGCACCTAACATTCGGTGGCAAAAGCTGGAACGATACGATGGGCAGCGTATGTTGTGAGAATGCCGGACAAGAACCCCGCAAAGCTGGACGACCTTGAAGGCAGCGCGCAAGGTAGGCGGACCAGGTGCCGAACGATCTGGCAAATACATATGCACGAACCGAGTGTCGTGGCGTAGAATGCGTAGAATTGTTGATTCAGTTCAGATTTATTATGATTGTAATGTAATGCTACATTAATGAATGAATGCTCTTGAACTGCAAGTCATCGTAACAGCTAAATTTTTAATTTGTTAAAAATGGTGGAAAAATACCTATGCTATGAATAAATTTTATTATCATTTCACTTCATAATACACTTCAAATAATACTTGCTTGTGAAATTAAACACATACATAATTACAACCTAATCTAAAGTACGATCGAGTGGAGGAGTACATCAAACAACATCTAACCATCCAAATCCGTCAATCACTGCCCATGGCCATGTGGTGATGATGGTGGAAGCTGTGCATGTGATTTCCAGTGTCAATCCCTGCCAAGCTTGTCGCTAAATGGTGATGCTGATGGTGCGAATGAAGATTATGCTGCGAGGAAGCATGTATGACCGTCTGGTGCTGATGGTGGTGGTGCTGCGATTCGACGGTGGAAAACGTCGTCGGCCGTGGTGGCGGCACCGCAGATGTTGACGAAGGCGAGAAAGCTTGAGATTTTATATTGTTGTTTTCGTTGGTCGATGATGGCCCGTTGCCGCGAATGTTGGGCCACTTGTCTGCGTGGCTGGGTCCGGTGCCTGATGTGGGTAGCAGTTTTGCCTTGGCGGGTTCGTGCGGTTGCACCGGCTGGAAAATGAACGGCCAAGCCTGGAACGGAAATAAGATAAACATACTTGATGTAAGCACAAGGTACTTTTATGTTTGCTTTTATGCAATTCGAACAGCAATTGGTAGGAAACTAAGCGGTTTGAAGTGCTTCCTGGGATGTGTAATTCGATACTTTATATTTTAATTTGACAAACTCAGAGGCTTAGAACTTAGGCGATCCAGACTACAGTCACTATATACACAGTCTGGCGGACTGTCACTTTCGACCGGAGCCAATCGAGCATGACGTCATAGTGTCCACACCGATAAATGCTACACCGTGACGTCATGCTCGATTGGCTCCGGTCGAAAGTGACAGTCCGCCAGACTGTGTATATAGTGACTGTAATCCAGACTAGAAATTCATATTTAACGAAACTATATCAACCAAGATATCAACATGTTCTGGTGTTATACAGACTTTGTTTAACGTACACTACACTACATTTAAGATAATATCACAGACAAACAGACGTAACAGCTTGAACGATTTTCATGGAAGTCCATCGCTCAGTTCACACAACCATCACCTGGTGGAAAAGTTGCACGAATCACTGTGTTGTGCGATATCGTCAACAGAAGGCGCTAGTGTGAAACGTCAAACGCATAGAAAAACGATGCGCGCGCCTCTGGTTGTGAAAGCCACAACTATGAAAATTTAAAAAGATCGTTAAAAGCGTGGTTGATGGAAATTTCGCAAGTGTTACGTCTGTTTGTCTGTGATAATATCATAATATGTCCAGCTTTACAGCTATTTTCATAAAAATAGCAGTGAAGGCCGATTTTCGTACTAAATAGCAGGGATGGCATTCCGCACTGAAAATGGACACACACGGTCAGAAAATTCACACAAAACTGAGCTAAACTGGGACAACTCAAAAATGAGTAAAATTTTTTTCCAGCGATAGCGCTGGCACAAGTGCGAAAATCTTATCAGTTTAAGTCGTATAATATTCTTGCTGATGTGAAGAATGTTATACGGCCTAAATTGGTTGGATTTTTGCACTTGGGCCAGCGCTATAGCTATCATATGATCAATTTTGTTATATGCACAAACTCCAATTTAAGGTGTCAAGTGACCCATGCCGAGGAATGAGTGATCGAGGGGGCGAAAAAGATGCTCGATCTTTAATGGAGCCTGTGGGGTACCTGGCCACCCCCACAGTATTTCGTCCTTTACCGCATTAATGCAGGGCTCTGGCGTGGTGGACCTCTTTTCCCGTGCGACTCGTGGGATTAAATTATGAAGAACAACAATCAAAAATCAAAACGTAGGAAGTAGTGGTAATGGCAAAGGCTCTCAGGCAAAGGCGATGCTAACCCCTTCGCAAAGAGTGGGTTGGCGAGGTCTTCGTTAAGGAGAATTGAGGATGTAGTACATCATGTAGGTGCGGAAAGCTGCGTACGCAGCTCCAGCGTGTGAGCTCCAGTCCACCCCCGGCAAGCCAGCCGATGGAGATACTGGATGGAACGTGCTTGTTGAGGGCCATCAACCAAAAAAGAGAAGGATTACCCGCAATCGAGGTGACTGAGCAGTAGCTTGGCAAGATCATCGACTTTGCGTACACGGAGTCCAACATTAGGACCTTAATTCGGCCCTGGTGCGACTTCGTAGGTCGGTGGACGATGCCAGGCAGGAACACACGACTGCAACAGCGGCGGAACCTGTGAAATCCGTGAACAACAGGCATCCGACGGGTGGTCCAAGGTGCCCGGCCTTAAGACAGCGGCAGTGAACAAATCACAGTACAGGTAACGCAGCTGAACCTGAACCACTGCGACACGGCTCAGCCACTACTTTGTCAGGCGGTGGGGCACGGATATCGCCATCTTGACTATCTCTAGTAGACTAGACTCTAGTATAAACAATATCACATGTAATACGTCTCCACAGTATGTGGTAGTGTGAGTATACATATTCTAGTAACTCATTTGGCATATTGTAATAGGCCAAATCAAAATATGTTTTTTTTTATCTCACATTTCTTGAGTTGGTCGGGAGTGGGATTCGATCTCAGGTCCTTGGCATGATAGTCACGTAATCACGATTAGGTTAGGTTACAATAAAAAAACAGCATTTTTCTTGAACAAAATTTTCGCAAAACTGTATGTCATAGTGTAGACATATTATCCGTTTTTTGCAAGGCCAATTGTAAGCCAAATTATTTCAAAGATATTAAACCATAAAATTATAACAGTGAAAGATGTAGTTCATGTATTGTACTATAAGTTAAATTGAACAGTATACTGTTGTGTTAGAATCTGTTTTACTTTAACTTTCTTCATGTAAAATTAAAAAAAAAAACAAATTTGGCTATCTACCAACCTTTACTTATTCATTTGTTATTTGTCGAATCTCATTTACAAAAGATTTTAAGGATCTGTTCCAATTGGAGAATTAAAATTAATTTTCACTTAAACTTGACAGTTCGATAATTATTTCCTTAGGAGAACTGTCAAAATTAGGTGTCGAACTGTCAAATTTAAGTAAAAATCAATTCAAGCATAACTTTTCAATCCGACGTAACTCGAGAATGTAAACAAATCCGGGTTAACTGCTGCATGCATGATTCATAAAGCAAATTGAAGAACCCACATCACTGTTTGATGATTTATTGCTTAATTTGTTTAACTAAGTATATTTTTCGAAACGACGTATCTAACTATTTTGATGTTTGCAACTTTACTGATAGATACACCGTTTTGATATATGAGAAAACCAAACGACGTATCTAGCCAAAATCAAAAGTAACAGATACACCAAACTGGCACCATACAAAAGCGACGTATCTGGCATGACGTATCTCTAACCAACCCGGTGTATGTGTATTTTTGTCAAAATTCATTGTGAAAATGACATTCCATATCATTTAGGTAGGTTTTGTTTCTTACCTAGTGCGTGCTATATCCCCAAGTAACCATGATGCTGGATATAGAACATTAATTTCGCTTTATAGTATATTATATGACATGCGATATAAAGTTGTTTTGTCATATAGGTACCATTAAAGTAGGTTTAAAGTCGAAAGTGGCGCTACTATTGTTGATTTAAAGCAAGCTTTATTGTGGCGATTGCTAAAGCATATAAAATGCTTGTACCATATAGCTAATGCAATGAAATAGTATGGAATGCATACTTAGAGCATCATGTCAACAAAAGAAAAAAATGATTTTTTCATTTTTCTGTCTATTTTTATCTTCTCATACCTGTTCCGATACTCTCACACTGATGTTTTTTATTCTATTTCGGGAATTGAAACTAGACTGCTGAAACTGGACCGCGATGAAACTCGGACGCGCTAACGCTGTGCTACGACTACCATGTATTTTGCACCTGGAAAAATGTGCAACATAAAGTATCGTATACTCAGCTCGTGCTTTATTGAGTAGTGTTTTCAGCAGCTGTAAAAAGTTATGCTAGGGTCTGAATGCCATCAGTTATCTTGCTCTCCCAAATCCATTCGAAAACAAGCGACTACAGAACCGATTGATTCCACAAACGAAGATAATATAAAGATATAAATTAGTCTGTGTTGATTCTGTTCTTATTGTTTTCATACGTGCTCACTTCTATCATTTCTTTTATGAAATCGGGGCGCTATGTTAAATAAGGAAACCAATATCTCAACCCCACATAATTTTTGTTCCCTCAGCATCTGATTGTCTTTAAGTCCCAGACAGAAACCAAAAAACCAAACGCAATATAAATTTTCAAACAGCAACATCTGAGCATAATAATTTAAGTTCTACGCAGCAATCCATGAAAATTTGGGTTTGTTTTTCTTTTCTTTTAAATGGTTGTGTTTCTAAAAATGTTTTACAGATTTTTTTTTCGAACTGAGTTTTTTTTTCTGTTTACAACGATGAAAGCATTAGTAAAGGCATATATAAAGTAATAAATCGTTGCATTATTGATTGCTATAAAGCTTTTAACATGGTAATTCAATGAAGCATTAAACAACGTCGCTATAGAACTATACCGAACTGTCAAAATCCTATAATGCTTCAATGCTTTCATAATGTAGAGTAAACGCTTTATTACTTGACAGGTGTAGAATAAAAGTTATCTCGCATTAGCTAAACTATAATACGATTGAATTAATGTAATGATATAATGCTTGTGGTTATTTGGGTCCCTGGTGATGTTAAGCACGAAAAAACTTATGAAAAGTCTTTTTATTAAAAACTATTTTAGTGAAATGGTCGAAACATTGACCATGAATTTACTCAGATCAGTGAAAAAGTTAGATACGTCGATTTGAAAAATTATGCTTGAATTTTAATTCGCCAATAGGGTCCTAAAATGAAAAATATTTTCCCGCTTTTGGTGCATAACACGAAAGAGCTTGGTTTTCTGATCTCAATGGTAATTTTTCCGAACTTGAACAATAACAGAATAGTTAATAAACTCGAAAATAAAATAATGATGAGCAAGTCTTGTTTGACATTCGAGGTCAACCTTGACGTAACGAAAGTGAAACGGCGGGTTGCAAAAGACACCACATTGGCTCACTTTTGACAACAAATGTTCCTGTCTGACATACACGGTAAACAAAATTTACCCAAAATTGAGTGCTAAACAAGGAGTGTTGCAAAAATTATTAAAAATTTTGAAAATATATTTTATGGGCTTTACCTAATAGGAATACTTAAAAAATGAGTAAACATTTCGTTTTAATCAATGCTTGATCGAATTATGCAGAAATTGAGATAGGCCTTTAGGAGCCTATTGGAACAGACCCTAAGCATGGATTTGAAATAAAGTATTAACGTTGTTGAGAACCATTGATTTGTCTTGTCTCTCATGCTCTCGCCGCCGTTCTGCATGCTCGCCGATAGCATTGTAATATGTCTTCGGCCGATGAATAATTGCAGAGATTATTTCGACACTGATTTTTCACAGAATGTGTATAGAGATAAGTGACATTTCAACACACGAACACTAGCGCAAATTTTTCCTCACACAAAAGTGCACGCCGATTGAAAGGCTATTCAGATTGCATATGCAAATATTACCCAATCGAATTGGGTAAAACGGGTAAATAATGATAAAACTAACGTCCGGGGCAAGAGTGCAAATATTTTCCTCGCAGTTTCACAACTACATCTACAAAAACGGCACGCATACATTTGAACGTGATTACCTCTATTAGGTTTTCCAAAGATTTTGTGGTTGAAATGCGAAGAAGACGACTACATGTTGCTATTGAAACAAAAAGAATAATGGTTTTGTTTGTTTTGATCAAGTTATTAGCGAAAGAGAGAGTCGACGAAGA
Organism: Aedes albopictus; assembly: GCF_035046485.1. Taxonomy (NCBI): domain Eukaryota; kingdom Metazoa; phylum Arthropoda; class Insecta; order Diptera; family Culicidae; genus Aedes; species Aedes albopictus. Next base: position 400,419,995 of record NC_085137.1, read on the forward strand.
GAAATCGATCAAGTCAGTTAGGCCCTTATCAAGGGGAATGACATATCCTTTTCTAACCGGAATATCCGCATTTATCCGTTTCTAACCGTCGCTAACTGTTGCTAAGCGAGCTGCTAAGTGAGCAGCAGTTACATGCGGTTAACGACGGTTAGAGACGGATAAAGGCGGATATTCCGGTTAGAAAAAGATATGTCATTCCCCTTGGCCCTTATGAAAAATTATTGTCGAATTTAGAAGTTTTCTTAGCGTAGGGCCTTAGGTCCGGACGGAGTTCCGAACCTGGCCTTAAAAGTAGCTATTGCAGACGCTCCCGAGATGTTCAATTCTGCTATGCAGAAATGTCTGGAAGAGGGAGTTTTCCCAGAAGTATGGAAGAGGCAGAGCCTGGTTCTACATATTGCCAAAGGCGGGGAAACCACCCGGAGACCTGTCGGCAAATAGACCAATATGCTTGGTCGACACGGCGGGGAAGGTGCTCGAAAAGATCATCCTCAATAGAATGTTAAGGTACACCCAGGGTGAAAATGGTCTTTCGAGCAGTCAGTACGGCTTCCGGGAGAGGAGGTCGACCGTAGACGCTATCCTGTCGGTTACAGAAACCGCCGAGAAAGCACTCGAGCCTATGAGGAGGGGAATTCGCTTCTGTGCGGTAGTGACTCTGGATGTAAGGAATTCGTTTAATAGCGTCAGCTGGTCTGCTATTGCCGATGCGCTCTTGCGTCTTGGGATACCGGAGTACCTGTACAAGATTCTCGAAAGTTACTTTCGGAATCGAGTACTAGTTTACGACACAGAGGTGGGTCGGAAGTGCTTTCACATAACCTCAGGAGTCCCGCAAGGTTCCGGTTCCATCCTGGGTCCGGTGTTATGGAATGTCATGTACGATGAGGTGTTGAGGTTAGAGTACCCAGTGGGAGTGGAGATTGTCGGATTTGCCAACGACATTACGCTCGAAGTCTACGGTGAAACGATCGAGGAGGTAAAGTTGACTACCAACCATTCGATCAAGGTTGTGGAGGCGTGGATGCGGTCCAGGAAACTGGAGCTGGCTCACCACAAGACAGAGGTGACGGTTGTTAACAACCTGAAGTCGGAGCAGCAGACGGAGATCAGTGTAGGAGAGTGCACTATCCTGTCAAAGCGCTCCGTCAAACACTTGGGCGTGATGATCGACGATAAGCTTATCTTCGGTAGCCACGTCGATTATGCCTGTAAAAGAGCCTCCACAGCTATTGCGGCACTGTCCCGGATGATGTCCAATAGCTCAGCGGTGTACGCCAGTAAGTGCAAGCTTCTGGCTAGTGTTGCTACGTCCATACTTGGGTATGGCGGCCCGGCGTGGGGTACCGCGCTAAGTACTGAATGCTACCGACGGAAGCTGGAAAGTACTTACAGGCTTATGTGTCTGATGTTTGCGAGCGCGTACCGTACCGTGTCACACGACGCTCTCTGCGTCATTACTGGTATGGTGCCTATCAGCATCCTTATCAGTGAGGACATGGAGTGCTTCGAAATGCGCGGCACAAGAGGCATACGCAGGACTGTCAGGATGACCTCTATGGTCAAATGGCAGCGCGCGTTGGACAGTTCCACCAAAGGAAGGTGGACCCATAGATTGATACCGAGGATAGATAGTTGGATTAATAGGCGCCATGGGGAAGTTACATTCCACCTGACACAGGTCCTTACAGGTCATGGTTGTTTCCGACAGTATCTACACCGTTTCGGGCATGCGGATTCTCCCGAATGCCCAGTGTGCAATGGTTTAGAGGAAACGGCGGAACACGTTTTGTTCGTGTGCCGCGTTTTCGCACAATGCGTGACCGCATGCTTGCCACATGCGGGGAGGACACAACTCCGGACAATTTGGTCCAGAGGATGTGTAGGGATGAGGTTGGCTGGAACGCCGTTTCAACGGCTATTACCCATATCGTCTGGGAGCTACAGAGGAGGTGGCGCGTGGACTCAGAGAATGGCTAGTCCAGATGCAGTACAAGAGGTGGTCCAGGGGTTCGAAATCAGCTTCGTAGGTCATACCGGTGCCCTGCGGTCGAGATCGACCCTTACAGCGATTAAGTGGCCGTGGAGAGGAAGTCTCGGTAGCGGTGCTGTCGTGGCGTCGGTCTACTGGGTTGGATCCGAGTTGGTAAGGGGTCCCCGGCAAGGGTCGGGGCAGGTGGAGACCCTGCTGTCAGCAACCTTCTGGTGCAGCTGATAGGGCCTGAAGGGTAGTGATACCCTTGCCTTCAGCAGGTCAGATCGGGTTGCACGTGGGCATCAGTTCTTGATGTCTGCAAAGCAGTTGGGCGCGGGTGGGGTTGACCCTGCCCGCCTTCCGAGGACAAAGGGAGTGGCGAGGACCACTCGGGAAACTGGCTAAGTGCCAGCATGCTACCGTGATGGACTCTTCAGAGCGAGTCATCGATGTTCGTTGCTGCTAGGCTACGCAGCTAACCTTGAGGGTGCGATATGTACTAGCCCCTCTCTGAAGCAATACCTTCTTGGTGGTTCCGGAGAGACGTAGGGTTTGGCGACCATAGGAATGTGTTTTAGTGGGTCGAGGAGAGAGTAGTCCTGGTAGGAGAGAGTAGTTGTAGAAGACGGCCTTAACCCCACACTACCCTAACCTTCCTGTTAGGGTGTCTGTTGAGCAGATTTCCTCCCTATGGTTTAGAAAGAAAAAAAAATCCAATCAAGGTACGGAAGAACAGCACATTAAAAAAAAGGAAAAATCTCAGAAGCCTTAATTTAAGTAAACATCAAACATCAGCCTATTTTTGAAGGAAGGAAACATATCTATTAAAATGAGATAAGTTATAAGTACAAATGAATAACTTGAAAGTACAGCTTATTTTCCAAAAGAAGTATACTAGGAAACTTGAACCATATTTTCATTCGACCAAAATGTCCTAAAGTCTTTTTGCTGTAACTAATGCGATGGAACTTTCCCGTCCAAGAGCTCACTTTTATCGAGTGAGTGGTTTCAGCAGTTATTTTTCTTTCAAGGTCATATATGATCACTCCGGCCGCAAAAGGTTTATACACTAAGACATGGTTTCCCAAACTGTTGGTCGCCGGCCATCATCCAGGGGGTTGCGAGTGACAGTTGAATATTTTACTAACGGACTAAAGGTAACGGACAGCTAATGAGAGAATTTCTATGGTGGGTCGTGAAAAGTACGTCTGATGGCCAAAGGGGGTTGTGCACCTGAAAGTTTGGGAACCTATGCACTAAGAAGTTTTGAAACAAGCTGAATAACAGTTTCTTAAGCTAAAATTTGATTTGTGGGTTGTTCCACTCTTGTACAGCAAAAATGTTTCTTTATCCCCGGTGTAATTTTTCATCACAATCGATAATGTACAAATAATTAGGATTGTAAGTGATTGCATAACGCTAACAAACTATTAAGAAAATTATAGCTAACGATGGCTACCTTTTACTCTTTTGCCGATAATCGGACATGAAATGTTAGCAATAAGCATGCAAGAACATAATATTTCTGTAGATAAAAAAAAAACTCCTATTCTATTTCAATCACTAATATTTGCCTCAGATACAAAGAAAATGTGCCAACAGCTGTTCCGTATCACTTTCATTCGTTCATAATGGACGCTTACGTCTCTGTGCATCAGAAATAAACACATCATCCAATCGGTCCATATTGTTCGTTTTCCTCAAAATCATTGTAAGATACAGGGGATAGACAAAATGAACGGGACAGGCAAAATTTTCACTTTTCAAGAAATGTCCAATTAGCTGTAACTTTTCGAAAATTGCATCAAATATTCTCAAATTTTCACTGAAAGTTGATCAACTAGTTGTGTATCAGTGGACAAAATTTGGAAAAGATTAAACTATTCTGCACGAAGTCATAGAGATTCCAAAATAAGGTATAATTATCCGATAGTGAACTTTGAGCTGTTATATCTCCGGATTAAAAGAACCGAATGCAATCAAATTTTGACCATTTATGTTTTATATAAAAAGCTTTGAAAAACTTTTGACATAACTTTAAATTCTTAACACGGAAGAAAATTATAACGATTAGATTATTTTTATAAGAAAACGTCAAATTTTCTTAAATTTCAACATCGTTTCAAAATTCAAGATGCTAATTATAGTTCATTTAAATTCTCTCAGATTGTCTTGAATGCAGATATGTTTCGAGAAAAAGTAACAACATAGGCGGCAATTTATTGAAAAAGTAATGGTTTTTTATAGCTCATTATATAAGTCATAAATGGACAAAATTTCATTGCATTCGGTTCATTGAATCCGGAGATATAACAGCTCAAAGTTGGCTATCGGATAATTCTACCTTTTTCTAAAATGTGTATAACTTCGTGCAGAATAGCCCGATCTTTTCCTAATTTTGTCCACTGATACACAACTAGTTGATCAACTTTCAGTGAAAATTTGAGAATAATTGATGCAGTTTTCGAAAAGTTACAGCTAATTGGACATTTTTTGAAAAGTGAAAATTTTGCCTGTCCCGATCATTTTGTCTATCCCCTGTATGTGAATTTGGTTTCCATCTAAATTCAACATGCTCATGACATTTATTTGTTTTTGTTGTAGATTGAACTTCTACCAGTTTATTATCAAAAACTTGATTTTCAAGTGCCTAATTGATTACCTATTCCAAATTATCCTATATCTGAGACATTGAAGCAATTATTCCTTTGAGCTTATAGCACAGACAAACAAACGTATCACTTAGAACAAATAGTCGTCACGAAAACGTAATAGGGTCCTAAAATTAAAGACGAAATCTCGCTTATATTGAATAATACGATCAAGCATGGTATTCTAATCGGAATTGTACTTTACTCGAACTTGAAAAACAAAGGAATAATGAGAAAATTCGAAATAAGAAAAATGGTAAATAGTTCTACTTTGACATTTGAGGTCAACCTTGTGTGACTGAGCTCGACATTTTTCGCACTGGGATTTCAAAAATGTTCCTATCTGACATACACGGGGAAAAAAATCACTCAAAGTATGTGTAATAAGCTAGGGACGAGACAAAAGGCTAAAAAAATAAAAAATATATATTTTCAACTACGGTTAACAAAAACGTCAAAAAATGAGTAAATATGTACTCTTGAACCATATATTGTGGTTTAAAACAAGAATCCCGATAGGACTTTTGGAGCCTATTGCCTTATGCTAATCACATAAATAGGCCTTTTCATGTGACAGATCCGTGCATGCATTTGTTTACAAAGCTTGAACAACAGCTGCTAACAAGAACGTGTCATCTTCATAGAAGAACTGTCAAACGCCCGAACAATCAGCTGATTTAAGACGTCAAATGAAAAGGCCCATAGGCCTTTTCATGTGACAGATCCGTGCATGCATTTGTTTACAAAGCTTGAACAACAGCTGCTAACAAGAACGTGTCATCTTCATAGAAGAACTGTCAAACGCCCGAACAATCAGCTGATTTAAGACGTCAAATGAAAAGGCCCATTAACCGATGCACGATGGGAATTCGAGACGATGAGAATTCTGCTTGTCTGTAGCTATAGCAGATTCGGCTCTAACAATACACCATTCAGCGATCTGCGACATGTAATCGTACGAACGATTTGTTTACATGTTGGAAGTGTGTTTGTTTGTGGATCGCTATTGTAGATTTCTAAACATACCAATCGTCGGCCGTTCTGAATTAGTAGGTAGTGTATACAACATCTTTCAGATGCGGTCGAGTCCTCTTGTAAATGCAATTCATATTCGTCCCATACGGTACAACCGTATCTACAACCATAAACCTACCGCATGGAATCCTCCTTTTATGACACATAATCCGTAACAGCGAAAAAAAAAGCAGCGCCCTAATATGCATGATGATGGGTCATAAAAAATTAACAACATCCGTCTTCAGCGCTTCATCGATGATGCGCTTGAGGAAAAGTAGTAGGCGGAAGAGACAATTAGTGAAGCTGAAGGCAGCTTTCACTCAAAATGTCACCTAAACTCTAAGTAGGCGTAGGCGCCTACGGTTATTCCAAAAGCACTCACTCCTGATAATGATTCATTAGTCGGTCCAAATACTTGACAACGAGCTAATAACCGACGATCAGTGGTTCCCGACTTGGGAGCAGGGCAGTACCATCTGAGTACTAGCAACAATCGGTGAAACGTTAGGGCCATTTGGGCCGTAGGTCCTGTTTTCGATACTTAAGTAATAAACGGCTAGGTATCATACACAAAAATTGAATAATTTTGGCATTGTTTTTAAATTGAGTGATGAGATCGTTCCATAATACTTTTTCCTGTTCATGAAAGCTTTTCTAAGGCCAGTAGTACACAGGGTCAAATATTTGACAAGGAAAGAACTCAAGAAACAACATCAGTTTGACACGAATGAAAATTTGATCGAGTCAAAAAAGATGTTTGAGCGTTGGTTGCTTTTCGGACAAATATTTGACCCTGTGTACTAGCAGCTTAACACTCACCGCATCAATCAAAGGCGTCGTCGTGTATGAATTTTAGCATTATTACCAGTGTTTGTGGACTCCGTGGCCGTGCGATTAGAGGCGTCAGTCGTCTAGGCGTTTCGTAAGCCTCGGAGTGCGGGTTCGATTCCCGCTCCAGTCTGTAAAAACTTTTCGTGAAACGGAAAATTCTCCATTGGGCCACTGGGTGTTATGTGTGATGTCCGTTGTCTCGTGTATGTGTAATGTTCAGTCTGTGAAGCCTCTGGCTGAAGACGGTGTAGTGTCTTTTTATAGCCTCGACTATGTCAAACACAAGGCTACTGCGGTGCTCGCTCTCTGTTCATTCCATAGGGCACTGCATGAAAATCTTTCCTTCTTTTTCACTCTTACAGAAATTTTGTAAACAACAAGGCCACGAAACGTCAAAGTCCCATACAAAATCAAAACAGTGCAGTGCCCTATAGCGTTTGTTTTAATTGTGTTAAGTCGCACAATTGGGTTGTCAAGCGATTAAAATATTGCTTTTGTACTAGTTCTTTTATAACTAAATGCAACATAAGAAAATAGAATGTAATAACATTATAATCTAAAAGCATTATTTAACCCTTCAGCAGTCACGCTGTTTTATTTTGTACAATACGTTGAAAAAAAAAATCGCTTTTTCAATTTAAATCAGCTCATTTTTTTGTTAAAATCTATGAAACATTCGTTAAGAAATCATAGCTAAACTGTTTTGGAAATTACGAACTTTTTTTTTAAACTACCCATAATTTTCTTCGTTATTTCCTTCAACAATTTCTCCAGTGAAACATAATGAAAACCCGTCCGAAGATTTTTTGAAAATGTCTACATAATGTCTTCCATGACTTACTGGAGTTCTTTCAGTAATTAATCACTCTGTTTGTCTATGCTTATTAGCAATCTTCGAATGTCTTGGATTCCTTCAAAAGTAAACCTTCAGTTGTATTGTTTCGAGTAGTCCTTGCCGGAATTTCCCTAAACACAGTTTTTTACTCATATACTGCATATACATACGTACTCATCTCAGAGCATACGTAAAAATGTCATGTAGAAATGTCAATTGACGTATTTCCGAAAGGATCGTTGGAAAAATTCTTGAAGGTGTTCTCGTGAAAGCCTAGAAACTATCGCTGGAGGAAACACCCTAGGCATCCCATTAAGAATCCCTGGAGAAATTCTTGAATGCTTTTCTTGTGGTATTTCCGGAGAACTCTCAAATAATGAAGTTCTAGGAAAAATCCTGAAATTCACCTGAAGAATTTCCTGGACAAAATCGCTGGAATGTATTTAAAAAGAAATGTCTGGAGAAATTTAAGAAGTAATTCCAAGAGAAATTCATTATGCATTTCCTACAGTAATTCCGGGATGAATACCTGGGAGAAATTTGTTGCCAAGATGAATTCCTTAAGGATTCCCTGGAGAAATGTCTGAAATCACTTCTAGCATGTTCAAATTAGGTTACAGAGACTTCTGCGCAACCAAAACCTGCGCTACCGCGACTCTTATTTGAAATGTGTGAAAGAAGCCCTGGAGGACTTAATGTGAGACTTCCCAATGGAATTCCTGAATAAATTCCTGAAGAAAATGCTGGAGCGATTCCTGAAGGAATATCTGGAAAGTTTTTAGGCAACTTCTTGGAGAAATTCCAAGAGAAATTTCCGGAAGAATCCTTACACAACATTCGGAAGGAAATATCTGATAAAATTCCTGAAGAAATCCTAGGGTAAGTTCTGAAACAATCGCTGTAGGAAACCCTTGAGGCATTCCAGGGGAAATTTCGGAAATTTCTGGAGTCCCTTGACAAATTTTTGGAAGAGTCCCTGAAGAGTTTTTTAAAGGAACATGTTCAAAACATTCCTGAAAAACTCCTAAAGGAATTTCTGAAAGAGTTCCTGTAAAATTCAATGAATTAGGTACTTCTTGAAGGGTTTCTTAGAGAAATAAAAAGAATATCACGATATATTTCTGAAAGAATCACAGGACAAATTGCTGTGAATACTTCTTTGCAGGAGTTGTATTCTCGAAGACATTCATGGATGGATTCCTGAACAAATCCGTGGATGAACTCCTAGAAGATTTTTTTAATTATTCCTGGCAGTGCTGAAATTTTCATTTCGTCTTATATAAATTCAATCACCTACAGCTCATTTTATAAGCTGAATCTGAGAATATGGTATATGAAAAACTTGTGCGGCTAGACCAGTTCTGCAAGAAAGTCACGGAAAACCGCTATTTTTCGAATATATAAGGTAAATGCTACGGAGTACCTTCAAAAAATGCCAATGATATTCACGGTGAATACCATATTCTCTGGTTCAACTTCTAAAATGAGCTGTAGGTGGTTGAATTTAGATAAGACGAAATGAAATTTTCAGCACTGATTCCTGGTTCCTATATGCATTCCTCTAAAACTGTCTTAAAGAATTCCAATACTAATCGCTGGAAGAGTTCCTCGAAATCTTCATGTTATCCTGGAGAAATTATTGGGTGCATTACTGTAAAAGATGATGAAGAGATTTCTTAAATTTCTGATGGAACCCCTGAATAAATTTTTGAGAGATCCCGAGAGGAATTTCTAAAAAATCACCAGATAAATTCCTGTAGCTCCCGTAGAAATCCCTGGGAAAATTATGGGAAAAATCCGAGGAGGAATTCCTGGATGAATCACTGGAGGAATTACTTAAGGAAATTCTTGAAAAGTTTCCAGGAGAAATTTAAGGAGGAGACTGTGAAGGAATCTCTGGAGAAATTTCTGGAGGGATCCTCAGAGAAATTCTTGGATAAATCCCGGAAGGAATTTTTGAAGGAGTATCTGTAGGATTTCCTGCAGCAATCCCTGGAAGAATTCCTGGAGGAACCATTAGAAGGATTCTGGGAGGAATTTCTACGCGAATTTCTGGAGAAATCCTTGTAGGCATTTCTAAAAGAATTCCTGGAGAAATCCTCGGAGGAATTTCTGGATGAATCCCTGAAGCAATTATTGGAGGAATCTCTGAAAGAATCCTTGTAGGAATCCCAGGAGGAATTTCCGAGGGAATTTCTGGAGGAATTCTTGAGAAATTTCTGAAATTATACCTGGAGGAATTCTTGGTAATCCCTAAAGAAATTTCTGGAGGAATCCCAGGAGAAGTTTCGGAATTAATCTTTTAATGAATTCTTAGAGAAATTTCTGGAGGAATCCTTTGATTGATTTCTGGAGGGATCCCTAGAGATTCCTGAAGCAATTGCTGGAGGAAATCCTAGAGAAACTTCTGGATAAATTCCTAGAGGAGTTTCTGGAAGAATTCCAGGAGACATCCCGGAAGCATCGTTATCTTTGGAGGAATCTCTGAAGTAATTCCTGTACAAATTCTCTGGAGGAATTCCGTAGGGAATTCCTGAAGTAATCCATGAAAAAAAAATCCTGGAGGGTTTCCTAAAGAAACTCCTGAAAAAAATACTGAACTGATTTCTGAGCGAATTCCTGGAGGAATTTCTTGAACAATTCCTGAAGATATTCCTGGAGGAATTCCTGAAGAAATTCCTGGGATAATTCCTGAATGAATTTTGGGAGGAACTCCTGGATGAGTCCCTGTAGAATTCATGGGGGAACTCCTACAGGAACTTTTGGAGGAATGCCTGTAGGAATTTCTAGAGGAGTGGCTGGATGAAATTCCGGAGGAATCCTTGACGGAGCTCCTGAAGGAATCTCTGGAGAATAGCTTGAAGATTTAGAACCATCCCTGGAAGAATTCTTGGGAGAGTTGCTGGATAAATTCTGGGAGAAACTCCTGGGAAAGTTCGAATCCCTGGAGAATTTATTTGGAGAGTTTACTGAAGAAATGCCTGGAGAAAATGCTTTAGCAATTTCTGGAGGAATTCCTGAAAGATTTTCTTGATCAATTTCTGAAGGAATCCCTGGAGGAATTCCTAGGATAATTCCTCGATGATTTCTCGGAGAAATTCTTGGGGTCACTGGAAGAATTCGTGGAGGATTTCCTGGTGGAATGCCTGGAGGAAAGCCTAGAGAAATCCCTGGAGGAATCCATATAGAAATTCCAATAGAAACCTCTGGAGGAATTCTTGGAGGAACTTCTGGGGAGGAGTACCTGGAGAAATGCTTATTGCAATCTTTAAAGGATTCCCTAGAGGAATTCCTAGAAGAATGCCTGAGAGCAATTCTTGGAGGAATTCCTAGCGACATGCCTGTTAGAATTCATGGAGGAATCTTTAGAGAAATTCCTGGAAAAGTCTCTGTAGGAATTCCCGGAGAAATCCTTAGAGTAAATGTTGGAGAAATCACTGGAGGAATTCCTCCAGTAAATCTTCCAGGAATTCCAAGAGGAATTGCTTGAAGATTCACTGGAGCAATTCCAAGAGTTATTCAAGGAGGAATGCTTTGAGGAACTCCTGAAGATATTTCTGGAGGAATTCCTGTAGCAATTCTTGGATGAATCTCTAGGAGATCTTCTGAAGAAATCTAAATTGGAAGTCTTGAAGGAATTTTTAATGGAATCCCTGTAGGAACTCCCAGAGGAATTTCTGGAGAAATTTTCTGGAATTCCTGAAGATATTTTTGGAGGAATGCCTGTAGTGATTCTTGGATGAATCTCTAGAAGAACTTCTGGAGAAATCTAAATTAGAATACTTGAAGGAATTTTTAGAGGAATCCCTGCAGGAACTCCCACAGAAGTTCCTGGAGAAATTAATAAATTCGCGGGGAAATTCCTGGAGTTATTCTTGGATGAATCCCTGGAGAAATTTTTGGATGAATCTCAGGGAGAACTCAGGAGGGAATCCCAAGAGAAGTTTCTGAAGAATTCCTAGGAGGAGGAACTGAAGAAATCACAAAAGGAATTCTTAAAGAAATGCTGAAGCAATCCTAAGAAGAGTTTGCGAAAGAACTCCAGTAGGCATCCCTATAGCAGTTCCTTAGGGAATCTCTGGAGCAATTTCTGAAGAAACCCCAGGAGGTATCCCGGAAGCAATCCCAAGAGGAATTTCTAAGCGAATCCTGATACAGTTCCTGGAGGAAGTCCTGGATTCATCTCTTGTGGGGCTCTTTTAACAATTCCAGGAGGAATTCCTAAAGAAATCTCAAGAAGAGTTATTAGAAGAATCATTGAATAAATTTTTACAATAATTCCTGAAGTTGTTCCTGAAAATAATACAGAAGGAATTCTCGAGTGAATCTCTGGAGGTATTCTTGAAGGAATACTTGGAGGAATTCCTGAAGGAAGTCCTTGAGGAATCCCGTAAGCAATTCCATGCTCCCCTCTGGCTACGCCCATGTAAGCCTCCAGCTTTTGCTTATGAGAGCTAAATATGGTGTGGTGTTTTGATTATCCAATCAATCCCGGTTGGTCGTGAAAAACCGCTGTTGAGCTCGTTTCACACTTTTTTTTTATATATTCCCCAAAGTAAAAACATAAATTTCCAATAAAAATATTTTGAGGCCCCCCTTCGTCTTTGTCCTTCTCCTAAATCCGGACCTACCTTTATGTGTTTAAAAAAAGACAGGGAATTCTGGTTTATTAGGAATTTGGAAATTTCAATACAACAGTTCTACAAAATATCCCAAGTAACAATGAATGCTGAGCAGTGAGAGTATTAGTTGAACAATATCTGGTTAATGGTGTCAATGGCTGAACACAATGAAAGCTGAATATTGGTCTGAAGTATGGCTTGTTCAACCTCTTTAATCAGCAATACATAGATGGCTGAATATCAAGTTGAATAGAATATTATTCATCTGGGTAACCAGCATCAAAACATACACCAACATGCAGAATTAATCATCTGTTGTTCAATAAAATAATTTTTGACAGCTGACCAACGCATGGTTTTCGTGAACTCCACATCGCTTCTTCAGTCTCAATACAGCCTTAGTTCAACTTACGTTCTTGACAATTCAGACACAACAAGTAATGCTTTTGTTTTCGAGGATATGTACACAACTGTGTGTGTGGTGTAGGTGCTAAGGTGAGTGACTATAAATCAGGAGGTCCGAGTTCAATTCCCAGTTTTCCCACAGAAAAATTTATATATTCCTAAACATTTCTTCTGGAAACAGACGCAGCTAATGGTAAAAATAGGCTCACAAAAGTGTTTTAATTTTATTTTTACACAATTAATAAATTGATTTGATTACTGATTAAGTGCATATAAAGCCTTAAATCAGCCTTCCAATGATCCTCAAATCAGCTAAAGATTGAATAAAATCACCAAAATTAGATGTTTAGGAGCTGAATAAAGGATTGTACCTCTTGTGCTCAGCTTTTGTTCAAATGAAAGCTGATTTAAAATAGTTGGAGAAACGTTTGTACACCATCAAATTGTTACCTGGGTACTTAATAGCATGAAACCTAGCCTTTTGATTTGAGAACCTCTCATCTAGAAAACGTATTTCCTTCTTTATTTTCGTAAATCTCCACTAATGATTGAAAAACATCCACTTTAGCTGCCAACGTGCGAACACCGATGCAGCAGCAGCAGCAGCAGCATCATCAGCCAGCAGCCGACAAACCACACAAAGTGTACGCGCACTTCGGGAAATTTAAACGCCCGACCAGTTGATATGATCCACCTGGAACTGCACGGTGCCGTGCTTCTCGCATCGCTCGCGGCTTCCAACAGAAGAAAGGTCACACACTTAAGTCATACCCATCACACAGACTCTCCCATCCCCAGAGCAATTATAAATAGATGGAAATGGGGCACATCCGTTAACGGTCCGGCATGGTTTTCCATGATTTTCCCGGACCAAAGAAAATTCTCTCGATATTCAGGGAACGCAGCTTTGCACTTCTGTTCTAGGAAATCTGATCAGGTTCAGCTGGATTCGAACGTGTAACGTACCGTCTTAGGTGGCTGAGCCAGGTTGGTGGAAAAGTCCTCGACCGATTGGCCGTCCAGTGTGGCCGCCAGGTAGCTGATGTAGTTTTTGGCCAACCGGAGCGTGTCCAGTTTGGACAGTTTGGTATCCGCCGGGACCCAGGGGATGTTGCGTTTCAGGTTGAAGAATGCCTTCGATAGCACTCGCATTCGGGCCCGTTCCCGAGCGTTGGCTGCGTTCCGTTGGATCGGAGTGCCGGGTTTTTCGTCTGGAATGGACAAAAATAGCGAATGTTGAATTATTAAATTTTTGTATTTCTGAGGCATAAATGATATTTTATGCAATTCAGTATTATAATTTCGGTAGTGTTCTGGAACCGGTTCTAGGTGTCCCACCGGAAGTGGTCAAATATAAAAGTGTCCGTGACCCATGCATACGACACATAAAACTGCCGCTTTTTCGATAACCTGATGAAGGGGTAAACAAAAAAAATAATCTCATACCATATCTGAACCGGCAGTGTTCCGGAAACGGTTCCGGGTGTCCCGCCGGAAGTGGCCAAATACAAAAGTGAACCAAACCCATGCGTGGGACACATCAAACCGCAGCATTTTCGATAACCTGATGAACGGTAAGCAGGAAAGTAGTCTCAGACTATAGCTGAACCAGCATTGTTCCGGCACTGGTTCCGGGTGTCTCACTGGAAGTGGTCAAATATAAAAGCGAATAAAGCCCATGCATGCGACACATGAAATCGCCGCTGTTTCGATAACCTGATGAATGTTAAGCAGGAAAATAGTCTCAGACCATATCTGGACCGGTAGTTTTCCGGAACTGGTTCCGGGTGTTCAAATATAAAAGTGAATATAACTTATGCATGCTACACATCAAATCGCGGTTTTTTTGAATACATGATGAACGGTAACCAGGAAAATAGTCTTGGATCTTATCTGAACCAGTAGTCACAGACAAACAGACGTAACACTCTGACGATTCCCATCGTATATCGATTTAACGGTCTATTTAAAAATTTGATAGTTGGCCAACTGGCCATCCGTGGCGCTCGCATCGTTTTTGTTCGAGTTTGACGTTTGATCATTACCGCCACCTAGTTGATGGTCGGCCAAACTCAGTTCTTTTAGCATTGGACGAACATGTTGCCGTGACTATGATGTGAATCGAAAAATGTTTGAAGTGTTACGTCTGTTTGTCTGTGCAGTAGTGTTCCGGAACTGGTTCCGGGTGTCCCCACCAGAAGTGTCCAAATATAAAAGTGAATCAAACCCATGATGTGTCACATATCAAATCGCTGCTTCTTCGGTGAGCTGATGGACGGCAAGCTGGAAAATAGTATCAAACCATATCTGAACCACAAGATTTCCGGAACCGGTTCAGGGTGTTCCGCCGGAAGTAGCCAAATATAGAAATGAACCAAGCTCATGCATGCGGCACATCAAATCGTAGCCTTTTCGATAACCTGCTGAACGATTAGCAGGTAAATGGGCTCAGACCACATTAGAAACTACCGGTAGTCTTCCAGAATCGGTTCCAGGTGTCCCGCTGAAGTATTGAAATATAAAAGTGAACCAAAACCCATGCATGCGACACATCAAATCGCGGCTCTTTAGATAACCTGATAACGATTGGTAATGAATAGTTTCAGACCACATTTGAGACAACCGGCAGTGTTCTGGAACCGATTCCAGGTGTCTTGCCGAAAGTGGTCGAATGTAAAAAAGAACCAACCCATAGGTCGGACTCGATTTTCCGGTATCGACTTCCGAAGCTTCGCAAACATATATCTTGGGAACGGAATGTTGTATGAATCTGAAATTTATAATATTTTGTCAAGCTTACTTTGATCAGTGAAAAAATCAACTTTGTTCATAATTTCGTTTGCCAGATATTTGTTCGGGAAATTTGAGAACCTGACTCCAGACAATCAAGTCCGACCTGTATTTGCGACACATCAAATGGCCTGATGAACGGTTAACGAGAAAAAAAAATCTCAGATCATATTTGGGAAAACTAATAGTGTCCCTGAATCGGTTCCGGGTGTCCCTCCGGAAGTGGTCAAATGTTGAAGGGAACCAAACCCATGCATGCGACACACGGCATTTTCGATAATCTGATGAACAGTTTTTAAGAAAATAGCCTCCCCAGGTAACGTTAACCCTGGCAGCTAAAGTAGCATGAAGTCGTCTCTATATGCGCCTTTACAGCAGGTAATTAAATGCAGATTTTGGCCCATTATATGGCTGATTAAATGCTTAAATTTCCTATCTCCCAGATTATCAAAAATATTTTTTCCCCTGCCCATTTTACGGCTTCTCCTTCCCTTTTATTTTTATACTCACTCTCATGTGCAACTTTTTGAGGCTTCGGGCACGTAAATTAGAAAGTGGAAATGTTTTGTGGGTTTAGCATCACTCATCTTACTTAGCAGTTTTATAGTAGCAGTTATGCCGCTTGTTGTCCAAAACATACCGTGCATTTGAAATGCTACGTAACTGCTGTCAGATTTTAAGTAGCATTTTAATTGCTAATATAGGACAGTTTAACAGTCAAACTGCAATTTTACGGCAGTAAGCTGGTCGAATGCAGATCTTCTTCTTCGGTATGGCTCTACGTTCCCACTGGAAAACTTGGCCTGCCTCTCTCCAACTTAGTGTTCTTAGAGCACTTCCACAGTTATTAATTGGAGGGCTTTCTTTGCCAGCCATTGCATGAATTTGTATCTTGTGAGGCAAGTACAATGATACACTATGCCCAGGGAGTCGAAAAATTTTTCCCGGCTAGAACGGGAATCAAACCCGCCGTCTCCGGATTGGCGGTCCATAGCCTTAACCGCTAGGCTAACTGGAGACCCCTATCGAATGCGAATATAAAACAGAAATACGGTTTATTAAAATGCTTGGTCAGATTACGTTGCAGACTACCTATAGTGTTCCACAACCGGTTCCAGGTGTCTCGCCGGAATTGGTCAAATGTAGAAATGAACCAAACCCATGCTTGCGGTACATCAAATTGCTATTTTATCAGCAATCTGATACACGGATAATAAGAAAATAGACACAATCCACATAAGTTACTACCGGTAGTGTTACTAGCTCCGGGTGTCCCGTCAGAAGTAGGCAAATATAAAAGTTTAACTAGTTGTGTTTCAGTGGCCTAAATTTGGAGAAGATCGGGCTATTCTTCACGCAGTTAGAATAATTGGGTTCGTTAGGGGTATCCAGATTATTTCATAATCGGAATCTCCGTCCAAAAATTAGTCGAAATCCAAAATTTCATCATTTTTGGTGTTCGGGAATTATTTTTAAAAAGCATTTAAAGTTTGAATGGGATTTTTTTTTGTTCGGGATGACCTGTCATTTTATCGATTGAACTGTCATTCTATCCACAAAAATAAAAGCTGTTTTGTTTATTGAACCAACAAAACAAAGGTATTGGGACACAATAAAATCACGTAATACTCAGAAAAATGAGCTCTTTCTATTAGGATATATAAAATAGCAATATTTTGTTCACTAAACAACCCAATTGTAGAAAAAGAAATAATCATCCGGAGGCCTTTTGACTTTACTTTAAATTCTTAATACGGAAGAAAATTATAACTATTATTTCTCGAATATAACACCAAATTATCCAAAATTTCAACATGGATTTAAAATTCGAGATGGTAATTATAGTTTATTTGAATTCTCTCTAATTGAACACTTATTGGTTTGTTTTGCTAACGTAAGAACTAGGTACACGACATTCACAAGACGCGACACGCGAGACAAGACATAACACTTATCGTTCTTACAATCGTCAAAGGGTTAAAATTACCTTTGTTGTCGACCGGTTTCGGGTGCGATGTTACCCATCCTCGGGACAATGTCCGACTGGCTACGTCGAATGATTGTACGTTGTTCGTACTCGTCCGAGATGAAGAGAAATCAGTTGATCGTCGTCGTTTTTACCAGGCCAAAAAGACCTAATGTGATAGGGGGGTCATCTTCGTTCATCAATGGCTGCGTTTCGTTTGATATAAGCATAGACTCCCAGGCATTGAGATGCGAAGCCTTTCTAACTGTCTTGATCAGCTTCGCATTCTTCCAGTCTATGCTATGCGTAGAAGCTACCGTATGTGCTGCAACTTCGGATTCGTTGGGTTTGTTGGTTTCCACTGCGTTTTTATGTTCTTTCAAACGTACCTTGACCTTGCGGCGTGTTTGACCGATGTAAACCGCCGGGCAGTCGTTGCAAGGTACCTGATATATGCCAGATTGCTCTTCCGGTGGGACTTTGTCCTTCAAGTTACACAGTAGATCGCGTAACGTGTTGTCGCTCTTATGTAAAACATGAAGTCCTTGTCGTCGGAGTGTATTTTTAATTGGATTTGTGACTTTCGGGTAGAATGGGAGACTGATTCTTTTAACTTCTTCTATTGCAGGTTGTAGGGTCGTGATGTTCTGCCGGCGTTTTTTCCGTTTATGTTTTTGGAGAATTTTGTCTACGAAACCCTTATCGTAGCCGTTGATTTCAGCTGCTTTAAAGATCCGAGACTTCTCTTCGTTAAACTCAATGTTATCCATGGGCACGTTGTGGAGTCTGTGTGCCATTGAATGAAATGCAGCTTTTTTCTGTGTGCCGTAGTGGTTAGAGTCGGCAGTAATGTATCGATCGGTTGATGTTGGCTTTCGATAGATACCAAACTTTAGCATGTCGTCATCGTTTCTACTGATCAATAGATCTAGGAAGGGTAATTTTCCATCAACCTCCTTCTCGACAGTAAAGTTAATAGTGCTGTGCTGGGAGTTAAGCATTGCTAGCGTTTGGTCCAAATAGCGCTCTTTGATAGGGGCAAAAACATCATCTACATAGCGCTTCCAAACTCTTGGGAAGAATTTGTGTTTTTGAGCTTCGGTTTCAAAATCGCTCATGAAAACATCTGCTAGCAGAGGCGATAGTTTGCTACCCATACTGAGCCCGAAATTTTGTTTGTAATATTTCCCTCTGAAGGAGAAGAAATTTTGATTCATAAACACCTGTGCAACGGAGAGATACGCCTCGATGTGGTTGGGTGGTGCTCGGCTTCGTTCCAGGTGTCGGCGTAGGCTTTGCAAGGCATCGGTAACTGGTACGCTCGGGAAAAGAGCTGCAACATCGAACGATACCAATATTTCGCCTCTTCTCAATTTAAAACCTTCCAATTGCTTCACGAAATCCACCGAATTTTTCACACTCTGTCCATGTTTTACCGGATACTTTTTCATTTCATTCACGAGCCACGCTGCCATTTTCTCCGTAGGTGTTCGTATGTTTGAATCATAATCTCCACGGTCCATTATCACCACCGCATTTCCCTTATCCGCCCGGGAGTATATTACATTTCGCGATTTCAATAGCCTGATCGTGCACCAGCTATCGAAATTGGAGCAAATTTTACTATTCCTTTTGCTCGCCGTTCGCGAAAGGCATTGCTGGACACAGTGACGGGTTGCTGATTTTGCCTGAAGAAAAATAAGTGTGTGCCTCACAACATCGACAACTTCGTTGTGAATCTCTCATCTACGGTGTTTACGCAAGCCGAACTAGATCTCCTCAACAAAGGTTTGAATTTTGCTATTGCCCCCCAATGTGCCCCCCTCGCCGATATTGTCGCCAATATCGAGAGTGCCATCCAGTACGACAACAATACGTTAAAAATGCCTTTCGCGAACGGCGAGCAAAAGGAATAGTAAAATTTGCTCCAATTTCGATAGCTGGTGCACGATCAGGCTATTGAAATCGCGAAATGTAATATACTCCCGGGCGGATAAGGGAAATGCGGTGGTGATAATGGACCGTGGAGATTATGATTCAAACATACGAACACCTACGGAGAAAATGGCAGCGTGGCTCGTGAATGAAATGAAAAAGTATCCGGTAAAACATGGACAGAGTGTGAAAAATTCGGTGGATTTCGTGAAGCAATTGGAAGGTTTTAAATTGAGAAGAGGCGAAATATTGGTATCGTTCGATGTTGCAGCTCTTTTCCCGAGCGTACCAGTTACCGATGCCTTGCAAAGCCTACGCCGACACCTGGAACGAAGCCGAGCACCACCCAACCACATCGAGGCGTATCTCTCCGTTGCACAGGTGTTTATGAATCAAAATTTCTTCTCCTTCAGAGGGAAATATTACAAACAAAATTTCGGGCTCAGTATGGGTAGCAAACTATCGCCTCTGCTAGCAGATGTTTTCATGAGCGATTTTGAAACCGAAGCTCAAAAACACAAATTCTTCCCAAGAGTTTGGAAGCGCTATGTAGATGATGTTTTTGCCCCTATCAAAGAGCGCTATTTGGACCAAACGCTAGCAATGCTTAACTCCCAGCACAGCACTATTAACTTTACTGTCGAGAAGGAGGTTGATGGAAAATTACCCTTCCTAGATCTATTGATCAGTAGAAACGATGACGACATGCTAAAGTTTGGTATCTATCGAAAGCCAACATCAACCGAACGATACATTACTGCCGACTCTAACCACTACGGCACACAGAAAAAAGCTGCATTTCATTCAATGGCACACAGACTCCACAACGTGCCCATGGATAACATTGAGTTTAACGAAGAGAAGTCTCGGATCTTTAAAGCAGCTGAAATCAACGGCTACGATAAGGGTTTCGTAGACAAAATTCTCCAAAAACATAAACGGAAAAAACGCCGGCAGAACATCACGACCCTACAACCTGCAATAGAAGAAGTTAAAAGAATCAGTCTCCCATTCTACCCGAAAGTCACAAATCCAATTAAAAATACACTCCGACGACAAGGACTTCATGTTTTACATAAGAGCGACAACACGTTACGCGATCTACTGTGTAACTTGAAGGACAAAGTCCCACCGGAAGAGCAATCTGGCATATATCAGGTACCTTGCAACGACTGCCCGGCGGTTTACATCGGTCAAACACGCCGCAAGGTCAAGGTACGTTTGAAAGAACATAAAAACGCAGTGGAAACCAACAAACCCAACGAATCCGAAGTTGCAGCACATACGGTAGCTTCTACGCATAGCATAGACTGGAAGAATGCGAAGCTGATCAAGGCAGTTAGAAAGGCTTCGCATCTCAATGCCTGGGAGTCTATGCTTATATCAAACGAAACGCAGCCATTGATGAACGAAGATGACCCCCCTATCACATTAGGTCTTTTTGGCCTGGTAAAAACGACGACGATCAACTGATTTCTCTTCATCTCGGACGAGTACGAACAACGTACAATCATTCGACGTAGCCAGTCGGACATTGTCCCGAGGATGGGTAACATCGCACCCGAAACCGGTCGACAACAAAGGTAATTTTAACCCTTTGACGATTGTAAGAACGATAAGTGTTATGTCTTGTCTCGCGTGTCGCGTCTTGTGAATGTCGTCTCTCTAATTGGTTTAAATAAAAATACGTTTTGAAAAATAAAAATAAAAAATTACCGGCGATAAATTGAAAAAGTTATGGAATACATATTTAAAATAGACCATTTTTTCTTGTTAGATTTTTTTTTCTTGTTAATAATTTCAGGTTGAGTAAAACGTTTTTTAAAGCCCATTATATTAGTCATAAATGATCAAAATTTCATTGCAAACGGTTCATTGAATCCGGAGATATAACAACTCATAGTTGGCTATCGGATAATTATACATTTTTCTAGAATCCTTCCTACTTTGTGAAGAGTAGTCTGATCTATTCCAAATTTGAACCACTGGTACAATAGTGGTAATCACGTTCAAATGAATGCGTGTCTCTTTTGCAGGGATGGGAACACTCACTTGCATAGAGTTACACTCACTTGCTATTTCCTCAGCTGAGAGGCGTGCAGTCAAAAAACGATGTATCGACGACTTTTGCCTTGTGGTTTTGTCTAAAACTTTGCTGAATAGAGTAGAGGTTGCACACGAATCCCGAAGTCGTGACAGAGCTGTGAAAGCGACTCTCCACGAGGTGAGTGTACTTTACATTCACCTCGTGGAGAGTTGCCTTTGCAGCTCCCTCACGACTTCGGTATGCGTGTGCGACCTCTACTCTATTCAGCAAAGTTTTAGACAAAACCACAAGGCAAAAGTCGTCCATACATCGTTTCTTGACTACACGCTTCTGAGCTGAGGAAATAGCAAGTGAGTGTAACTCTTTGTAAGTGAGTGTTCCCATGCTTGCTGTTTTGTAGATGTAGTTGAGAAACTTGGTGGAAAATATGTGCACTCTTAACGCGGTTGTTAGTTTTATCATTAT
Source organism: Aedes albopictus (assembly GCF_035046485.1). NCBI lineage: Eukaryota > Metazoa > Arthropoda > Insecta > Diptera > Culicidae > Aedes > Aedes albopictus. Next base: position 400,441,534 of record NC_085137.1, read on the forward strand.
TTAGCCGTTTTACTGAAATCAATTGGGTAATATTTGCATATGCGATCTAAATAGCCTTTGAATTGGCGTGCATTTTTGTGTATGGAAAAATTCGCGCTAGTGTTCGTGTGTTGAAATGTCACTTATCCTTATACCAGTTGATCAACTTACAATTGACCAATCCAAATGCCTGTGTGGTAGTGGTTTGTGTTCAGATTTCCCGTGTTAATCTATCTGTAAGAACTTTGTAAACATCTTTTGTTCTCACGTATATGGATAGGCTTGCAGTAGGTTTCGTGAGACATTTTTTGGACAACTCAATGAAAGTTTGAGAACATTTAAGGTGAAACATCAAGAAAGCTCATTGCCCTGCCCTTCGGTTCAGAAAGGGGTATGGGCGCGTTCTGCCAACTTGGTCGAGGCAGATTTCTTGTGAGAACAAGTTGCATACGGACATTCAAAAGTGCCTGAACGAAAGATGCTGCTTGTGAGGATCACTTGAAGATCGGATGGAAGATCATTCTTTTTTTTTTAGAATATTCGCGTTCGTCTATTTGTTGCTCTGCGTGTTCGTATATTTTAAGTTTCATCTTCAACTGAGTTTGATGAACGCAGCTGGTCAGCAGGGATGATCTTCGCATCTGCATCCGTTGAACCATTCTGAATGGCCGTCGTGAAAGTATCACCAAAAGCGCTACTAACATTTCTTTTATATTTTCATGTATCTGAGTATCATGAGTGATAGCAGTAAGCAGGGATAGCAGTGAAAAATGGAAGTAATGCAGTACGACGGTGGTGCGATGCTGGTAAAAAAATATCGCTGGAGATGAGCATTGTTTGTACTCAGCCATGTCTAAGACGTGCTCCGAAGTCTCAGGAAAGGAAGCATGCATAAAGCACTAATCTACAAAATCTCGGGAAAAAGTTGGAAGACCTTATTTCACGTGAAAATCCAGCGGTAGACAAGAGGTGGATATGGACGGATGTTCGTTGAAATTGGAAGGACATTGGTAATGACAGCCGAATTTAAGAAAGCGACGAAGATTGCAGCAGGAGATAGTGAAGTTGGACTACGAAGACGATTTTCTAGAAACCGCAGACAGCAAATGACATAGGCTTATCGTATTTCGACGGAGGTGGCGTCCTCATCGCAGCATTCCAAGAACATAACCAAAATTTAATCACAACTACCTACCACAAAAAACAACACGATCGAACGAAAATAGGAAAAAACAACCCAGCAAAACCAGTATGTATGTTCAAAACGCTTACCCCAAAACAAGCGACCCAAAGGTAAATTACGTTGACCATTTAACTAACAACACATTCTCTTACAGCTCAATACACCACATCGATTTCCCACCTTTCCCAATCCTTAAGGCCACGCAAAACTTAAAAGCCGCAGAGCTAAAGAGGTTGCTATGCCTACTCCCAAATTCAACGGTGTATTATGGACAATGCAAGTTCTCGGACTTGCATTGGTGACTTGGCCCTATGACCCCCTTGTGCATCAATAAAATAAAATAAAATAAACATCAAGAAAGCTCATTGCAATTTTGCACACAAACTTTAAAGGCACAAATCTGACGAACAAAGCATCGAACCAAGTCGCACTTGATTATCCTGGCTTTGCTCACTTGCTAAAAGAGGCAGCTTTTCAAAATCGACCGCATTTGTTTACGAATTTTAAAGATTTGTGCTTTTGAAAACGTGAGTAGGGATGCAAGTCGGCCATTGTGGCAGGCATATTGGTACTTTCTGAAGTTTCTCCTAAGGGCACTTTTCAAAAAGTTGAACATTTTTTGAAAAGTGAAAATTCTGCCTGTTCCGATCATTTTATCTATCCCCTATATGTGCCCTATTATCCAGATAGATAATACCACAGACAAACAGACGTAACACCTAGAACAGTTTTCATGAAAAATTCGGATGCACTGATCACTTCCGTGGGTGTTCCAGAAATCTGGTACCTCCAAGAAAGTGGCCTGTACAGTAGACGTTCGCTCAGTGCAAACGCTTTAACTGCAATGCTTTTTAACTGCAAGTCCGGTAAGTTCAACAATTTTTCAGTTATCGCACCGCTATCCGTCAAATTTCTGTCAGAGCAGACGACAGCTGCATAGCAATGCACTTTCGAATGCATTTTAGATCACTTTCGGACCAACTGACAAGTCGTTGACGTCTGTCAGTCGTTGCAGTTAACGAATCTCATTCGGTAGGTGAAACGTAAACATGTTGCAGTTATCGAACGTCTACTGTAGTGTACGATTAGTTAATATTTTAGCGCATTTGATAAACGTATCAAAATGTTATAAGCATTTGAATAAAAGATAATTTTGACGAAAATGTATGTCCGAAACTAGAGGAAAAGAAAACTTCTTAGCCGACGGAAACCAAATTCAATTGCTCGATAGTCGTGATTTTGTTTGCAAGTGTTATCCAATTAAAAAAATCACTCGTTTTTACTTACCATTGGAGTCCAGTTCGTCATCGAATCCGTCTTCTAATAAATCCAAACTGGGTGATTTGCTTCTTTTCCGCTTGGGCATTGAACAATCCTGTTTTATTTTCGTTTGACTCAAAATATATTTAACCCCGTCGTAGATGAATATGTATTTCCCGTCACAAAATGTCACAGTAATCCACTACCCGTCACACAATATGTACTCATAGGAAAAGATCATTCACCGTCCGGCGACGTTCGTTTGTTGTAAACGGCGAGCTTGAACTTGAGCGCGGTCACTCTATGTATCGATTATACGCGCGTGTCTAGTAGGTACGATGCACTTCCCGCACTGACTGAATGGTCCGCTTTGTAGCGACGAAGGACACGGTTCGATTGGTACTGAAAGAAAAGCAGTTTTCCACTTGGCGTTTTCCCACCCCCGATGCATTCGAGCATTTTATTATCAAGTCATGGGCCAAAGCAACTTATCCATGCATGCTATGCATGGATTATTCTTCTCACCAAACTCTCCCTCTCTCGTGAGAGCCTGTGCGCTCACACGATTTTCCAAAAACCACCCAATGCGATGACTCGGTGTTAATTTTCCTTTCATTGCAGAGTGCGGTGGGCGGAGCCTTGGGTGCGTTTGAGTTGTTCGAATGGCTGCACCGTTTCAGGCTGTAACCAATCAGCTTCGATAGCAACTGGTCGAGGGAAGGGTGGTACCAATTGCATCTAGGAGGCTTGATCCCAAGTAAAAGTTCCATTGCTAACTGGTTTTGTTTGATTTTTATTATGGTTTAATTGCAGCAGTAGCCAAAACTCACAAGTGTATGTATATTATTATCAAAACCAGTGTTGGTAAAAACTCAAATCTCATGGTTGAGTTGTTTTTTCACTTCCCTGATAAAAATATACAATAAAATCGCCATAAACATCCATTGAATAATGATAAAGTTGATTGTTAAACAACAAATCATATTGTGTACGTATTTTCCTGCTGAAAATTATTAATTGGAGCTACAATATGTGCACAATAAAATGAATGGCACTAGAGATTTCAATAATAAAAACACCATAAATTGAATGGTAGTTGACTTGAATTTGCTCCAGAAAATTTGGATTTTTTTATGGTAAAGATACATAACAACCCCCATTTTCTATTGTAAAAGTGACATTTACAATACATGCTATGGTGGAAAACCATAGGGTCTGTTGTTACTCTATCGTTTTAAACAATTGAAATCATGGTAACTACCATTCATTTCAGCGTGTTGTAACAATACATTCTGTTGTATCTCTATGATCTTTTTTATCAGGGTTTCCAAACTCATCGCCGAAAAATCATGCATGAGTTGACTCGTGATTTTAGTCATTGCTTTATTTATTTCTTGGTGCTCCTATTATTCAATATGGTAAGTTTATTAACGTTGTAACCCATATTCGCCCAGTGTCCTGTTTATAGTACACAGAGAAGAGAATTGTCGGACAAAAGAGGCAAAAGAAGGCGTGGCAATTATAATAGTGTATATTATACTATATATCCCAACAAAACATAAGCTACATTTGTTGCGTACTTTTCAGCTCATTAATAATCGATTATTTCTAACCCAAAAGCGAAACTTCAGCAGTAGCCTGGCACATGGTTTATATGGGAAAATATAAAAAATGGAAAAACTCTAACTCCTGTATACTTTTTAAGTTCCACATTGGTCCCATATCAACTGTGCAAAATTTCAGATCGATCGGAAAAACTATATTTTAGCGCCCGCCATTCTTAGTTTTTCATACGATTTACTACCCGAGTAGGTGAAAAATCTGATGAATAGCATATTTAGTCATTATTGATTGAATAACTGAAGAGCAAAAACTGATATTGGTTTGATTGATATAAGAGGTAAAAGAACAGAAATAATAGCAAAATCTAATATGGTGAACTACTCAACAATAGCTCGTTTAGATATTACAAAATCAAACCAATAGCAGACAAGATCTGTCCTTTATTTTAGAAAAAAAAATTGAAAAAATGTCAGCATCGAACCTACGACCTTAGGATTCACAGGCGGCGATGCTTACCACTCAACTGTGGCTCACTGTTGTAAATAACATGGGAATAAGAGCATGCGGTTCTTCGTTTCCACAGCTTAGAAAGGGGCACATGGCATTTCACTAACATTGAGCCATCTCTATGGGTGTATGTGTTTCATTTCGTGCAGAAGAGCTAAACTTGTTCTTATGTAGAAATTTTCAGCTATTTCTACAAGAACAATAACTGATATCATATCACTTTGAGCTGTTCGTGCGATATTGATTAGATTTTTCAATAACACATTAAAATCACATCGAGCTATGACAGCAAAAAATGTTCGATTTGAGATATGATTTAGATATTCTCGTCTACCCGGGTATGGGGGAAATTTACTTCTGCAAAGAAAAATCGCTAGGAGTCGCCCCTAGACCCCTAAAAATAAATCTATGAATGATTTCTGTAGAAAAATTCACGAGGAAACAGACATCCGAAGACCGCAAACCGATGTGACGTTCGTGGAAGAAGTTATTAAGCCTCGCCCGATCGATAAAATGACCAGATTTTATTACTTATTGTTATCCCTTATATGTTAAACAGCGTTGGCATGCCATACGGGTTTCAGTCAATAGCTTTTTCCACATGCCTTGGATCGCTTTGCGGTCTTCGGAGGGTTGATTCCTCGTAAAGTTTTCAACAGAAATCATCCATTGATTAATTTTTAGGAGTTAAGGGGCAACATGTGGCGATTTTTCTTTGTAAAAGTGATTTTCCCCATAATAAATCGTATGAAAACTTAAAATGGCTAGCGCTAAAATATAATTTCTCCGATCGAGCTGAAATTTTGCACAGTTGATATGGGGCCAAAATGGAACTCAAAAAGTGTACAGAAGTAAAATGTCTTTTTGTGTCCCACGCTATTCAGCAGTGTTGTTACAGTGTTTAGCCAATCGAACTATCGCGATCTATGAGCTGAGCTTCATTTCCATTATCTGCAAAATAAATGTATTTCCCTGAAATCTTAACAGTGCACAATTGCACAATGGTTTTCGAACCAAATTTACGAGAAATGATGCTTTCAGCGCCTTCAAATGATTTTATAGATAAATATGATCTTCTACAAAGTTGTCCCTAATAATAAGGCCCTCTTTCCAATATGCATGCAAATTAGGGTGGTCCATATTTTCAAAGAAATTGGAAACCAAACTTTTTTTTTATACATATACATTGCTCGGAAAAGTTGTAGGTCTATCAGTTTTGTGCAAGTTTGCTGAATACAGTTGGCATATAGCTTTAGAATTGACCGATCTTGAGACATTTTTCTGAATTAGCTTAGTGTGGTTCAAGGACAACCGGTTTTCTGGCATTAACTTTTTCAGTTTCGATTTTTCATCAAAGTCGTCCAAGAAAAACTTGTAGTGCATTTGAAGATACGTCGTTTCGTGCACAGAGATGATATCTCTTTTGGTTCAAAAGTGACAGGCATTTTTCTTAAAAAATCATAGTTTTTTTTAAAAAGGTGTTATGACGGGTTGGGGCAAACATAAAAAATATCTTTTGACCGCATTCAAAAGAAGAAATGTTGTTATAAAACATATCAAACAATTAGAGGGGTGTTATTTTTGTAACTCAAGTGAAAAATACTTGAAAAGTGTCTTTTTTTCTAGAAAATCATCAATATCTTTTGAACGGAATGACGTAGCAACATTCTCAGCGCACGAAAATGCGCGCTTTTGGAAGCTCTAAAAGTGGTTTTCAGGCGTTTTTGACGAGAAATTTGAAACAAAAAAGATAAAGCAATAAAACGATTTGTTCTAGCGTCACCCTATGAAAACTATGGAAAAATGCTCCAAATTTGGTCAAAACAGTTTAAACGCTTTATTTTTTTTTGTTTCAAATTTCTCATCAAAGTTGTCTAAGAATAATTTTCAGTGCTTTGAAAAACGCACATTTTCGTGCGCTGAGAATGTTGCTACGCCAGTCCGTTCAAAAGATATTGATGATTTTCTAGAAAAAATAGGCACTTTTCAAGTTTTTTTCACTTGAGTTACAAAAATAACACCCCTCTATTTTTTTATATGTTTTATAACAACATTTCTTCTTTTGAATGCGGGCAAAAGATATTTTTTATGTTTGCCCCAACCCGTCATAACACCTTTTTAAAAAACTATGATTTTTTTAGAAAAATGTCTGTAACTTTTGAACCAAAAGAGATAACGACCATCTCAGCGCATGAAACGACGCGTCTACAAATGCTCTACAAGTGTTTCTTGGGCGACTTTGATGAAAAATCGAAACTGAAAAAGTTAACGCCAGAAAACCGTTTTTTCTAGAACCACCCTAAGCTTAATAAGAAAAATACCACTAGATCGGTCAATTTTAAAGCTACATAAAAAGTGTTGTTGCGAATAGTTGAAGGTTGCGTACAAAGAACAGTGTGTTTTAGTTCGTGAAAGGTAGCCCGGATAAAAACTTACCATAGGGTGTATGGTGAAAACCATTCCTGCACCATACAGTGTACCAGCTACAATAAAGTGTATTGTAATGAAATGGTTCGCTATACTATACATTTACATTGGAGTTTTATGTAACAATATATTATACTGTTTTTCTTACGTTTGAACCATTCACTTTTCCGAAACATTATTTTTCCGTGAATTTTTAATTATTTCTGGTGTTCGTTTTGAATAGATCGTATGTTTGCTGTGATTCCTATGCAGATTCGACCTATTCAAATCGAACACCAGATTTATTCAGTTTAAGATTTTTTCCGTGCTTTGTTTTGTTGATGTTTGTGATGTTTGTTGATGTTTGATGCAAAGGAAAGGAAAGAAAAAAAAGTGAATAAGTTGAAACATCAATTTAACCTTTTGGAATAAATTTTTTTCGCCGCTGTTGACGCAACCTCGCTGGTGTCGAACACGTTTGTTATGCTCGGTTTCATCGCCGGGGTCATATATGACCCCTCCGTCTCCAAAGGGTTAATGCCAATAACATGTTTAAATCAGTGGTAAACCAGATGTCCTAAGAACTGCAGGTCCAAGCAGGGGTCCAAGAGATATGGCGGGCTCGAGGGCGAGCTAGGTGTGTAGAGTGCGATGAGAGAAATACTAATGCAATGTAGGCCAACCCGGAAAGATGCAGGTCAGATTACCGTAAATCAGTAGATGAGTTCAACACTTCAACACTATTCTTTCTGTATTTGCATTTAGGGGAGTTTTCTCCTCTTCTCTCATGTGAACTTGCCTTCGACCACAATCGAATCAAATGCGGTTGACAAACTTTATCTTTGACGTAGAGCCATCTTTAACATATGGACTGGACTGAACACTGAAATGACTTTTAATATAGGTTCATGTGCGGGTTTGCTTTTTAACCTAACTTATATTTGAATCGAACTTGACAGTTATCTCATGAGTTGTTATGTATTTCAAACTTTAGTCAAACTGGTGCCTCAATATTGCAATAACGGTTAAGCACGCTGTAATGATACTTATGTACCTCGTCACCCACTTCATGCAACTACATTAGTGGTCTAATAACACTTAGCGCGCTCGGCATAGTTCCATCATGCCGCTCAAAGTGTTGCCACAAATAATGCTTAGTTTGCGAAACCCGGTTATCTGGCCGGTGGGGAATGGGAGCCTAAGCTTCAACTGTTAATGCAATCAGAGACTACTCAGACTTAGACGTGGGCGATCCTATATATGAAGGGTTATCCAAAACGCTCTGGGAATTCCCAAAGCGCATTCTAATAAATCTAATAAGCCTAAGATGCCATTAACAGTAGGAAAATGGCAAGATAATATAACAATATATGGTTTATGTAATGTAAAACAATTCAACATAACAAAAGAGAACCATTCCAAAACCATTTGATTAAATGTATAACCAGTAGTGAAATTACAATTAAAAACAATTTATTTACGGTACATTTTATTGTTTGAAACCATTCATGTACCATACAATGTACGGTATATTTAAACCCACGTATCAGTATTTTGAACAATTTATTAACAATAAAATGTATGGTTTTGCAAAAAAATATATATGGAGAAAAATATTTTTTTATATTGTTACGATACTTAACAACCTGTATAATATATTGTAAAAATCTTATTTACAATTCACGGTATGGTATCCAACATTACATCTTATTGTTTTTGTATTTTTATTTTTACAGTGGTGTCTATTGTAAAAATATGGTTCTAAATAGTACTGTTACAATATAACGTTCGGTTTTTCTACTGTATTTTTTATTCGGGAGAACAACGATGAAGTGTGCACTGTTGTTGGGAGATTAGTGCGATAACTAATACTATAGCGTAATGTTAAATAATGTAATTACTTACTGTTAAATTAATAATCATTCAATAAATTGCAGTTTTTGAAGCTGCTTGAAATAGAAGCTGCTCTCAAAATGGTATTGTAGTTCCGAATGCATCACACGCCCCAACAAGTGTCTTCAGAAAACTTGCTCAAAATTGATAGATCTGCAACTTTCCCGAAGAATGCATATAGTTATTCTTACAAATAAAAAAGTTTGGTTCCCAATTTCTTTGAAAATATGGACCACCCTAATTTTTATGTATATTGAAAAGAGGGCCTTATTTTTAGGAACAACTTTGTAGAAGACTATATTAATCTAGAAAATCATTTGAAGGCGCTGAAGGCATCTTTCCTCCTAAATCTGCCAAAAGCCAAAACGTTCAAACAATTTTATCTTAAAAATCTGAAAAGGTTCAACAAATTGTTCCGAAACTCAAGAGAAAGTAAGACATTAGCGTGGCTCAAAAAACCGTTTTTGCTCCACACCGCTTATTCGATTCATAACCAGATTCTATGCCTTCTCCCACAATTTGAGCTCATTCGGTTGAATATTTAGACTGCACAAGCCCTTCAAAGTTTGTATGAGAATTACTATGGGAAAACGATGTTTTTCATTCAATCGACCGTAACATTTTCCCAAGTGCCTTAGGCCTAGAGGGTTAGTTAACCCTTGGTTCTCCTAGGCTACTCTATCAGCTACAACTTTGCCGAAGACAGCATTCAAATCGCATGCCTCATTAATTAGTTACCGATTTATATCCAGAATCGAAATCATTACTCATGATGGTTAAACCACAGACAAACAGACGTAAAACTTGCGAAATTTCCATCGACCACGCTTTTAACGATCATTTTAAATTTTCATAGTTGTGGCTTTCACAACCAGAGGCACGCGCATTGTTTTCCCACAGACAAACAGACGTAACTCTTAGAGGAAATTCATCAAGACATTTTGCCCGGTGTCATTTTCATGAGCACACTGCCACCTGTTGGTAGAACCGCGCGCAACACTGTCGGCCATGATGGATTTCGATTTGACGTTTTGCTAACACGCAAACTACTACACAAATTGCCTGTAATTTTCGTTTGCATCATTCAGCAACGTGTACACTGGCAAACGTCAAAGCGATCGAACACTAGCGCCTCTGGTGGAACGATCGCGCAAATCAAATGAAATTAGAATTGATCGTTAAATGCATGTGCCAAGCTGTTTTGAAGAATGTTACGTCTGTTTGTCTGTGATCAAACTATCAGGTAACGCCTACGAGCTATGCAATCAAGCTGTACCGCACATCTTCGGAATAATTAAACACACACTTCTATCACCTTACGCCTGGCATCCACGTACAATTGTGTGAACTCTTTGCCTTTGCCAACCATATCCCACCAACACTCCGACATTCGCATGAATTTGTGCAGGCGCAGAGGTATATTCGATTTGATGTGGATACAACTTTTCTTTCTTACACTTCCTTCCCCTTTGCCACATTGACCTGCAACCTGACGTGGCAGGCGCTATTGCCATTGTCGCCTAAAATAGAAGATCACCAACACTCACACACTGAAGATGCCTGCTAATCCCCGGCAGATATCTCATTGGTTCCTTGTGTGAGTGTACAGTAGTATGGGACAAACATCAAATTCTCGCTCCAGTCGACTTTTTTGATTCCATTTAGGTCCCATATGAACTGTGCAAAATTTCAGCGCAATCGGTGAAACTATAATTTAGCGCAAGCGGTTCAAAGTTTTCATAGGATTTACTATGGGAAAAGTTACACTTTCGGATAAAAAATCCCAGAGGTCGCTTCTTGTCTCCTTAATTCAAATCGATCAACGTTTCTTGTAGAAAAATCATTTATGAAACTTTCCTTCGAAGACCACAAAACGATTGGATGCTTGTGGAAAAAGTTATTGATTTATTACCGATTAGTGATCCAACGAACGGCTGTTTGTTTTGTTTTATTAGCAGCACTGTATCAGTTGCCTTGGCTGCTGCTGTTTCTGGGGGTGGTGATGCCTCCCACCGCCCCATGAAACAACGGCAGCAGCAGTGCTGCTGATAAAACAAAACAAGAAGCCATTCGTTGGATCACTAATCGGTAATAAATCAATAACTTTTTCCACAAGCATCCAATCGTTTTGTGGTCTTCGAAGGAAAGTTTCATAAATGATTTTTCTACAAGAAGCATTGGACACATTCTACCGTGACGTTACAACGTTTTGACGCATTCGTAGTCAGATTTTCCTCCATAACTTATGAAAACAAGCGTAAACCGCAAAATATTTTTCATATTCGGATTCCTTGTAAAATTTCTGATATATTTGGCCTATTGAACATTTAGTTTTCATTAGAAAATCGTGTTCAAAATTCGTATTTGTAGCGTGACGTTACAACGCGCTAGAATCCGACCCTCTCTAACGCGCTACCAACATCTTAAAAAATCTGCTCGGATTTTTATGATATTCAGATTTTTTTTTCCACCATTGAAATTTATTGGTTTGTTCTTCAATTCAATGGAATAAAACATTTAAATTTCGGATTTGTTTTTGAATAATCGACTTTTACATTTCGTGACGTTACAACGCCCGTTCAATTTCAAACAGGGTTCTGCTCGCGTTGTAACGTCACGAAAATGCACATCATGTTAGAATCAGAATAATCAGCCAAATTTACCCGAATTTGTGAATATATCATTGCATTATCTTTACTGCTTCAAGGGGAACTTAATTCTTTTGAAAATCCATTTTGTGATAAATGGCTCGGAGGGCCAAGTTATTGCTATCAATAGTATGAATACTCCTTCATGAAGGTTAATGATACCGCAACCATCTTCGGTTTAGTACCACCCATATTCTTCTAGTTTAGTTCCAAAGACTAGCGCGCTGAGATCCATTATTTTGCACCGCCAGATATTTAAATTTTTCAGCATATAACTCATCACGCCGTCGAGATAAGGCACATTCTCCCGTGACATTACAACGTTTCTACGCATTCGTAGGCAGTCAGATTTGTCACTATAATTCATAAAAACGACTGTAAACCTCAAAATATTTTATCATATTCAGATTCCTTGTAAAATTTCCGATATGTTTGACCTGTTTAACATTTAGTTTTCATTAGAAAAACTTGTTTAAAATGCGTATTTATAGCGTGACGTTACAACGCGCTAGAACTCGACATCCTCTACCGCGCAACCAACATCTTGAAAAAATTGCACGGATTTTTATTTTAAACTGAAAATTTCTCCCACCATTGAAATTTATTGGTTTGTTCTTCAATGCAGTGAAATAAAACATATATATTTCGGATTCGTTTTTGGATAATCGACTTTAACATTTCGTGACGTTACAACGCCCGTTCAGTTTCAAGCAGGGTTCTGCTCGCGTTGTAACGTCACGAAAATGCACATCATTTTTGAATCAGAATAATCAGACAAAATTGCCCGAATTTGTGAATATATTATTGCATTATTTTTACTGCTCCAAGAGCAACTTCATTCTATTAAAAATCCGTTTTGTGATAAATGGCTCGGAGGGCCAAGTTATTGCTATCAGCAGTATGAAAACTCCTTCATGAAGGTTAATGGTGCCCATCTTCGGCCTAGTACCACCCATATTCATCTAATTTTGTCCCAAAGACTAAACCGTTGATAATCATTACCTCGCACCGCCAGATATTTACATTTTTGCAGCATAAAACTAATCACGCCGTCGAATTAAACATTTTTCAATAATTTATGCAATGTTATTGATTCAATTTCAAACGCTTTAAGATGTGCGAGCAGTTATTGAACCAAAGACAGACCTGAAGATCTGCATACCACTTAGGGGCATCAATTTCTGTGATTCCAGAGACAAATAGACCTAATTCTGACAAAAAAAAACATTCTATATATGCCAGAGTTAAAATTACTTAGAGAGTTAGTGTCTTTGGCAAAGCTATTTGATAAGTCAAAAACTTACAGCTGATTTACTACTGGATGTGAGATTCAGACACAATTTTGATTAGTTGAGAAACTATTTTTTGGCGAAATCTTTTGGCACGTTATAAGAAGTTACAACATGTTGAATATTTTTTGAATAAATATATTGCGACATTTGCACCCATTTAGACTCGGCCGAAATTCACTATCATCACAGTCGAATTTCGCACACGACTTCGCAGCGGCTGGCATGCACAAGTTCGGTTGAGTTCAAGACAGGGACGTCGGATGCACAACAGGTAAACAAAATAAATTTGATTAGTGTGAAATTTCGCTGGGAATTGATGATTCAGTGGATTCTCAAATTATCACAGTAGTCTAAACATTAATGAGAAACCCAATAAAGCGTATTATTTTTCAAAATTTCAACTACCACTAGTCAGTTAGAAACTTGAACCAAACGGCTTTTAAACTGAAAATTCTTGACAAGATAAACAACTTTTCCAAAGACATCAACATTCTAAAGGTCTAAAGTCTAAGTAATTAGAGTCCCGAGATATAAGAGTTTCAATTTCGTAGGTGTTACGTCTGTTTGTCGGTGATTCTTGTTATATCAAAAACAGATGTAACACTGACCTTATATCCATTCCATATATTTCAAGATCCTAACTATTTAGACACTTGGTGTCCTCGACAAAATTGTTTGGCTGGTCAAGAACTTTCAATTGATGGGCCGTATTATTTCAAATCCTTCCACTAGGAGGCGCTAGAGGGCATACGCATATTTAGTTTTACTTATCTCAGGATCGTGATTAATTGGAAAGATGGTTGCTTCATTAAAGTTGTTTGGTACATCACTAGACTTTCAGTTTAATAGCAGTATGGTATTAATTTCTGCCACACAGTGGTGATAGTTGGGAATTTTCAAAAGCATGCCAATATAATTAATTACCCAAAACAATTCAACAAGCCGTAACTTTTTATAAAATATATCAAAAATTCTCAAATTTTGACTGATAGTCCCTCAATTTGTTATCTGTAATTTCTACAATTTTGGACTTGATTGGTTTGCTCGACACAAAGATGGAGCACTTTAAGCAGAACCATATTTTTGACTGTGTTCTATTAACTCTTATATCCAAGGAATAAGTGAATCAAATCAAATCAAATTTTGAAAGTTAAAAATTATATATCTTTGATTACAATTTTATTTGAATACAATATGTCCAAAGTGAAAAAAAGTTCCAGCTTGTAGAATACTTTTTAAGAAATTCTAATCCCTTGCCTGCTTTTGTAAAATGGAAACTAACGTCTTCTAGTGGCAAAATCTCGCATCTATTGGTAAATCAACTGCAAGTCCTTTACTGAGATGTATGAAATTTAAAATTTGTAAGTTCTCTAGCGCCGCCTGTTGGTGAAACTTTAAATCAAACTATCCATCAACTGTAAGTCTTTGATCAACTCAATAACTTTGTAATTTCGTCAGTGTTTCGTCGGTTTGAGTGGTATTAGATTACGATTAAAAAATTTTACAATATCGCAGTACAATTACATCGTAGATTTTGGCCAAACACCATCTCCCCCGTCCTTCAAAAGTGCACGTAGTTTATTAACCGGCAATGGTACGCAATTTATAAACGATATCTCGAAAAAGAGCTCATACACATCGAGAACGAAACTGTTTTGAATAAAGAACTACGTTTGTCCAATTCAGAAGCCGTCCAAGCCAGAAAGATTTGGTCTTTTCCACAGAACTTTTTTTCGTGACGTTACAACGCAAACTTCACCCAGGTGAAACTCAGGCTTCCGTGAACCGATTTTCTTTTTTTTAGTCTCATTTGAAAGATCTTTTCGAGTACAAAGAGCATACAAAATTTCATTTTTGTAACGTTTTCCGTATTTGAATAAAATTTAAAAATGTTGATTTTTCGTGACGTTACAACGCAATAAAAACCCATACTATGATCAGCCATATTTCAGAGTTATAAAGTCTTCCGATTAAAAATCTTTTTATGCTAAAAAATCTACATACATTTATCTACAAATGATGGAAGACTTTTGAAAAATCAGTGTGTTGGTGTTTAAAATACGATAGTTTTGATGAAAAGTGTGCCTAAAAGACATAAAATCACGATTTTAATGTTAATCTTAATCGTCGTTCAATTTATATTTATTGTCACACTGATATCATGTCGAATACATTTTTGGATAAAAAAAGTAATGTAGAATGTGATAAAAATGTAAAATATGCCATAACTCAACTTTGAAAAATTGGTATTGATGATACGGGGCCCGTAGAATGTGTCATTGATTGATTTGAATTAAGAAGACAAAGGGCGACCTCTGGGATTTTTTGTTTGAAAGTGTAACTTTTCCCATAGTAAATCCTATGGAAACTTTGAACCGCTTGCGCTAAATTATAGTTTCACCGATTGCGCTGAAATTTTGTACAGTTCATATGGGACCTAAATGGGATCCAAAAAGTCGACTGGAGCGAGGATTTATTTTTTCCATACAAGCGTGTCCCATACTAGTGTACAGTATGCGGCAAGAAAAAATGCGAAAGCGTTTTTCAACTTCAAACCTCATTTTCGTCCATTTGACATTAACCAATCTATGTTTCAACGTTCCATGATCTATAATAGGCTAGTTTTCTGAAAAGTTAATTAAAAAATTTCCCATTTTGATCACTAACCTTTACAGGGCGGCGCCTGAAGATGAAGACAACCAGAATTTTCAAACCGCAGAAAATCGCACAGGTCGCTAAATTTCGCATCTGATAAAACATAATTTTTGATTTTCTCTACAATATCATCAAATATATGTACTTATTTCATCTGGTATGTGAAACTACATGGCTCTGGATCAGTGTGGTCTGGTTGTTCATCGGATTTGAGCTAATTTTGTTACTGTTATAGTCATTTTTTTAAATCATTAAAAAATGGATGTTTTGGCCACCTTCCAGATGTCATTGTTTCTTTCATATTGAATCACAACAATCAATATATTTTAAAAAAAATATCCAAATCATTCTATCATAGTAAAAAAGTTTAAAATTATTTTCCTTCAAGTTATACGGAAAATAAAATATTTCAAGAAAAAAAAAATAAAAATATTTTACCAATAATCATAAAAATATATAAGTGCTGGGATGTTCAAAAATAAAAATAAAAAAATCAAAAACCAAAATTCACAAGATGGCGAATTACAAATAATCATATTCCAAAACATGCTTAAATCGATTATAGATGACAAAAAATGATATATCAGCTGAAGCTGGACACTGTGAAGGCACGATTATTGGCTGAAGAACAGAAGCGATCGGGAAGAGAGAGCGGTTCCTTTGTTGATGGCGTTTCGGATGGATCAGGATCAGCGTTTGCAGCGAAGGCGGTGAGAAGCAAGGAGAAAAACAAGTTTCAAGGAAAATGCTTCGTATGCATCTCATTTTGAAAATGCTGGCATTTCGTCAATTTTCATCCGATTTTTTTGAAGTCGCCCTTAATCGATCATAAATTGGTGATAGTTTATTACACCCAAGTGGCCATGCAATATCCGGAGCCATTTCGGAGATATTTCGGATTGTACTTGGGTCAGGGAGAGTGCCGAAATGGCTAAAAATGATTATTTCGTGTGTTATTGTGTTTGAACAATCGATTTTTAGCTGAATTTTTATTGCGAACAATAAAACACAACTGCGATAATCAGATTTGCAGAAGTTGACCCATCCGTGACAGGTTCCGCGGGGGCCTCATTGGGGACACTTCTGGTTTTCATCCAAAACATGTCGTGCGACATATCAAACTTCATGATTTCGAATGACTAAGTCAGAAACGATACCCTGAAGTCTGTACCAACTAATATGGCCGCCCCGGAACATCTAGCATAGGCTCCACGGGGGTGACATCGGGGACATTTCTGGTTTGCAACCAAAACATGCCGTGCGACGTATCAAGCTTCATAATTTCAAGAGAATGGGGCAGAAAAAATTGACTGAAGTATGTACCAACTGATATGGCCGCTCCGGAACACCTGAAACAGGTTCCGCGGGGGCCTCTCAAACACAATAACACACGAAATAATCACTTTTAGCAACATGTGCAACATGTTTACGTTTCACCTACCGAATGAAATTCGTTAACTGCAACGACTGACAGACGTCAAAGACTTATCAGTTTGTCTGAAAGTGATCCAAAATGCATTTAAAAGTGCAACTGTTGTCTGCTTCGACAGAAATTTTACAGATAACGGTGCGATCACTGTAAAACTGTTGCACTTACCGGACTTGCAGTTGAAAAAAATTGCAGTTGGAGCGTATGCACCGAGCGAACGTCCACTGTATTATGCTCTGAGGTTCAATCGCATTCAAATTTAGGTAGGCGAGGCAATATGGACACCCTAAGGTTTTTGCCAACTTTGCCTGGCAAGATGTCAAAAAAGTTTAATTTGTTGATACATGTATCCTTTTAAACTCTATTTAGCATCTATTGCATAAGAATTCTCACGAAGAAAAATGATTTATCCACTTCGAAAAATGTTATGAAAAATGTTAGTTTTTCATGACCGTCTTCAAGCATACGGGGTAGAATGGACACCCCCATGGGGCAATATGGACACCATGAGACTTTTACGAATTTCGTACATTATTTACACCTATAAAGTCATTTCATTACAAAACAACTATTATGGAGGAATAATACGCCGAAGTAGTTTATTTTTGTTCAGTTAATTTAAATTCAGGCTGTTTTGGATAAAGCTTCGTTTTTGTCGGCATGTACAGCTGTGCCTAGAACAACTATTTTACACTGCTGTCGTTTTTTGACCAATTTGCTTCACCGTATGTCTACTATAGTGAACATTTAAACGAAAATATACAGAAAGAATTTGATTCGTTTGTGATTTAGGTTATATTTTCCCTTGCCGCTTCTTTCAAGAAGGTGAGTGTCCATTTTGCCCCGCTAGCAGAAGATATTTCCAAACTTGATTTTTGATATAATAAAGAAGAAAATATAAACATGTTAAGCATGTAGATACAGCAAAACTACTTGCATGTGTTCTAGGAATATCAGGTTTTAATCGACCTGCAATAAATTAATCACTAAATCTTATTTTAGATGGTGTGAAAAATATAATTTCCATGCACAAAAAACGGAGGACGCAACTTTTTCGTGTAAAATCAAGTATAATTTTAATTTAGAATGTTTCTTTTCTGAAACTACGTTTTAGACAAATGGACTATATTCTCCATTCATTAAAAGTTCAAAAAAGTTAGCATATTTCAAAATATTGAGGGTGTCCATTCTGCCCCGGGTGTCCATATTGCCCCGCCTACCCCTATTGATATTTTACTCAATATTCACTGTAAATTTGAATGCGATTGAACCTCAAAGTATTATAATTTCTAAATATTACTCCGAAATAATTGCTTTCTGCTTGCGCATGATCCTCGTCGAAATATGACGCCAAAAAACCATGTCTAATTTTTATTTTATGAAAAGATTTTTTTAATTCTTGAAATATTTGTGATGTACTTCTATTCTCAGTTATGGCCCGAGCAGAAGGAAATACCAATAGCATAATAAAATGTGTTATTTTAGCAAAATAACTGAGTAACGCAAAGAGTTATTTTCATGTTATTAACATAACATACCATGTTATAAACTTGTCTGTCATAAGCGGCAAAATAACAAAAAAACATAACAAAACAATGTTCCTGGAAGAACAGTTAAATAACAGGATTTGCTAGTCTCATAACAACTTAATAACAGTGAATTTATACAACATTTCAATAACAAATTTTGAAATTAAAAAGTTATTGATAACAATATGGATGCAAAATGAGTAATAGTATCAGAATCATAACAAAGATATTTTTATCCTCGCAAGGTAGGTATGTAACCCCTAAGTTCGAGCCATTTCAGAGAAAAGAAAAATGATTTTCTGTTGGTTCCATTTTCAAAATAAAAAGTAATAAACAGCCATGACTAAGGCCGTAACCCAGGTATAGTTGTGATTGCAAAACTTTATTGTTGTGCCTTTGATGATCAAATAATGGTGCACTCTCAATAATACAATAATAACAGAACTAGTTCTACCACAAAACATCTTATTAAAATGTTATTTAAAGAAAATATACCAATGGCAGGATCATAACAAAATCAGATTGCCCAACAAAACCTGTTATGGAAAAGTAATGCCTCAATAAGTTAATAATAACAAACCAAGATATAAAAACAGGTGTTGTGATTCAGTTGTTATTATTTTGATATTCTCCACTGCTCGGAGGCCAATTATGTGAAAAAAAAATAGAAGCATCATTTTTAAATGAAAATGAACTGGAGAAAGTTTTCCATAAAACCTTCTACCGTTGGGAAAATTTATGAAGTAAATTCGGGAAAACTACACACCTAATTTATTTCGCCGATGACAGCAATTGTTTCGCCGAGAATCCTTATGCGCAATTTAAGTAGATGCTGAACATTATCTAAATAAATAACCCTAAAGTCTCTTCCATACAAATCCTTTGATCGTTTCCATTGTCGAAAGTCGCGTGGCTAGGCTTAAGCTCTGTGCCTAAATGAAGACAAATTAGTGATAATTTATTATGTTGTTTCTTTCACCCGTACAGAATTCACAGAAACACTGTCACCAAACTCAGCCATCCCATCCTCATCGCCATCAGGGCAGAGCCGCGGAAATCTGTCGGAATCCGATTACCGTTTGTTTGGTTCCACTTGAGCACTTGAGCTGGACGAGTTTTTCCTTACATGCGCGCGCAGTTTTCAACCTTTCCACTTCTCGATCATTTGTTTTCTTTTCCACGGCTCTTGAACTTGGCTGGCATCAGAAGAGGGTCTTTCCTTTCACTTTTCTCCTAATATGATGTGCGAGCAATTAACGGCGAGGAGGGATCAAATTTCGACAAATTTGTGGTTGATCTTTTCTCACTTTCAAGAATGGACTGATGACTGTGAGTGCAGAGAGGACTTGCGCCATAAATTTCGGATGCTAAACCGATGTCACCCTGACAAGGACAAATGTAATAAATTTTTATGGACTGCATAATGGGAGCCGGGTGATAACCACAGAAGCAAGGATTAGGAATGCGTCGTAAAATTGTTGTAAAACTAGTTAACATTTTTATTTATAAATTCCTAATATCCGCTCGCCCTTCGGATCGAACGGGCTTCTGAGGTGGCACTGGGCGTCGTGCAGTTTTCCCATGATTTCGATCTGATAGTGGCCGCTCTTGATGTACTCGTTTGTGATGTAGTCGCCATCCTTTCGGGTGATGTACGCCTGGCCGATGGGTTTCTGCAGAGTGTAGCCATATTCGCCTCGCCGAAGGTGTCCGACGATTTCCCCGTTGCGATACACCGCTTCCAAGCCCCAGATGGGAACCTATAATAAATAGATCAAGAAATTTTCAATAATTAAATTTAGAATCAAAGATCTAATACCCCAGACAGACATGTGATACGAGTGTTATTCCTGTACAACGGTACGCAGTTTCAAGAAAATTCTAACAAGACTGACTTGAACTGAGAGAATTTTCAGTATGGCACTCATTTCAAGCGCAATTGTACAGTGATTCTTGTATCACACACTCAGCGAAAAAAACTAGCGAAATTCATCGAAATACCTTATGAAAATTTGCTATAACTAATTCTTATGGATGGCATAAGAATACCTTATGAAAATTGATCGTGCTTGCTATGACAAATTTCATAAGATAGACTTATGAAAAGAACAAAAAAAAATCATAAAATGAAGCAGACTGGATTCGATCCATGAACGTCGGGATCACCGAGCCCGTATTTTATCCACACGGCTACCGACGCTTGAGAATACCATGTTGCTAAACATGTATAAAAGCCAAGCTGTGAGACGATTTTACTTCATAGAGTGACCTTATGAAATTCATCCGAATCATTATGAATTATTTAAAGGCCGTTCCATAAGGTGGGCCTTATGGAAATCTTATGGTTATTTGGCTGAGTGCATGTGTGTCATAAGTATAAGGCAAGGTTTTTTTCCGGATCCTAGCGATTATTCTTAGTTAGGGTTTCGAACTACAGTAGACGTTCGATAACTGCAACATGTTTACGTTTCACCTACCGAATGAAATTCGTTAACTGCAACGACTGACAGACGTCAACGACTTGTCAGTTGGTCTGAAAGTGATCTAAAATGCATTCAAAAGTACATCGCTATGCAGCTGTCGTCTGCTGTGACAGAAATTTGACGGATAGCGGTGCGATAACTGCAAAATTGTTGCACTTACCGGACTTGCAGTTAAAAAGCATTGCAGTTAAAGCGTTTGCACCGAGCGAACGTTTACTGTACTTGGGCACCCGCGTCAATTCCCGGCACCTCACAGCAAAACAAATCAAAATATCATTTACCGCATATTTTCCAAACGCACTTCCGTAAGTAATCGTCTCCCGTAACATTTCTGCAACGCTGGCTACACTTTCATTCTGAAGCCGCACAAGAACTCAAAACAACTGTTACATGCAGACGAGTGCACTTCGGCAGCACAAAGATGGGTGCCGAAGTGATTTCCCCTTTTGATTTTGCTGAAAGTTCGGCACTGGTGCCGAGAATTGGTGCTAGACTAGGTGCAATAAACTTGTTCAAAATCAACTTTTCGGCAGAAATAGGGCTTCCATCAACACAGCAGAGAAAATCAGGCATTTCATGTATTTTCTCGAAAATGAGTAAAACTCATCGGATTTGTTAAGCAATTTTGGCCAAAATTGGTCGAAAATCAGGACATGTCCTGCCAAATCAGGACGGATGGTAAGCCTAGGCAGAAAATCTTCACAACAATCACTGTTAACAACAAGTTTATGCGATAAGGTATCTAAATTACTGCCGTAATTCTGCAAAGTGACGTAAGCGCCATTCAAAATTTCGACATTTAGAGACGAACCAGCCAAGGGCTGAAAGTCTCTCTAATAAAGACAAATCAATCAATCAATCAATTTCGACATTTGTTGGTATATTATTTAAAATATCTGATGTAAAAATAACACTGTGGTATGCTTGCTGTACTAGAATGCAAGATCTATTCGTAATCTATCATCTATGGGAAGGAACTTACAGGATAACCAAGAGTTTTATGCATTATAACCAAAAAATGTGCCAAAACTATCAATGTCGCTTACGTCACTCTGCAGAATTACGGCAGATTAGATGGAAGAAGTGGATGAATTTAGGTAATGCACAATTTTGTTTACCTGTGGTGCCGGTAATGGGGTCAAAAACCCTACGCATAATGCTCCAAAATATCTGAAACACATTACTATATTGAGGCGCAGAATTTGGTTCTTGAGAAATTTTCGTAACTTTTGAACCCAAGATTGATGGCCACTTAGTTTTTAATACCTCTCTGTTAATTATACTTCCCATCGGAAAATACTTATTGTACTTTGCTATCTGTACTCCTGTAGATTGTTGGGAAACAGATATGGACCAAGACCATAAATTGGGAACTACTGAGTAGTACAAAACCATCCATATTGTAATAACTGCGGCGAACAATCCGAAAAACAATTTCACATTACCTTCACACTTTCGGCCCGTGACCCGTTAACATAGATTGGAAAACACTGATCTTTGCAACACATCCATATTGATGATAATGCTCCTTCAGATGGCCAATCCGTTAAACATTTGCATTTCCTTCTGGCACTTTCAGTTAAATTTTTCTATGGCCGAAAGTCTACGAGTTGGGAGGGGGTCTGAGATGGCTCAAATTTGGTTTACGTGGTTTATGAACTTGAACAGCCCCTTATGCAAAGGTTTGCAATACTGGGCCCAAATAGCCACAGCTGTAAAAGCCTGGGTTTTCAGCATGACTGACCATGCTGAGCGTGGTGGTTTCGATTTCCGGTTGGTCAAGGAACTTTTTGTAATGGACATTTTCTTGACTTCCTTAGATAGGGCACAGACAAACAGACGTAACACCTTGAACGATTTTCATGGAAATCCATCGCCCAGTTCACACTACCATCACCTGGTGGAAAAGTTGCACGAATCACTGTGTTGTGCAATATCGTCAACAGAAGGCGCTAGTGTGAAACGTCAAACGCATAGAAAAACGATGCGCGCGCCTCTGGTTGTGAAAGCCACAACTATGAAAATTTAATATGATCGTTAAAAGCGTGGTCGATGGAAATTTCGCAAGTATTACGTCTGTTTGTCTGTGGATAGGGTAGCGAACTCGGTAGCGAACCACTTGGGCAGCGGCCGGTATTTCGGGCACTCTTCGCTATAACTCAGTCAATTCCAAACCAATAGACTTGAAATTTTGTACACGGCTAGATACTATACGTATCTCATCGCGTTCCAAAAATTGTGTCAATTGGTTCAGAGTTGACTGAGTTATAGCAGAAAAGTTTCCAAAATAGGACCCCTACCGAGATGGTTCCACTTCCCTATAGAGGACATTAGTTTGAATTTTAGTCAAAATCAAACAGATTCAGTGGGTGTTACACATAATGATGATGTTAGTATGACCGTAAAAGTCTCCATTGCCCGTTGAAAGTACCCACAAGGTCATCTCTGGCTGAAAATTTGATGAAAATAACTGAATTTTGAAGCATCAGTTTTCACTGTTTTGGACACCCCAATGTGTTTTGGACCCTCTTAAGTATATTTATATTATGGACACCCGGTGTTTAAACTCACTTGAAACTATTTTCAAAGAATCTGCTACTTAAATATGCTGGATCACATCCGAATTACTTGATTGACAAAGGCTGATTAGATGAACTTTGCGAATTTAATGCGCTAGAATGATAAACGTTTTTGTTTACATCTGCAAGTTTACCCAGCATCACATTCTCTTTTCGTAAACATATCGCGGCACTCGCACGGATGATGAGATTAACAAAAAATAATTTCAAGACATATAAATGATATTTCCAGTAAGGAAATTGGTGAAAATTGAATTAGAACCCAATTGAATTGTACCACTCTAATGTAGTAGTAGATTAGCCTGAAATAGTTCTCCTACTCTATCATGTGCGAATTTTTAACCCTTCCTTATCTTCGTACCGAACGATCGCACAGCCGACGAACGTAGGTAGAAATTAGAATTGCATTTGATCGATCATGAGCATCTCATATAAGCCTATACAAGAGCCAGACCAGTTAGTTGCAAATAAACTATCAAACCGTACGCATCAACCCCTATATCATTATAGATATCGAAGAGAGCGAATAAATCGTTACGTAATCTTACACCAAGACCGGACCAAATTAGTTCTTTTTACGACATAAAATTGGTCCTTCGAACCGGATGGTTTGGTGTCGGTCGAAGTGTCGAAGTGTAGTCGGTTCGCGGTAGTGCGAAACACGTATCGGGTCGTGATAACGTTTTGCGCCGGTTAAAGTGAGCCACCGTCTTGGCCACCGTGGGGTATCTAGTGATCGTACTATCAGTACGGAATCAGTTCTGGTCGCGTGGCGACAGAAAAGCGGAGAATATTACCCGGTGGTGGACTGTTCCTCGAACTGTTTGTGACCTGTGAGTGGGGCAAAAGCAATAAATTAAATTGCTGCCCATCAGTGTGATCGAACGCGGACCGAAGAACTATAGTGCAACGGACTGTGAAGTGCATGTGTGGATGAAACTCCTGAAATTGAACTCGAACAAGAAAGAAAAAAAGTGATCTGTCCGCATAGGTCGGTAAAAGGAAGAAACACGTAGTGCTGGTATCCCAAGTGTCCCAGAATTCTGCACCAAGTGAAAGTGTGACCCGCGTGGCTTGAGCATTCCGACCGCGTGGAGTTGGCTTGGCTTGGGTTCATCCAACAAAGGGGTCAATTGACAAAGGACCCACCGACAAAGGGGATACTGCGCACCGGCCCCCCGGCACTGTTGCCTACTGTAAGTAGAGTGCATGTTCTGTACTAACCCTTTCATCGGATGAACTTTTGCGTTCTGTTTGTTCGTTGACAAAGAATTGGAGCTTTGGTTTGAGGATTTGCGCATTTCTAACACGAGGTGGTGGCAAGCAAATCTCTCGTGATATTAGCTGTTGGTTGTAAAGCCACAATTAGAAGGCTGCGATATGGCACCTGCTTCCAAATCACTTCGCAGGCAGGAGCAGTTCTGCTTAGATTCTATGCAGAATATGCTGAAATTTGTGCAGCTGTATAACGAGGAAAGGGACAAGTACCTAATTGAGGGTTGGCGAAACCGCTTAAATGAAACTTTTGGTCAATTCCAGACCATTCGTTTGAAACTGGAGTTGATAGAAGAAGAGGAAGACGAAGAACACCATGATGATGAAAATCGGCGGTTGCGTGATGAGTTCGAAAAGAACTACGTGAAAGTGATTGGGTTTTTGGCAGAAGCCGAGCGTAGAGCACACCCTCCACCCCCACCGGTCATGCAAGCCGTCGCTTCTGGATCGGCGAACATGAATCCTAACCCTTTCCAATCGAGAATCAAACTGCCTGAGGTCAAACTTCCTTCGTTTGATGGTACCATTACCGATTGGTTACCATTCCGAGACTCATTCAAGAGTCTTATCGATTCGAACCCGAATTTGTCCGAAGTGGACAAACTGTCCTACCTTGTAGGCTCCCTAACGAAGGAAGCGAAGCGAATAGTTGAAGCAATCGAAATAACCGCTGCGAATTATTCGGTTGCTTGGGACTTGCTCCAAAAACGTTTCGACAATAAAAAGCTCGTTGTTAAAACGTATCTTGATGCGCTCTTTTCAATTGAACCAGTCAAACGAGAATGCTATGATTCCCTCGTGCGACTGATCGATGACTTTGAACGGAACTTAAAGATGGTTCAGAAGATGAAGGTAGATACTGAGGGCTGGAGTGTTCTATTAGCGCACATGGTCTGTACTCGGTTAGACTCGTCCACCCTGCGTCAATGGGAGAACCACCATAAGTCAACGGATGTTCCCGCATACAAAGATCTTCTCCAATTCCTCAGGAATCACGCTATGGTTCTCCAATCAATCGCACCGATCAAACCCCGTTCCTCCGATCCTCCTCCAGCGGCTCCTCGCATGCAGAAACCAAAGATCAGTCAAGTACATTCCGTCGTTAGCTCTCCGTCCAAACCGTGCCCGTTCTGCAAGCAGGCTGCACACTCGGTCTTCAAGTGCGACGTTTTTCGCAACTCATCGGTAGCAGACAGGTACGAGCTAGTGAAGAAGAAGGCACTTTGCATCAATTGCCTTTCACCTGATCATCAAATCAAGAACTGTTCCTCCAGTGCGTGTCGTGTTTGTGGGCAGAAGCACCACACAATGCTACACCAACAAGCAAGCAATCGCTATCCAAACCAATCACAAGCTCCGAAACAAACCCAAAGTCCACCCAATCCCGAACAAACGCAAACCCAACCTCAGAACGCTAGAAATCCAACTGTTTCGAATCAGCCTCCTCCGCCAGCCACCCCGGTCGCTTCAGTTCCCGTTGCTCCTCCGTCGCTCAGTCATTGCTCCACTTCCTTGGTTGCCAACGTCCGCAAGATTCCGTCAACGGTCCTGCTGCAGACAGCTTTAGTGAAGGTCGTCGATTCTAGCGGATACCTACTGTGGGCCAGAGCTCTACTAGATCCTGCCTCGCAGCTGAATGTCATCTCCGAACGATTGGTCCAGCGGTTGCAAGCACGGAAGATCAAGGATCATCATGTCATCGGTGGAATCGGAGGCTCCACGACTGTAGCAAACCATTCTGTTCTGCTTAGCATTCTGTCCCACTGCACTGACTTCAGTGCAGATTTGAAGTTCTACATTCTCGGTGAGATAACACGCGATCTTCCGTCGAACTCCGTGGATGTCTCCAACTGGGAATGGCCGTCCGATATCGTACTTGCTGATCCGAAATTCCATGAGCCAGCCTCCGTAGACATGATCATCGGAATGGAGGTGTATTACGATCTACTTCTGGAAGGTCTTGTGAAGCTCGGCCCAGGAAAGCCGGTCCTCCAGAAAACCACCCTGGGCTGGGTCGTCTCCGGAAGAGTGGGCTTGAGCCAACCTCCAAATCGTGCAGTTGCTGCACATGTCTGCAGCACACTTTCCCTGGAAGATTCGCTAGTAAGGTTCTGGGAAATTGAGTCATGCCAGTCATCAAGCACGATGTCCATCGAGGAATCGACCTGTGAAGCTTACTTCTCGGCAACTACCACCAGAGACGAGGATGGTAGATTTGTTGTGGCATTGCCAAAGAAGCCGGAAGTCTTGAATCGTCTAGGACAGTCCTACGAGATAGCCAAACGTCGGCTCCTTTCGCTGAGCCGCCGTCTCGAAGCAAATCCCGCGCTGCAGGCCTCATACTCGGCATTCATCGATGAATATCTTCAGCTGGGACATATGGAGGAAGTGTTTCCGGATACGCCGAGTACGTCTGTCTCTTATTTTCTTCCACATCACTGCGTTGTCCGCCCGGATAGCCTAACGACCAAACTTCGCGTCGTTTTCGATGCGTCGTGCGCCACCGATACAGGAGTCTCCTTGAACGACGCCTTGATGGTCGGTCCGGTGGTGCAGGAAGACCTCGTCTGCATTACCATGCGTTTTCGATTGCCAAGGTTTGCCATTACTTCCGACATCGAGAAGATGTACCGCCAGATCCTGGTGATACCAAGCGATCGCCCTCTCCAACAAATTCTGTGGCAAGACAAACCCGGAGAACCGATCCGGGTCTTCCAGCTCAAGACGGTGACGTATGGAACATCCTCGGCGCCATACCTCGCCACGAAATGTCTTCAGGAATTATCCAGACAAGGTCAGTCGTCGCATCCAGCCGCGGCGGCAGTTCTCGCCAACGACTTCTATATGGATGATATGATTAGCGGAGTCAACAATGCTGACGAAGGGAAGGTCCTGTGCAATCAGCTTCTGGAGTTGCTGCAATCCGCCGGTCTCAGCCTTCGTAAATGGTCGTCGAATTCTTCCGAAATTCTGGAGAACATTCCTGTCGAGCTCCGTGATGGACGTGCCGTACTCGATCTTGATTCTACTCCGTCCGTCAAAACCCTAGGCCTCAAGTGGACGCCAGCTACCGACAACCTCGGTTTCCATGTTCCGAAGTGGAATGAAGAGAGTGTTATCACAAAACGTATTGCGCTCTCCGATTCTGCTCGACTCTACGATCCCCTAGGACTCGTAGGTCCAGTCATCGTACTCGCTAAGAGCTTCATGCAGGAGCTCTGGGAGAACAAGAAGGCCTGGGACGAACCGCTGGAAGAAGATCTCCAACAACGTTGGCTGCAGTTCAGGAGCGAGCTTGCTGCAGTCGAATCCATCGCCGTTCCACGATGGGTCATTCCAATTTCCAACCCCGTCATTCTCGAAGCACACGGCTTTAGCGATGCCTCAGAACGTGCGTACGGAGCCTGCGTATATCTCCGAGCAGTTTCCGCCAATGGAGAGATCTCTGTACACCTCCTCACCTCGAAATCGAAGGTCGCTCCGTTGGGAAATAGTAAGAAGCAAAAGAAGATCAGCCTTCCCCGCCTCGAACTCTCCGGTGCGCTGTTGCTCAGCCACCTTTTCCAGAAGGTCCAGCAAAGCCTGAAGATGGATTTCAAATGCTTCTACTGGGTCGATTCAACAATCGTGCTGCACTGGCTGGCCGGAACTCCGTCCCGCTGGAAAACGTTTGTAGCCAACAGAGTCTCCGAGATCCAACATCTAACCAGAGCTGGAGTTTGGGGGCACGTGGCTGGGATGGAAAACCCCGCCGACATAATCTCCCGAGGAATGCTGCCCGCTCAACTCAAGGAAACCGACCTCTGGTGGCACGGTCCCGCCTGGCTCCAACAGATGCCCAGGTTTTGGCCGTCACACATCCGTACGTCCGACGATGATTTCGTCGCTGGAGATCTAGAAGAACGATCGATCGCTCTTCCAGTGCACAGTCAGCCTTGCAATCCAATTTTCTCTCTACGGTCGTCGTTCCCGGCACTAGTTCGCCTGGTGGCACTCCTTCGAAGGTTCATCCACAACAGCACACCTGCCAACCGGCAGCGTCGAATCACCGGATTCATCCAAGCGCCAGAACTCCTTGAAGCAACCAACACGCTCGTTCGTCTGGCACAAGCCGAGTCGTTCCACGAAGATCTCCGAGCCCTCAGCGCTGGCGGTCAAGTCAAGACAACCTCGAAATTGAAAAACCTCTGTCCTGTCGTCACCAATGGCGTCCTGCGCATCGGTGGCCGGCTTCGAAACGCGCCTGTGTCCGAAGATCGCAAGCACCCGATAATTCTCGCCACTCATCATCCGCTAACAGAGCTGATCATGGTTTCCTACCATCAGCGGTTGTTGCACGCCGGACCCCAGCTGCTGATCGCAAGTGTGCGGGAAAGGTTCTGGCCCCTACGAGTACGCAACCTGGCGCGGAAAGTTGTACACAGCTGCTTGAAGTGCTATCGTTGTAAACCAACTGTATCCGAGCAGATTATGGGAGACCTTCCGGCCGAGCGCGTGACTCCAGCGTTTCCGTTCTTGACCACCGGTGTCGATTTGTGTGGTCCTCTCTTCTATCGCTATCCGCTGAGGAAGTCAGCTCCGGTCAAATGCTACGTTGCAATTTTTGTGTGCCTGGCGACGAAAGCGATCCACGTCGAACTTGTCGCAGACCTGTCTACTGCTGCATTTATCGCTGCCTTAAAGCGCTTTGTAGCTCGCCGAGGCAGGCCAGCCGTTATTGAATGCGACAACGCCAAGAATTTTCTTGGTACCTCACGAACACTTGCGGATCTCAAAGAACAATTCTGCTCACAACAACACAAGCACGCTGTCACCACTCACTGTGGTGAAGAAGGGATATTTTTCAAATTCATCCCTCCACGTTCTCCCAATTTTGGCGGCCTCTGGGAGGCCGCGGTTAAGTCCTTCAAAAAGCACTTCAAGGCCACAATCGGAACGACAGTGCTCCAGAAGGACGATCTTGAAACGGTTTTGGCCCAAATCGAAAGCTGCTTAAACTCCCGTCCGCTTACCCAGCTGACGTCCGAACCGGAGGACCTAGAAATTCTCACTCCGGGTCACTTTCTGATCCACCGTCCGTTGGTTTCCATTCCGGAACCGTCGTACGAAGAAGTTCCCTCGAATCGTTTGGATCGGTACCAGCAAACACAAGAATTCGTTCGTCGCATCTGGAAGCGTTGGAGTACCGAGTACCTCTCTGGCCTCCATCCCCGCACGAAATGGACTCGTTTGCGGGATAACATCCGTATCGGCACGATGGTACTGCTGAAGGACGAAAATCTCCCGCCGCTTAGGTGGCTCTACGGCCGTGTTACCCAGATCTTCCACGGCGACGATGGGAACGTTCGGGTGGTCTCTGTCCGAACCAAGGATGGCGAATACCGGCGCGCAATTTCCAAGGTTTGCGTCCTTCCGGTACAACCACCAGCAACCGCTGAGGACAACGAACTTCTTTCCGAGATGTAACAGCATGCCCGCTCATGTTTTGTCCAACCACTAACCCTTAGTACAAAACTAATGCTTCCCTTTCGTTCCCGAACAACTACGACATCGATGATATCCGAGACTGGCCCCTGGCGCTCTGGTGTTCTGACGACAACTGGCCTCCAACACTGGCCTCGAACCTTGCCAAACCGACAACCGTGTGAACACTCTCTTCGAACGCTTCAAGCAAACGGATTTTCTTCAGGCTCCACATACTTAGTTCCGAAGGTGAGTTGTTCCGGTTTTACACCGTCAATCTATTGTATACTACATCACTCCTGTTCCCGAGGTACGCCAAAACGCCAATCGTCACGCCCGAGGTCGGTATCATCGTCAAACCGCCAAGAGCCTGCGCCAGTGTGATGCCATTCCGTGTTCAGCCAACCGAAGCTAGTAATCGGCAATTCGCCGACCGAGAAGAATTGGCATTCCGCCAAGTGTGAAGGATCGGCCACCCGCTGATCATGAAGTGCCTGCAGTCTGCCAAGCCCGAAGAGGTCGATGTCCTCTCATGTCAACAACCCGAAGCTGTCAACAATCCGAAGAGGTCAACCACCCCGGCGATGCACCCAGGATGCACGCGTCGGAGCCGAACAGTGATCAACAAACCGAAGAAGCACGTGTTACGAAGTTGTGTTTATATTATATAGTTACTACCGGCCCACCAAGTAGTCTGTAGAATAGGGTTCGTTTGAAAAGTAAACTTTTCAACGGTGGCCGGCTATGGTGAAAATTGAATTAGAACCCAATTGAATTGTACCACTCTAATGTAGTAGTAGATTAGCCTGAAATAGTTCTCCTACTCTATCATGTGCGAATTTTTAACCCTTCCTTATCTTCGTACCGAACGATCGCACAGCCGACGAACGTAGGTAGAAATTAGAATTGCATTTGATCGATCATGAGCATCTCATATAAGCCTATACAAGAGCCAGACCAGTTAGTTGCAAATAAACTATCAAACCGTACGCATCAACCCCTATATCATTATAGATATCGAAGAGAGCGAATAAATCGTTACGTAATCTTACACCAAGACCGGACCAAATTAGTTCTTTTTACGACAGAAATAATTGCTGCTCGTGCAGAACAATCTATACACCAAATTTTCGTCTTCCGTTCCAGCAATAAATATAATTTGCTGAAACTGCTTCAGCAACACATTGTTTTGCTGTTGTTCAGCAGTCAAAGCACCTTTTCATTGATTTTCAGCTATAAAATTTACTGATTACTAATCAGCAATTGCATTTTTGCTGGTTTTCAGCATTTTGTTTGACAGAACGTTCAAAATCAGCCGTCACTTTGAACAGCTGCCGAAAACCAGCAAAGGCAATTACTGAATGCGTATCAGCAAAATAAAAATTACTGAAAACCAGCAAATTATTTGAGCTGTCACCCAGGTACGTCAAACATAATAATTTTCAGTACAATCTGAACTTTGTGAGAAAATTATACAAAGCAGTTGAATAATTATTATTATTCGATACGTGTCAACCAAACCTTGTTAAATAATGACCATTGGATGGTTCTGTAAGTGTATTTTCTTATGTAAATGTTAGATCTTAACAAAACCTTCGATTTCCAGGCATGTGATGAAAACAAGGATGAAAAGGCTCATGGGATGAGGAATGGTGATTGTTCAAACCGGCGTGAAGAGCCTTCTTTATGTATGTTTTGACTGAATCATCAAGATTAAATAATAAATGATTTTTAATGTAACGAAACTACACTTGTTTTCAACGAAGGAACATATATTTTACTTTTTTTCTACACAACTTTCTGTAAAGCAGCAACATTTATTTACATCCCCGATTGCTGATGAATCAGCAAAACAAATTGGCAATGTTGCTGAAAGTTCAGCAAAAGAACTGTCACTTTGTTGACGATGGGCTTTGCTGGATGATCAGCAACGTTTTTGTTGCTGAATGGGTTGCTGAACTTACAGCACAAAAAAAATCAGCTGATTTCCAGCACTAAAAATTTGGTGTGTAGTTTAGCGAATGATTCTAAAAATTTAAGTCATCTTTTCATTAAATCTGTGAAAGTTATGAAAATACGACCCAGGGGGTCCAAAATATATAGGGGTCCAAATTGTATTGGTTACCCTACACACACAACATGATCATTTGCAGAAGAAACTCTCAGTTAATAAAAGCTGAGAAGCAGGTTTTGTCTCAGTGGGGATGTTACGCCAAGAAAAAGACGAAGACACTCAAGGAAAGTCAAGAAAATTTGCAATATGAAAAATTCCTGGGCCCGACCGGTAATCGAACACGTTACCCGCAGCATGGCCTTGCCGAAAAAACGCGCGTTTACCTTTTTCTATATATAAGCTTCCCTAGAATTTAACATTTCGGAAAATAATAACATTTTTAAAATATTTTCATAAGAAATTCTCAAATGAGTTACCTTTGGAATTCCGTAATTTTAGTCAGAATGTTATTAAGCAATGGATCACTAAAATAACTAAAACTGCTGTAACAATGTTAATGTCCATATACGGTGGCGCCTTTGTTTACATGCGGCGAATGGAATGAAAGTAGGCTTCATTGATCCATAGTCTTAGATTTTTAAGGAATACATATCTGAAGCAAAACAAAATTCATTGATTTTGTAGGAAATTCTTGAAATGTTTTCGCCACACTTTTCAGTTTTCGCAGTGAATATATTTTTGAAATTAAAAGAAAAACCTTTTTGAAACCACCATACTATTGTAGATTTCAATTTGAAAGCCTACCTCAACAACCTGAAACTCTTGGTATTTCAATGAGATTATTGAGGAATAGCAAAACGGGATTGTAAAAACAATGCCAAATTTTAATGAAATTTTTCTTCAAATATTGTATATTTTATCACAGATGCCTTTGCGTCTCTGCGCGTCTTCTGGGAGTCCTCCTAGAGTTTATTCTGAGATTCCTTCAGGAATCCTATCCAAAATTCTTCCAGTTCTGTTTTGGATTCCATCCAGCAGTTTCTTCTAGAAATCTTTGTACTTCTTCTGAGAGTTCCTACTTGTATTTCTTCAAGAAGTTCATTTTTTATTCCTTCTAGAAGTTCCTTTTGTGATTAATCTTTTTGAAAATTCCTCCTGGGCTTCCCCCAGGAGTTCCATAAAAGTTCCTCCTAGGATTTCTTATTTTATAAATTCCCTTTTCTGTTATTCTTGAGGGGATTTCTTCTTCTGCTGAATCTCCCAAAAAATAATCACGTGGTTTATGGACAACTTCTTACGAGATTCTTCGAAGGGTTTACTTAGGCTTACAGAAGCTCCAGCTAGAATTCTTTGAGGAGTTTCTGCAGAAATTCCAATAGAGATTCTATCTGGGATTTCTCCAGAAGTAGATTGTCCCAGGAGTTTCTTCTGAGATTTTCCTTTAGGAATTCCTTAATGGCTGTATGTGTGTGTGTTTTTTTTAATTGCAACTAAAGCCTGAAGTACACAAGGTTAAATTTTTGGACAAGGAAAGAACTCAAGAAAAAACATCAATTTGACACTAATGGAAATTCGATCGAGTTTGAGCATTGGATTCTGTTTGGACAAATATTTGACCCTATGTTTCAGGGGGTACCATGAGGTTTCAGAAGCGCTTCATAGGGCCCCGGAATCTTCCAGGGACTGAAATGTCTTCGAAAACCTTCTGAAACTCCCCTTATACAAAATGCCCTTGTGATCTTCTGTAACCTCCTGGAACTTCCTTGGGATTCCCAGGCACCACATGAAACGCCTCTCAAATCTCCTGACATCCTCTGGAACCCCGTCAGACTTCCTGAAACGTCTTCAAATACATTCATAAACCCTCCAGAATGTCCCTGTAAGCCTCCAGGAACGACCCTCAAACCCTCTGAGACCTCCACAAACGCTTTTGAGAACCCCCTGAATCCTCCCCAAAAGCACCTAAAACTAAAAATCACCTAAAGCGTCATTGAAACCCCAACTCATGAGACCTCCTGAGTCCTGAAGCGCCCCTGGGACCCTTTGGAACTTCGCTAGACTCCCCGGAGACCACATCGGGAGGGATCGAGGAGCGGACCTGGTGTGATGGTTAAAGCACGTGACCATCACGCCGAGAACATGGGATCGAATCCCACTCCCGACAATCTCACAAAATGTGGGTTCTTCCTTCGGAAGGGAAGTGCAGCGTGGGTCCCGTCCCGAGATGAACTAGCCTAGGGCTAAAAATCTCGTTAACCTATCAGGACGCGCAACATCAAGAAACTGCACAGCGCTCGCGCTGTATACGACGAGCGAGGTTTTTCAGTGGTGTTGTACTTTTCACTACAGCACGCGTCCTGAAGGGTTAATACAGATAAAAAAAAACGCTTTCAGAATGAGTGTACAAGATTCTAAAAATCTAATATTCTCACGTCGGAGATATCTCCGTCAATACAAAACTGATTCTGCTGAAATTTGAATCTACACATAATATACTGATGTTGGATAAAAAATCAGCCCTTTGAACGCATGCAATCAAAAGTTATACACTATTTTCATGGTGTTATTTGGGTCGGGACACTCTTTATCGACACGGGATGAATGACCCATAAAAGGTTAAAATCCCTGTTAATAAACAAACAACAACAACTCTTTATCGACAACTCCATTTGAAACCCCCATGGATCCCCTTGAAACGCCCCTGAGATCTTCTGGCTTCAAGCCTCGATATGCCCCTGAGATCTCCTGGGATCTTTTTGAAGCACCGTCCTGATCTATTAGTACCCCCTGAAACCCTCTGAGATTTTCTGGAACTTCCATGGAACGCTGGAAACGCTGGAACGCAAAGGCCCCCTGGAACCCCCATGTGATCCCCTTAAACATCCCTGAGGCCCTTTGGAACTTCCTCGGAATGCCCTAAGACAGTGATGCTTAAAATGTTACGCATTTTATCAACAAAATTGCTTAGTACTTATCGAAAACCACTTTAATGACAAGCAAATTTGTATTCAAATTGAATTTCTTCGAAAGATCCTGAGGGAACTCTTGTGGAAGTTTCTTCAGGAGATCTTTCGAATATTTTCCGGGACATTTAT
This sequence comes from Aedes albopictus, assembly GCF_035046485.1. Lineage (NCBI taxonomy): Eukaryota > Metazoa > Arthropoda > Insecta > Diptera > Culicidae > Aedes > Aedes albopictus. The sequence goes on from NC_085137.1 coordinate 400,476,727, forward strand.
TCAGGAATTCTTTTAAAAGAGAACTTTTTTGGAAGTTCTTAGGAGAACTCTACCGGATTCCTTCGATCTTGTCGTAGAGTCAGATATCAGTCCTAAATAGTTGTGCTTTGGTAACAGACGGGAAGAAGGCAATTTTCAATCTAGGGCTGTAAATTTCTTAATTTCTTAATTTGTACAGTAAACCGGGATCAAATTGATCCCCGGGTCGAAGTTGATCAGACGTTTTTCTGTGGGAAGTGGAACCATTTCGGCAGGGATCCTATTTTGGGCACTTTTCTGCTATAACTCAACCAATTCTGAACCAATTGACACAATTTTTGGAACGCAATGAAAAAATTTCAATTCAATTGGTTTGGAATTGACTGAGTTATAGCGAAGAGTGCCCAAAATACCGGCCGCTGCCCAAGTGGTTCGCTACCCTACTTTAAGTAGTTTCCCTGCAAGTATCGTGCTGTTGGAATCTGATATGATACGATATCTGTAGGTAAGCAAACTATTTGAAGTATGATTTGTCTAATAGAAAAACGTCTGATCAATTTCGACCCTGAGATCAATTTGACCCCGGTTTACGGTATATCAATGTTGTCCACGTGGACATTTGGCAGAACCCCATCCCCGCCTCCGTGGACAAGCGTGGACTTTTCTTGAACCCCTCCTCCCTTCAAGTTGTCCACGTGGTATATGGATGGCCCCTTAGGAAGTTCCCCGGAAGACTTTTTTCGAAATTCTAAGAGTTCTGAAATTAAAAAAAAAACGAAGGAGAAGAAGCATTCCTAAAGGGAAACCTGTACGAATTTTTCAAGGAATTCATTGGCATTCGTTGGAGAATTCTATAACAAAATCCAAAAAAGCTCTTAAAGAAACTCCTGAAGGAATTCCTTTAGGAATATGTTAAAGACTTCCTGAATGAACCTCCTGAGGTATTCTACAATGATCTGCAGGAGTTACAGAAGGAACACATGGAATATTGAGTTCTTGTGGGAATATGTACCATAAAGAATTTCGTAATTATTCCAAGACGGAATTCTTAAAGGAATCACCAAAGGAACTCCTAGACCAAGAGGAATCAACGGAGGAAATCCTCAAAGTACTCCAGGAAGAATATCAGGAGAAGTTTCTGGATGACACTCAGAAGGGACTTTTGTCAAGTTTTAAAAAGAATTTCTAGAGGAATCTCAGAAGGAAATTCTATAGGAGTTTAAAATGAAATTTCTGAAAGAACCCTGAAAGAAATTCCTTGAAGCTTCCAAGAAGGAATTGTTGGAGGAATCTCGAAATAAATATATACACGGTGTGTCTGGTAGAACAAATTTATTACAAAAAAATGGGCATCGCTAATTTTTACGCTACGTGAAAGTTGACGCTACCAGCTTTCATTCAAGCCCAACATCGAAATATTCCATCGGGGGAACTTTTTCATACAAAAATTGGGTGTGTTTGTTAAGTAGAAATAGGGATTAATTTGGAACCGTGCATTTTGTATGGGGAAAAACTGTATTCTGAAAAAGTTGTTCGGGATCCCCCGGTGGATGTTTTTGAGGGACCCTGCAAATGAAAGCTGAAAGCCTCTATTTTTGAATAGCGAAAAATTTGACGATGCCTATTTTTTTTGTTATAAACTTTTCCCATACACACGCCGTGTATATAAGTGAATCCCGGGAAGAATTTCTGGAGGAATCTCAAAAGGAACTCCTGCATGAGTACATGCCTCCATTTGGGCGCATGTGAAATGTACGCTTATCGCCTCAATTTTTACATTTTATTCAACATCTTATACGATCACTGGTTAATTGGGGCAGGAACTTCTGGAAGAACGCCGAAGCTAAAGAATATCCGAAAGGAAGAAGAGGAATCAGTGGATTCATAGAAGGAACTTATGGAAAATCCCAAACGGGAAAAACTCTTCAAGGGAACCAGAAAGAACTTTTGGATGAATTTCAGAAGGAACTTCTGAAGGAATTTCAGAGAGAGTTCCTCAAGAAATCTAAGAAAGAACTCTAGGAGGAATCTCAGAAGAAACTTCTATACACTCAGTGAACAAAACTAACGAAATTAATCAAAATACCTTATGATTTTTTTTGCCATTACTCAACTGTATGGATGCCATAAAAATATTTTATGGCATGGCATAAGAAAATCTTATGAAAATGAGTTTTCATGAGATATTCTTCACGGCATTCAGTTTAATTATGGCAAAAATCTTATGACTTTCCTAAGGTTTTTTAGTTGCGTGTAGGAAATCGAGAAAGACTTAATGGAGAAATCCCAGTATGAACTCCTGCAAGAACGCCAGAAAAATTCGTGGAAAAAGTTTAGAACGATATTAGTCATGCGTCACGTGGTCTCAAGCATCCTATCATATAACACTTACCTGTTCATTGAGAGTGAAGAAAGCCAGTCGCTTGCTCACTCCGTTCTCCAGTTGCCTCTCGACAGCGGCCCGTCCCTGATAGTCTCCACGCTTCCGGCAGGTGAATCCCAAATTGGCCTCCACCGGCGTATCATCCGTTCGCAAATCGTATCCCCACAGGTGGTAACCCTTTTCACTACTCAACGAGTACAGAGCACGGTATCCGGCATTCCTCAGTCCCTCCTTGTAGCCGGCCTTCATCAACGCATTGTAGACATCGTTGCAACTCTCCTCCGGAATGTGCAACTCGTAACCCAGCTCTCCGACAAAGCTAACCCGCAGAATTCGCACGTTACACTTGTAGAACGGGTTGATCTGGATGCTCAAGATGGCAGTGGAGTTCGGCGGTAGCTTTTCCTCGTCGCTGAGATCGAAATCGGTGATCTTCTGGATGATTTCTCGACTCTTTGGGCCCTGGATCGAGAGGACGCCCAGCTCTTCGGTGTGATCGGTAACGACGGCCCGGAGGGCCTTCTCCTGAATGGCCGCCCAAATGTGCGACTTGGTGTGGTAGGCCGAAGCTCCACCCGCTACGATGTAGTAGCCACGTCCCTACGTTGGAAGAAATGTATTTCGTGAGGAATTGTTGCGAAGTAGTGCTGTACTGTGGGGTCTTACCTTGAAGATTGGATCGTGAAGTTCCCCCTGTCCGGACTCAACGACGCTGATGGTTACGTCAGCCTCAACGCCGCCTCGTTTGTTCAACGCACAAGTGTAGACAGTTCTGCAAGATGGATGTTACATACAGTTTTACATTGCAGAGTATTGGGTAATGAACTTACTTGTTGATCGGCTTGTTCAAATCGCCGGTAAAGATCCACTCAACGGCTTCCTTGGCTTGGCTTCCGGTGAGGAACAACTTGCTGAAGTAACTAAGGTTGAACATAGCTGCGTCATGGCGGCAAGTCAGTGCCTCCTCGCCAATCTATAAGAAGGGAGACGATTAGTTTCGCTAGGATAGGGTTAACATTTGTGAACTCACCAGATCATGATGTTCTGGAAATCCGAAGGTGTAATCCTTCTTCAAAGTGTCCTCATAGTTGGTATTCGTATTCTTCGGATAATCGTAGTATCCATACCAATCGTACGATTGAACAACCACTGTGTCTTCCGGAAGGAAGTATCCTGGTCGTTCCCAACCATGTCGTTCCTCCATCACCGCTCCGTGTTGGATCATTTGCTATAATTGCAATCAAGGTCAAGTGCAATTCAAACTGATCATCAGATGAATCTTACCTTATGGAACGGATCTACGGTGAAGTTTCGTCCCGCGAGTGCTTCATCGTGCGGGAACACAATGCTGTAGTTCTTAGCGTACGCCTCGTGACTTCTTTCCGTGGCCCAATTGAGGGCCTTCTTTTGTTTCGGAGAAAACCGACGGACATCGTAAGCGAACATGTGCAGGTCTGGCCTATCGTGGATGATCCATTGGGCAAGCTGCTCGGCACACCCAGCGCCCAGCATCATACCGGCCGAATTGAACCCGCAGTTGTGGAACAACCCGTTGATCAAAGGATCCGGTCCCATCAAGGGCTTGTGATCTGGCGTGAAGGACTCCGGCCCGCAGATCGTACTCTTGATACCGGCGGTGCCGAATTCCGGGCACAGCTTGACCGCGCCTTGGATGTGCGTGTCGAACACAGAGTAGTCCAGGTCGTATAAGCCGAAGTGGAAATCTCCCGGGACTCGGTCCAGTAAGACGGGGTTGTTCTCGTAGCCTCCCATGCAGATGGACTTTCCTTGGATGCGGAAGTATATCGAATAGTCGTGATCCCGGATATTCGGTAGCATTTGGTGGATGCCTTCCATAGTTTCGGAAACGACATACGCGTGCTTCATAGGGATCAATGGTAGATGGATGCCCAATGGTTCGATAAGGTCTCTACCCCAAACGCCTGTGGCGTTGACAACCGTATTCGTCCGGATGGTTCCCTTGTTGGTGACTATGCCTCGGACATCCTTAACGCCCAGCAGGTTTTCTCCTGTTACGATTTTGGTAGCCGTACAGTCCTCCACTACGGTTCCTCCGTTGGCCAAGGCAGCTTTTGTTAGCGCCGTGCACATCATCGCTGGATCTACGACGCCATCTCCCGGAGAGAACAGAGCCCCCGTGAAAGACGTGGGATCTAGCAGTGGAAACACCTTCTGGGCTTCGTGCGGTGATAGAATCTGACTTTCAATGCCAAAGCACTTGCCGAGCGTAGCCAAGCGTTTGTACTCGTCCAAGCGTTCGTCGGAGTGAGATATAAACAGTCCACCGTTGTTGATCCATCCCGAATTGTAGCCAGTTTCTTCCTCCAAGCTCATCAGCAGGTTCCTGGTCGAAGCCAGTAGCTTGATCTCCACATCGTTGGGCCGCAGGCGCCATACCAAACCTGCCGTGTGCCATGTGGTGCCTGCGGTGAGCTTAGCCTTTTCCAACAATACGGCACGTATGCCCCGTTTCGTTAGCTGATACAGCGTATTGCATCCAGCTGATCCGCCTCCTGTTCATCGGCCGGCAGTGGGGCGTTAGAAAACAGAAACAAAACTCAGAAAACAATATTGATAAAAATAAGATTTGTTTGGAAACAGATTTGCTGTTTTGAAGCTGTTTGCAAACAACTTGGCAAAGAGAGATTGTTGCAGTGGAGAGGCGAACCGGCATAGTTCGCCTGATAACGGTTGTAACCTTTGAGGTGAGCGTTTTCGACTCAAGCGATAATCCGGTTGAGTTAATAGGCAAACGAACGTCAATCCCAGCATCGTTCGCTTCACCAGTGGGGATCGTCAAGGTTATCGAAATCGAAACTGGGCTACGTATATGTTAAAGCGATTTGGAAATGAAGGCTTCTGATGCAAAATGAAGAAAACATTTTTGAAGCAAGCATTGCTGGAGGAATAATTGTTGATGGAAAGTTTTAAACAACAGAAGTAAATGAACGTTTACAAAAACTGTTTGCAGTGTGTAAGAGCTATAGTCTAAGAATTCATCGAAACCCGAAACACTATAACTATAAGATTTATAATATAAGATTTACTATAGAACATCATATACACAAGCTAACAAATGTCGGTCAGACCTTAAAGAACCTGGTGATACCTTCAGGGTGACTTCGGCCAGGACCAGGGATGGAAAATGTCGTGGAATTTCATGAATAAGATGACATTGATTGATTTGTCTTTATTTGAGAGACTTTCAGCCCTTGGCTGGTTCGTCTCTCCAATAAGATGACATGACATTTTTCCATTTACACCACTTTCGATGTAAATTTCTGTTCATACGCATCATCTGTCCATAAACGCTGATTACAGTAGATGTTCGATAAATGCAACGTGTTTACTTTTCAGTTACCGAATGTAATTCGTAAACTGTTACAACTGACAACGTCAAATTGCTGTCACTTGGTGTTGAACGCAGCCAAAATCCCTTCAGAAATACAACAATGCAACTGAAAATGCATGAGAATCCCAATTTGTTTTTTTTTTGACAGCGGTGCGATAACTGCAAAATTGGTGCACTTACTGGACTTGCAGTTGAAAAGAATTGTAGTTAAACCGTTTGCACCGATCGAACGTCTACTGTAGTTATGGATAATCAATGATGTCGTCGATTAACATTTCCGACTAAGTGAAGTGAAATTCGCAAAATAACGCAATGACATTTTTATGACATTTCCCATCCTTGGTCAGGAATTTGGGAGGAAAAAGACTTCAAAAAATCGTCAACAATAGTTTAAGTTGTAGGCAGTACAGAAAAGTCTATCACACAGTTCAGCCCGTACATAACAGTGTTTCTAACTGTCAAATCTTACATGGGATGGGAAATGTCATAAAAATGTAATTTCGTTATTTGCTAATTTCACTGCACTTAGTTGGAAATGTTAGTCGACGACATCATTGATTATCCATAACTAATCAGTGTTATGGACAGTTGATGCGTATGAACAGAAATACACATTTAATGTTGTGTGAATAGAAAAATGTCATGACATTTTTTTCATGAAATTCCGCGACATTTTCCATCCCTGCATGGGTCTGAGATTAAGTATAGAAGGAATAGGTTTATTGAACCGGTATAGATCGATATATACGAAGGTAAGAGGATTTAAAGGATCAAACATACAGTTTTCATACTTCAATTACTTTAGAAAACCTTTAATATCTGCAATACAAAATCCCAATTTTCAATAAGAAATCCTTAGGTTAAACTTTCACTTTTAACCACTTCCACTTGTAGTAATCAAGCGTCTCAGAATACTAACCGATGATAACCACATCGGCACTTTCCGGTAAGCTCGATCCCGACGACAAACTGCGCTTGGCAAGTTCACTACTAATCCTGTCAACCAACGCCCTCTGGCCACCGATCTGTTCTTTAAACTTTGCGACACTTTGCTTCCCTAACCGAAACATTTTCTACCGTTTAGTCGACTATTTTCACTTTTCTTTAGAGGCAGCAACAACCAATCTTCGCGAAACTCAATCTTGAACTGACTGGACGTCGACTCGCGGCCGCAGTTCTTGAAAACCGTTGCCTCTTTTTTGATAAGCCTCTTCTCGTCGTGCGCCATGGCATTCGCGAACGTCTTCTAGCATGCCTATCTCCAGCTGATAGACCAGCAAGACGTGGCCGCAGACCCTAGTATGTACGTACATGATGTTCTTTCTTCTTCGGGTGAGGTAAAGAGGTTATCCGAGTTGATGAACCTTTCTGGAGCGATGCGAGGATGTGAAGCAACGTAACATACGTACGTATATTGGGATGACCTGAATGATTTGAATTGTTCAAACTCAACACTCAACAGTTGATACATTGAACTTTCTTGTTTACGTGAGTCGCACTTTTTGGCAATGCAGTTTTGCAATTTCATCGACAGATGACCTCATTTCTTGCTATATAAGGTACAAAATCTCATGACGCCAAGGACAAAGTACACTGCGTCTTTTATCTGCATGTATACATTGCACATTGTACCAGGTATTACGGCTATACCCTATTGATGAAAAACAACACCAACAAATTCGCAAAATTGTTGGACAAAGAGTAAATCACAGAATAAAATTCACAACACCAAGCAGATAAAAAAGGTGTTATCTTCCTCTATCATACTTGCATTTTTTTTTAAGTTTGTGCTCTTTTATAACTGTTTAAGGCTCAAGTTTTGCGCTGTAATTAACAAACAGCGTTACAGGGGATTCTAAGGGGTTTCATACACTCAGATAAATTAACATATTGAATTTAAGCGCCATGCACTTAGATTGTGACCAATTGCTTTTGCACTTCAAAAATAAGTGCAGGTTTATCGAAACTTCGCCAAGTCAGTCAAGATGAATTTTAAGTGCAAGCCTTTTGCTTTATAAAAGTCAAATGATGGCATTTTAATCGTGAGGCGTATAGTTCCTATTAATGAGAATGATAACATTATTTTCATTACGAATTGGGTTTGAAATGAAAACAAAGTAAAGTTTTGAATATTCTGATTGTTGAAAAATAAGTTTTATTCATTAGTCATTGTGCACAGGAAGTTCCAGCTCGCGTGGGCCAAATCATGATGATGAACGAGCAGAGTGTGTCCAAGTCGCGACTTTTTTCGGGTCCACCGGTCGAGCGCTGTGTTTAGCTGGACAATTCACACCGCTTACGCTACTAGCTAACGAAATGATGGTCCAGATGATCCGCTGATGCCACGACCGACAAAGTTGGTGGTCCAAGGAGCTCCGCTAGGATCGATTCTATTCGCGTATCTCAGCGCTCTTCCGGTACCTCCGCGTCGTCCAGCAGCTCCCACCCAAATTGTTCGTCCTTGGTGACGGTGGAGAAGCGGTCGACGTCCCGTGCAATTCTAGAAAACACAAAAGATATGTACGTAGCTTATGAAGCCTTTAAAAGTTTGAATAATAAGTACTACTTACCTTCAAAAACAGCCAATGCCACTCGATGCCAACCAAGTTGCAAATTTAATGCTTTGAGCATCATGTTCGAAAACGAAATTCCACAATTTTCTGCGACAACATGTGTGTCTCCAGCGCGCCATGTCCGTTTCTCGTTTGTTATGTTTATGCTTGGATTTTATGTTGACAGGGTTAATTTTTATGTTGCAGCACTCTAAATTTATGACAGCAAAAATACAATTTAATAAAGTAACATTTAATTTTTATTAGTTGCACTTAGAATGATTTTTTTCTCTCCTGTTCGCAATCCATGTGCTTTCTGCACTTAGATTCTATCAGTAAATTAATTTGAGTGTAGGGTTTCGTAGGCGTTGCAGGGAATCTTAGAAACCTTTCAGCATGTTTCAGTGGCGTTTCGCTGCGAATTCTCTGAAACCCCCTTCATTCTGAAGGAATGAAGTCTGTATCTGGAGGCATTTCTGGGGCCATTTCTGGCCTCAGAAATGCCTCCAGATACACTTTTTTTTTTTTTTTTTTAAAAAGACACGGACACGTTCAATGCTTCCAGTGAGGTATTTGCTCTTTGAAGGAAGCACGACACTAGACAACGGACTAGCATGCAACGCCCAGTGGCACAGCCGAAAACTTTTCCTGACAGCTGCGGCGGGAATCGAACCCACGCTCCTTAGCACGATGCGACTAAAGGCTTGGTGACCTTAGCCGCACGACCACGAAGCCACATTTTATTCATTCAGATCAAGCTTGATAATTTTTCTCAAAATCAAAAGAGTTTTGCAACATGCTCTAGAGCGGTATTTTGCTTCTGCCTCGTCGCGAGGGAGCGAACGAACCCCAAACACAGAGGCAAAAAAAAAATTGAGCGAGGAAGAGGGGAACGAAAAAAGAGCCGATGGTGATTTCGGATAAAAGAGTGCGTTTTTTCCTCGAGAGTATTTCTTTGTATGGGAGTGGAACTCGCGAGAGCTTTTTGAGTGTGAATGGACGTGCACCCTAAAATCGATCAGCACAAAAGTGCATAATTTTCAGACTACACCAAAAATGTGTAACCCTTACACATTCACAAAATCAGCTCCTGCGTCCACAAAATCGTGAAATTTAAAAAAAATATTGACATTTCGCATCTAGAAGAGTGTACGAGCTGTTTTTGTAAATATGTTACTGTTACACTGCACAGTGGGAAAAATTGAACCCGAAACACGACTAAATTCATTTTCTCAGCTGGGTAACGGGTTCTGCCAACGGCTGAGACCATTTTCGCTTGGAAAAAGTGTGCTGAATCGATTGGTGGGGGTCTCATTGGCCGGCGGCCTCACCCTGGCCAGCTAGAGGGCCGGAATCAACCCGAGTTCCTTACGGAAAGCAAAATCATTGTCATCCAAGAATATTTTCGCACCCGATATTTATTCGGAAGCCGCAAATCAGAAGTCAACCGCACTCCGGATAATATCAGTTGCATATTATGGCTTACTTATTTCGACTAGTAGATCGATTTCCATTTGGGAAATCATATCCCAGAGAGATTTTTAAAAATTAGCCCCACCCTAATGTTCCGGGTTGTCCCGGATTGTTCCGGAACCACAATTGGACCATAATATGCAACTGATATTATCCGGTGTGCGGTTGACTTCTGATTTGCGGCTTCCGAATAAATATCGGGTGCGAAAGTATTCTTGGATGACAATGATTTTGCTTTCCGTAAGGAACTCGGGTTGATTCCGGCCCTCTAGCTGGCCAAGGTGAGGCCGCCGGCCAATGAGACCCCCACCAATCGATTCAGCACACTTTTTCCAAGCGAAAATGGTCTCAGCCGTTGGCAGAACCCGTTACCCAGCTGAGAAAATGAATTTAGTCGTGTTTCGGGTTCAATTTTTCCCACTGTGCACTGTTACGCTGTAACCCCCATGACATCCTGAACCGCTAAAACCCCTTGAAACACTTTTAACGTCCCTGTAACCCACTCTTACCAACAAAAGTGCTTTTGAGAACTCACTGAAACCTCCTGAACCTTCCTTTATCTCCCCTGAAAACCCCTAGAACCCCTTTTGAACCTCCTGTAACGCCCCTGAAACCCCTTTTTCTCTCGCTCGGAAAGTTAGTTGAAAATAAAGACTAGATAAAGACTAGATCTTTTTAAGCAATGTCGGCGGGGTACCCGGCTACCCAACGAAATTGAAATGATATCTCCTTCAATTATTCATCGATTTTAGATGTTTTTCTTTAATGAATACATAGCTGAAAAGTTAAAACAAACTGTGGTCAGCTATAAATCTAGGGAAGCCACTCCTGTTCAAATATCACTAAATTACCTAAACCTAAGCTAACTCCATTCTCAACTAGGTACAATTTTTTTAGGTTTCTTTGAAATTTACAATAGGGGTAAATATTCACTAAACAGATCCAATAACTGCGTAAGCCATGATTATCTGATTATTGAAATGTTTCATGAAATAGCGTATGAAATAATCCAAGATTGCGTGATTGCGATGTTTGCGTGATTGCGATTCCGCGTTTTATTTCTATGTACATGTGATATATTTCAATGGAAATTGCACAACATTCTTTGTTTATGTTGGGGCTGTAAGATATAAATGCCTTATATCATTTTACAACTGTAACATAGATCTCTAGGTTATCCAAAACGTCCAGAAGTTGTGGACTTTGTTTACTGAATAATTATGTTCTAGGCAACTTAAAATAGCTCTGGAGTTCCGACTGTAAGGCCTTTACCTGTAATAGTATATCAAACTAATGCATGCATGCCAGAACTGAATTCATTAGGTCCATACACATAAATCAGAGTATGAAGGACTAACTGCACGTCAAGGGCGATACCTTAGGCCATCCAAATCATTCTGGAGTTAAGGCCTTTATATCTACACGCGTAATAATGCATCGTGTGCATTTCAAACTTGGTATAGTGCGTTTTGGTAGTCATAGAAGGTCAGTTGAATCATATGATACTTTTATACACATCATAGAGGCATCCTGGATCATCTGAACTATTCTGAAGTTGAGAAATATGGGTTGAGTTTGAAATGGTATATGAACAGAAGTGCACAAACATCAGAATTTGCCCATTTGATTCAAACGCATAATGAAAGCCATGGGAGAAAAGTTCCGAGAGCATCAGAGATATCTGAGGTCACCCTTCAGCATTATGTGGTTAAGGCCTTCAGATCTACACTCGTAACAAAGTATCCTGCACGTTCAATACTTGGTGTAGTGTTTTTAGTAGACATAGATGATAAGATTGACAAATTATTGTATATACCTGGAATGAATAAAGAGTGTAGCGGTTGCTGATTGAGGTATCAGTCGGCAGCCGTCTAGTTTGATGGAAGGTGTCTTGCGTTATTTTTTCATTGTAATTTAGAAACATGTTAAAATTGAATAATTAAAGTACTTGCCGCTACTTGGAATTGAACTCCCGATCTCCGTATCCACTGGTCCCGATGATGTCCTCGCTGCCACACTGCTATATATAAATAACATAAAAAATAGCCCGTTTTGTTTTACTCCAGACAAGGCTTCATAATTGTGCCACAAGAAACCTTACCCAACTTCATCTTGCTGTAAAAGCTTGTGAAACGTCAAACGCAATAATGTTTACATTGAACAAGCTGTGTGGTTGCGCCAACAGATTCTTCTTCACAGCTTCTAGCTGAAAGAGTGTTCTTTAAACGGCTACGAAGCGCTGCAGTTTTGTGTTTTGGCAACATTTCAAAACGTACTGTATAAAAGCAGCTGTTGTATTGGCTGGGACTCTTACTAGATTTGCACATCTTCCGGCATTAAATTAAAGTGCAATAAAAGCAACCCAAATAATTTCACAGCACATACCCGGATAGCTGTAAAAAATTTGTGTAGTAGCTATATATCCCGTTTGTTTTGACAATAATGTTTATAACCGACAAGCCGTGTTGGTAAACCAACAGTTTCTTTATTACAGCTTCTAGCCGTAATGAAATCGCATAACGGCCTTTAAAGCGCTGCTGGTTTGGGGATTTGTCAGTATAATGAATTGTACTGTATAGTAGCAGCTATTTTGTTAGTGGGGACTCCTATTCGATGTGTTCAAGTTTTCACATCTTCCTGGAAATCTCCCGGAGTTGGAATAGGGTGGAGTAAAGGCAGCCCCAGTGACAAGTAATGGATTTCTGAAAACCGAGTTTGGTAGCTGTATGGTGCTTGTTTTGCAGTCGTGTATTAGCTTATGATTTATATTTGACTAGCTTTCCTTTTATTCAGCGTTGACTGCTGTTACTCGATGGTTACACAACAGAAAGCAAATGACTGAAGCTTATAGCGCTGAAAATGTTAGTTGGGTAATCTAAACGTCATATATCTCGCGTTCTGGACCACTTAGAAGGATATTGTCTTCGACAAAGTTACTCAGAAGGCTAAGAGCTTTCACATAGAAAACAATTTAGTTCGAGAATTACTCACACCGTCGCGCTAGCGCACTTGAGAGCTTATAGTTTAGTCTAATCGTGGTATATCTCGCGTTCTGGACCACTTAGAAGGATACTGTCGCCGGAAAAAATGCTCAGAAGACTAAGAGATTTCACATAGAAAACAATTTAGTTCGAGTTGAGGTTCCAGTTTAGTTAAAATGTCGTATATCGTTGTGAACCACTTAGAATACTGTCTTTGGTAAAGTTGATCAGAAAACTGAGAGCTTTCACATAGAAAACAATTTAGTTCCAGAATCACGCACTACGTGGTGCTAGCGCTCTCATGAGTTTCCAGTTTATTCTCAACGTCATATATCTCGCGTTCTGGACCACTTAGACGGATACTGTCTTTGGCAAGGTTGCTCAGAAGACCGAGAGCTTTCACATAGTAAACAATTTAGTTAAAAAATCACTCACTACGTGGCGCCAATGCTCATGGCAGCTTCCAGTTTAATCTAAACGTCCTATATCTTGCTTTCTGGATCACTTAGAAGGATACGTTCTTCGGCAATGTTACTCAGAAGACTATAAACTTTCGCATAGAAAACAAGTTAGTTCGAGAATCACTCACTACGTGGCGCTAGTGTTCTTATAAGCTCCAGTTTAGTCTAAACGTCGTATTTTTCGCATTCCGAACCATTTAGAAGGATTGGCTTCGGCAAAGTTGCAGACGACTTTCTTCAAGAAAGCAATTTAGTTCGAGATTTACTCACTATATTGGCTTAGTGTTGTTATGACCTACGAGGTTATACTAAGTATCGTATATCTCACGTTCTGAACCATTTCAAAGAATACTGACTTAAGAAGATATACTCAAAAGAATAAACGCATTTGAATTTTTATAGCCGAATTTCCATTCTCCAGAAATCTCTATGGGAGCTCCTATGGAAAATTCCCAGACACTTGATAGTAAGCTTTCTAGGAGTTCGATTGGATTTTTTCAACAATTCCTTTGAAAACCATTCTGCATTTCATTTGAAAACTCGTTCATATTTTTTATTTTTTCGGAAAGTATTTTGAGAAATTTTCATGGATTTTTTTTTTTTTGATAACACCTGCGGGAATTTCTTCTCAATTTGTTTGGAAATCCTTTAGAAAACTCTTTTAGAATTTTATTTGGATTTTTTTATTGCTTCAGTAATTCCTTCCATATTTCTCTCCGCAAATACTTTGTTTTTATATCTGCTTTTTTATACATACATATTTCATTTGAGAGTTTGTTATGGAAATTCATCACAAAATTTCTTTGAGAATTTATTTGACAAATACTTGAAAATTTCAGCTGACAATTTCTTATTGATTTCTTATTGATTTCTTCAATTCCTTTAGAAATTTCTCAGGAAATTCCTTTTTGAAATTGTGTTTGATGATTTAAGTCGATAAATGAATTATTCTAGGAAATTGACTTTTAATCCACTTTAACGCAAAGGGGTGGGGATTGTGATGACGTAATGTCCTGGCAATCTTTAAGGATCATTCCCAAGGACATTTGCTGCAAATCCTGTGGACTGAACATTGAGCCATTTAATTTTCGGCGATGTGTTTGATGAAATAAGTCGAAAAATAAATTATTCTAGAATATTAGCTTTTAATCCACTTTAAACAAAGGGTGGGGGATTGTGACGACGTAGTGTCCTGACGATCCTTTGGGATCATTCCTAAGGACATTTTCTGCAAATTCTGTGCACGTAAACAGCTTATATTCTAGAATAATTTATTTTTCGACTTATTTCATCAAACTTATCACCGAAAAATAAAATGTCTCAATATTCAGTCCACAGGATTTGCCGCAAATGTCCTTGGGAATGATCCTTAACGATTGCCAGGACACTACGTCGTCACAATCCCCCACCCTTTGCGTTGAAGTGGTTGAAGAACACAAATTTGTTAAATGAGTTATCTCGTTATTAATGTTTCTAAGGAGGGATATGTCCTAATAATAGGGCCATTTACTCTATATAGGGTAGTTTACCCTAATTTCCAACCCATTTGGATTCACTTAGCGTTGGGCAATTTTGAAACGATGTTCGCAACATCAATGTTTTTGTTCCGATTAATCGATTTTTTGAATCGATGTTGAAGCCCCACAAAATCGACCGGATCGATTTTTCACATTCGATTTTTTTTTTCGATTTAAAAATACAAAATTATTTTTTATCAGAATCCACTGTAGAATTTAACCATTATCGAGGTTTCGGAGGCGAATGACTTTTTGTTAAAACCTCTTTAATAAATAAATAATAATAATTATCGAGGTAAAATGCTCATAAAATCGAAGTTCATAAAATCGAGGTTCTATATAATCTAGGGTGAGTGAATCGAGGCATACCTGTATATCTCAGGTTTCTTTGGCAATCCCTCCCAAGAGCCTAAGTTAATCTTTCTCAGGATGCTAAAGGATTTCTCCTTGTGGCCTAGAGTGACCCTTTCATGGTTCTAGCGCATCCTTCTCAGGAACCTACCCGAATAAAAAAATACAGTAGAAAAAACGAACGTTGTATTGTAACAGTACTATTTAGAACCATATTTTTACAATAGACACCACTGTAAAAATAAAAATACAAAAACAATAAGATGCAATATAGACACCATACCGTGAATTTTAAATAAGATTTTTACAATATATTATACAGGTTGTTAAGTATCGTAACAATATAAAAAAATATTTTTCTCTATATATATATATTTTTTTGCAAAACCATACATTTTATTGTTAATGAATTAACCGTACTTAAATATACCGTACATTGTAAGGTACGTGAATGGTTTCAAACAATAAAATAAACCGTAAGTAAATTGTTTTTAATTGTAATTTTACTACTGGTTATACATTTAATCAAATGGTTTTGGAATGGTTCTCTTTTGTTACGATGTATTGTTTTACATTTTATAAAGCACATAATGTTATATTATCTTGCCATTTTCCTCCTGTTAATGGCATCTTAGGCTTACTCGATTTAATAGAAAGCGCTCTGGGAATTCTCCAGAGCGTTTTGGATAACCCTTCATATATAGGATCGCCCACGTCCAAGTCTGAGTAGTCTCTGATTGCATTATTCTCAATTTAGTTGAAAATCGGAGTTTTCGACTAGCGAAGTTGGATTTTTCTTCAAATCCGTGCGTTGGACCTAACTTCGGAAGTGGTGCATTGTATAGTAAACCAGGTCCGCTATACAGCGCACCACTTCCGAAGTAAGGTCCGACGCACGGATTTGGGGCTATATGTTTCAAGATTCTTGGGCACGTTTTTTAGAAATATTAATTATTGAAGAATATCTCACGAGATTCTTGGCAGAATTCTCTAAAAAAAATGATTTTGGAGAATTCCTCGCATAGCAAGGATGGAAGAAAATCACTTCAAGCGATAAATGATACAGGATACGAATAATTCAAGGTAGGGGAGTCCTTTCAAAGATTCTGGGGGAATGTCTTTCAGGAATCTGAGGTAATTTTTCTGTTTTATGTGGGAATACTTCTCAGAATTCCAGAGAATCCTTTTCAAGATGCTGGGGAAGTCCATTTTAGATGTTTTCGTAATCCCTTCCAGGAAGAATCAAGATCAGATTTTTGGAAAAATGCAAGAAAAATGCTTCTTAGATTTCTACATATATTTCTCTTAAGAATCTGGAAGAACCCCTCATTTGATCTGTCTCAGGATTCTTGGGGAATTACTCGTAGAATTCTGGGGAATACCTTTCGAGATTCTGGCAGAATTATTTTCTGCATTCTAAAGGATTCTTCCCAGGATTTTAGGGGAATTCTGGGAGAATACTTAAAAGGTTTCTGGAAGAATTCATCTCAGGTTTCTTTGGCAATCCTGCCCAGTATTTCGAGGGAATCTTTTTCAGGAATCTGGAGTATTCCTTCTTAGGATTCAAAGCTACCCTTCTGGTTCTGGGAAAATTCATCTTAGGATTCTGGGATAATCCATCTTTGGATTCTGGAACATTTTGGGAGAATCTCAAGGGGAAGCTTCTCTTAGGATTCTGACGTTGAGCACATAGTGGCTGAGGTGCGATGCAAAGAGATAAGAGATCGGATAAGCGTCGAAGCACACTCTGTGGAAACTATATGCAGAACGCATGAACCGTACATAGTAGATGAGTTGCGATGAGTGCGGAGATGCGATGGAGCTGCTTCGACGCATGTGATCGCAAGAGAACGCAAGAGAATGCTTGTCGGGTATGGATTTTATGATGGCGCTCGTTGTGTATGTAAAGCAATGCGGATTTCATGTGTTGGGAATGCTAGTAGGTAATATAAAATGCGTTAATATGTTGTTGTTTTTAAACATAACTCATTGCTTTTTGACATGACATGCATTTTGATGGACCGGACGTAATAAAAATTTATCATATTGTCTATCGATCACCATGTAAAATAACATATTTCATTGCATATAAAATAGTATTCCATCAAATCGTTTAAGTTTTTTACAGCATAATTTTGTTATTATATGTGTATAAGAAAACATTTTATTTTCTCTGTTCGGGATTTGAATCAAGTGAACAATGTTTGAAATGGTCGTTTGTTCAGTGCATGTTATTCATGTGCAAGTTAGAAATTTTGAGGTTTTATGGTATTCAACTTAATTGCTAAAAGGATTCTGATTGAAAAGTACTGCTTTTTTCTTTGTCAGGAAAAATTAGAAAATAGTGTGACATCAATTTTGATTGATACTCTTTTACCCAATATAAGGACTGTATCGTTAATTATGAGTACACCTGAAAATTGCTGAATCTGAAAACGTCTTATTTGTTTTGTAAATAAGGCAATCCATGAGACAGATGCGATCAGCTGATTTTCTTTGTTTACCATGTATTTTTGACATTCGTCGATCGGGGTGACAGTTGAACACAAAGAAATTTGTTCAGCACCGAGAACACTCGACGAAAATTTGGTAAGCTATACATACACTGTGTTTATAATTTAAGCTGTCACCCCCATCGCGATATGTCGTCATGGATTGCCTTATTAAATTCAATTACATTGTTTATTGACCATCATAAAAGCCCATGGTATCATCACAGAGAAACAGACGTCACACTCTCATCGCTTCCCATCGATCACCTTTTTAACGGTTGATTCAAATATTCAGTAGTAGGTCGATTGACCACTCGCGGCGTTGGTATTGTTTTTGCTCCTGTTTGACGTTTGCTCATTACCGCCATCTAGTGGCGGCCCAGCCAAACACAGTACGTTTAGCATTGGGCGATTATGTTTTCGTGACGATGTTTTTTAATGAAATTTGTTTCAAGTGTTACGTCTGTTTCTCTGTGGTATCATTTTATATTTAATTTTTCGTGGATCTTGCCAGCTCTCGCACCTTTTTCTTGGTGTTCTTCATAAGGTTTTGAACAACCGTTCCGTTGATGTTTTTGCTTGGGTTGGCCCAGTTTTTATTGAATTTGATGACGTCCTCTGCTCCTCTATCCTTTTGCCGTAGTTTCCTCTTTCATCAAAGCCAAATACCCTAATTTGCGGGCAATTTGAAGGGTTCATTGCCTTTTCCACAAATTGGACATTGTTTTCTACATACCAGTCAAAGGTGTCACGCGCATAGTGGCAGGATGTCATATCCGATCAACATAATGTAGGACCTTTGTGCTTTCAGATGAGTGGCAGAATTGGTTTCTGGAGGCATTCCTTCATGTATATTTCGACATTCATACTTGGGACGGTGAAGAAAGGTGACGATTTCATACCACTTTGACAAATTGCTTGCCAAACTAATACATTTTCCCAACTTTTTTGCAAAAAATCGATTTCTCCAAATTCGGAACATCAGTGCCACGCTTCACAGTGAAATACTGTGCCCCTGGAAGTGCCTTGTTGTCCAATATGACATACGTTTCATCATCCATGATTATGCACATGTAATTTTTGCTCGAAACATCGTCGTACAGTTTCTGAGCCCGAGTTTTCACATAATCCGCCAGAATTTGACTGTTTTTTGGACATTTCTGTTTTGGGTATTAGTCTTCAGGGAATTACGCTCCTTGGCGCGCTGAACCATACCAATAGTCGTTCCACACTTTTTTGCGCAATCTATGATGAATACCAGCGTGTTATGCATACCGTATCGTTTGACAGCATTTTGGACAGAAAAAACGCTAACACCTCCAACTTTTGCTAATTTTCTTAGCGATAATCATTTTTCATAGCAGTACCTGGTCACAATCGATTTTCGCTTCTCATCCGTAAACACTCGCGTTGCTCCACTTGAGGAAAAACTTTAACTTTTAATGAAGGTTATCTTTTGTTTACAACGCTAGCAACACATAAACACACAGCAGTTGTCAAAATAAGACTTAGTCTTTTTAATACAGGGCCTCAAAAATGTACTCATAATTAACGATACAGTCCTTATGATGAATATTGTGTACTTATTTGAGACATCTTTTCTCGTTGATATCGCCGAAAATTTTGTAATAAAAAAACCTATACCCTTAAATAATACATACTTCGAATTTTTGTTTCTTTTTGCCGAGGTCAGCACAATCAGGTAATGCTTTAATGCCGAAAACCAGTATAACAGTCTCATATTGATTCAAATTGAAATCAACACTCAGATAGCCCAGTTCGGAAAGTAAAAATATGTGTATACATAAAGACATCGCTCACGCGGATATGATTACATGTTATACATTCTTTTCTCAAATAATTAATACAATAATCTCAATCTTGTACAGTTACACCAGATTATTTTTTTTGGAACTGGTCGGTTTTTGCTATTGCAACAGGATCAAAACTGACAGGATCAAAACTGAGTTATAGCAAAAAAAAACGACCCGCGCAAAACTAAAAGCGGGTGCATTTTATCTCTCCGCTCTTATAGATGAAACGATCATTTCACTACCCACATCCAAAGAAGCGCTTCAACATATAAGCGACTTCATCGATCAAATCACGCGAGTCGTTGATGCGCACGAAATAGGCGAAAAAGGATGTGAAAACAACATGCGCACCCTCATTGAAAACCTCATGCACTATGGCCTATCAAACATCCCTCTTCTCACCTCATAACTTATCGCATCCGATCGCATCTCACCTTACCCACTATGGTCACAGCCTGAAACATTCTATCACATGATTCTGAGAGAATTCTTCTCGGGACTTTGAGACAATCCGTCTCATAGATATGGAGTAATCTCTTCCAAGATTCTAGGGAAATCCTTAATAGAACTCAGAGAGAATCCCTATCAAGATACCGGAAGAGTCTTGCTTTCTTTTCTAAATAATATCGCTCAGGATTCTGGAGTAATCAATTTCAGCATTCTGAAGGAATCTCTCTCATAATTCTAGAGGAACTCCTTTCAGAATTCTAGAGGAGTCTCTTTACAGATTCTAGGGGAATTTCTATCAGAAATCTGCGGGAATTTATCTCAGCACTATATGGAAATACTTCTCGGAGTTCTGGGGAATATCAGGATCGTTATATCCATTATCCATTCCATTATCCACTGTCTCATCGTTATATCCATTATCGAATCAGAGTCGCTAATTGTTGGATATGCAATTTCAAATTTTGATATTGAACTTTATTTAGACAAATAAAACATACTATGAACTTGAACTACATGCAGCAAACGAATCATTTTAAAGTTCTGTAATATTTTAAAATCGAATCGATGTGAAAACATCGATTCAAAGCATTCGATTAAATCGGTGAATCGTTTCTGCTGATCCGATTCGAATCGATTCACAAAAAACGATGTCTCAGCCAGATTTGCCCAATGCCAGATTCACTACAGCACTAACATAACAATAATTAACCCTTGAAGTTCCAATATATGTTGCTGAGCGGAATACGCCTAAATGTATGTGTTGGGTGTGAATAATGATTAGTGATATTCCCCTTGCGTGTCCTTCCCCTAGTTCTAGTAAGCATCGGTGACAGCATTCATCATGACGAGACAGTGAGTGTGTAGCTGCCTCATTGAGGAGTGGAGCTTTGGCGGAGCCAGTCGCCTGTATTGCGAGGTCCCGTATCATGCCAAGTGATTCTACTGCAGTTTGCTAAGAATGTCGGAAACGGATTGTTATAGTGAGTTGCGTAATATTCACAGTATGTAATTCCGTCATGGGTGGAATAGCCACAGGGAAACAAAACCGATTCGAACGAACTAGAGTGTTTACAGTCGACAGTCGGGATTGAACTTTGTAGGTTGAATTCAAACTGATCATCGCTTTGAAGTTCTCACATTCTAAGTGGTCGCCTTTTATGTGAGTGGGCTGATTACCTCTTCCTTTCACTCCTCTGTTAGCTCTTCAATTTCCCAGATCCTGACTATAGCGCTATCAACCGGTGCTGGCAGATGTGCAACATTTATGAGCCCAACATGATGAGTATATCTTCAGTACCATCCTTACCGGCTGCTGTGTGTGTTTTGAGATGGTGAATGACTTTCTTAACCTCCCTAAGCGTGGGAGTTGGATCATTTTCGTCCTCTGCTGCACTGGAGAAATCGTTCTTCGTTGGCATGGTTTCCCGTGCTTAGGTTCACCACGCCATTCACGTGCTTATCGAAATGCTGCTTCCACCTTTCGATCACCTCACGTCCGTCCGTCTACAGGCCTCCGTCTGAACAGTTGCTCTCAGAGAAACAGACGTAACACTTGAAACAAATTTCATTAAAAAACATCGTCACGAAAACATAATCGCCCAATGCTAAACGTACTGTGTTTGGCCGGGCCGCCACTAGATGGCGGTAATGAGCAAACGTCAAACAGGAGCAAAAACAATACCAACGCCACGAGTGGTCAATCGACCTACTACTGAATATTTGAATCAACCATTAAAAAGGTGATCGATGGGAAGCGATGAGAGTGTGACGTCTGTTTCTCTGTGAGTTGCTGTTGGAACAAAAAGGCGTGGAACGTAGATAACATGGTGACTGTTCCAAGGGAAGTGTCAAGCCAGAAAAAATCAGCACCAAATCAAAAAGGAGAAATAATGAGCAATGAAAGAACTTCACAAAAATAATAAAATAAAAACTTTATTCGCCTGATTTATTTGATCTCCACACCACATCTTCAATCCACGGTAGATGTTGCTCCACGTTGATGGCCTCCGCTGTCTTCGATTGCTGGCTGGAATATTCCAAAGGTTGACAATCCAGCTCAGCATCCAACACGCCCACCACACGGAAAAACTCTTCGCCATCCTCTTGTACAACTAGTGGATCGCCGGTGCTTGTGAAGCGACCTTCACTCAAATAGTTCCTACAATAGTACTGTACCTTCAACGGCTCGTCGATCCGGTATTGAACGTGTATTCTTTCCAGTCCGACGTACCAATCCGTATGCGCTATTCGCGTGACGTATGCAAATGGCTTCGGGGTAACTCGCGAGTAAAGGCGACCTATTATTCCTGAGTTCGCACTGAAATGGAAGTTATTGTGCATTTGCAATGGAATGCATTGATGCAGGTCACTCTTATAAGTTTGATGAAGTTTATGGAGATGTATATTAAACGTAGAAAATATAGATCGATGGAAGTATGAATAGACCGAACTAATCTGGTAACCGAAACGTCCAATGAACGATATGTGCCTATCAATCAAAAGTTTTTTGCAAAGTCGTTACATACCTCACAACGCGATCGAGTGCGATCAACGCCAGCCTTCCAGATGTGGACACGTTTTTCACAGTGAACCAATCGAAGCTTCGCCTGTCATCATACTGTATGAAGATCTTTTCTGAAAAAAAAAATCCGTTGTTTTAGTTGACAATTATGAATCGAATAGTTTGTGATCATCGTGTGAACGTCGTTAAGAACCATACGAAACTTGTAACATAAATAACTTACTTGCTGTCAATGCACATCGCGATGTTGTTAGAATGTATCGAGGGCTGATCACGGTTCCGTGGCACATGGTACGTAAAGAATTTTCCTCGCTATCCACTAGTTTTACCATGGGATAAACCCACTCGAATGGTAGGTTTCCATTACTTACGTATGAACGACAATCTGTAAACGAAATAATCCAGTTGAAAGTTATATATTTTAAAGCACTCAGCTGTGTTACTTATTTCACTCAAGGGCATGCTTTCCGAGTAATGTGCCAGCACCCTCCTTGTCCAAGTCAAATGTCTTTCCAAAAGAACTCCACCAATGTAGGTAATGTGGGCCTCAGATGGACCGGTAGCATACATCGCAATTCCCACCAGGTGCCAGCTGGAATTATGTTCGACGTACAGTCCACTTCCAGCGCTTCGGTGATATTTATGCGTTTCTGGATTAAAAAAAAACAATAATTTTATCGCAAATTCGTTTAAATTTATCACCAA
Source organism: Aedes albopictus (assembly GCF_035046485.1). Taxonomy (NCBI): domain Eukaryota; kingdom Metazoa; phylum Arthropoda; class Insecta; order Diptera; family Culicidae; genus Aedes; species Aedes albopictus. The sequence continues at coordinate 400,499,779 of NC_085137.1, forward strand.
CGTACTTTCGAATTGTCCCAGACAGATGGCGTCCGTGTACACCATCCCGAACAAAGTTTTGGCATTGGCGAGACACGTGGCTTCATCATTGGTTGTAAGTATTGCTTCGTTCAATAATGGCGTATGCACATCCTGTGGAAGAACCGTGAACGGATCTGGTATGCTGATGGGCGTCACCAGCTCGTTAAACATAACTTCCCGATCAAGCAGGAGCAGTACGAAGTCGTTGTTCAGCCATTCCACATCAAATGGTTCCGGTTGGAATGTTCGAATGATCGAACGGTGTTGGCCATCGGCCAGAAGGATTATCAGTTGACTCTTATCAAGTCGGTCACCATTCAGATTGTACAGACAGTGCGCTGCCGTAGCCACGAAAAGTTTGTTCAGAAGAGTTCCGCTGCATTGGAAGGTTTGCGCTGGGGCTTGCTGAATATGCACAAGTTGCACGTGCCACTTCCAGTCCGTGCCTAGATCGGCCGATGCTAACAGTACAACATTAAAAACAGCACTAATCCACAGCAAGAACGACTTCATTGCGTTATCAGTGGCAACGCAGAATCTGTACTAACAGCAGCTCGAAGTTTTCGCAAAAGGAAACATTGAATCCTACTGTTGGTCAGCTTGCTGTACCGTTCAATCAAATATTTTTTTTCCTGCTCAAATTATTGAGCTGATAAAGATGTTATTGGTACGCATTGAAAAGCTTTTTTAATTACTTTTGCAGCTTGAGCTTCAGAAACACCTTCAAGGATTCCTTATTCTGAAATTGTTTCATGTATTCTTCCAAGACTTCCTCTACTTACTTACATTTAGTACTGAGCACCCCCGGTGGTGCAGAGGGCCGAATTGAAAGATTTCCATCCTGGGCGATTGCCAGCCATCGCCTTGACCTGTGGCCAGGTCAAATGACTGTCGACTTGCTTGATTTCGTTGTTGAGGCTGCACCACCATGAGCCTCTGGGTTTGCCTCTGCTGCGATGTCCTGCTGGGTTCCGTGTTTACGTCCAATGGTTTGGTCTTGTTGACGTTGATGGTAAGACCTGCTGCTGAGGAGCGATTGACAAGATCATCGAGCTTGCTCTGCATATCAGAGCGCCGTTGAGCTAGGGGAGCAACGTCATCAGCCAGTTCGAAGACATTTAGGTGCTCCATGGTAATGGGCTGCCACATGGTAATGGGCTGCCCTGTACTGTGCTTTAATGAGGCCGATGATTTTCTCAGGGAGACCCTTGCGCCTGAGGGCTTCCCACATGTTTTCGTGATTAAGACGGTCGAAAGCTTTTTCATAATCAATGAACACCAGGTAGAGAGACTCTTGAAATTCATTGGTTTGCTCCAGAATGATACGAAGCGTGACAATATGGTCCACATAGAATTGTCCGGCACGGAATCCCGCTTGCTGCCGCCGGAGAGTTGCGTCAATCTTCTCATGTATCCAGTTTATCACTTTACAGAGGACTTTGAGAACGATACACAGTAACATGATGCCCCGCCAATAATCGCAAGTCAGGTCACCCTTCCTCAGACGCCTTGCATCCAGTCGGCAGGAAATGTCGCGGTTTCCCATATATTCCAGCAGAATAATTTATGCAGTAGTTGTGCGGATAAAGCTTTGAGCATCTCAGCTGATATGCGATCGACTCCTGGGGCCCTGTTCGATTTCGTGCTACGGATGGCTGTTTCTATCTCCTTAACTGATGGAGCTTCGGTGTTGACGCGGGTAATGTGTCGAACCCTTGGCGGATCATGCTGAGGTGTTGATGGCGAGGCCGACACTTGAAAAAGGTTTACAAAGTGTTCGAACCAGCGTTTCAACTGGCCAGCCGGGTCAGTCAGTAACTGTCCAGACGTGTCTTTCACGGGCGGCATCGTAGCATTCATCTTAGTCTCACTAAGGTGGCGTGAAACATCGTAGAGGAGACGGATGTCGCCAGTGTTTGCGGCTTTCTCGCCTTCGTCGGCTAGAGAGTCCGTCCACGCTCTTTTGTCCCGTCTACATGAGCGTTTCACTTCCTTCTCGAGAGCCGAATAGCGCTGACGGGCTACGGCTTTGGCTTCTCGTATTTTCGCTCGCTCTATCGCGGCTTTGACGTTCCTTCGCTCCTCTACCTTCTTCCAGGTATCATCTGTGATCCACTCAGTGAACCGGGGTTTTGGAGAGTCGAATGTGCGTTACATGGGGTCCGAGGGGGTTTAAGGGGGATTTCGGAGGCATTCCAAGAAGCTTCAGAGCAAGCTAGAAGCTTCAGAAACGTTACGGAGACGTTACATGCTATTTTTGGGGGTTTCGGATAGTCTAAAGTGGGGATAGTCGAAAGGGAATTTTGGCGGCATGCCAAGAAGCTTCAGAGCGTTTTGAGCGGGTTTCAGAAACGTTACGGGGGCGTTACATGGCGTTTTCGGGGAACCAAGGAGCGTTACATGGGATTCCAGGGTATTGAAGGAGGATTTCAGAGGCATTCCAAGAAGCTTCAGAGTATTATTGGCGGATTTCAGAAACGTTACAGAGGCGTTACATGGCATTTTTGTGGGTTTCGGAGGGTCTAAGGTGCGTTACATAGGGTTTCTGAGGGCTTAAGGGGGATTTTAGAGACATTCCAAGAAGCTTCAGAGCATTTTCAGCGGATTTGATTTCAGAGTCTTACAGAGGCGTGATTTTGGAAATCCCCTGTAGTGCCTTTATATTGTCCCCGAAACCACATTTAATTCCAAAATGGCATAGGATATCGGGTTTTAACATCAACTCTATTGACCATCAAACGCAAAGCTAAATTGCGCAGGTGGCGCTTTTCTAAATCAGTGAATTACGAACCCTAGACTGAATTACTAATGATACAAATGGAAGAAAAGTGAAATTATTGCAGATTCTCATAACTTTCATTCATTGTATTGACAAGAAATATGTTATTTTTGCTTCCAAAGTTGAAAATTTTGCGTTACCTAACCTCACATTTGATCGCCAATAAGCCAGATCCTAAAATATCCGTATGGCAATGAATCTTTTGAAACGTCTTATGACCCCGGGAGTTCTCGTCGTCCCCGACGGGGACTAACCAAAGCCCCAAGCGGCTGGTCACAGCCACGGCCGCTTCCGAGGTGAGCACTCAAGGCCTCTTTTCTCCCAGGTCCCAGGGCGTATCAGAGGTGGGGAAGTTTCGGATGTGGGAAGCCTAACTATTTAAACTTGACTTACGTTTGTTTATTGCGGTGATCAGGGTTTTGCGGCGGGTACGGGAAACACTGCTAGTCGCGAAGATCTACATCTCGAAATCCGATCGACACGTGGCCGCTCGATCGTAGGGTACTGGTTGGTTGATGGTGGCAGCTTCTTCCATGGCGGTACGTGGCCGGAACGTGGCCAAGGGACCCCTGGCTGGCGCCAGCACCCACCCACGGGCCGCTTGCACGGGTAGTAGGAGGTTGTAGGACTTGCCGGTTTCCGTCGGGCGATGAAGCACGAGAACTTGGCTGACCGGACCCGTAGCAGGATACGAATTGGCCACTTAATTGTCGGTGGCGAAGAAGGGGGGGGGGCAGAACGTTCCCGTTGCCGTCACAGTCCCGATGCGATGGTCGGAAAGTTGCCGGTTTCCGTCCAGCGTTAGATGGCTTCGTCCGACTTTTTCACGTGGCTACACACTGGTCGGTAACCCGTTGATTGGTCACGGGGAGGGGGGGGGCGGGTGTAGCGTTCCTTGTCTGCTAGCTGAATTCTTCACGGGCACCGGTGTTCTCGGCGATGGAACCCACCTGCGGTCAACGACGTTGGTCTGGACTTCGTCTACAATCCGCGGCAGACTCGGACTGGCGAGCGGTCCACCTGCTAGGTCTTTCTCCTTCTGCCTTTGCACACCGACTGCCTAATCGCTCTTCGTGACCCTTCTTCGTACGATCGACACTCATAGCCCGAAGCAACGACACTCAATCCAGTTTCCGCATCATTGCAGCCGACTTCAGTGTGGCTGCACTCATCGACTACACGCATGTCGTTTTGTTTTTCGCCCGCCCCACCACACCATTCAAATGAGTCGTTGAAAAACTGAACATCATGTTGCCCTACCGTCCCACATCAACATTTACAAACAAAATGTTACTGTTCGGTAACACTTTTTGATTTGTTAGACGTGGGCCGTAACTAATCAATTGGGAGCCGCTGACTTTTGTTCCCCTGCTCCATTGGTGGTTAGGACCCTCGGAACGCACAATCCGAAAATCTTTGTCTCCGCTTCTTCACACTTGCGGTTCCTAAGTTCCCGCTCGCAGTTTTCGGAACCACTGGGATGTTATTTGTAACCGTTTGGTTACTTACAGATTGTTGATTTTTGTTTTTTATTATGTGTTGTTTGTCGGACCCTTCACGTTTCTTGTGTAAAAACAGTAGGAAATTACCACAGAAGTGAAAGGGTCAAGTACCGCTGTAACTGTGTTGTCGCTACCAAGTAGGCTTACCAGATTTGTCCCGTTTCAATACGGGACACATTTCGGAAACTCAACAAAAAGCACATCAATGTCCAAAAACAGAACTACATTTTGTTAATCCTTCGGCCCCTTCAATATCTTCAGTATTGCTATGCAGATGTGTATGTTATTTATATTTTTGTTCTTGAATCTAGAGTGGTAATGAAATTCAGTCTTTACTGTTAAGCGGAACTGCATGCAGAGATAGGATGGATATACATACATACATACATACATACATAAATACATACATGAATCCATATGGTGAATAGAGTTAATAAACTATAGAGGACGAATGTCGCTGCTGTTCCCTTTGTTCTCGCTCGCAAACATGTCGGGTATCTATCTGTCAAACTGCATACTTTTTCGCTTTGACACTTATTGCCCGGCCTATCTCCGCCAGCAAGAGATGTTTCGGCAGCGACGCCAGCGACATTCTTCCTCTATAGTTTATTATTATGCGTTGCGCGAAAATTTTTGAGCGCGAGTGCCCGTATACCTCCGCCAGTACGGTAAATCGTGTTGGTGTTTTCGGCGCAGTATTCTTTGGCCCATTCGCGCACTTATTGTAAAAGACACCATAACGATTAAACGTACGAGCGGAGGTCTATTAGTGATTTTGCACCATTTTCGCTCTCTATTTTCTTGCAACGGATAATACCTCTATTATATGGTGGGACCGATGCACGATCTGCAACTTTATGTTACTTTATGAACGCGTCATTACCAACTAATCATAGCGAAGCCTCTACAGAAATATTAAAGGCTGTACGCTCAATATGCAGGCAGCTCAAATATAGGCCAGATGAAGCTCTGTCAGTTCATTAATCAGCGTAGAAACGAAGCAATGTGTGCTTAATTTACGGTATATTGAATGGTTATGTAGTATGAGATAGAGGACCGACCGCAAGATTTAATACTTCAATCCCCCAAAACTACGAGGCGCGACCAGTATGAAATCTGCGTTGCAACTGATAACGCGATGAAGACGTTCTTGCTTTCGATTTATGGTGTGTTTTGTTTTGTACTCTCTACAATTGCAATTCAAAGCGATTCGTGCGGACAAAAGATCTCCGGCGCTGGTTGGAAGTGGCACGTGCAACTCCTGCATATCCGGCAAGCACCGGCGCAAGCCTTCCAGTGCAGTGGAACCCTGCTTAATCAGCTGTTTGTGACTACCGCAGCGCACTGTCTGTACGATCTAAATGGTGACCCACTTGATAAGAGTCAACTGGAAATACTACTAGCGGATGGAGAAAACCGTTCCATTATTCGAACATTCCAACCGGAACCATTCGATGTTGAAAGGTTGAGCAACGATTTCGCCCTGCTGTTGCTTGATCGGGCAGTGGTCTTTAACGAGTTGGTGGCGCCAATCTGCCTACCCGAACCGTACACGGTTCTTCCGCAGATTGTACATACGCCAGCACTGGACGGTAAAACTCTTCCAGTCAACAGCGGAGTCACATGTTTGCACGACGCCCAGACTTTGTTCGGGATGATGTACGCGGACGCCATTTGTCTGGGACAGTTCGAAAGTAGTTTAATGATAATTTTGTAAATTTTTGAAATGGTTGATTAATGTATTGTTTTTCAGAAACACACACATATCATCGGAATGCTGGGGGTGGGCTGTACGTTGATCATAATTCCAGCTGGCACCTGGTGGGAATTGTAATGTATGCTACCGGCCCTTCTAGGGTTCACATCGCTTACATTGGCGGAGTTCTGTTGGAAAGGCATTTGAATTGGACCAGGAGAGTGATGATGCATTATACCGAAAGCATACCTTTGAGTGAAACAAGTATGTATGTGAAGCCATTTTAAATTCTCATAGAATACTGGCCAGATTTCCATTGACCACACTTTTGACGACTATTTCAAATCCTCATAGCAATTTTCACAACTAGAGACGCTCTTATTGTTTCTGGCTTGATGCAATCTATAGATCGGCGAAAACAACCCTCAGCCAGCATACGCGATTTGATCTTCCCGCAAGTAAGACCTTAACAGCTAGCACACAGAAGGACTTGCCGACATGTGGCCAACACCTGCCCGCCACCTTTCCGTGTACCCCGACACCAGGACAGCGACTCTACCGGGATGTTCTCAGTGCGGCCATTTGTTCGATAGCAGGGTCGAGTCCGACCGCAGGGTCTGGTATGATCTGCGTAGCCGACTGCGAACCCTTGGTTGAACCACCTCTTAATTAGCGCACTAGCCATTCCTCGAGTCCACGTGCCACCTCCTCAAGCAGCTCCGAGTTTCGAAGTCCTAGACTATTTGGGCAATGAGCGATGAAACGGAATTCCAGACAAGCTTTTCTGTACACATCCTCTGCCCAAGACTATCCGGAGTTATGTCCCCTCCATACATGTAGCAAGCATGTGGTCACGCATTGTGTGAAACCGAGGGCACACGAGCAAAACGTGTTCCACCGTTCTCTCTAAACCTGCACGTACCTGGCATTTGGGAAAACATGCATGACCGAAACGCAACCATGGCTCGAAAGGACCTGGGTTAAGTGGAACGTTACTTTCCCATGGCATCTGTCTGGCAACTATCTACCCTCGGAATCAACCTATGGGTCCACCTTCCTTTGGTGGAACTGTCCCACACGTGCTGCCATTTGACCCTCAGGCACATCAGCCTATAAGTACTTTCCAGCTTACCATGGTAGCTTTCGGTACTTAGCGCCGTGCCCCACGCCGGTCCGCCATAACTTAGTGTGGACGTAGCGACACTAGCCAGAAGATTGCGCTTACTGACGTACACCACAGAGCTTTTGGACATCATCTGGGACAGTGCCATTATAGCTGTGAAGGCTCTTTTCAGCCGTAATCAACATGATAAATCTGCTCAACAGACACCATAACAGGAAGGTTAGGGTAGTGTGGGGTTAAGGCCGTCTTCTACAACACTAGTAAAAGCCAGGACTACTCTCTCCTCGACCCACTAAAACACATTCCTATGGTCGCCAAACCCTACGTCTCTCCGGAACCACCAAGAAGGTATTGCTTCAGAGAGGGGCTAGTGCACATCGCACCCTCAAGGTTAGCTTCCGTAGCCTAGCAGCAACGAACATCGATGACTCGCTCTGGAGAGTCCATCACGGTAGCATGCTGGCGCTTAGCCAGTTTCCCGAGTGGTCCTCGCCACTCCCTTTGTCCTCGGAAGGCGGGCAGGATCAACCCCGCCCGCGCCCAACTGCTTGGCAGACATCAAGAACTGATGCCCACGTGCAACCCGATCTGACCTGCCCGTAAGGAAGGGTATCACTACCCTTCAGGCCCTATCAGATGCACCCGAAGGATGCAGACAGCAGGGTCTCACCTACCCCGACCCTTGCCGGGGACCCCTTTCCAACCGCGGGCTCGGATCCAACCCAGTAGACCGACGCCACGACAGCACCGCTACCGGGACTTCCTCTCCGCGGCCACTTAATCGCTGTAAGGGTCGATCTCGACCGCAGGGCACCGGTATGACTTACGAAGCCGACTTCAAACCCCTGGACCACCTCTTGCACTGCATCTGGACTAGCCATTCTCCGAGTCCACGCGCCACCTCCTCTGTAGCTCCCAGACGATATGGGTGATAGCCGTTGAAACGGCATTCCAGCTAACCTCATCCCTACACATCCTCTGGACCAAGTTGTCCGGAGTTGTGTCCTCCCCGCATGTGGCAAGCATGCGGTCACGCATTGTGCGAAAACGCGGGCACACGAACAAAACGTGTTCCGCCGTTTCCTCTAAACCATTGCACACTGGGCATTCGGGAGAATCCGCATGCCCGAAACGGTGTAGATACTGTCGGAAGCAACCATGACCTGTAAGGACCTGAGTCAGGTGGAATGTAACTTCCCCATGGCGCCTATTAATCCAACTATCTACCCTCGGTATCAACCTATGGGTCCACCTTCCTTTGGTGGAACTGTCCCACGCGCGCTGCCATTTGACCATAGAGGCCATCCTGACAGTCCTGCGTATGCCTCTTGTGCCGCGCATTTCGAAGCACTCCATGTCCTCACTGATAAGAATGCTGATAGGCAACATACCAGTAATGACGCAGAGAGCGTTGTGTGACACGGTACGGTACGGTACGCGCTCGCAACCCTCGGACACATAAGACTATAAGTACTTTCCAGCTTCCGTCGGTAGCATTCAGTACTTAGCGCGGTACCCTACGCCGGGCCGCCATACCTAAGTATGGACGTAGCAACACTAGCCAGAAGCTTGCGCTTACTGGCGTACACCGCTGAGCTATTGGACATCATCCGGGACAGTGCCGCAATAGCTGTGGAGGCTCTTTTACAGGCATAATCGACGTGGCTACCGAAGGTAAGCTTATCGTCGATCATCACGCCCAAGTGTTTGACAGAGCGCTTTAACAGGATAGTGTACTCTCCTACACTGATCTCCGTCTGCTGCGCCGACTGCATGTTGTTAACAACCGTCACCTCTGTTTTGTGGTGAGCCAGCTCCAGTTTCCTGGACCGCATCCACGCCTCCACAACCTTGATCGAGTGGTTGGTAGTCAACTTTACCTCCTCGATCGTTTCACCGTAGACTTCGAGCGTAATATCGTCGGCAAATCCGACAATCACTACTCCCACTGGGTACTCTAACCTCAACATCTCGTCGTACATGACATTCCATAACACCGGACCCAGGATGGAACCTTGCGGGACTCCTGAGGTTATGTGAAAGCACTTCCGAGCCACCTTCGTGTCGTAAACTAGTACGCGATTCTGAAAGTAGCTTCCGAGAATCTTGTACAAGTACTCCGGTATCCCCAGACGCAAGAGCGCATCCGCAATAGCAGCCCAACTGGCGCTATTAAATGCATTCCTTTCATCCAGAGTCACTACCCCGCAGAAGCGAATTCCCCTCCTCATAGGATCGAGTGCTTTCTCGGCGGTTTTTGTAACCGATAAGACCGGCTTTGGCAATATAACCAGGCTTTGCCGCTTCCAAACTTCTGGGAAGACTCCCTCGTCCAGGCATTTCTGCATAGCTGACCTGAACATCTCGGGAGCCTCTGCAATAGCTACTTTTCAGGCCAGGTTCGGAACTCCGTCCGGACCTGGGGCCTTACCTACGCTAAGGGACTTTTTTTTATCCCCGCAAGTTCCACATCGGTGACCCTCTCCTTATCGCCAACCCCAGTCCCCGACTGTCCTACGAAAGGAGGCCAAGGACTAGGATCATGACGCGGCAATGCCCCTCGATGATCCCCGCCAACATCTCTGGTGATGATTCCTCTGTAGGAGCCATTACACTTCTCGTCTTGACCATCACGATCCTGTAGGCATCACCTCACGGATTCGCATTGGCACTCTGACAGAGAGCCCCGAAACAGGCCTTTTGCTTGCCCTTATCTCGGTCTTCACCGCGGCTTTTGCAGCGGCGAACACCACCCGCTGTTCGTTTCGCTTTTCCTCAGATCGTGCTCGCTGCGTATCCCCCACCTAGCTCGTAGGCAGGAGCGGCGCAGGTCCGCATGCCTTCTTGGTTTGGCGTTCCTGATCTCTTCGATCTGCGGTTTTTTTCTTCTTCCTCTTCCGCACGACTTTCGTCCAAGGGGGTCGTCCCCTTGGTTTACCCTTCTCTGAGGTTGCTGGGGGCCTAACAACGGTCGCAACCCCCTGTTCATCGAATTACGAAGTCGCAGCAGGGCCGTTTTCAGGTCCTTACTTATGCTGAACTTCGTGGACGCATAGTCGATGATCTTGCCAAGCTGCCGCTCATCCACCTCAATCGCGGACAGCCCTTCTCGCTCTCCGTCCAAAATAGCTCCACCGGCAGACTAGCCGGGGAATGGATCGGAGCCTCCACGTTGGAACTGCGTGCGCAGTTTCCCGCTCCTGACTCCTCACTTCTCCTTAACGGAGACCTCGCCAACCCACTTCTTGCGAAGGGGTTAGCTTCGCCATTACTACTAGCTCCTGATTGATTTGTTTTATTTAAATTATTCTTCATACTTAATCGAACGAGTTGCACGGGAAAGGACATCTACCACGCCAGAGCCCTGCATTAACGCGATAAGGGACGAAATACAGTGGGGGATGTCCTCCAGGCTTCGTTAACGATCGAACATATTTTTCACCTCGATCGCTCATTTCTCGGCACGGGTCGCTTGACTCCTTGAATTGGGGTTAGTAGTCCTATTCTTAGCCGGAGACTACGCTGCTGAGGGGGTTCTACAGCCCCGAAACTGTAATCCCTGCTGCCTCTAGAAGTTATGTATGGAGCGTGGTAAATAAGGGTCATTACAAGATGGGCTTTCTGCCATGGAAGTCACTACGCAGCTTGGCTCCATCATTGGTTGACTTTGCTATTTTGAAGTCGAACATCAATCATCAAGGACCTCAGGCAGGTCTCGTTGATACTTCTTAAGTTAAAAATGGCGGTAAAGCAGGATCATGAAAAACTCATGGCAACTGGGGCAACAGCAGACCCCGCGGTACCGAAGTCTAATCAGTCTGGGGCCTTCGCATTCATGGGTAGCCCGAAAGATACACCGGACGCGATTGCTTCCGACTAGCCGTCTAGGCCGTCAGATGGCGAGCTACCAGGCGGCGCTTGTAAGCTAAGGTTGTTAACCCCGAAAGCGAAGTAAGACCACGGCCACGCGTCAGGGAAATCTGAGAAAGGTGGGCCTGAAAAGGCCGGCCCTTCCCGGATCTAAGGCAATATATGTCCTCAGCCACCATAGGTTACGGTAGGCCATGGGGAGGACGCCCCTTGGATCCTAGTGGATTAGCAGGAGAAGAAGAGGAAAAAGAATAAGAAACAGGAGCACAGGGTGCCAAGCCCGGGAAGGGTGATGCCTTCGTCATTAAGATGAACGGTGTACGAGTCTAAGTATACTTAGAGGTCTTGAGGCTATGAGGAACGATGCCAAGCTCGTGAATCTTGGAGGCGACGCACGTAGTATTCATATTCAACGTACTCTTTGAAGCAAAATCATCCCCAAGCTTAAGTTTAAACCTGAAATGGCGCCACCTACAAAAATGATTGGCTGTGAAGTTCCTTGGTATGGGCTCTCACCTCTAAAGTTTAAGCCTGGGCGAAATCACGGACGCGGAACTGCCAAAAGAGTACCGGGACACAAGTCGTGGGACTGTATAGTCCCTAACAGAAGCAAGCTTCGTAGGGGATGTGGAGGCGAAGACTAGAAGGCACAAAGCTGCACAAACCCTGCAAAGTGCTTTATTAGCTCCGGGAAATCCGCGATCAGCAAGCACCCGACGGAAGGTCCAAGAGGCTCAACTGACAAGTCACAGTACAGATAACGCAAGCTAACCTTGAACCACTGTGACTAAGTTGAGCAACTGCTGTGTAAGGCAGTCGCTTAGTGGGAAACGTATATCGTCATTATTAGTGAAACCAAAGAGAGTACTCGGGTAACTGCAACCAGATCGCGGATGGATTCAAAATGGCGGAGATACGGACAACGAGTTGATTGATACTCACTACCCAGTTCAGAAGTTGGTGTCTACATTTAGTGGTACCAGTGAATCAAAATTCAACCATCGCGCAAAAATAATGACAATGTCGCAACCTGTATTTGTTGCGACAATCCACCCAATGCGACATAGGTTTGTCCCAACTTGAGCAGAATAGGATAAACATCGTTCACCATGAGCTTAGAGATTTTTAAGCCTTGCATTTCGATTTTCGAACGGTAACTTCGAATCGGTAAACACTGCAACTCTGTTGAAGATTTATCATCAAACAATACGAGTCGAAAAGTACGCAACAAATACAAATTCCGTTTTGTCTGCAACAAAAAAATTCGAGACCATGTCATTATCTGTCACCGGTTGGGATAAAAAGTAATCGTCGCGCCTTCTTTGTTGCTTGCTTTGTGCCTATTTTGTCTGACAATTCTCTTCACTGAGTGGTACCGTAATCCGGGATCAAATTGATCACTTCAAAACAACTTTTGCGGATAACGTTAGTGGCAATTCAAAAATTAACAAAAGAATTTCTGGAAAATCAACACCCAGTGGATCTCCATGAAACCATGTGACAGAATTTTGTTCAACAAATTTAAACTTTTAGTTAAATTAGGGCGAAATTGATCAATATACAAATTATCATCTGTTAAAAAGAAAAAAAAAATCCTTATCCACTTAATTTTGCTCTTCTAAACCCGAATAACGCGTTAAAACTCTTACAACTAGTGAAATTAACGCCAAAAGGTAGGCAATTTCCTTTGAAGTAAGTGATTTCTGTTACGTAAAAAACTTCATAACTTTCCAACCAAGGTTCCAGAAAAATGTTGAAACAAAAAAATACGGGAAGTCCTAGGGGCAATCGATTGTTTAGAAGTAATGATTTCAGCTAAGTGAGAAATACAATGCAAATTCCTAAATAAAAGAGTAAAACTGACATTTTTTTTCTAAAAAAATGAAAGTCTTAACTTATCCCTAGACATTTATGAACTAGATGAGGTAAGAAGTTTGAGTGAGATCATTGCGACGCTTAGAAGTTCCTGGTATGCAATTACAATGTATTACCCAAATGATCAATTTGACCCCAGCCCAACTAACAATCACTCATTTAACAGGCACCATTATGACGAATTAATTCAGCATAATGTTCAATAACATTTGAATTATTTTCACGTACAACCTTTGTTCGGGTTTTGTTCACACAAATTTGGAGAAATTATAAAGCATCATGTTGTGCACCGACTTAATTTTTTGTTGTTCAAACCGTTTTACAAATGTACAAGAAAGTTGTTATTAAGCTTTGGCAAAAATGACTGAAAATAAATAAAATGCAAAAATGTTGAACTCTCACGAGAGTAATTATTTGGAACACCTATTATGAAATAAGAATTACATATAAAATTACCTAAATCCGGATTAGAACTCGAGACCAGTCGATTGCCAGCCACATGCCTTCCTATCTGCGCCATCCTAAAGATGGTGAAATGCAGCACCCAAAGCAAAACATAATCTTCCCATGACTCAATAATGATCACTCCTGAACTTGTGTTCAGCAGTGGTGAATTAGCACAGCACGTGGTAATCAACTGAACAACGCCTTATACTTCACAGCTGTTCAGCTCAAAACACGTGTCAGTATTTTTGTCGCACGGTGAGAAAACTTGTATCGAATGCGGCCAGAAAGTGTTGGTCCTTATTGAAGATATTGTTTTCAGCCGAACTAGTTGCGATATGAATATGTTTTTATTTTTATTATTAAATATCGGTCTTTAAAAATGTATGGCAATATGTGGTACGGTATGGTCTTGGATATGGTGCATTCACAGCATCTGTTCAGGTAATCTACTCATGCTCAGTCGAAGATCCGTTAAGCATTTTTTTATTTATGCTTTTGTCATGGAATCTCGATATTATGTTCAATAAATAGTGCATAAGAATGTTTCGGGATACTTGAAATGTGTCGATTTACGAATGCTGTTTGGTTAACTAGGTGACTGCGGGAACAATGTTCAGTAAACACGACAGCACTGAAATGTCAAATGCATTAATCCAAGCGTCTCGTACAATCGAACTGCTGCGGAAGATAAAAAATATAATAATCATGGTATAAGATATCTTGTTACAGACTAATAATAATAAATAAATGCCTCATTTTTACGTTGATTACGTCTCTTGGCACTCTATGTTAAACTACATAATTCTATTCTGTTTTATTTTATGTGTTTCGTTTAAAATTTTGGTTCTTTAATAACTTGGTTGTCTAAACAGTTTTAGCCATGATTTATCCCATTATCCGAACAAAGTTCCGAGTCAAACTATGACGGGCAGAAGGCGTTTATTTTACAAGTGAAAGGCACACATTGTTCAGGAGCATATGCTTATCTATTCATCAGCTTAATAAGATGCAGACAAATGTTTTGTTAAACTCTTTTGTTAAGGAATCAATGCTTGTCGAATAAATTTCTTGTTAAACTTTTGAAAAGTGTTTTAATTTATCATTGTTGATATCGATGAGGAAAATCGAACATTGACTATTTTCTCAATTGAAAAATCACTTAAACAGTAATGTGTAGAGCATAATTTTAGTTCAGCTATCATTACCATTATTAAGCAACAATTCAGCAGCTTGCTTGTTTGTGACTTGCAATTATTAGTTGGCAGTTTACGGTAGTCGAAAATATAATTCTAAGGGTAATTATTAATTCTTATTGTTTAGGGAAATGATTATTGTTTTACAACAAAATATTACATCATTTTAAAGTTAATCTATGCATTTTTTTCTGGAAACGCACATACCTAGAAACAGTCGTTAAAGTAAGTCGTGCGAAGGAGAGTGTTAAGGGGCAAGGATTCCTTTCATTCAAAATCGAAGTTAATGAAAAGGCTATCACTGCCCCAGTACGAAAAAAAACTATGAATTTTTAACTTTCCAGATTGTAAAACATACGTAGGTGATGCCAATCTACCGTTCGAAGAGTACCATCCAATAGTGAATATTGTGGACACAGATGAAAACATATCTGCACGTACCATTTGCCACGGAACCTTGGTCAGTCCTCGGTACGTTCTAACAACAGGGCGATGTGCATTGAGAGCTAGTGAGATATTCAACTAAATGGTCTTTGCGCCAAATAAGTAACGATTCATTTTTCAACCTCAGAAAGAATCTTCATACACTACGGAGGTGAGGGCAATTTGGATTGGTTTAGAGTGAAAGATTTCACCTCCTCTGGACGGCTGTCGTTGATTGCGCTAGACCACGATGCTAGGTAAGGCCCGAAGTACACAGGGTCAAATATTTGACAAGGAAATAACTCAAGAAACAACATCAGTTTGACATGAGAATTCGATTGAGTCAAACCGAATGTTTCAGTATTGGCTTCTTTTGGGAAAAAATATTTGACCCTGTATACTAACAGCTTAATTGTCTCAATCTATTTCTAATACACTATCGTATTCAATTAAATTCCCATTTCAGAAAACAATCCGGAGTACTAACTTGCCTGTACTGGCGTACTACACCGACACAATTCAACTATACCACTCGGATAGCGCATACGGATTCGTTTGTCCGTCTAGAAGGAATACAGGTCCAATATCGGGTGGACGAACCTCTGAAGGTGCAGTACTATTGTTCCCGCTATCTCTACCATGGTCACTTCACCAGCCCGGGTGATGCACTGGCCGTCAAAGAAGCTGGTGAATCATTCTACCGAGTGGTGGGCATTCTGGACGATACGCTAGGATGTGAACCGTTCGATTATTTCTACGAGCGACCGAAAACTGTCGAGGCCATCAATGTCGAGCTATATCTACCGTGGATCGAAGATACTGTATGGGGCTGTTCATAAACCAGGTAGACCAGACCCCCCCCTCCTCCCTCGTAGACTTTTGTCCATACCAAAATTTGAAAATTTGTATGGAGCGTAGACTTGAGTCAGACCCCCCCTCCCCCCAAAAAGTCTACGTGGTTTATGAACGGCCCCTATGGGGAGTGAAATAAACCTATTGAAAAAAAAGCCCTAATTAATCCACCTACACTGAAATAAATTTTGTTGTAGTTACTACCGAATCCATGGTTTTTCTGAGACGCCCAACATTCAAGTCGACGTGGTCAAAATAACAATGCCAAAATAGTAGCATCAAGAATGTTTTCAGTCAACGGTACCGCACGCATGGTAATATTGACAATGTTTCAGTATACCCAAGCAACCAAAAGTTCGGATAAAATAGCATGTTTGGGCTTAATCAGCTATTCGAAGGTATATGAATAGCATTCTATTCAGCTCACTTTTTAAGTAATTAACCGAACTTCAGTTCACAAAAAGTACACTTGTGTCGCTGAAAGGAACGCTATTCAGCTTAAAAATAAACTTCGAAAATAATGAAAAAAAAAATGTTTAGTCCTCAAAGTAATTTATTAATAAGAACCATTAGTTCATGTGGAATCCAAATTGACTAATACCTTGAAATAATGTTTGATGTTTTTTACTTACTGAGATTTGAACTCGGGATCTCCTCGTTGAAAGTCGGTGCCTAACCACTACTCCATATATGTGTTGTTATGCACTGTGGGATTTTACTCAATGTGCTGATATCATATAGTAGAGCTCAATCAGGTTCGCGTGTGAACTTTCCCTGAACTTGGAATAGTTTTTGAAGTCGAAAGTTCGAAAGAAGTTCACGTGGAACTTCTTGTGAACTTACGCAGTTTGACATTTTCAGTTTGTTGTGGTTCGCAGTGCAAAGCAATAAATTAAGGCCAGTGTATCGACTTCAAGAAAAAATTATAAGTTTTCAGCTTGGTTTTCAGTGAATACGATTGCGTCGATTACCGGTGCGCTGCAGTGACAAGTGAGACGGGAGTGAAAACATCCAGCAAAGCTGGAAAATTTTTGTGCGCAGCCGAAAAACCCCCGGCGGCATCCTGGGGGGAACAGTTTTCCGCTGCGGGAGCAGCCTTTGATCCACACAATACGGATCCTTTGCGTTGATTACAAGTAAGTACGTTCAAATATTATAGCGGAACAAAGTGTACTTGTGGAATTAACACAAGCTGTGGCTGCTGGGCTCGATTTCCGAGTGATTTAATTGAATGAGAACTTTTCCCCGGCCCCGCTGTCGCCGAAGTTCAAGTGAAGTTCACTTTTGGTACGGTTAATATTTATCCGAACTTTCAGTAGTAAGTTCAAAACAAGTTCGAAACAAGTTCGGAACGGATGATTTCAAGTTGTTGGAATATGTTCAAATGAACTATATTTGAATTTTAAAGGCACGTAAAAGTTCAACATGAGTTCGGTTAATATTTGATTGAACTCTGTTTTAAAGTTCAACATAAGTTCTTTTTGAACCTTTTTTCGACTTAAATGTCGTTTTGAAGAGAAGTCAAAAGCTTGTACATGTACTTCCAAGTTCATAAACAATACAAGAGTAACTTTTTGGAGAATTAAGTTCAACGAAACCTGGAATTGAACCGAACTTGAACTTCTGAGTTCGTTCTTCAAGTGGAATCCGAACTTTTGGTTGCTTGGGTAATTAACAGAATTTTGCATTCGGTTGAAAATCGTTGGTGGAGTTCTTAATTTTACCATGGATTCGGTAGTAACTACAACAAAATTTATCTCAGTGTAGCGGTGATGGTGCCTTTTTTGTGCCTTCTAAACCACATTTCAATCAAACTTAGGTGACATGTTGATGAATATCGCAATATGGGTATACCTAGAGTGACTGGAAGGGAGTGTGGCGTCATGTTCCAATTTTGACAGGTCTCCTGCTCGTTTGGAACGGGAATTTATATGGGTTTGACAGATGATCGCTGTTCCAATTTTGACATTGACGCCACTCTCCCTTCCAGTCACTCTAGGTATACCCATATGATTGTATTCCATACTTTAGTCAAACGGGTGCCTCAAATGTTGCAATAATGGTTAAGCACGCTGTAATGTTACTTATGTACCTCGTCACCCACTTCATGCAACTATTCGCATAGTCGATGTAAGTGCCACTGTACTTTTCAACATGCTTTTGGAATTTTAACAATGAATAAATATAAATATCCAGATATTTACCACGTCGACAACTACGAAGGGTTAGATCTTGTGATCTATTAAATAAATCTGGTCACAAATATGCACATGCGTTAGATATTAGCTTTTGTACGGTGGCATTGCCAGTGGTGGTTACGACTATGCGAATATGGGCAGATTAGTGGTCTAATAACACTTAGCGCGCTCGGCATAAAGCCTGTATCCGCAATAATCGGGACACAGAAATGCAGCTGTAACTCTGCAATAGCTACATTGAAATTGCTAAAATTTGACCTAATAACATCTTAAGATGTGTTCATTTCACCTACAAAATGTCATGTGGATCGGTGCAGTACTTTTTGTTGTAGTAATGAAAAAGTAGAATTTGCGCCATTGAATTTTGTACAGCCGCTGGTTTTGCTTGCCATTGCTGTAACTTTTGAATTTGGCAATGGAAATGGCTGAAATTTTGAACACAAACCTCTCAATCTACATTTGTTGCAGAGGCAAAATTAAAAAAAAAAATCGATGCACTCTCAACAATTTTATAGTCGAAACATGTATTGGGACTGAACGTGATTTTAGCCCCTCAGACAGCAATTAGTTAGCACCCTTTATTGTTTTGATTGTCCTATTCAAAGTACTATACCAATAATAATTAGAAGGAAGTTGATTGTGTATATATTATTCCTGCGAGATTTGATGATTGATTTTTAGAATCTTGTACACTTATTCTAAAAATGGTTTGGGTTATAACTTTATTGTTAGTGTGTCAAAACGTCTGAAAATTTGACTATAAGTTTTCAACATAATAAATATTAAAGGGTGAAATTTTCATCAAAATCGGTTGAGTACTTATTTTTAAATAATTCAAAACTAAAACCACTTCAAAGTGAATTTTAGGCACTTCTTAACAATTTAAAGGTCAGTTTGCACTATTTCGCCTGTAAAACTGTCAATACTGCTGCGATTCTCAATAAAATTGGACAGTGTTCCTAAGCTAACTGGCAACGCTGAAGGTCTCATACTTCGGCCCTGCGAGAACCACTCACACCAACCGACGTGACAATGCGATACCTGCAGTTTCTATAGCATCGCAAGATCAAAACAAAACCGATAACGAAACCTCAGATGAATGCGAGCCCTGAAAGCATGGTGAAGTGAATGTGCATTATAATTACTATTTAGATATCGAAAAACCGTGAATTTCTACATTATATACCCATTAAACTATCCCTTATCTAAGTGAATTTCGAGCGATAGTGAAGTGTAAGCCCGTTTATTGTCTAAGTAATTATAAAATTAATTATCTAATGTTGACCCTCACTAGGTGAATCATCACAATCGATTCATGCGAAAGGAAATTATAAAAGAGTAATTTACCTAAATTAGTTGTCTATAACGAGTGAGTTTGGTCAGATTATTCCGTAAATATGTATAAGATTGCTAAATTGATTTGTAATTCCAGTAACTACTACTTTCCAAGACGGAATTGAGCCTACACTGAACCTAACCTAAATTCTATAAGCCTACACCAAATTGTGAGTAGATACGTTCAGATTTGTTGAATTTTTCTAATATGAAATATATTTTAGCTTGAGCTGATCTGGAACTAAGCGTTTCAACTGCTAAAAGAAGTGTGGCTACTTGTAGTTTTTAACAGACAGTGTTATCCTAATATAATAACATGTTTTCAATCAAATTTTGAGCCATTTTGGCTTGACACTTTCAAAGTTAGAAAGCTTTGAATGTCACGAAACAATAAAACGTTTTTGCTTATTGCAACTTTTGGCTACATATACAACCAAAACTTTTTATCCATTTGACCAAATCGAATGAAATTTTAAAACAATATACCGCATTTAGTTCACTACTGGACTGCGAACTGCGACATTACAAGTGCGAAAACGTAAATAAAAGTGCGCGATTGCATCAAATCAGGTTGATGTCTTCGGCGCACTATTCCTTCAATCTATGGAGAACAAGTGCTCTGAAGACACCGAGTTGATTTGATGCAATCGCGCACTTTTATTAGCGTTTTCGCACTCGTGAAAACTAGTGCGATAGTCCAGTGGTGAACTAAATGCGCTATATTTCTACATATATACTCCACCTACAGAAAAAAAATCATTGTACCGTCAAGGCACCATTCACCGTGGATCTAAGAGGATTCTGGGCAAATAAGGGCTGTCATTTGACACCAGTCTCATAAACATTGTTGGTGCCACTTTTAATTGCCTTCATTATAGGTTAAAATTAAAGCAATATCCACAGAAGTAGACAATTTTTCACAAAATTTGGTGATATTGTACAATTAGTAAAGGGTAGTAGGGTCGCCTAATTCCGTGGTAGGTCACCATTCACCGTGGTAGTAGGGACCCATTCACCGTGTATGAGAAATTTAATTCTACTTTGTTTAAAAATGATCAAAACAACCCAGCCAAGGGAATTTTCTTCGTTTAAATTCATTTCAAGTAATAACTTGCAAGATTTTATTAGAAAAACGAATGTTCAAATTTTCGATTTATTCTAGATATATGGGACAATATGGGGCACGGTGAATGGAGACCATTGATTTTTAGGGTACCCATTTACCGTGCCTTTTTGTTTCAATTAAAAAGTACGAGTAATCGTACTTTCTTGTTAAACTTACTTCGGTAATGCAAAATACATACAGTAGACGTTCGGTCGGTGCAAACGGTTTAACTGCAATGCTTTTTAACTGCATGTCCGGTAAGTGCAACAAATTTGCAGTTATCGCACCGCCAAACGTCAAAATGGTGCGCCATGTTAGCCCTAATGAACAGTCGAATGAATTTTTCGTTCATTTAACGTCAATTGACGGCTTGTTGACACTGTCAGGCGTTGCAGTTATCGAATTTTCGTTCGCTAAGTGAAACGTAAACATGTTGCAGTTATCGAACGTCTACTGTACCTTATATATGAATTTAATTGCTTCTTGGGGGAATAAAAACGTTACTACATTTAGTTTATCGCTTAAATCACCTTATACTTATGACACACATGTGATACAAGAATCACTGTACAATTGCGCTTGAAATGAGTGCCATACTGAAAATTCTCTCAGTTCAAGTCAGTCTTGTTAGAATTTTCTTGACACTGCGTACCGTTGTACAGGAATCACACTCGTATCACATGTCTGTCTGGGGTATTAGCGCAGTTTTCGTTTTTTCACTATGAATGCAGTGAACGAGCAGAAACCCGCTTCATGTAAACACACTTTAGTGTCAAAATGATACTTTTAAATGTTTCTAATGAGCGTTTCGACATGGTAACAATACATTAGTGTTGTATTGGTGAAATTGAAGGGAAAATGTCATATCATTCAATCATAATATGGAAATAATGACAAAATATTCGAAGGCACACGGTGAATGGAGCCCCCACGGTGAATGGCGCCTTGACGGTAATCGGTTAATTATTTCTGACACCAGCGTTACATATACGTAAATTATTTGTTATTTCTATTCTTTGTTTGTACAAGATTACCAAAATCTAAATGTCTCGTGTCGAAGATATCTCTATAAATACTAAACCGATTCTAATGAAATTTTGATGGCATCATCTACACATAATAGACTGTTGCTGGTAAAAAAAATCAGCCATTTTGATGCATCCGTGGTGCAATTTGATTCGGGACACCCTTTAGAAGTTCAAACTGAAAAATGAACCCCGTTGGTTTGCCTGAGGTGTCGCTCAAACCATCGGGGGTAGACGGTATTCGAGAATTTTATTAGGGATTTTCGCACCAGAGATTCTTTCTGGAATTTCTTCAGAAATTTATTCAAGCATTTCTCCATTTATTCCTTCAGGAATTCACCCTCGTATTTATTATGTCTTCAGGAATTCCTCTGGATTTTTTTCAAGGAATTTGTCCAGAATTTTTTCAAAATATTGCTTATGAAATTCCTCCTCCTAGGACTCCTGTGAATATTCTTCAAGAATTCCTTTAGATATCCGGTTGAAAATTCCACTAGGGATTTCTTTTGGAATCCTCCCAGTGATTCGATCGTGAATATCTGTCAAAGTTCTTCCAGGGAGGGAATTGCTTCTGGAATTCCTCCGGGGCGTCCTTCACTTACACCTTCAGACATTTTTTTTTTGAATTTTCTTCAGGGATCTCTTCGGGCATTTCTGTAGGGATTCCTTGAAATATTCTTCCAGGGTTTTTTCAAGAAATAGCTAAAGAATTCATACAGTAATTTTTCCAGAAATTCGGAAATTTCTTCAAAATTCCTTCAAAAAATGTTTGATATTTTGTTAGAGATTGCTTTGCAAATGTCTCCAAAAATTCCTTGGAAGATCCATTCTTCAGCAATTTCTTTGCCAAATTCATTTAGGGATTCTATCGGGAATTCCTCTAGTGATTTTTTGAGAATTCTTTAAGCGGTCCTTTCTGGATTATTCCGAAATATTCTGCAGCCAGATTTTTTTTGTAATATTTTTGCTAAAACTTGTATAAATCATCATTATGAGAATATCTCGGGGTCTCCAGTTAGCCTAGTGGTTAAGGCTATGGGTCGCCAATCCGGAGACGGCGGGTTCGATTCCCGTTGCGGTCGGGCAAATTTTCTCGTTCGTACCTTTATATCTGGCTTCAATCTTGGGATATATATATTATGATATGATAACACCAAAGTCGTATCGGAAGTGACTATGTACGCTAGCGCCACGTGGTGGTGAAATTCGGAACTATGCTCTTCATGATCTGGAAGTGCTCGTAGTCCTGAACAACTTTGCCGAAGATTGTACCTTCCTATCTGGCTTCAATCTCGTGGTATATCTCTCCAAAGTCGTACCGTACCAAAGTCTACATACACTCCATACAAATTTACACATTTTTGTACAGATAAAAGTCTACGAGGTGGTAAGGGGAGGGGTGGAGGGGTGTTTTCTGAGGTGGCCAAAATTTGGTCTACATAGTTTATGAACAGGCCCTATTGTGAAATCTCCTAGAACGCCCCTGCAAGTCCCTGAGACCCCTAGAACATCCCCGGAACAATCATGAAACCTCCCGGAACCCCATGAAAAGCTACTGGAAATTTTCTGAAAGCGCTTGAAAATCTTTGGAACGTTCTTGACCCATCAGAAACTGTTTGAGATGCCCTGAACGCTCTGAAACACCCGTTAAACCCATTGAAAACGCACCCGTGGTACGCTTTTGAAATCCTCAGGAACAACCCTGAAACGACCCTGAAGCTGAAACCCCCTGGAATGCCACTGAATCACATGGAACGCCCCAAAAATGCCCTGGAACATCCTGAAGCCCCCTAAACCTCCTGGAATTTCTGAAGCCAGCGCAACCCTGCAAAGAATGTGTTCGCAAGGAATCCGGATGGAACAAGATTACGTGAAGTCCAGCGAGGCGGACAAGGTGGATTGACCTGGTCAAGAGTGATTTGGCGCACATAGGTCGTTCCAGATGTTGGAGAGAAACAGAAAACCGAAATGTATGACACTATACGTGTATTATACGCTTAGAGCTTGCTAAGTGTAGAATTATTGACTCTGTCTTATCTATGTATACATAAAGATGTAGGAAATTCCTAATAAGTGCAGCAATATTATTCAATTAAATAGTTCAAACTCATCCAGTCTATCAGGTGATGCATACATTCTAACTCCAACTAAGTAAAAAAGAAAACTACGATTACAGTAAATTTCCTCAACCATCTTATCAATGGTATTTATTAGTACAATGATCGATCCGTACCTCATCAGTTGTGATTCAGTTATTGAAGTAGACGCATCCACTCAATCGAGGAAACAGCATAATGAAATTGGTAAGTTCTAGATCGTTATCAGTTGCAATCGAATACATGGGTTATGTACATCTTAAGTCTGAAGATTTTTAAAATCTATTTTTTTTCTGATCAAATTACAGACAATTTTCTTCACCCTGCTCATGCTACTGCTCGGAGCGGTCTTCGCATTTCCATCTGAGGGAACAGACCCTGCTACAGACGTAAAGGTAAAGCTTATGTAATACTTACAACGTAATTCACTCTCTTTTCGGATTCAAGTTTTTACTTAGCTGATAACCGAAAGCATTTACTGTACTATTTATTTTAAATTGAATGTAACTAAAATATGGCGATGAACTTTTCGTACTAATAAGGATCTTTTTCTCCTCAGTTGGCGGAGACGCAGAATGCTGCTGTGGAAACCGTTCAACACAAGTCTTCTGAAGATTCGGACTCGAATGAGGACAGCAAAGAGCACAAATCGTGTCACAAGCCAAATGCTTAAATCAGTTTTTTTCTGTAGGTATAACCCGATGGCATCAGCTCAGGTACAGCTGAAATTTGATCTAAACCAGTTATAAAATTAACGAAAATAAACTTCGTGGGAACCTAAAAACTAGGTTGACAGTTTTTTCTTATGATTGAAAAGTCCCAAAATTGTCATAATCAACCACCATGCGCTATAGTGGCATTAGAGTGGCTTCAACGCTTCAGTTGAGAGGATCAGATTTTTCGTAATTTCAAAACACTAAACTGATCTGAGCGCTGACCGGCTTTGAAATTTGAATATAATTGGCGAAAATTTGGATCCATTTTACCAAATGCCGTAATTTGGTTTGGCACTGTTTGGCCGAAAAAATAATGATGAACTCAAATGATCATGCCACGGTTCTTCACATTATTACATATAACTCTTAAGAAAAAAAAACAAGAAGCGGAAATCTCTGATGAAATATTGACATATTGACACTTTTGTTGGCGCTATCCGCGCTATCCCTGAATAATAAAACTTGAAATCCCACTCCCGAAAAACTCACAAAATGTGGGTTCTTCCTTCGGAAGGGAAGTAAAGCGTGGGTCCCGAAATGAACTAGCCTAGGGCTAAAAATCTCCTTAATACATATAAAAAAAACTAGAAAAAAAATCCATAGCTAAAAGAAGGAAATATTTCTAATGATCATATTGGCACTTTGGCAGCTAAATTGCAAAAAGTTCCAATAATTGATAATAATTCGGCCACCCTTTTTTTTTTTTATAGAATGAGAAAATCTGCAACAGATACCCAAGAGGTGGTTCCTCGGGATATGTGGGGATCGACCCACTAAAAACTCATTCTCTCTCTTCCTTACCTTCGCGGTACGCCCGTTAGGGATGACTTCGAGAAGGGGGGGACCGTACATGAGTACACTCTAATAGTAAGCGTTCCACCAGCTACCGCCTTAAGTTGTTCAGTCTCCCCTGGAGGCTCGGGTCCTGGCTAGTACTTAGACTACCCGTTGAACTCAAGCTCCTGGATGGGGAAGGGGGGGCCAACTCAACTCCCAAGTAACAAAATTAATTTTATAATGCTTTTGAAGTATTCTTCAACACCTGTTCTTTAAAACCATGCATAAACCAAACTGCTCTGCAACACGACATCAACTCAACCATAAACCCGCCATAAGACCAAAGAGGCCCATCCTAAGATGCTCTTGGAGAGTTGTTTTTAAATTTCTCTTAAAACTTGTTGTACTTCCCAAGTTGTCCTCAAGGCGAATTGCTCTCTCCTTGTAGAATTCTTCAAGTGCACGATAAAACGATAATAAATTTGTCAGTGTTGTTGCTGATGCAGCTTTTATGTCAACAGAAAAGTTTGGTGAATAAAATTGAAATTAAAAACACAATGAAAATGACACATTATTGTAATCGGGATTAATTTATTACACAAATTGGAAATATTTCCGTGGTGTAACAAGGATGCCAAATGCCAAGCGAAATTCATCGTATATATGATGCAAGATACTTCCAAAAATTGCAACGCGCTTCCATTATAACGCTCTAATAAAATATTTAAAAATATTATTCCTGGTCATGCAAACATTGCTCATGAGTTTTCTCAACATGGCTTCCATTGAAATCTAGGCCGGTGGTCGGTCCATCATCGATGGTTTTAATCAACATCACCATAAGATCGTCTTAAATTTCTTTCAACTCATGCCAGAGCTAAAAGCATAACTCAAGAATACTAGGATTTATAACGTTCTCAATGCAGCCTAGTTGGCCTCCATCCAGAACGCCTTAAATTTATTTCATCTTATGCAAGGGTAAGAAGTATTACTCAAGAGTACTCTGGTTTATAACGTTCTTGATATAGGTTTATGCAAACTCCGTCAAGAACGTCATAAAACATGTACGCCAAATTGTAAACAAACAATAAATTATCGCACCGCGGTGGATTTTGTGAATCTCGTCCGATGAATTTATTTATCAGTCCGGTACCGTTGCCAACCAGGCAGACCTTTTTCGATAACCGGCCTTGATGCGGTGCAGTGCCTCATTTCTCCGGTCAGCACTTCCAACAGGTAAGTAGTTGTTGATTTTGAAGATCGATGATTGGAACCCCGATTGCACGGGAAACGACGTCCTAGATGACCAATGACCATACCCACCTCATTTCGAATGCTGCAACCGGAGGAACTTGGCACTGCACCGCGTTGCGGTTGGGTTTCCGGGTAGGTGTTCTTGATTGGCAGCAATAATGGAACGATGAGAATCAAAATCTGATGCTTGAGTTTTTTCTTGTATTTTTCATGTACCAAACTGTTCTTATGCGAGAACAGTTACTCTTGATCAAGAACGGATGATTGAAGATAACTACAAGAACCTTATAAAACTGAAAATAAGTTCAACAGTTCTTGTTGTGTTTATGGTTTTATGAACTGAACCTCAAGTATTCTTGGAGGTGTTTTTAAAACCACATATTCACGAAGAATAGTTGTGCTCAGCTGAGACTCCGATAAGATCAACTAGAATATGCAATGTTCCGATAAAACTATCATAAAAACAAATAAAACCAAAAAGAATTAAGATTGTTACTTGGGCTAGCTGTTGTTCGGCTCGCCATTTACTCTGTAGTTCAAGTACGATTCGAGAAACCGTGGAAGTAACGGAGTCCCACTTGTCCGCCCCCATACACATCCTTTCAACAATGTTGTCAGGCGTGATATCTCTACCGCATACCTCCTGCATACTCGACTTTTGTTCCACGAAACGTGGACATTCAAAGAGCTCATGCTCCGCGGTCTCGTCGCAGTCTGCACACTCCGGACATGCGGGGGAGCCTGCGTGTCCGAATTTGTGCAGATACCACCTAAAGCACCCATGGCCTGACAGAAATGGAGGCAAGTGAAAATTCACCTCGCCATGGGGCCTGCTCGTCCACTTGGACACGCTGGGTATGAGCCTGTGTGTCCATCTACCCTTGCTGGAGGAATCCCATTCGCTCTGCCACTTCAGCATAGACGAGGTTCTGGCGATACGCCTCGCACCTCTTATGCCGCGTCGCTCGAAGCATTCTTCATCCTCTGCCACCACTAAAGCTATGGGCATCATGCCCGCTAGCACACATACCGCGTCCTTTGAGACCGTGCGGTATGCGCTCACCACCCTAAGGCACATCAGCCTGTGGGTACTCTCAAGTCGCTTCACGTTTCGGTTAACCACTAGCGCTTTCGACCATGCAGCGGCGCCATACCGTAGTATGGAGACCGCTACTGCCGCGAGCAGCTTACGCTTACTCGAGACTATTGCCGAGCTGTTTGACATTATCTTTGACAATGCCATTATCGCCATACTTGCCCTTTTGCAGGCATATTCTGCGTGGCTTCCGAATTTCAGCTTATCGTCGATCATGACCCCCAATTGCTTCAGTGAGCGCTTAGAGTTGATCGTGCATCCACCTGTGGTGACCACTGCCTGCTGTTCAGACTTGCGGTTGTTTACCACCACCACCTCCGTTTTGTGGTGCGCGAGTACCAAATGTCTCGGCCACCCTGTTGTCTTGCTTATTCATGTAGTTTGATATGTAACAAGTAGGGCCCATATAGCCGAGGCGGTAAACGCACGGGTATTCAGCATGACCATGCTGAGGGTGACGGGTTCGATTCCCGGTCGGTCCAGGATCTTTTCGTGAAGGAAATTTCCTTGACTTCCTTGGGCATAGAGTATCTTCGTGCCTGCCACACGATATACACATGTAAAATGGTCATTGGCAGAGGAAGCTCTCAGTTAATAACTGTGGAAGTGCTCATTGAACACTAAGCTGAGAAGCAGGCTTTGTCCCAGTGAGGACGTTACGCCAAGAAGAGGAGAGAGAGGAGAGAGGAGGATATGTAACAAACCAGGTTCTATAACCGATTCAAAAATGGCCACATCCATGGGGGCATAAGGTTTTCGAAACATCTGGAGAAGTGCATCCGACATCTCTAGGAACGTGTTCCAATACTCTTGTTTTGCAAAATCACGAATTTTGGAATATCCCAAGCTACCCATAAACCAAAAGAAAATTCCCTAAGTTTTCCAGGTTTTTCCAGGAGGGAATTATAAATATTTATACCGTAATCTGGGGGGAAGTTGTTCACTTTTCCTCTATTCTTTTCGATAAAATCAGGTTCCCGCTGATCACCTACCCCCCAGATTCTGGTAATTCAAAAATTATCCCGATAACATGTTTATATTTCAAAAAGCTTTACAAAAATATCCTCAAAACTTAGGTAAAATTTTTAAGGAAAAATGCACAAGATTTATTATTCAAGAGATTCCACCAGATCGCTGAATCCTTTCAAAAACTTTCCAGAAGAAATTGCATACATAAATGTTTGTTTTCTGTGCTGGTGGTGTAGGAATGTTGAGATTTCGAAAATCTATCCATGATTCTGCTTTCAAATCCTTCCGGAATTCCTCCTTTAAGGCGAAACTGGACGGATTTCCTCATATCAGGGCTGGTAGCAGGAACAGAGGGTCAAAATAGTTATTTTAGTGACCAAAATCTCTGAAATAGTGACCAAATAGTGACTTTCAGATAACAAAAAAGTGGCTAAATAGTGACTTTTGGCACAAAAATATGCTTAGTGAGGAAAGATTGTAGAACGAATTTGATTCAGAAAACCCTGGAGTACCGCATAATGAAAATGTTCAAGAAAAGCTTTAATCTTCCATTCCTAAAATTGTACAAAGCTGCATGTATTTACAATTTTATAGAATATATTGTGCAGAACTAGATAAGCATGGCATGAAAATTCTGTCAAGAAATAATAAATAAATTATGAAACTCTTGGAAAACTTGTTAGATGTTTTCTGTCATGAATTTCACCTTGATGGAAACTTAGATAGACAAATGCTTAAAAATGTGCGAATGAATTTGATTAAGAATTTTTTTAAATATGATTTCTTGAATATTTTTGCAAAAATTCTCTCAAAATAAAATAAAATGAATAACAGAAAGTAATTAAGTAATTTTGATGTAATACTTGAAATATTTCTCTACGTATCCCCTTGGAAATTTTTAGAAGAATTACAAGAAGAAAACAACGGTTTTTTTTTGAATAGCCTATGAAAATGTAATAGAACTCTTAATTTTTTCAAAATGTCCCATATTTACTAATTTATTTGAATTGTCTCATAGTTTCTGGTTAAATTTTCATAATATGTAGTTACAAGCATTCTGGGAGAAGTTGTTAATTTTATTTGGGGACTTAAAATAATGACCAAGCCACTAAATAGCGACTTGCTATTAGGCCTGCACTCTCACCGACGCACCATGGGGCGGCCCCATACAAAATATGTTTGCGTTAGTTTATAAAACTCTCCAAACTTTATGGAACTCAGTCTTCCAATATATATAAAAGTTGTTTCGATACACCGTACAGTGATTGGATTCCATTGATGTTGTTTTTTTTAAGGCATATATTTTGAAGATTTATATAACAGTTTTACTACTTTTAGTTCTACATATGATCTAGGTCGTCCCAAAATTCCATGAAATATAGGTGCATGATCTACAAGTAAAACTAGTATTATACGAATGACTATTCTATACGCCTCAGACCAATGACCCTTCTAACAAGTAAATGGAGTATTATATTGAACTGTATACATGGTACAGATCTTACAAGATCTCCATGGAATATAAGCCTTTGTGTCCAGTCCACAAAACAACCAGTGCTTGTGCAGGTCTGTGAAGGTCCGTAATTTAATAATGTCCGCGAAGGAATTTAGAGGTCCACAAAGCGCTGTAATGGTCTTTAAAGATTATTCAAGGCCGTGCATGGTTCACTCTCATTATTTAAGGTGTTGTAAACTTTTGAATAAACAATTTTACCACAACAGTTTCAACACTATGAAATTACAAGGGCATTGCCGACTTTTGGGCGTTTATCTGTGCATGAAGATGGCTGTTCCAGTTTACAAAATAGATTCCAATTCGTAAAAACACGATTCACTAAGAAATCTAATACCAGATTTAGATTCTGCAATGATTGATCTACCGCACGATCTACCGAGAAAAGCGGTCATGATGACCAAATGTTTCCTCAGAGGTATTTAATGGTTAATATGGTAATTTTCTGTTGGAATATTTCAATCATCGCCGACAATTTGATTGAAATTGCAGGATAGGAGTAAGTAGTAGCCAATTTTCTTTCAATGTCTCCCATGGTTCCTAAAGAAAGACATAAAAGTAGTTGCGAAGCGATTTTTTTGTATGGAACGGTTTGTATAGAGAAAATTAGACTTTTTAATGTGGCATCATTTGATGGTTTAACATTTTTGAATATTTTTCAATCCGTATTTTATCAATTTCCCAAAAAAGTTGAAAAAAGTGACTTTTTAGGTGAAAATAGTGACTTTAGTGACCTGACCTTGAAAAAAGAGACTTTTTAGTGACCAACCCAAAAAAAGTGACTAAGTCACTAAAAAGTGACTTGCTACCAGCCCTGTCATATATGTATTGGTTTTTATTTATTTATTTTTTTTAATAAATAACGAAGTAATATTTTCAAAATCGGTTTTCGTAAACATATAGAGTATGGATCAAGGTCTACTGTTTTTTCTGGTGGCAAATGTTTTTCGTTTTTGCAGAAACTATTGTCGAACAAAACTTCACAAATATTTACATTTTCCACCACGAAAAAAAAACCGAAGATACCTTGATCTATACTCTACGTGTACGCAAACCGATTTTGAAAATAATGCATCTGGATTCCTCCCGGATATCTTTCCAAAATTGTTTCAAAGTTCTTCCAGGAATATCTCTTAGTGGTTTCATGATAGTTTTCTGGAGATTTTTCTCGTGAATTCCCTTACGCGATTTCGCACGTAGCTTCTCCCGGTATTTCTCGTAGAGATTTCCAGAGTTCCTCCCTAAATATCTTCGATATTTCTGTTAGGATTACTCCATGGATTACTTCCAGAACTTTTTCTCCGAAATGTCCCTGTTTTTCTACGGATTTCTTTCGAGATTTCTCTCAACATTTCTCCAATAAGTCTTTGGGGATTTTATTTTTGCCAAATTTGACCGGAATTCTTTCAGATATTTCATCAAGAATTTCTTAAAACTTGTAAGTTATTCCAGGAGATGTTTCAAGAAAAAAAACTCTGAAAAATTCCTGCAAGAACTCCGGGGGCAATTATTGAAGAAATTACAAAACATCCAGAATAACTTCTAGTAGAGACTCCAAGAAGAGCTTTTTTATATCTGGAAAACGCTCCATGATACTCCATGATAAATATTAGCAGTAGCTCTGCAGAAATCCCAGAAGACCCTCCAAAAAATCTTAGGAGAAAGTCCAGGATAAATTCTGAAAAACTCTGAGAGACATCCCAGGATCAACCAGGAAGGATTCTTCTGCGAGAAGTTCCGAGAGAAATCTCAGATAAAACTCAAAAGATATCCCGCGAGAACCTTTGGGAAACATACCAGATGGAACTTCTGTAGAAACCCAAGGAAGAAAGATATTGGAAATTTCTTGAAGAAATTACAGGAAAACTTCGGAAGAAAACAAGGAAGGAATTCGTGCATAAAAATAATGAAAAACTCCTTCAAACCTTTGTAGGAGCTTTAGTAGAAATCCCAGGAATAACTCCCGGGAGCAGCGCTGCGAAAAATCCCGGGAAGATCTCCTGGTGTGATCCCAAGAGGAAGGCACATAAATGTTAACTTATAGCCGCCCAGCGTCCTATTTATAGGACAGTACTTTTACATACTGTTTTCGGGATTCCTCCAGGATTTTCCAGGAATTTCTCCCGGGACTCCTTCAGAAGTTTGTTACAGGCTTCCTTCAGGATTTCTCCCCAGATTTTTTTCATTGGTACCTTCCAGGTTTTCGTGATTTATTTTTACCGGGTTTCTGTATTCCTCTCAACACTCATATAGGAATTCTTTCAAAGGATTCTTCCGGAGACTCTTTCAAAGATTTTCCCGGGATTCCTTCCGACTTTCCATCATTGATTTCTCCGTGGCTTCCTTTAGAGATTTCTCTCGGGACTCCTTCCGGCATTCTTTCGGGAATTTCTCTCGATAATCGTTTGGAATTGCTCCTGGATGTTTTCAGGGATTTCGACATTGATTTTTCACATAATTCCTTTGTTAATTTAAAAATAAATTTCTCCTGATTTCCTGATGATTAGAAATTTCTTCTGCATTTTTTCCTGGATTTCGTCTGAAATAACATACTTCATTGATTTCTCCAGACATGTTCCTGGATTTCTTTCATTTTTTTCGGGATTGCTTCAGCGATTCCCTACAAGATTCTTTCCTGGATTCATTCATTGATCCTTCTTGAAATTTCTTTAGGGTTTCTCCTAAAATTCTTTCGGGCATTAGGGGCTGTCCATTTATTACGTAAGGCAATTTTCACGGTTTTTCGACACCCCCAAGTTTTTTTGTATGACAATCCAAATATTTTTGTATGGCGCGTAAGATTTCTCAAGCCCCCCTCCCCCCCCATTAACTCTTACGTAATTAGTGGACGGCCCCTTATTAGAGGATAATTCTGTCAAGATTTCTTCCAAGAATTTCTTCTGGAATTCCGATGGCAATTCCTTTCGGGAACCCTTTACCGATTCCTCCCAAGAGTCCTTAAAGAATTTCTCCCGGGATCCCATCATTGAGTTTTTTTCAGGTTTGTTGGTTCCCTAAATTCACAGGCTTGTTAATACTCCACAAAATCAAATGAGTTTTGCAACAGAGCGGTAGTGGCTTCTGCCTTGTCGGGAGGGAGTGAACGAACCTCGAACAGTGAGGTAATAAAACGAATAACGTTTTCGGAGCTGTTGAGGTTTGCGTTGTGATTTCTGATGACTGATGAATACCAAATCTCTAAAAAATAGGTGCCAAAAACTGTGAAAGATGATCAATTTCACCCGAAATTACGGTACATGATTGTGGATAGAGACAGAGGCATGCTTTGGCGCTGAGGCAGTAATTGTTGGGGATGTGTTCGGGGTTGTTGAAGAATTTATGTATATTGTTATGCTTGTTATGACGTTTCCCGTGGAGTAGAAAGGCGAATTGCAGCTGCGAATAAGACCTTGTCAACAAGTTTCTAAGTTTTCTAACGATCGGTTGCATACCTACCTTGATACCTTGTTGGCTACAAAGTAACTTTACTCCAACGCCGAGCGTATAGTAGAGCACCATCTTCGTCGGTCTTGGGCGATGTTCCTCCAGTTTCCCCAAACGTGTAGGGATCGTAGATCTTCTTCAACCGCGTGCAGCCAGCGAGTTCGCGGCCGCCCACGAAGTCGCCTACCTCTACCGGATTCTCTGCTGAATATTGTTTTCGCTATCCTTTCTTCCGACATTTGCACTACGTGACCAGCCCACTAAAGTCTGCCGTATTTTATACGTTTCACAATATATGGTACAACTCGTGATTCATGCGTCTGCGCCACACTCCATTTTCTTGTTTCCCACCGAGAATTGTCCGCAGCACATTGCGCTCAAAAACTCCAAAAGCTTTGCGGTCTACCTCCTTTACGTCCACGCTTCGTGACCGTAGAGGGCAACCGGAAGAATCAGTGTCTTATACAGAGCGAATTTTGTTTGCGTTTGCAAGTTACGGGACCTAAGCTGGCTACGCAATCCGTAAAAGGCCCTATTCGCAGCTGCAATACGTCTTTTCACTTCACGGGAAACGTCATTGTCACATGTCACAAGTGTTCCAAGATAAACAAATTCTTCAACAACTTCAAACACTTCCCCATCAATCACTACCTCAGCACTAACACCACTAGACCTGCTTCTGTCTCTACCCGCTATCATGTACTTCGTCTTGGTAGAGTTAATCGTCAAGCCTATCCTCGCTGTCTCTCTCTTCAGAGGAGCATAAGCTTCCTCCACTGCCCTACGATCGATGCCGATGAGATCAATATCGTCCGCAAAACCGAGGAGCATGTGCGACCGTGTGATGATTGAGCCATTCCTCTGCACGCCTGATCTCTTAATCGCTTCCTCGAGTGCAATGTTGAACAATAAATTTGAAAGAGCATCCCCCTGCTTCAATCCATCCAAGGTCACAAACGACGTAGACACTTCGTCCGCGATCCGAATACTTGATTTTGATCCATCCAGCGTTGCGCGTATCAGCCTAATTAGTTTCGCCGGAAAACCATGTTCTGACATTATCTGCCAAAGCTCATTTCTTTTCACTGAATCGTACGCTGCTTTAAAATCAATGAACAGATGGTGAGTCTGCAAGTTATATTCCCGAAATTTATCTAGGATCATCCGCAGGGTAAACATTTGATCCGTCGTTGATCGGCCCTCACGAAAACCAGCCTGGTATTCGCCGACGAAGGACTCCTCAAGAGGTCGCAGTCTGTTGAATAGGACACGCGACAGTATCTTATACGCCGAATTTAAAAGGGTAATCCCTCTGTAATTGGCACACTCCAGTCTGTGCCCTTTCTTGTAGATTGGGCATATGAAGCCATCCAACCAACTGGTGGGCAATTCTTCATCCTCCCAAATCTTTGTAATAATCTGGTGGATTGATTGATGTAGCTGCTCGCTTCCGTGTTTAAGAAGTTCGACCGGGATCTCGTCCTTCCCAGCAGCCTTGCTGTTTTTCAGCTCCTTAAGGGTCTTTTTAACCTCATCCAGTGTTGGTGGTTCCACTGCTTGACTGTCATCCATTATGTTAATCCTGTTCCTGGGTGCTCCTTCGCTGCTACCATTCAACAAATCTTCGAAGTGCTGCTTCCACCTGGCTGCCACCATTGTTATGTCTGTCAGCAAATTTCCTTCCTGGTCATTGCACATGGCGGGCACTGACGCAGTCCTGTGCCGCGCGCCATTGACAGTTGCATAAAACCTCCGCATATCGTTCCTGTCCATACTTTCCTGCGCTTCAGTAATAACACTCTTCGTGTTGCCGTTTTTTCCTACGGTGGATTCGTTTCTCTTCTGCTCTTGCAACCCTGTACCGCTCTCTGTTCTGCCGGGTACCGGCCACTAGCATTCGACTGCTGGCGGCATTCTTTTCGTTCGTCACTCGTTGGCAGTCCTCGTCGAACCAACCATTACGTTGGCTTCGCTGAGCGGTACCAATCACCTCTTGCGCTGTTGTTGTCACTGCTTCGTGGATAATTCCCCATAAGCTGTTGACATCTCCAGATCCGTTGGTTTCTCCTATCCTCTCGTCTAGCTTCTGATGGTACTGTGCAGCAACCCCTTCGGCTGACAAGCGCTGGATATTGAAACGCATCGTCCTGTTGTTTCTTGAACTCGTGACGCTGGATAATCGCGCCCGAATTTTTGCGGCTACAAGATAATGATCCGAGTCAATGTTCGGGCCTCTGTAGGACCTCACATCTATGACGTCTGAAAAATGTCGCCCGTCGACCAGCACGTGGTCTATCTGGGAGCAAGTGTCACCACTCGGGTGTCGCCAGGTGTGTTTTCGGATATTCTTACGTGCGAAGTAGGTACTGCTGATTGCCATCCCTCTAGCAGCAGCGAATGTCAAAAGGCGCAGACCATTATCGTTGGTAACAGAATGAATGCTTTCCGTTCCAATGACAGGCCGAAAGAAACTTTCTCTGCTGATCTGCGCATTTGCATCTCCGATGACTATTATGACATCTTGTTTTGGGCACTCTCCGTAGGCCTTATCAAGGCCCTCATAGAACTCATCCTTCATGTCATCGGGTTTGTCGTTCGTTGGCGCATAGATGCTGATCAGGCTGTAGTTGAAGAACTTGCCCTTCATCCTCAACACACAGATTCGGTCGCTTATCGGCTTCCACCGAATAACTCGCTCCATCTGCTTCCCGATCACTATAAAGCCTGAAACTCGCTGGCTCAGCGGGATGGGGATCTTCAGGGTCGTTTATGGAATTTCATTGACCCAATACTCAGGCAGAGGATGATTCATCCGAGCAGGAGCCGAATTTAAGAAGGCTCTTCACAGAAAGGCTGGTATGTACAGAACAGGCAAACATATAATAAGGGGGGGGGGCCGACTAACTACAACTGTGATCCAAGCAAGACGAGGCTTGACGGTTCCGTTGTGAACCCGGAGAAACGCAACAATTGAAGATTGGTGAAAGGCCTTATAAACCCAGGGCTGTTCTTTCTTTCTACTGTTAGGCTACACCTGAGGCAATTTCAATCTAACAATATATTCGTGACGTCACAATTTGGGGTGTCTTACTTGCATGCTTTGTAGGATTTTCTCACGGATCCGGAGTGGGGTTGATGGCGTTCGTAGGGGGGGGCGTTCCTGGTGTTCGGCCGTTCGAAGGTGGCCGGAATCTTGACAGGCGATGGCGATGGAGCTACTCTCCGTGGTCGGAAACAATGGCGGAATGGCACCTGGGCACAAACTATCCACCTGCCATATCGTCAGGATCAGGGTTGCCGGAGTCACGTTCACTCACTCGATCTTCTCCGGGAACCGCCCACGGCACTGCCCTAGCGACGATCTTGATAAAAGATAGGAAAGAAAAAGCTCCCTTGACGTGGACCTTTTTCTTATTGTGGTAGACAGCTCAAACCATACGTACGTTCTACAACTCTGTATGTGCCGCATGTGTATTGGTGATACATTCATGCTGCCGACGGTTCGACTAACCGTATGCATTCAGTTTGATACTTGGACGCATGTGCTTCGGTTCTCGGTACCACAAGTTGGCGACGAGGGTGAAAAAAAAAATTGTTTGGGAGTGAAAAAAAAAGGTTTCGAGTGCAAATAAATCGATGAAAACACGAGAAGAATTTTGTGTGTCTGGGCAATAAATAATAAATGAAAGTGAAAATGAAGAAATAAGCCCAAAACAAGCAAGTGATTCTAGTTGACCACGCTCGCGACCGGCCATATTTGAAAAAGTGAAAAAAATATGAAAGAAAAAAAATATAGGTCTATGTGAAAAAAAAAGTGATGGAAAATGGAAGAAAATGCTCGCTTGTTTGTGATATGAATGAAAGTAATGGCGACTGAAGCTTGTTTTGTGAAGTGGTTAATGGGGTTGGATGCAGAGGGGCGCAGGCGGCTGTTCGGAGTCAGCGCAATTTTTAATTGTTACTTTGTGGTGGATGTTCTGGTAAGCTGGTTCAAGACTATGAGAGTGTTGAGCGATGCTTGGAGATTTTGAGGTATGTACCCTTTTTTACTTCGTATTTGACGGCGGCACATAGCGAAAGTTTTCCTTCGTGGCGTCATTTCTGAGGAATGAGAGAGGAATGGCGTTCCATTCTTTAGCCATAGATCGAGACGATGGACAGTGTGTGAATGGGAATAGATAAGGTATTGGTGACCATTAGCCTCTCTATCGGACTTCAAACGCACCTATTCACTCGCGTATGCGTCTGCATGAGTCCATGCGCGCGCCCAGCCCATGCTGCCTGGCAACGTGTTGGTATGCGGTGCTGCTATCGCTGCTAAGCGTACATCGATAGCCACCTACTGGTATTGCTGCTCGGTGGGTGGGCGAGAAGCCGACAGAGAAACGGTCGAAAGCAGAGACGAGAGTTTCGAATGGGTGCGTGTGATTCCGTCATCGCACTGTACTGGCGAGACCAAGCGCTCGACACTGGGAAAGCAAATCGAATTGGAACGAAAGATGCGGTTTTGAGGAGCATCGTGATTGAATTCACTGTGGTGAGAGAAGGAAAAAGATAGAGTTGCGCAGATGTCATGGTGCGTGTTAGCCTTGAATGTGCAGTACACTGAAGTTTTTTTTTACGACGGTAATGGTCCCGCGTAAAAAAAAACCGCGTAAAAAAAAACCGCGTTATTTCAAGACCCGTCGTAAAAAAAAACCGCGTTATTTCAAGACCCGTCGTAAAAAAAACCGCGTTATTTCAAGACCCGTCGTAAAAAAAGTCAAGTCACGTTAGATGTGGTGCTGTCTATTTTACGCGTGTTTTTGAAAAAACGCGGATTTTTTTTACGACGGTTTTTGAAATAACGCGGTTTTTTTTTACGACGGGTCTTGAAATAACGCGGTTTTTTTTTAGGACGGACCGCGTAAAAAAAACCGCGTAAAAAAAAACCGCGTAAAAAAAACCGCGTAAAAAAAAACTTCAGTGTATTCGCTACACGGAAAAATATTAAAACCCAAAGAATAAGTTTTAAAAACTCAAATTTGACTAAACTGCTTTTAGTTTCAACTCAAAGTTGGGTTGTTTTCTCCCTCGCCCCACCGCAATTGACCAATCCAAATTCCTATGTGGTAGTGGTTTGTGTTCAGATTTCCCGTGTTAATCTATCTGTAAGAACTTTGTAAACATCTTTTGTTCTCACGTATACGGATAGGCTTGCATTAGGTTTCGTGAGACATTTTTTGGACAACTCAATGTTGTCGAAAACAAAGAGAGAAGCACCGACGCATCCGCTGCTCTTCCGTGGAAGAAGCCAAATTTGGGTTTTCTTGAGTTAACCCAAATTTGCGTCATTTGAGGCCTCCGTTGGGTGAAAATAACTTACCAGTGGGTTATTTTTTTTGCTGCTCTCAAACGAGAACTACTCACTCACCACTTTCGCTGTTCGACGCAAATTTGAGTTATTCCACGGAAGACCGGGATTGCGTCAAAACAACTTAAATTTGGGTTGTTTTTTAGTTCCGTGTAGTATGCATGTAAATCCTAATGGCTAGTTTCCACTTCGTACGTAACTGTGCAAAAAGATAGGACAAGTAATGATTCCGCTTCAAAATTACTTGAACAGTTCGCAGATGGCAAAAAAGTATAACACTCGTAAAGTGTCCCACACAATGCATACGTTTGCGTGTGCGTGACAGTAGTTTGACACATTTCCCATGGGGAAACTGTCAAAAAAACGCAAACCTCGACGGAACGGACGCTATGTGTTCCAGGCTTAACGCCTCCCGTGCGAATCAAATGGAGCTGTCACTTTTCCTTGCGGAAAAAATAGCCCGTGTCCTCCCATACTGGATCAGTTGTCAAAATTACTTGCGGAAAAAGGTGGAATTTTACTTGAGCGCTTTACGTGGCAACAGGAAACTTAGCTTAAACATGTAGTGGGAAGACAAACTTCTGCTTTGCTTTTACCATTCTGTGCCCTGTGCGTTCATATTTCTCTGTGGTCATCATAACAGTCGAAGGACTAAGTTGAGTTTTCCTCAATTCTATGCTTCAGTTTATGTTGGAGCGATACGCAAGAATGGGCCTTTTCATTTGACGTCTAAAATCAGCTGATTTTGGGGGTCTTTGATGGTTCTCCTATGAAACTGACAATTCAGCGTTTGCGCCTTTGTTCGACAGTTGTAAACAGTGGCATACACGGACCTGTCACCTGAAAAGGCCTATAAGGTTGACGTTCCAAACATACAACATGTTTATGTTTTGTACTTTTCGAAAAAATAAGAAGTATTAAATGTTAATATTCTTGATTCACCGGTCATTTAGTCGTTTCCACTTTTAATGGCGTTGTTTTGGAACTGTTGGCCGTCTACTGTGTAGTGATTCAATTCACTGACGTATTTGAGGTAACGTGATTTGATTCACTGACATGTATAAGAAAGATAATGTGATTAAATTCACTAAGGTATGTGGCAAAGTGATTGGATTCATTGAACGAGCATGAAAAAAATGAGATACTTAAGCAAGGAAGTGCAAACGTGATTAAATTCACTAGTTCAATAGATGATGTCCTATGTCGGTGTCTTGAGTTGGGGTACGAAATTGGGTTACCTAAGTTTCTTGTGTTCATTCTGATTCTTGTGGTTTTCATTGAATGGATTTGACGTTCTACCGACACCCGTTTTCAGTTCGACATTCTACAATCCACCGCAGGTCATATTCACTCTTTTTTCGCTTTCTGATGTATAAAATATTTTAGTTAATTGGATTCAACGGTTCGAACGCAGGGAATATCAGCTATCGAAAAATCAAAGCTCAAGTGCTGGTATGGGAGGAATGGAGTTAATACAAAGGTTGTTTTTACGGTACTCATGGCAGCCATAATCCGAGTAACATGCGACTTTCTGAACATGTTTTTATTTCTCCAAGAAACATAGGGATTTTGAGCGGTTTTAATCATGATCGATGTCTGCAGCAGATGATGAACCCATGAAAGGCTTCCTGTTAAGAGTGCAGCAGAGGGATGAAATGTTTTTTGCTTGAGGCGAGCAACGATGCTGTAGAGCTGCAGTCGGGGACGAGGTTATTCAGGGTTCTCTGAAACGAGCGCGTCACAACCTTGATGAGGTTATAAGATTATCTACATTATTGCAGAGATAGCAGATTTCTGACTCAGAAGGCGGAATGTTGATTTCATCAGCCAGTGGTAGATGTCCCGCTTAGGATAGAATTTGTCATCGTTGTCACATATTGTGTAGGTCTGGTGCAGAATGGGGAAGTACTTGCCATATGAACGGTAATCCTGCATCAAGAGACCAGGAACGTGGAGATGTATTGAAAAGCCCATAAGGACGACGAGGCTAAATTGGAAGAGGTTCTGGTCCACAACATTGCAGGCGACAGGGAAGTATTCAATTTATTTCCCGTAGCAGGAGCGGATTTGTAGTTAAAGCTACAACTTGATCGACGTTGCAATCTTGGTACCACAGATTGACTTGTACTCCACTTGTACTCTTTTCTGTTAACTTTCCATCGTTCATCTTTTTGGCAGTTAGTTCAAATACTCAGAGGTTTGTAGATCGCTCGCTCACAGCGCTCGCACCGTTTTTGCTTCAACGTTTGCTCACTACCGCATAATTGGTGCTTTGTGAAACATAAGGCACTAATACACACGAAAAAAATACAAACCAATGCACCAGTATTTGGTTTGACTAGATCGAGTTTTCATCAGTGTTAAACTGATGTTTGTGCTTGAGTTCATTCCTTGTCAAATGATTGACCCCATGTACTCCATGCCATAGAATGATTGACATTGGACGGTTATGTTTTCGTGATCATGAATCTTGTGTGTCTGTGTTGGAACTTGTTACCCGGCGGGTCAGATGGACCTGCCCTAGCACGAGAGACTCTTAGGGTCGGCGTGAGCTCGTCAAGGGTTCAAGGAAACGCACTCTTCTTTCTTTAATTAGTTTTATTTGACTTACGAGGTGTGTGAGTGTGGGAGGTGTGGCGTGTAACTCGTCTCGATGAGGCCGGCCGGCGGAAATGCAGCACGTGGAGCGGTTCTTGACGATCTGGCGGGGCTTCGGACTGTCCACGGGTCCAGGACGTCCTCGTAGGATTCCGGAGGTCTTCGGAGGGCTCCAAACGGTCGTCCGGGAGGCGCGTTGACGGACGAGGCCAATGTTTGCGGTGTACCGGGGTCTTCCGGGGTTACACCAGGGTTCCGGACCGTTTCGGACTCTCGAACGGATCGACGTGCGGGACACTGGGTAGACGGAGGCCCTAAAGCGGACCTTCTAGGCTGCTCTCAGTGGTTCGCCACGGAATTTGGCGGCTCGTGGGAGACCTTTAGCAGGCCAACGCTAATGGGTCCTAATAGGGGATAGGATTATATTTGGAATTAGGGGGGCTACTGGGTTTTTGTAGGAACTCCTTAAAATGGTTATCCTTCGGTTACCATACCTGATTCCAATGTAGAACTCCACTCAGGTGGGTTATTAAAACTTTTCAAGCACCAACTAAACTGTAACGGTCACTTTGGATTTTCGGTTAGATTTCCGTGTCTGTTCGCTTTGAGCTCAAGATCTGAATAGGCTTTAGCTTTAGCGCTATTCGACCCAGTAGCCTTCTCCCCCTTTCCCTTCCTTTTCCCTCATTGGACTCTTCTATTTCTCTTTTTGACGTGGCTTATACATATGGCAACTCTCTTATTCCCTTTTTTCGAACCCTCCGTGCTTTTAGGTGTTAGGTGTGTTCAATGTGTTTTCGTGTTTTAACAATTTTTGTCCCTAGCTCTATCGGAGTGATTATACATTACTAACAATATTTAACAATTATTAACAAACAAATAACAATTTTACTAACAATTAACAAGAACAACTAACCAACAGTCATATACTTCATTTTATTTTTAACTATCATTACTAACATTACTAACATCAAATGTAACAATATTCTAAAAAATACAAATAAACAAACGCAGATCATCGCAACGGTAACACCACCTTCTATCTCCCCCCAAAATTAATTGTATAATTTATTATCAATTAATTTTAATAAAGTTTACCTAACGAAATATCATACCAGGGTTGAGATGCACCTTTCATGCATTCGAATTTCTCAAAAACCGACATTGTTGCGTGTAATCACCAAATAGTTCATTCCTTACATGCCCGGAATGCTATTTGCACAGCCTCAAATTCCCGATTCTGATAATTGGCCTTCTCATCTTCCAAAATACTAAAACAGTGATGTTTCGCGAAAGATGAACCAAAACAAAAACAAGTCTTGCGAAATTACTTGATGCAAATCGATCGAATGGATGGATACTTTTTCCTGCATTCTGGTTATTTTAGATGGACTTTTGAGTTATTTGGATGGACGAGTATGATTTGATGTAACGGATGTCATTATTTTGAACCATAGTGCAGATTAAACCGGTTAATAATCTACATTATCACGATGAAGAATTTTGGTCACTACAAGTCGTATTACATTGGTCGGTGGTATTCTTCACTCGCAAGCTACGATTCCTCAAAACAACATTCTATTGAAAATTGGAAGTTCTACTTTTGTTGGACAGAGATAGATTGACTACAGAAAAAAACGTACCTACATTCATTTACATCAACTTCGCTCACTCTAACAAATTTTGCTCTTCACAAACAATACGATCATGATCTTCTACATTACTATCGAGG
This sequence comes from Aedes albopictus, assembly GCF_035046485.1. Classification (NCBI taxonomy): domain Eukaryota; kingdom Metazoa; phylum Arthropoda; class Insecta; order Diptera; family Culicidae; genus Aedes; species Aedes albopictus. The sequence goes on from NC_085137.1 coordinate 400,542,771, forward strand.
GACGCGGACACGTTGAGTACGGTAGGGTTGATAAGCTCTCGAAACTAGTGATTTCTGGTTCCCTAATTACCTAAAATAGGACTAAACAGTGGAGATTTCTGTGCTCATTATTCTACAATACCGGGCTTAATGTCGGCAGCTGAGATATGCCTAGATTTTTGCCGGTTGCGTCGGCAAGCTCGTATGAGCTAGCACCTCTCTTTGAGACAATGGTGCATGGCACATACGCTGGACCAAGTTTGGCATTATAATTGTCTACAGCAGACGATTGGGCAAAATTTCTTTTATAAACCTGTTGACCAATTTGGTACACAGGAGCGGGTTTATTGAAACGAAGGTTATACGCTCTAGCACTTCGTTCGTGGGCCTTCTCTAAATTTTTGCGCACTAGATCATAAACAGAACTGTCGACTTTTAACCGTTGTTCATTTCGTTCTTTTTCAGAAATGTCGGTCGTATCTGGATCTCTTCGATGATCGTCGCCAGTGGTGATAATTTCATGGCCGAATAGGACGCGATATGGAGTGAAACTTGTGGAAGAGTGCATAGTGTTGTTGATCGTATGTTCGATCGAAGAAATCTTGGTGTCCCATTGACGCTGATCGGTTTTCACATAAGTGCGTATACACGCATTTATGCTCCGATTCAATCGCTCAACAGGATTCGCCTGTGAGTGATGACGCGAATTAGCCCAATGTTTCACCCCATATTTTGTCAAAAAGTTCTTGAAATGATGACTCAAGAAACTTGTGGCATTACCTGTGATAATGATCTCGGGAACTGAGTAGCGCCTGAATCAATGTTCCTCGAGGATCTTAACAATAAGCTCCGTTGAAATTTTCTTGACAGGGACTAGCACTGTCCATTTAGAAAACAGATCGAGCAGAACGAATAAGTGCATATTACCGGATTTTGATCGCGGTAACGATTGAATGAAGTCTACCGCCAATATTTGAAACGGTTTCGATGCTAGTCGCGGATTCCCCATAGCTGGGTGCTGGGATACCGAACTGGGCTTGCATTCTTTGCACACCTGGCATCTACCTACATACTTTTTTGCACACTCTGCCATTTTGGGCCAGAAGTATCGCGATCGCAGTTTATCGAGCAGCTTGTCGTAGCCGATATGCAACGACTCATCGTGCTCCTGCTGGAGAACATGTTCTCGATCGCTCTCAGGAATACACAACTTCCATTCATGCCGATAATCGAGCACTTCGGTTTTATTCGGAACTAGTTTCAGCAATTGCTGATTCTCGATTTTGTAATCTAAAAAAGCTTCTGGTGTGCTTTCCACCTTTTTGAATAGATCGGCATACCACGCATTCTGATCGGTGAGAACCTCGGCTAATTCTATGGAACGGGACAGAGCATCGGGAATGACATTGTCCTTCCCCCGCCTATGTCGTATTTCCATGTCGTATCCTTGTAATTCGATGCTCCATCTGCTCAATCTGGAGGATGTGCGCCACTTACCCTTCATGATGTGAGTCAGAGCTGAGGCATCTGTGACCACAGTAAAATGTGATCCTTCTATGTATGGCCGGAATTTTTCAATGGCACAGAGGACTGCCAACCCTTCTTTTTCAGAAGCTGCGTAGGCTTTTTGGGCAGGTGAGAGCTTCTGAGAAAAATAAGCAATTATTTTCTCGCCCTCATCGTGCTGTTGGGTCAGTATTGCTGCGATGGCGCTATCGCTTGCATCTGACTGAATTTGAAAGGGAAGGTCAAAATTGGGGTTTGCCAGTACGGGTGAAGCAATCAAACTTTCTTTGAGATTCAAGAAAGCCTGTTCTGCTTTCGGGTTCCAAATCAGGGTTTTGGGCTTTTTCTTCAGGAGATCCGTGAGAGGCACTGAGAGCTCACTGAATCCTGGGATGAATCGCCTATAATAATTGGCCATCCCCAGAAATCGGCGCAGTGATTTGAGAGACGCCGGTCTCTCGTAATTAACGATCGCTTCGATACGATCGGGGTTGGGTTTCAGGCCTTCGGGAGAGAGTATATACCCAAGATAGGGCAATTCTCTCAAACAAAATCGAGATTTGTCGAGGTTGATGGACAGATTAGCTGTCTTCAACCGACGAGCGACTTCTGTTAGGGTTTGAATGTGGGCTTCAAATGTGTCGAATGTCAATTTCTTGATTTTGCTTTGGCTGACCAAGCCATGTGGGAAATTACACTGTTGAAAATGCTTTGACATCCATGTGCACAACAGAACATGTGCTCGATGAACAAATTGAGATTTGAAATTATGAAAAGAAATCCACGTACTCCGGTGAGACTCGAACTCACGACTCCCAATTCGCTAGACGGGCGCTTCTATTCCTTCAAGCTACGGAGTCACTCGACTATCTCCGTCGCCAGCAGGCCTAGAACTGAACTCGATTCCACAATCGCACATGGTTATCTTCTTTTCACAATCCAAACCCCCTTCGGATGGGATTAGATGAACATCTAACACATTGTCTGTTGTGCACATGTATGTCAAAGCGGGAGAGGAAGTTATTTTTAATTGTCGAGAGCTTCGGGCACTGCCTTCCAATCACTTATTGGTATGGCAATTAGTGTGCAGTCGGACTCTCGACGGGTCGGTCCTCGGCCGACCGAATACGGTAAGGGTGACCGTAGCACCTTACAAATGTCAATTTCTTGATTTTGCTTTGGCTGACCAAGCCATGTGGGAAATTACACTGTTGAAAATGCTTTGACATCCATGTGCACAACAGAACATGTGCTCGATGAACAAATTGAGATTTGAAATTATGAAAAGAAATCCACGTACTCCGGTGAGACTCGAACTCACGACTCCCAATTCGCTAGACGGGCGCTTCTATTCCTTCAAGCTACGGAGTCACTCGACTATCTCCGTCGCCAGCAGGCCTAGAACTGAACTCGATTCCACAATCGCACATGGTTATCTTCTTTTCACAATCCAAACCCCCTTCGGATGGGATTAGATGAACATCTAACACATTGTCTGTTGTGCACATGTATGTCAAAGCGGGAGAGGAAGTTATTTTTAATTGTCGAGAGCTTCGGGCACTGCCTTCCAATCACTTATTGGTATGGCAATTAGTGTGCAGTCGGACTCTCGACGGGTCGGTCCTCGGCCGACCGAATACGGTAAGGGTGACCGTAGCACCTTACAAATGTCAATTTCTTGATTTTGCTTTGGCTGACCAAGCCATGTGGGAAATTACACTGTTGAAAATGCTTTGACATCCATGTGCACAACAGAACATGTGCTCGATGAACAAATTGAGATTTGAAATTATGAAAAGAAATCCACGTACTCCGGTGAGACTCGAACTCACGACTCCCAATTCGCTAGACGGGCGCTTCTATTCCTTCAAGCTACGGAGTCACTCGACTATCTCCGTCGCCAGCAGGCCTAGAACTGAACTCGATTCCACAATCGCACATGGTTTCTTTTCATAATTTCAAATCTCAATTTGTTCATCGAGCACATGTTCTGTTGTGCACATGGATGTCAAAGCATTTTCAACAGTGTAATTTCCCACATGGCTTGGTCAGCCAAAGCAAAATCAAGAAATTGACATTTGTAAGGTGCTACGGTCACCCTTACCGTATTCGGTCGGCCGAGGACCGACCCGTCGAGAGTCCGACTGCACACTAATTGCCATACCAATAAGTGATTGGAAGGCAGTGCCCGAAGCTCTCGACAATTAAAAATAACTTCCTCTCCCGCTTTGACATACATGTGCACAACAGACAATGTGTTAGATGTTCATCTAATCCCATCCGAAGGGGGTTTGGATTGTGAAAAGAAGATAACCATGTGCGATTGTGGAATCGAGTTCAGTTCTAGGCCTGCTGGCGACGGAGATAGTCGAGTGACTCCGTAGCTTGAAGGAATAGAAGCGCCCGTCTAGCGAATTGGGAGTCGTGAGTTCGAGTCTCACCGGAGTACGTGGATTTCTTTTCATAATTTCAAATCTCAATTTGTTCATCGAGCACATGTTCTGTTGTGCACATGGATGTCAAAGCATTTTCAACAGTTCAAATGTGTCGTTTACCACGACAATGTCGTCGAGGTACACGAACACATTTGGTTCCAGTTCACCATGACCCAGGACGTCATCCATCAGTCTAGCCAATGTGGCTGGACTATTGACTAGCCCAAATGGAAGCCTGGTGAACTGGAACAATCCTCTCCCTAACACCGAAAAGGCAGTATATTTGCGGGAGTTTTGGTGCAGCGGTATTTGTAAAAAGGCCTTCGTCAAATCAATAGTAGTTAAATACCTGCTGGCACCCAATCGGCTCAATATTCTGTCTTGGTGTGGGAGTGGATAAGCGTCGCGTTTGGTTCTTTCATTGAGCCGTCTTGCATCTAGACACAACCGTACGTCCCCAGTTGGTTTAATGACTGGGACGGTGCTCTGAGACCACTCACTTTTGCTGGGCTCTATGACTTGTTGTTTTAGCATGTTGTCGAGTTCTAAATTGATGCGTTTTTGCATCTCAGGGGATGTCGGATATGGATTTATCCTGATAGGGGGTGCATTTTTAAACTCATCCTTGAGCTCTATTTTATGAGTCGCGAGAGGAGTAACATCTAAAATTTGTCCCTCTATTGCAATTTTAAATTGGAGCTTGACCTCCTCTAACTGGGCTTTTTGCGTCTCGCTTAGATCTCCCTCCTTTTCCCCTCCTTCATTCCACTCCAACTCCTCCACTTTCAAGTTTTCAACCAACTCTTTTTCCCTTCTTCGAGACTCTCGACTTAAGACAACGGGTTGTATTTTAAAAGCTCTCCAGAAATCATTAAATCCTAAAATCAATCTACGTTTGAGTTTGGGCGCCACGAGAGTCTTAATAATGCGGTTTTCATTGTTGAAAGTGATGGGCAAATACACAAAACCTTCAACTTCAATTGAGGAGCCTGATGCAGTCTGTACCTGTACATCAGAAGGAAAAATTTTCAATTTTAGCAAATTGATGAGCTTTTTGCACCCTGCTCCTAAGACTGAGCGGTGAGCTCCACTGTCTAAAAGACCGATGATTTCCCTTCCAAGCACACTCACTTTTACAAACGGCCGAGTGTCTCCATCGACCCGAACGAAAAGCTCTTCCACGCTGGAGACGGGAGAGTAATCGTTCTCAGAGACGGGTTCAAATCCATTGACTGCAAGTTCCTCAGTGACACGATCATATTGTGGAGGGTTTTGGCGACCAACTTCAGCTTGCCTCCTCAAGCTGAATCCGCCTCGTTTTTTTGGCACACTGGACAAGCGGGAGTAATTACATCCGCAAACCCACATATTCTACAAAATTTGCCCTTTGGTTTGGGGCAATCTGCATAATGATGCCCACTCAATCTGCAGTTATAGCACACCCCGAAAGGCGGCCGTCGATAATTTTCAGCCATCGCTATCAGAGTCCCTTTCGACGAACCCTCCATCGGGTCCGCAGGCTTTTCTCCCTTCTTCTCTCCTACATTTTTCGTCTCCGATAATGGTTTGGTTTTCTCTGTGGGTTCATTTCTAGGCTTGCTGCGAGTGAAGACACGTGTCGTAGTGCTCGAATTTTGAGGGAAAGCTTTGGACTTAGCCGGATCCGATGCAGAAACTTCATTGACCTGAGCATTTCTACCCCGGGTCATATTGTCGTGAGATTTATGGAACATCGACCAAAAATTCTCATCAATAATGCGTCCGTACTTTTTCAGCTTGGATAACGATCTAACTCCTGCACCGGTCATGGCGTTTTTATAATCGAAGCGGAGATTACGCCAGATGATGTCGAACTTCCTACGATCTGAGATTGGCCGGGTCATCGAGTGGAAAATTTTCATCATATCATGAAGATAATCAGTAAATTTCTCACCCCTGGCCTGACGTCTTTCTGTGGCTTGTACCTCAAGCTGGAAATCCAAATCGGGAGGCAAAAATTCCCGTTTTAGTTCCCTTTTTAGCTCATGCCAGTTCCGAAAATCTTTATTTTCAACTCCCTCAATGAACCAGTCTTTCGCGCGACCTGAGAAGAGATGAATGGCACTCCTAAATAACTCTTTCTCTGAGATGTCCTCGGAAATACATCTCATTTTAATTTCCTTCAAAAATTCGGACAACTTTCGACCCTGATCCTTCCCATCGTACTTCAATCTCCACTCAGCAACAGGCATTCTCTTCAGCTCTCTGTTTCTCCTACTTTCCCTCCTTCCTCTTCCCTTTCTCCTGTGTTCTGAATCGGTATCCGTACCTGAACCTGAACTACTTCGCGAACTAGAAAACTCGGAGCTTTCTGTTACGGACGTTGTGCTAGAAGTCGACGAATAGCTCGGTTTACGATGTCGCTTCTTCTTTCCTCGTTTCGACGAGCTATTTCCCTTCTTGACTGATTTACGCTCTTTCCTATGTTTCGACTTCTCTCTACTCTCATCGGAACTGTCCTGTCCGCAATCATCTGAATCGTGTTTGAAACTAATCATTTTCTTCCCCTGATTTCTATCCTCTAACTGAACCTTTGCTTCCTCCTGCTCTATACTTTTCACTGGGCTTTTCTCAGCAGAACCATCTGGCTCTTTTTTGAGACGATCATTCAAACTGATCAGCACTTTTTCTAATCTCTTTTTCCGTTCCATGCTATCTTTTGCTTCTTTCATTTTTCTTTCCTCTTCTACGATTTGCTTTTCTCTCATCTGCCTTTGCTGCTCGGTGGTTTGTCGCACAAAAGTTTTGAAAACCGCGATGAGCTCCATCGGATTTTCTTTCTTTCCTTCCTCATACTCTGACAACACTTTCAAAATATCTTCTGCCCGCTTAAGGGAGTCATTCATTTCCTTCTTCTTCAACTCTAATACCTGGCTCGTCGCTGCTACCTGTTCTAACTCTTCCTCTATCTCTTTTCCCGACGCGGTTGTTTCGTTCAGAACTTCTATTTCACTTCTCACTTCTTCTAGCACATTATTCAAGTCTGTTTCTAGCCGTTCGGAATCTTCTGAATGGACGCCAGCTTCATTCACTTCTGGGAAAAATCGCCCGAACAGTTCCGTCGCTTGACGTCCCACTTTAACTATTTCGTTTCTGAATTTGTCTGCGCCTTTAGCTTTGGATAAAATGTAGTTTCGAACACGGTAGTGAACTAAACGCGTTTTTAACTTCTGACGTTGCCTAGCATCGGTTTTAGGATTCTCGAGTAAACCACCAATGACCTTAAGCTTTGAACTTATAGTGACTAACTCTTCATCCAAATTTCGCCACGGTTGTGAAAAAGCAAACGACTTCGTTTCTTTCTCACTTTTCAATTTGTCCTTGAGTTTTCTTCTCTTGATACTTTCATGCTCATCGAAGTGGAACAAAATGTTCCTAATCAATAACTCGTATTCTACCTCATCGACCGAAAGATGGGAGACATCCATGGACGCGTACATTGTTTGCATGTCCATTGTTCTGTTGAATGGCGCTATTCATGTAATGAATGCAGGCTATTGTGACGATGTTCGCTTTATTCATACACAATATCCGATCGAAAAAATACTTTCAATTGAAAAATTCACTATTAAGGATTTTTAGGCGAATCAAGACCCATTAACAAAAAAAAAACTTCAACCAATTCAATTCGTTTCCTAATTTTTCGCTATTTGGTGCATACACAGCAACACTGCGAGCTTTTGTGAGGGTACGCGCACTAGTAGTATGCTATTTAGAAAATTTTCACTTTACGGGCAAGAACTATTTGGTGCTACCGGCTCGATTTCACTGCTTTTGCAAATCTGATTCTATAGAACACTATAATTTGATAACCTAATTTTCTGTTCACTCCGGGAGAGTGGTTGCTTGAATCCTTGATCAGAGCTTTTTCAGTTGGGCGTCAATTGTTACCCGGCGGGTCAGATGGACCTGCCCTAGCACGAGAGACTCTTAGGGTCGGCGTGAGCTCGTCAAGGGTTCAAGGAAACGCACTCTTCTTTCTTTAATTAGTTTTATTTGACTTACGAGGTGTGTGAGTGTGGGAGGTGTGGCGTGTAACTCGTCTCGATGAGGCCGGCCGGCGGAAATGCAGCACGTGGAGCGGTTCTTGACGATCTGGCGGGGCTTCGGACTGTCCACGGGTCCAGGACGTCCTCGTAGGATTCCGGAGGTCTTCGGAGGGCTCCAAACGGTCGTCCGGGAGGCGCGTTGACGGACGAGGCCAATGTTTGCGGTGTACCGGGGTCTTCCGGGGTTACACCAGGGTTCCGGACCGTTTCGGACTCTCGAACGGATCGACGTGCGGGACACTGGGTAGACGGAGGCCCTAAAGCGGACCTTCTAGGCTGCTCTCAGTGGTTCACCACGGAATTTGGCGGCTCGTGGGAGACCTTTAGCAGGCCAACGCTAATGGGTCCTAATAGGGGATAGGATTATATTTGGAATTAGGGGGGCTACTGGGTTTTTGTAGGAACTCCTTAAAATGGTTATCCTTCGGTTACCATACCTGATTCCAATGTAGAACTCCACTCAGGTGGGTTATTAAAACTTTTCAAGCACCAACTAAACTGTAACGGTCACTTTGGATTTTCGGTTAGATTTCCGTGTCTGTTCGCTTTGAGCTCAAGATCTGAATAGGCTTTAGCTTTAGCGCTATTCGACCCAGTAGCCTTCTCCCCCTTTCCCTTCCTTTTCCCTCATTGGACTCTTCTATTTCTCTTTTTGACGTGGCTTATACATATTCCCTTTTTTCGAACCCTCCGTGCTTTTAGGTGTTAGGTGTGTTCAATGTGTTTTCGTGTTTTAACAATTTTTGTCCCTAGCTCTATCGGAGTGATTATACATTACTAACAATATTTAACAATTATTAACAAACAAATAACAATTTTACTAACAATTAACAAAAACAACTAACCAACAGTCATATACTTCATTTTATTTTTAACTATCATTACTAACATTACTAACATCAAATGTAACAATATTCTAAAAAAATACAAATAAACAAACGCAGATCATCGCAACGGTAACAAACTCTTGAAGATGCCTGGTTGCAAACATGAGAAGAGGCATGGCGCAGAGTCTCTACTTTGTGGTTTCCATAGACTAGATTTGAATTTGTGGTGCGACAGAGGAACATGTAAGAGTGATGAAACATACACTGGACGTTGTCGGCCCGTCTTTCTACGTCAGCGTCAGCGGATGCAAAGGTGAGCACTAGGAGGTACAGCACCATGCACATTGTCTAAAAATGGGATTTCTCGTTCAATCAGAGTGCCGATCACCGAGGATTAGGGAAGAACTCTACAGTATTCTCACGCTTATCACGAATGATTCTCGCATCGTTTCAAACTTTTCAACCAAAAGCTGAAAAAAACTACCAACGGCTGCCGCAGCGTGACAGCGGTTTCGAGATCTTGCGAAACACAGACTTGGAATGTCTTTTGCATCTAAGATGTTGTTATCCACAAGATCAAACAATGTTGGTAGCTTGAAACATTAGGGCGATGCTGCTACAGTTGAAGGATAGTCTGCCTCGTATCATCAGCAATGGTTGTAGGCTACTTGATTGCGCTGCAGGTGTTCGGATTCAGTGTTGTTTGTAAAAAGCGGTCATTGGGAAATCCTGATGAAATGTCTCGTATAGCCTCATCAATCGTTTCTAAATGGTGATCGTGAAATATTCATTGGGGTGTAATTCAACGCTGGCCGAAATTCCGGAAATGAAAGCTGAGGCTGTTATGACCAGGACGTCGGATACGCTGTTCGCTCTTGAAAAAATATCTGCTGTAAATTGGCATTTCTGAGGCTGTTGAGGCCACTTAGAGTGAGCTTACTATATTCTGTCTAGGTGGTACTAGACGTCGGTTAAGGTGGAGTCGTGTTCTGCCTACTTCTATAATGGTCTCTCGTATGCACGCCTATATCAATAACATTGAGTGACAGTAGAGACATTTTCGTTAGATCAACACATTTTGGGGCCATTATAACAAAAGAGATGTTGACAACAATGCCTGCCAATGGCAGCTCGTGTGCAACAGCCTTGTCCTCTGAGGTTTATTTTTTTGTTTGGTCGGCCTTTAAATGCATATGGTAGTAGCAGTAGAGTTTAAAAAGAGTTTGCTAGACAGATGTTGGTGCCAAGCATAGATTAGAAGACGGCGTAAGTGTTAAGAGGTATGAAAGATTCGAATGCGCAATAGTAAAGTAAAACTGGAAGCTGCTTTTTCATGTTGGAGTGCTGGTAAAGGCGTTAAACTGCTGAACACGAGAAACGTGGTAACAGAGTAAAGTCATAGTGAAGGCTACGCTGCAGAGTCGGAGATGTCGCTCGTTCGTGATTCATTTGTTGGCCACATGTATGGCGGTGACACCTGAACGTGTCCAATTGAAACTAAAATGTACACTACGGGTGGAAATGCCAGTCAGTAAAGAGAGAAAAGAAGATAACAGCACGAAATTGGTATGGTGGTACGATGGATTCTCCGTTGCAACGAACCCAGAAGAGGAGCATGGGTATTGTAATCTTGTTCGTAGTTTGCAACTTCTCGACCCAGCGTGAATGTCGCTGCGATGCGAAGTGGGTACAAGTCAGCGAGTTGTCCATTCAAGGAGGGTTATTTGCCTTAAACGTGGTGATGCCATATCTCAGATGAATAATCTTTGGATTTCTTGTTATTCTCACTCGATCACCGGTAAAGCAACGAATAAACAGCTTGAAAGTTATAAACCTCGTTTGAAGTTTCTAGAGTTACTTTTACAGGAGTCTCTTCTACGCATTTCGTTAACTGAAAAAAAAGTCCAGAAAAGAGCGTGGAATGCCAGCAACGCAGCGGAGCTGAGTGATATTGTGCTTGTTATCCAGTGGGAACTTTCTAACGCATGACCGTAATGGTTCTAAAATTAGACAAAGATCATTGGATACGGGAGGATTGTACAAAATAAATAAACGTTACTTGAAGAAGATTTAGGAGTCAGTGATGAACATCGAAGAAACCGAGTTTGCCTGTAAACCTTAGATGATGAAGCTTCTAAGCTTTGGAGAGATTGTGAAAGTTGGTTAAAGGAAGGTAAAAGATTTCATGTAATTTAAGTGCGTTATAAAGTTGAACTTACAAGTTTCAAATTCCAATAAGTATTAGATGTTTAGATTGAAATAATAGTCTTTTGTTTATAAAAAGGGGGATGTGGTAGACAGCTCAAACCATACGTACGTTCTACAACTCTGTATGTGCCGCATGTGTATTGGTGATACATTCATGCTGCCGACGGTTCGACTAACCGTATGCATTCAGTTTGATACTTGGACGCATGTGCTTCGGTTCTCGGTACCACACTTATAATCGTTATAATCTCGTTTCACTCGTTTGTTGTAATCGTTTGTTTGTAGCACTTTTTCCTTGCATGTTACGTACTAACAGATTTTTATCGAACAAATTTGCATCTAACGTTTACTAACATTTTTACACTTACCTTTAAACAAATCATTTACTATTTACACGCGCGCGCACTACTACTTCTTACAAGGATCACAATTGGCACAAAAAGAGCGATTTTTGGCATTCAACCAATTCTTTTATATAATGCCATTCAACATAAGAAGGCGGAATGGCCTCTATGCTATCGTTTTATGCTTGCCCATCCTGTTGCAAGCAGCACCCTCTGTGAGCGAGCAAGATAACAACAGGGCTGTGCTAGTTTTTTTTGCCTGAGCTCTAACTGCTCGAACTCTCTCGCATCTTACCCTACGTCTCCACTAGACAGAAATGTCTTGCCATTTTGCTGCCAGAAAGAGAAAACGTAACAGAAATGATCAATACCGCTGCTTTCCACGCAAACAGCGAGAGAACATTTCTGTCATGACACATCTGTCCAGCAAAATGGCAAGACATTTCTGTCTAGTGGAGACGTGGGGTTATCTGGCCTGGCATGGCATCAATGACGAACACGCACTCACTCGCGATTCCTCGACCAGTGAGCGTGACTGTTCTTGATTGCCTTATGAAAAGATCTTATTTCGGGAAAAGTTACTTGAGGTGGAGCCTTCAAGTTCAAATTGGAACCGAACGGTTACAAGCCAACTCCGCGTTCTGCCTTATCGCCGCCGCTGTAATAGATGTGGTACTTGAATGAAGTGTTGGCGATGGAATCCAGCGCTCGGAATTCGCGTTCTCCCGTTTTGGGCCAGCGTATCTCCTGGATAGCGGCCACATTAACGCCGACATTCTGCAGTTCACAAGCCAAGAGCCCAACACGTGCGGGTTCATTCAAAGTTCTCACGTTCCAAGATCCGACTTTCCAATCGTTGTCCTTTATTCGTTGCCGGGTCTGTTGCCGTCGAATCAATCCGTTTACTCTACTATTGCTTTTTTGGGTGTTTGAAGGTTTTCAGCAGGCTACCTTACCGGGGCCGCGCTGCCTACATTGCGTTGAAGGGGCTGCCTTCTTAGGTATAGCTGACGCAATACAGCATTTCATACTCCGCCGCTGGATGCCAGAACAGACGCTGTTTGAGCCGCACCTCCTTGGTGAACAGACGCTCGGGACGTACCTCCTCAATCTAGCTGAAGTCAGAAGGACAACAGTGTCCAGGCTGCATCGATTGCATATTTCCAAGGAAATGTGATATCAATTTCAGCAAGTCTCATCTTTATACAAATATAGAATATTTATTCCCAAGAATAGGCAAAATTTCGTACAGAAGCACAAACATATCTTCAAAATTACCTGATTCGGAAAAATGCTATCGAGTGCAAAAAAAACCTACCAATCGTCAACAAATATTTTCGTTTAATTCTTTTTGAATGCAACAAACGGTGATCGAAACTATTTGATTAGAACAATCTTTCTTCAGTGGTTAAAACAATATATTTTTCTCATTTTTTGGTCTTCCTAGAAAATAGTTCAGCATAAAAAAAACAACAGAAAACATTTACCCTTAGCTATAAGAATTTTGCAGTTCATAAGTTAGGTTTCAAATTCTTCTCAAACTCTGAGCATATGTCGCTTTAGTTACACGGGGAAACAGGTAGAACTGGAATATTATTTACGGTAGTAGCTAGATCCCTTACCCTGGTCTTATAGCGCGTGTAAATTCTTGCTTAAAAAACGTAAACTAGTCAAAATGGATAAAATGTATGAACGTTATCGATGTCGATTTCCTGCCTTTGGCGGTGTTGTCTGGAAAGCATTGGCTCCGGCTTTAGTTGTGTGTGTGTGACGGTGTTCGAATGTGAAAATGTGTGCAGCAAATTAGTATATTGGTGATGCACCTTGACAACACACATTTTTCCCGGTTCAAGCTGTCGTAGATTTTGTTTTTTGTTTGGAATGAAGAAAAAAAACTTTCGGCACGGTTACGTAGAGGATTTCCCTCCGAGGACATGACACCGTTTGGCTGTTCCATACACTACTTACTGGGTGGCAGGTTACTGAGTAAAGTAGAACCGGTAGATGATGGTTGCCAGGAGTCCAAGGATCAGCGGCACGATCCACGATTTCAGGGAGCTGAAATAGGCGCAGAAGAGGGAAAAGCATTGATAGTAAATAGTTGTTGTTGTCAACATACTGCGATTTTAAAGCATAACTTTTTATATCTAGATTAGGTTACTCATTATCAAACCAGTTCCTTGCCTAGGAACTGAAGTTTCTGGACTTATCTATTAAGAATCTTTGACATTCTAGCAGATAATAAGATCAAAATTATTTCCTTCTTTAACCCTTTGGAGCCGGAGGGGTCATATATGATCGAAACATAGAAACAGCTGTAAAAATTCACCCGATGAAACAGAATACTGTCTTCGGCAAAGTTATTGCAAATTGATTCCTCTATTAGGGAAAATGGGGATATTTGTATTTGGGACTTCATTGATAACCTAGAACATCCTGAGCACCATGATATTTGGAAAAACGAAATTGACATACCAGTTGTTCTAAAAGCTGAACTTGGATGTGGGTTATGTTCTTATGTATTCATTTAGCCCTTGTCAAGAATATCAAAAGGTGTTTTATATTCTGGGATATTCTAGGTGTTCCAAACTGTCCTTTAGTGAAGTCCTTCAAATCTACAAGAATAATTTTAGGTATTTTCGCCACAAATAATAGCATTGCATAACCTACTGGGATCCGTGAAGCTCTTGACATCTACAATGTCATTTAGAGACACTATAGGGATATTCCTGGTCAGCCAAACTACCTTGGAGTTCAGAACTTCAGGTCTACACTCGTAACGGTAGCCATATCTGTTATACTGAGTAACGTTGCATAATCAACCGCAGTTACTGTAACAATCTGAAGTCTGCTAGCTTATTATGAACCTTTGGGACATTTAGAGTCATCCAAACTGTTCTATAATGAAGTCCTTCATATCTACAAGAATAACTTAATGTATTTTCACCACAAATAATCGTATTGTATAATCTACTGGGGTTCGTGAAGCTCTTGAAATCTCAAAAGTCATTTAGAGACACTTCAGGGATATTCCCGGCCAGCCAAACTACTTTTGAGTTCAGGACTTCACGTCTTCACTCATAACAGTAGCCATATCTGTTATACTGAGTGACGTTGCATAATCAACCGCAGTTACTGGACAAATCTGAAGTCTTCTTTTTTATTATAAGCCTATAATGATGCCCTTCAAATCTACAAGAATAACTGTATGTGTTTTTACCATGAATAATAGTATTACATAATCTTCTGGAAAGGGCCCATATAGCCGAGGCGGTAAACGCACGGGTATTCAGCATGACCATGCTGAGGGTGACGGGTTCGATTCCCGGTCGGTCCAGGATCTTTTCGTAAAGGAAATTTCCTTGACTTCCTTGGGCATAGAGTATCTTCGTGCCTGCCACACGATATACACATGCAAAATGGTCATTGACAGAGGAAGCTCTCAGTTAAAAACTGTGGAAGTGCTCATTGAACACTAAGCTGAGAAGCAGGCTTTGTCCCAGTGAGGACGTTACGCCAACAAGAGGAGGAATCTTCTGGAATCCACGAAGCTCTTGAAATTTCAAATGTCATTTAGAGACACTACAGGGATATTCCAGGTCAGCCAAACTACCTTGGAGTTCAGGACAACAGGTCTACACTCGTAACAGTAGCCATATCTGTTATACTGAGTAACGTTGCATAATCAACCACAGTTACTGGAGCAAACTGAAGTCTTCTTTTTTTTATTATAAACCTTTGGAACATCTAGGGTCGTCCAAACTGTTCTATAATGATGTGCTTCAAATCTACAAGAATAACTTTATGTGTTTTCACCATGAATAATAGTATTGCATAATCTGCTGGGATTCGCGAAGTTCTTGAAATCTCGAATGTCATTAAGAGACAGTTCAGGGATGTTCCAGGCCAGCCAAACTTCTTTGGAGTTCAGGACTTCAGGTCTACACTTGTAACAACAGCTATATTTGCTACACTGAGTAACGTTGCATATTTATCCGTGGTTACTGGACCAATCTGATCTACTTTTTTATTTAAACATTCATGCTCGTCCAAACTGTTCTATAATGAAGTCCTTCATACATACAAGAATAACTTTATGTGTTTTCACCATGAATAATAATAGTATTGCATAATCTGCTGCGATCTGCGAAGTTCTTGAAATCTCAAATATCATTTAGAGCCACTACAGCACGCACTACAGGGATATTCCAGGTTAGCCAAACTACTTTGAAGTTCAGGACTCCAGGTCTACACTTGTAACAACAGCTATACCTGCTATACTGAGTAACGTTGCATATTTATCCGTGGTTACTGGACCAATCTGAAGTATACTTTTTTATTATAAACCTTTGGGACATTCAGGTTCGTCCAAACTGTTCTATAATAAAGTCCTTCAAATCTACAAGAAAAACTTTGTGTTTTCACCATAAATAATAGCATAGCATAATCTGCTGTGCAGCTTTTGAAATCTCAAATGTCACTAAAAGGGAGTGTTCTAGGTCAGCCAAACTATCTATGGATTCAGAACTTCAGGTCTACACTCGTAACATCAGCTATATCTGACATACTGAGTAACGTTTGATAATCAATCGCGGTGACTGGACCAACTTTGAGTCTACTATATATTATTATGAACCTTTGGGACATTGAGAGACGTCCAAACTATCCTGAAGTTTAGCTCTTGACAGTATCAATAGTTAGTCTCACAATGAACTTTGGACTGAAATCTGTAATCCCCCTTGCATATCATGAGTCATTTCAAGATAGTTTTGAGATAAACCAGATGAACAACGATACTCCGAAGACCATAGCTTCAGGTTTACACTTGTGATAATAGCTTTTGCCACTACGTTAAATAGTGTTATATAATCCAATGCACTTAACAAACTAGTTGGAGGAACAATAAGCGTTGTTATATTTTTTAGGATATCATGGGCTCCCTTACTGTTATGAAGCTTAGTTGATAAAAACAACCACTGTTACTTTCAGAAGACTAACTAGCTTTTAATGGAAGGAGTTACCGTTATACCCGTAGACTTCAGGATCTAAACTCAAGCACACTTTAAATAACCTAGGTCATCCCGACTGATCTGATACTGCCTATTAATCTTTCAGAAGACTTACTGGACATGATAGATTACAAATCGTAGCTTTGTATAATGGAAGAAGTTACAGTTACACCCACAGACTTAAGGATCTAAACTCAAGTATAGTTTGGATGACCTAGGATATCCAGAAAAAAATATTCCGCATAATATTCTACCGTTTGTATACTATTGACTACCAAAACTACAGAAAAATTCCGGCTTCAAAGTGTTAACCCGAAGGGTATTCATTTTAGTTCTACCATTAAGAGATTAGTTGGCATCGAAACTGCCAATATATAATCAGAGATCCTTGTCAGAAATCTTAGAGGGTACTCTGGTGAAATTCCTTGGGAAGGTCCAGTAGAAGTTTTTGGAATTCCTGGAGGGATTCTTGGAAGACTTGTCTTGAAGGAATTGCTGGCTGAATTCTTGGAGAAATTCCTTGAGGAATTTGGGGGAGTTCCTGGAGATATTATAAGAGGAATTCTGGAGGACTACCTGAAGGAATTTCCGGAGAAATTTCTGGGGGTATTTCAGGAGGAAACTCTGGAGGAGTTCCTGGAGATATAAGAGGAATTTTTGGATGACTTCCTAAAAATATTCCGGAGAAATTTGTGGGGGTATTTCAGGAGGAAACTCTGGAGGAATCCCTGGAGGAATTTCTGGAAGGATCCCTGAAGAAACCCCTGAATTAGTTGTTGGAGGAAATCTTGGATGAATGAGGAATCCATGGAGGAATTCTCAAAGGAATCCCTGGAAGTATTCCTGAAGTAATCCCTGAAGGAATCCTTTATGAAATCCCTGGAAGAATTTCTAGATAAATCGCTGGAAATTTTTCCAAAATTCCTGGAAAACTTCCTGGAGGAACTCTTGGTATAATTTCCTTGAGGAGTTTTAAGGGAACGCATGGAGAAATCTTTGGGGGACTCCCGTGGAATCCTCGGGGAATTTCCGGAGGAATTCTTGAGAATCTTTCGGAGGAATTCCCGAGGAAAGGTTTTTAAAATAATTCCTGAGGAACTCCTGAAGGAATCCCAACATAGCTTCTGAATAAATTTTCGAGAAACTGCTGGGAAACTCCTGAAAAATTTCACGGGAAGTCCTCAGGCATTCCCTAGGAACTCGTAGAGGTATTCTCGGAGAACATCACGATGAATTTATGAGGGACTCTTAAGGGCCCATATAGCCGAGGCGGTAAACGCACGGGTATTCAGCATGACCATGCTGAGGGTGACGGGTTCGATTCCCGGTCGGTCCAGGATCTTTTCGTAAAGGAAATTTCCTTGACTTCCTTGGGCATAGAGTATCTTCGTGCCTGCCACACGATATACGCATGCAAAATGGTCATTGGCAGAGGAAGCTCTCAGTTAATAACTGTGGAAGTGCTCATAGAACACTAAGCTGAGAAGCAGGCTTTGTCCCAATGAGGACGTTACGCCAAGAAGAAAAAAATTATGAGGGACTCTTAGAGGAATTTCCGAGGAACGCCTGGAGGAATTCTTGGGTAAATTTTGACACTTCAAAATTCCATAGAGATCATTTGTATGTCAGTGGATGCATATGCACAAGTAACACAAAGAAATTTTCAAAATATTATGAGATACAACAGAGGTAATCGTAATAGAATTACATCGATAAAGTAAAGAGATACAAGAGTAGAGCTTGTAGAGCTTGAAGATCTTAATTCCAGATTAGTTTGGATGACCTAGATCACCAAGTGAATGTTATTAGATTTGCATTCTAGGGTTTCAAGATTAGCGTATATTATATTCCGCGAGTATTCGCTACAATAAAAATATCCTAAGAATTACAAATATTGCAAATAAACAGACACAATCGTGAAAGAATTATGCCGATAGAGTAAAAAAAAAACAAGAGTAGAGCCTGTAGACCTTGGAGTTCTTAATTCCAGAATAGTTTGGAAAGCCTGGAATATCCCATGAATGTACCAAAAGCATTATACATAGAGTAAGGTGGGGCAAAAGTTCAACCTTAGTTGAAAATTCCACTTTTTCAAGAAATCGATGCAGATTAAAACAAATCAATACCGTGGGGTGATTCTACCATCCATGAGCTAACAAAGTTATGCCAAATGTCTTTTCAACCCTAATTTGGGTAAAATCTAGATCGAACTTTAAAGTGTATCTCAGTTCCAACATCAAATATTAATTGGTATTAGGTATTCAGATTACCGAAGCGTCGAAATAGTGTGCTACGGTGAACGAAATTCCACAAACACTAGATTCGAACTTTTGCTCCAGTGGTGGGGCAAGAGTTCGAATTAGACACACACATACAAAAAGTGTTGTAACTCAAAATTGAAAAGACATTTGGCGTAACTTTGTTCAGCAAATTTTTAGCTCATGGATGGTAGAATCACTACTCGGTATTGATTTATTTTTATCTGCTACGATTTCTTGAAAAAAAAGTGGTATTTTTAACTAAGGTCGAACTTTTGCCCCACCTTACTCTATTATATTTTTTTTTTGATCATTTTGTCATAACTTTTTGAAGTATTGACCAATTTTCATAATTTTTGGAGTGAAAGACTCTTTTTCAAAAAGGATTCGAACAACCTTGACACCCGAAAGAAATAATTTGAATTGATCTCAAAAACTTCAAAAGAAACTCTTGTCCCACTCAAACTTTTGCCCCACTTTACTCTAGATGTGCACTGAAGTTCGCTCAGCAGTATAGACTACATTCCACGAAAAATTTTCACAATCAAAGCATGTTACAGTATGTAGATATCGTAACCCAAACTTCAAAGTGTATTGGAGACCATGTGTGTTTCACAGAATGTCCAACTACCATAATATCAAGTTGCTCATAGCATAGCTCGGTCTAATGGACATCAACGTGACTAAATGTCTTGGACAGAGTGAACACAAACGATGGTAGATGTTTTAGTTCTTGAAAAAAAGTAATTCCAAAGTAGTTTGGATGACCAAGATCTCCCAATTCATGGCGGGGGATTAGGGGCATAATGGACACCTGGGGCGAAATGGACACCCCTGTTTTTGCCGAAACCGTTGACTTTTATGTAAAACTTTCAATGCATATGTGTAAAGGGACAAGTCATGGTTCTATTTTTCAAAAGTATCATTTATATTGCGCATTGCGCAGTTAAAAGTGCGACGAGGAAGTGCGGAATCTCAAATAAAAGTGCGATTTGGTGTCAGATCGTTTCAGTGTCTTCACCGCACTTATTCATTAGCTCATGATGAATAAGTGCGGTGAAGACACCGGAACGATTTGATGCAATATCGCACTTTTATTTAAGATTCCGCACTCTGTCGCAGTCCAGTTAGCAATGCAATAAACTATATTGCTTCAAAATAACCAAAATATCATTGAAATTGAAATATGTTTTGCATATGGTGAAATTCTTTTAATTTCGAAGCAGCATCAAATAAGGTATTACGAGTGTTGGAGTGTGTCCACCATAAAAACAAATGAATTGTTACCGTATCTACATGTATGTGAAGGTTTAGCAATGGATGAAGTATTTTATTTTTGATCAGAATTTACTTAAATTAGCAATTTTAATGTTGTAGTCGATTCGGGGCGAAATGAACACTGGCAATTACGGATGGATATACGCGCATTGCATACTGTTAGGCGTTTTAAAGAGTTTGGAAAAAATCAACCCGATTATTTTAGCCTAAAGTTTATTTTATTAACTTTGATGTTATGTAAATTCGTCTAAGACGGAGTATTATATCTTTTGTATTGATCTCCGTAGGCAAATTACTTAACTGGTCAATGTAACCAAAGAATTAGCATAAAATATGCAGGGGTGTTCATTATGCCCCGATGGGTGTCCATTTCGCCCCGTACCTTTCCTTCCAGCCCTGAAAAACACACGGTTTACAATTCATTATTTCTTCACAATAAATACATTCTACTTACTGTGAATGATTGTAAGACCTAGGAAACAAGTTAAAGTTGAAATTCAACTGATAATATGATAACTTTTACTCTGTTTTACAGGCCTAACGTACTCATTTGCTTAGGGTGTCCATTATGCCCCTAATACCCCAACCATGAATTTTCTAGGGGTGTTTTGAGGCGGTGTTTTGAGGCTTTTTGAGTACCATAGACTATGTTCTGTGATCATTAATTGTGTATAAAACTTGGTCGAGAATGTTGGAATTGTGTAACCAATTTTGGAGTACTTTGGAGGCCTTAGAATAGCTCTGGAATCAAAACTTCAACAGACTATGATGGGTAGTAATACATTGCATGTCAAGGATCAGTAAAAACTATTGATGATAAGCAAAACGATGAAATTTGAGCAAAAACATACATGTAGAATTCATAAAAAATACAAAAAGCACGTATTTTCGGCTACTAGCAAAAGGGGGGAGGGTGCAAAGAGGGGAGGTACCATGCATTTCTTAGCACAACTATTTCCCTTGACTATAAAAAAACTCCGGGGTAAAGGCATTTCTGCCAAAAGTAGATCGTCCCGGGTGCTTACGGGTTAAATCATAGGCAGTTCTTTCGAGTTATACACTGCCCTTATTCGCATATCAGTCCCATTTGACTTTTTATCATTTTTGAGTTAACGTAATGAAACGTTGCGGATTTTTATGTCAATGTACGAAAAAAGTACTCATGATTTGGTCTCATCCCAAATTGAAAGTACCCGCATAACAGTCCCATCATGAATTTGTGTACCCTGTAACACAAAACTGAACAATTTTGTAGCAAACGTAATATTTTTCACAGTTATGTATTGAACTGCAAAGCAGATAATCCACATATTTTTCAAAGTTTCTATGGAAACGAGTTGTCAATCTTTTAACGCTGTTATCTCAATTCCTACTTTTTACTAATGGGACTGTTATGCAAGTGGGGGCAGTGTCCATAAACTACGTAGACTCAATTTTAGAAATCTGAGATCCCCCTTGCCCGTCGTAGACTTTTGTTCATACAAAATTTTCAAAATTTGTAAGAACCGTATACTTTGGTCAGAAACCCCCCTCCCCCAGATGTTTGAACATTGATTTGCATTCGGTCAAACATTTGACCCTGTGTACTAAGCATCTGAAGTAGTAGGTACTTACTTCTCATCCTTCTGCTCGGTGCTCCAGTCGGGTTCCTTCTTGACGGGCACTTGCTTCCGCTCGGATTCGATCAGTTCGCCGACCTTGAACTTCTTCATCATCTCGCGGGCGTCTGTGCTGTGGCCAACATCTTCGAACGCCTCCGTGGCTTCCTTTCCGGCTTGCTCCAGCAGCACTTCCTCCCCACCGGGATGCTACGGGATGAGGGAGAGGAAAGGATTGTATCAGATGTGAATAATAATATGATGAATTTGCACATTTTTTTTCTGCGCTTATTACAAGTGCTATCGACGGAGATAAGCATTTATGGGCAAAGGTGTGAAGGTACGTGTTGGTCTTAACAGAAACCAGTAGGTAACAGTGACGAAACATGTTTTTGTCTTATCAGTTCGAATGATATCTGGAACTCTGGAAGCGTCGATAAGCATTTAAGGGGAGATGGCCAAACCTTATACGGTAAATCACAATTATTGTTGGCGCTGGAAGATAATGGAGCGTGTGCTATACACAATCTTGCGTGACTTGCCTGTTCTCTCGTAGCGGGACGTGATCGGGTATTCAGGGCCCATTTTTGCAAGTTGGCATTATAACTAGCCGGTATAATGTGGACAAACTAATACCTCAATGAAACACTAGCTTAGGTGCTATCCATCAATTACATAAGAGTTATGGAGGAATGGTGATTTCACAAATCTCACACGTATTTCAAATATATCTGGATATCAGCACAAAACTTGAAAATTGTCTTCACTCATAAATACACAGCTATGAAAAGTGTTTGCAAAGATTTTTTTTTCAATTTATCGCCGAGGTTGTATGGCACTAATAAATATCATTTGCGGCCACTAAATAATATACAATTCACGGTTGATCATGGGTCTAGCCAGATTCTTTTTTTTTCTCCAAGAAATCCGTCAAGAAGTTATCCATGGATTTCTTCAGGAACTCCTCTAGGGTTTTTTTTTTCATGGAATTTCCCCAGAAATTTCCCCGAGAATGCCTCGAGGGTTTTCTCCAACAATTGTTTTAGGACTTTATTCTTCAGGAATTCATCCCGGGATTTCCTTCCGACATTAGTGTAGGAATTGCTCTAGAAATTTCTCTCGGAATTTTTTCAGGGATTTCTTCGATAATCCCCCAGAAGTTTCTTCAAAATTTTACGCAGGGATTCTAGAAGTTGAAATTAAAAATGAATCCCGATGGTTTGCATGAGGTGTCGTTCAAACCAACGGGGGTAGACGGTATACGTAATGATTGAATTATTGAAACAGTTTGCATCACTCAAAACCAAGTCTAAACAAATGAAATAAAATATGCAAACCTGTTACCGCTCAACAGTTTAATTGTGCTGGTTCGTCACGAAAAAGATATGAGTATCTCTAGAAAATTCTTTGAAAAATTTTTCAGGGATCCTCTTTAGGAAGTTCTACAGAGATACATTCCTTCAAGAAGTCTTCCAAGGATTCTTCCGGGAATACGTCAATTAACATTTCTATACATTTATGCTCTGAGATGAATAGTATATGCAGTATATGAGTATATATTAACTGTATTTAGGAAAAAATCGGCAAGGACGTACTCGGAACAATACAAGTGAAGGTTTATTCTTAAATGAATACAGATTCAGGACATTCCAAGTGTTATGTTCTCATGATATTCGAAGTGAGATAAGAGTCTAGTTTCTTGCTGGATGGATCACGGACCGAAATGCTTCTTTTCTTCGTCAGCCGCTGCGTTGATGGTTGGTCACTATCGTACAATCTCGAAGGCCCAGCAACATCCAAAAACGATTGCAGCCGAACTTAACTGGCTGGGAGAGCGAGTTATCGTTTGCTTCTGGTAAAACCTCCTGTTGACTCTATCGTCTTCTAGAATGGGTTGGAATGGGTTCTGTGACTGAAAACTCGTCCAGCAGTATTTGCAACGGAATCGTATTATCTTCAATCGCAGGGCTGGTAGCAAAAACTGATGGTTAAAATAGTTATTTTAGTGACCAAGTTCACGAAAATAGTGACCAAATAGTGACTTACAAATGGCAAAAAAGTGACTAAATAGTGACTTTTGGCAAAAAAATATAGTTAGCGGCCAAAAATTGTGAGCCGCACTAGATTCAGAAAACCTTGAGGTATAGCATAATAAACACTTTCAGAAAATTCTTCTCCACCAAAAGTTATAAAAAATGCATATGAAAACAATTGTTAGCAGATATTGTACAGAACAAGATGGATATTAAGTCAATGAACAAAAATGGATGTTGGTACCTACAGCTTCTCTTTATTTGGTTCCAGTAGAACCTCAGTGGGGAAACATTGGTGCAAGTTCCTCATATTTTTTAGGTAAAGCTGATGTTATCCTGAAGAATTTTGAACAAATTCCTAAATATATTTATATGAAAATTATAGCAGATATTTCAGGGAAAAATTCTTGATCCTTATTTGAAAGAGCATTCGGCCCAATTCGTGGATTTACTGCGGGAAAAAAATCATGGAATGGTGTTTGCTAAAATTTCTGGAGAAAATTATGTTTTCCTGGTAGGGAATGACGATGCTTCGAAGAATTTGTTTGAGTTTTTTCCTGGAAATTTTTTTTATGAAAATCATCTAGACAGCATAGATAGACAAATGCATATAATACAATACAAATTTATGTAAGAATTTCTTACATTTCTTTGAAGTTATTTGTGAGGATTGAGGGGTTAAGGAGGTGAAAATTAAACAGAAATAATAAACGTTGATAGCTATCGTTTCCAACAAGCTTCATAAATGTCAAAAACAAAGCAAGCAAAAAGAACAGTTGAAAACAAAATAGTCAAAACAGTATTTGGCGATATTTCCAAAAAAAAAACTCTTGTCAAAAGTAGTGCACAATTTTTGAAAATTACTGGAAGATATCATTTCGAAGAGTTCTTTTCCAAACATTTGTCAAAGAATTTTATCAGGAAGCTTTTCCAGGCGTTGAACTAGAATACCACACCTACAGAAATTCAGACAAATACTTTTGCTAAAGACAAAATTTCATAAGTAATATTCAGTGATTTTCGCCACAATCCTGCATGAATTCATGCAGAAATTGTCATAGTGGTCATACAGGAGCATATTCCATCGATAATTGAAACGTTATTTCCACCGAGAATCTCGTCAAGAGATCTGGCAAATATTTCCACAAATTCCTATTTAAAAACCTCTACTTTCTATTTCCGAAAGTGCCATTACAAGTTTATTCAGATTTTTCACCAATATTTGTTTCGATAACATTCATATCTTTACTGTAGAATGAGCAAGAAACTTCAATGAGAATGAATGCTTTTTGGTATAGTCGAATAATTCTTGTCCAAAAAGACAACACTTTCACTAAATAGATGAAACAGTTCCGGACTGGAAATCTCTCTGATAGAGACACCTAACTTAACTTAACAATACTACGAATCAAAATCAGTCACTCTACATAGGCGATTGATATATTTGCTAACACAGCTACTCAACATGTAATTGTCTCCAGTACTTGATTCAATCTTGATTTTCACTTTTTATAACTCCAAATATTTTTTTTTTCGCTGTTTAGATTATCATTTGCCACAAAACATTGAAAATAGTTGAAAATAGTGACATTTCAACAGAAAAAGTGACTTTAGTTGAAACATCTTGGAAATAGTGACTTTTTAGTGACTGACCCGAAAATAGTGACCAAGTCACTAAATAGTGACTCGCTACCAGGCCTGCAATCGCTGCAGTTTCCGATAATGTTCGTCGTCGTAGTGTATTTGAATGGTATCGAACAAACCTCTTCTAAAAGGCGCCGTCCACAAATTACGTAACGCTCTAGGGGGAGGGGGGGGAGTACAGCTGAGCGTTACGGGCCATACAAAAATTTTAGGATTTTCATACAAAAAAGCGTTACGGAGGGGGGAGGGGGGGTCGAAAAATGTCGATTTTAGCGTTACGTAATAAATGGATGCTGCCAAAGAACGTTGTACACCACATCTCATGTTTCCTCGATGATCACTCTTTCGGCCCAGTATTTCTAATTCCGTATGTGGATTACTCGCTCACCGATCACGAGACTACGATGCTTGGCTCCATGTTGAATTAAGCATTTTGTTTCTCAATGCTGTGTATTACATCACCTGCTGTTAAGACTGTCCGAACTTTTCCTCCGAGTAATTCCTAAGCCGGTGATTCACTGTCCGGTAGAGAAGGATTCTACCACATTTTTCCCCCATCTTCGATAGAGCGGGCTTCAAAGTATCCACAAATCTCGCACAGCCTGACCGTTGGATTGTGGATGAAACGGTGGAGTTCGCACATGTTCGATGCCAAAGCTTTTGCAAAATTGCTTGAAAATTTCCGAATCGAATTGAGTGTCGTTGTCGATAACTACTACTAAGTCTTGAGAACAGCCAAAACGTGCGTTGCATTCGTGAAGTTTTCTTGTGGTCGTTGTTGCCGTTGAACTAGTAGTAGCGAATATTTCAGGCCATTTTGAATGAGCATCCAATATCACCAGAAAATACCGTCCTTGAATTGGTCCAGCGTAGTCCAAATGTAGCCTGGTCCACGGTTGAGATGGTATAGGCCTTGCTGATAGAGTAGTCTTTACTGGAGATTTTGAAGCTGCTGCGCAATCACTACACTTGCGTACGTAGTCCTCAATGTGAGCGTCAATGTAGGCCAGTAGATGAAGCTTCTTGCTATGGCTTTCTATCTCTGCATTTCGGGGTGCCCTGCGTGCAATTATTTGAGGACTGCATTTTGCAAAGACAATGGTACTACCATACGATCCAGGAACATGAAGCATCTGTTTGCTTCACACAACGATTCGCGCCGTTTGAAGAAACACTGAAGTTCATTGGCTTCTGGTGGTTGTCCAGTTGTTCCGAAGATGTCGCATTACGGATTGGAGAGTGTTATCCTGCTTCGTTTTTTGCTGAATCATCTGGTAGGTTACTGGAAATACTGCAGCAGGTTCAGCTTGCATACTTTTGATATCTTCTTCTAAATGAACACTAGCGATAATGTAGTTCTCATCTGGCTTGGAATGTTCACCGATCAATCGTCACAGGACATCAGCATACCCAAAACTGTCAGTAGACTTGAATTCCAGCTTGAAATCGTACTGCAAGAGAGTTAACGCCCACCTTTGCTGTCTGTTTGCTGTTTGAACTGGTATTCCTATTCTTGATCCAAATAGTCCCAATACAGTAGACGTTCGCTCGGTGCAAACACTTTAACTGCAAAGTTTTTTGCAGACGACAGCAGCATAGCGATGCACTTTTTGAATGAATTTTAGATCACTTTCGGACAAACTGACAAGACTTTGACATCTGTCAGTCGTGGCAGTTAACGAAAACGAATTTCATTCGGTAGGATAAACGTAAACATGTTGCAGTTATCGAACGTCTACTGTAGTGGCTTATGGTCTATGTGTAGTGTGAAACGCCGTCCAATAATCATGCGATGGAACTTGGTGCAGGCAAATACAAGAGCAAGTCCTTCTTTTTCACCTTGTGCGTAGTTCCTCTCAGCATTGATCAACGTCCGGGAAGCGTGGCAAACAGCCTTAACGGTGCCTTCAGGAAAGCGATGAAGAAGAACAGCACCCAGGCCATTCTGTGACGCGTTTGCTGCTACTATCATCTCCAGTTGCGGATTATAGTGGGTCAGCATCAGGTCCGATTGAAGGGTTTGCTTGAACTTCCTGGCACGCTTGACTCCAGTTCCATTTCACGTCTTTCTTGAGTAGAGCATCAAGTGGTTGACGTAGCTCATTCATGGACCTTACAAACTTGCCGTAGTACCTAGTTTATTGCTCCCATGAACGAACGTAATGTTTGAACATCATGAAGCGCCGGCATCTTAACAATTGCCTTGATCTTTTCTGGATAAGATCGAAGTCTCTCTTCATCAGCGATTAGTCCAGGGTACTTGATTTGCTTCTTAAAAAAGTTACTCATCTCAATTTTTAGATGGATGCCGTATTCTCAATTCGTGCGAACAACCGGTCTAGTTATTCTATGTGCTCTTCAAGGTGTCACTTGCTACCATGATGTCATCGAGATATCCGCTAACGTCCTTCAAATCCGCTATCATATTGTCCACGATATGCTGGAACTCGCCGGGGCCGTCTTGACACCAGAGGAAAACCGGTTGAATTGGAATAAGCCTTTGTGAGTGTTGATTGATAGTATCTTCTTGGACTCTTCTGCGACATCTACTTGTAGATAAGCATCGGATAAATCGAATTGAGTGAAGTACTTCTTGCCCGCCAGCTTCGCAAACAGGTCCTGTGGTAACGGTAACGAATTCTGATTCGGTTCCAAGGCTGCATTTAGTCCGGTGGAAAAGTCCGCGCAAGTTCTCACTTTGCCGTTCAGGTTTCGTACAGCAACGATGGGAGCTGCCTACTCGGAGTATGGAATTGGCGAAATGATTCCCAAACTTTGTAGATGATCCAGCTCGGCTTCAATCTTCTCTGTTGATGCATACGGAACTGGACGCTTCGGACGAAATACGGGCTTGACTGATAACGATTCTTGGTGCACAATCCAAGGTCTTCACTGAACACGTTCTTGAACTTGTATCGTAGACAGTGGACAAGTTCTTCGAATTTTGGATGTGATTTTGAAGAGACATGATTGCAGACTGCGTTGAACGGAATATCCCACAATTCAAACAGCTCGATCCACTCGGTGCCGAACAAGTTGAGATTGTCCACGTGTGTGACGTAACATCTTCCTTGCTGTACGACGTCGTTCAAAGTAACGGTACATTGAAATTCGGCTATGGGACCCATGTCATCACCTGATGCGTTAACAACGTTGATGGATGCTGAACTCACAACGGTGCTGCCTATTTGTTTGTACACGTCCGATGCAATCACAGTGATGTCTGCTGCGCTGTCTAGTTGTAGTCGTACTGGATGTCCGTTGATCTCCAGGTTCACGAACTTGTCTGGCTGTGAACTGACGTGCTTGATGGTACACAGTCCTTGTGCCTTAGCCATAGCGTGGTTCTTGAATCGTCACTTCTTTTTCCTATCCTTTTGCTTGAAACAGGCGCAATACCCTTCCTTATGTCCAGTTTTCTTGCAGGATTTACACTCATGCTGGAGGTAGGGGCGATTCTTCGAATAATGTATGTCACCGCATCTCCAACATGGTGTGTTCGGAATTTCGGTTTGATTTCCTCCGGTCTTCTCGATCATAGCGGTGTCTCGTTTCAGATTCAGCGTAGGTGAAGTAGTCTTCGGTCGGATCCTTCTTGAGCTGGTAACGTTGATTAAAAAGCGATGGTACGGTCACATTTTGGCCATACATTTTTTTTCATAACTTTAGATTACGTACACCAAAATAGTTGATTTTTGGACCAGTAATGGTACATTGTATGTAGCTTATACCCAAGCTTATACCATAAAATTTTCATCAAAATCGGTTTAGTATTTGCGGAGATATTGTTGAATCCTGAGATCTGCAATTTTAAAGTTTTGTACAAAGAGGATTAAAAAATAAGAACACAATTTTACTGTTTTATTTATATAGCCAGAAAAAGTTAACCGATTTTGATGAAAATTTCCCTGTTTGCAAAGTATGCATGTCCAAATGTTGTGTAAAAATTTCATTCAATTTTATCTAGCCATTACAAAGTTATATTTTCTTAAGTGGCACCCGGTCAGTTTTTTTTTCATATTCAAGCTGCTACAACTTTGAAAGTATTCATACAAAATGGCTCAAAATTTAACTAAGAACATATGTTTATAATAGTATTAAACTGTAAAATTTTCATAAGAATCGGAGCAGTATTGGAAGTTCTGTAATCAAAATTGTGCTTTACTGTCCTTAAATTGCCAAAAAATACTATGGAGCGCATTGCACAAAATTTTAAAAAGGCAGGTCGTTGGTTTTATTTATATATCAACCAATACTTGATTTTGATGAAAATTTTATGGTGTGTAGATGCACCATTACTGGTCCAAAAATAAGCTGTTTTGGTGTACGCAGTCTAAAGTTATAAAAAAATTGTGTGACCAAATTTTGGCTGTACCACCCTTTACTAACGGAAATTATATTGTTTTTCAAACCAGGAACGTAAAGCACATCTTTCAGTCTTATCTTGGTTGCCTGCCCATCGTCACCCATGCTAAAAATGATACCGTTACCAATTCCGGATGATTCCAAGGTGTTTCCATCTACAATCTCAATCACATCCCTCTGTCTTTTGATACTGGTGAAAAACTTTCGATCCGATGTCACGAGGCGCCAGAATCTATCCCCTATTGCTGATGCACGTGCTGATCGCATTCAACTACAGAAAAACAAACCGAACGACCAGTCTCATGGGTTGCAACTTTCGCATTAGAAACTCTTCGCTGAATCCGTCCAGCTCCTTCGCATTCATCCTTGTGTTGTTCTTTTTCGAGTCTCGACAGGTATTCGTTGCAGCCTTTCCGTATGTGTCCGGCCTTCCCACACTCGCAGCAAACCCTTTGTTCGTTCGACAATACTAACCTAGGTCCAGACACTCTTCGGTTTTGATGAGCTGCTCTCGGAGCTGCTCTCATCGCTGTCTCCTCCTTGCCCGAAAACTTTTGCTGACGTTTGTAGAACTCGTTCAAAAGCTTCAATTTCAGCGATTTCATTGAGTATCCTCCCAAGTAACCATGAAGCCGTATACAAGTGCACCAATTTTGCCATATATTGATAATTAAAATTGTGAATATAATGCTGCATTACTTTAAACACTTCATTAAAGTAATATTAAAGTCGAAAAGGGCCCCACTAAAATCCAATTAGTGCCACATATTGCAGCACGCTGACAGCCATTGCTAAAGTAACATAAATGCATGTGCTGTACATTTGCATTTGCACATGCTTGATACGTGCAACTAGAAAAACCAAAACAAAAATCTATTTTTAGCACCGGTTTCGTTATCGACGGTACTGATGCCCACGTGAATGTTTTGACCATTACTTTTTTGTCGCCGGGTCGGGAGTCGAACCAGAATTGTTGAAGACCGCTAGATGAGTTCCAAACGCGCTGGTGCTTGGACCGTTTCTGCTGCAGTGATAACAACAGATATTTCATTAACTCAAAGGAAACTGTTCTTCTGTCTCAATCATTGCAGTAGAGGGCAAAACGACTATGTCATATGTAATAGAATACAGTAATTTATCACAATCTGATAAATTACTGATAAATACATAATGCATTTTCGAAGATTAAAACACCCTTCGCTTCGCATACTGCTCATATGCCAATTGTGGTTTCCATCATTATTGGCATGTGATAGCAGCCTACAGAAAAGAGAAAAGGTCATCTTTAAAAAGGTTTTGCTGTCGTCGATCGGTGGCTCAAACGGGGATTAAGTTGGCCGGGAGTCGAACCAGAAACGTTGAAGACCGCTTGAGTTGACCGTTGTTCAATCTTCTTGATTTCATTTGTTTACCATTAGAGTCAAGCTTTTAAAATTGTATTGTTAGAGCAAACTTTGCTAGTTTGTGCATTGCATTTGTTCAGTTTTTGCAGTGTTGAATTATTGAAGTATCTTATATCACCATTTAATGAACCCTAATGTAAAGAAAAATGCAATGCATCATTACATTGATAATGCCAATCTAAAGGATTATTGCATGACAAGTGTGGAATTACTGCATTTCGCATTGCAAAGGTTGATATTCAGTCTAATTCATGCAATGATATAATGCTTGTGGTTACTTGGGCTCCATCCAATCCTGCCACAAAACCATCATACGAATCTGGCAAGCTCGCTAATATGAAGCTTCCTTTCAATTCATCCGCTATTTCACAGCCTATTTCTGCCAACTTGTCGAACATTGCATCCATTGCGATCAAATGCTCTTCGACATTCCCGTCCTCCAGTTCCAAACGACTCATACGTTTCAACAAACCCACTCGACCAGCCGATGATTGCTTTACATGATAGTCACGCAGGATGTTCCATGATTCTTGGGCTGTTGTGGCATTCTTGATGAGTTGCAACTGACTACTTTCGACCAAGTACTCAATAGTGGCAGCAGCACGCTCGTCTTTATCAATTCATGTTTCAGTTCTATCCGGTTTAGCCGGAAGATCATTCACAACTACACGCCACAGTCCCTCTCGGATGAGAATTTGCTTGGTCCTCTCTTTCCACAGGTCATAGTAACCGAAATTCAACCGAACAGCTCCAGTTTTCAGCTCCATGTCCATTTCGCTTTCTTCGACGTCGCAGAATCAAACTAGCTTCGACTCACTGTTCCTATCGGAAATCTCTTGAAGTGCAAGCAGAGTACCGTTCTTACACAGTTTTCACTTTTGGGCCCAAAGCCTGTTGGACAGAACTTGGAAGCACTTCTTTATTTGTGGAAATTGTAAACAGGAATGAAAAAATATGACATGTCAATGGTTACTATGGCTACTTATTACATACTAGACTACTGCGGTATAAGTAAAACTATTCAACTAGGTATAACATCATTGAAATCATCATTAATTCTACACATACTACTTTTGTGGAGCCTCGTATCCCCGTGCGGTTAGGATCACCAAGCTTCTAATCGCACCATGCTATAGGATGAGGGTTCGATTCCCGCTACGAGCGATGAAACTTTTCGTGAGAATTCTCCGTATCCACTAGTGCATGCTGTGTCCTTTGTCTAGCGTTAACCCTCGAGCAGTCGCGTCTTTCACTACCTGCAGCGACGCCGCGCTCGCGCTGTGTACCACATGAGTGCATTTTTCATGGTGCGTGTACTCAGTACACGACGCGACCGCTCCCGGGTTAAGTTTCATTCAGTCTGTACAGCCTCTGGCTGAAGGTGGTGTCCGCATCTTTTTCTTATGCGACCAAGTTGGCAGGACGCTGCCCATATACCCATTTCTTAACTGAAGAACAAGGTCTTAAGTTTCTTAAATGAGTTACAACTCATGTAGGCCAATGAGTCAAAATCGTGCCAGGTGATCGAACACATCTTTGTGAATAGCAGCTGTTAATGATCTCTATTCTCGACAAAATTCGTAATCTACAATGGGTAATTTGAGAACGCTCAGCCTAAGATGTAAATATGTAATTTACATCTGGCAAAAATGATTATCACTCAACGACGACATTGATTATGATCGTCCGTCATGATCAACAATCAAACGCCAAAAGTAGCGAACGAACATGACAAAGAGAAAACTTGGAACAAAATCACCGCTTGCACGCGATCATCATCAACACCGCGCGCCAGCCGCTAATGCAAGTTAATGACGGTAATGACCTTGAACTTTGTACATACACAAAAAAGTACGCGATGCGGGGTGCTATGAATGTGGATGTGTTTCGAGCTAACCACCGCCTTCGGTCCAGAATGTCCAGCCATCATCCAACACCAAGTGAGTGACTGATGATCGAAGCAAATTGATTTTATTTTTAGGTTTGTCAATTGAATGCTTTGCAAAATGACGAATATAACGAAAGAAGAGCAAATATTACATATTTTTTGATCTTTTTCCCTGTGTGTATTGGTGATTAAAACCATTCAGAAAGAAAGCAAGACGACATATTGAACAGCAAAAAAACAAGAAAATTATGTATTCTCCCATTACATAATGTACCCGTTTTGGAAGCCCCCTATCGGGTGCATCGAAAGTACCCCAACTGGAAAAATTAGCTTATCTCCGGATAGCGAGCGATCCACTCATTATCGGGGCGTATAGAAAAAACAGCTCTCAAGACTGTAATCTCATTCATCCACCCCTCCTGCCTAGTCCCCCCACGCCCCGCTAGACAAGACGTGAAAATTCCACGTCAGGTATGGCTCGCAAACGCTCCACTCGCCCTGCCTAGTGTGTAGGGTGAAGTGATTTGCTTCAGCTTCGCTAGTAAGGGTACCAACCTCGTTCAGGAATTCCGTCACGTCGTAGATATTGTTGTGAATCACGATCCAGGTGGACTTATTGGTGTTGTGGGCTTTGATTTCCGCCAGCGAGTAGGTCTTCACTTCCGACATTATGAAGTTGGTTTGGTTATTTGAGCGGGGTTTCTTCTGAAGCACTATCAAGCACAATCGATGGCTGCAAATCTAATCCGTATGGGACGATGACTGGGCACTAATATGGAGTGTTACTTTTGTATGATGTCTCACTGTATTTTAATAATTCGGAAAACACACTGCACTCGCGAAACTTTCCCTTTTCCAGAAGACGTTTCTCCTCGCTGACATCCAGTGCGGAACTGAAGAAAATGACCAGTCGAAAAGGCGTTTTTGGGGAACTGCGCCGATGAGTCCGCTGCGCGGTGACGTTTTCAATGTCGACTGGTTAAACATTGTCGCCGATAATTTATTTTAAGTGGGGGCAAGCAGAACATCACACGCTAAAAGTTTCTCAACAATAAGTGAGATTCACACAAATCTGGGGCTAAAATTTTTGCTTAATGCGAGCACAGAGAAAGACATCCAAGTCCAGTTCCGAAACTGTGTAAGGAATTTAACGGCCATTTGAAATCAGCAACACAAGTGGCAACAGCGTGGCGCTGCAATCGGTTATTTTCCCATACTAATTTAACTCACCACTTGAAATGTTTCAATTCACCACTGACTGTGGCAATATGGTGTTTGGTGGCGTTAGTGTTGTCATCGTGTATTGGTTTGCAACCTTACTCAAGTAAAGATTCAAATCCTTACACAACTTTCCGTATGAAATTTGTTCTAGCCTGGATGTCTGTTCTCTGTGATGCGAGGCATGCACTTCAAACGGAATCGCTCAAGTAAAAAATACTTCGAAGAATACAAAATACACTGAAAATACGAATAGGCCTTTATTTAATACACAATAATACAAAAATACATGTAATACGCTAGCTGTCAAAGCTGCAAAATACACCTTTTCAGTACGTGAAGGTGAATCCAAAATACGCAAGTTCACAGTCCCTTGGGTTCGATATGTACACGGAGAAACTGAAAAACTCAAAATTACGTACTTTTAAACTCAATTTTGAGTTATTTTTCATCTCCCTTTTCATGCGCTCTTTCTATTGTTGTCAGAGAGTGAAGAGAGAAACAACCCAACTTTTGCAGTTCCGTGCGTCAAGCCAACACTGAGTTTCTAGCACAGTACCATAGACTAATTTCAAGACCTCGATGTACCGAAGAAAACCATTAAATTTTCCGTGTCCAGTCCGGTACCCAATAAATCAGGCCAAACATTTCAATAGGTCCTATCTGCATTTGAGAGGCTCTCTTTGTTCACTTTCTCTTTCAATTATTGCAATAAAATGGTACACTTTTCAACTATTTTTGCAGTACAAATCAAAAGACAATTTTTTTGACTATCGTTCAATGCAAGGAGACTATCATAATACAAATAAACAGCAGAGATATTAACAAAAGAGAGGAAAACCAAAGAGAGCCTCTCTTCTGCAGATAGGACCTTTAGACATGTTTGGCCTGAAATATTCATTACCGTGTATTTTTTTCCGTGTAAATTATATTTAGCGTGTTACACCGATCTGACAGCTCTGACAGTAAGGGACTAAACATAAATTACGTAAAGTGGGTACCGAGGATTGTTCACAATCTGCGAACTTGACTGCGGAAAAAATCGCGACCATGACGCCGCTGACAGTACTCAAATTTGAGTGAATATTGCCCGTTCTGAAAATTTATAGATTCCGACGTAAATAAATTATTAGGCTCATTTTCAGCGTATGTGCATTATAAATGTTTGTTTACAATGCAAAACTATCACCAAATGTGTACCTAACAACACAGCGTAAAATATTCGCCAGGACGAGGTCTGGTTTTATATCTGTGGGCCAACGCAAGAAAAATCCACGCAACTAATTTTCGCGCAGCAGTCTAAGCAGGTGAAATCTCCGCAATAGTGGTAATCACGTTCAAATGTATGCGTGTCTCTTTTGTAGGTGTAGTTGTGAAACTTGAGGGAAAATATATGCACTCTTACCCCGGTTGTTAGTTTTATCATAATTTAGCAGTTTTACCCAAATCAATTGGGTAATATTTTCATATGCAATCTGAATGGCCTTTGAATTGGCGTGCATTTTTGTGTATGGAAAAATTCAAGCTAGTGTACGTGTGTTGAAATGTCACTTATCTCTATACAGCCTAGTCAAAATTTCGATTTGGTGGAAAAAACTTAAAATTAGGTATTTTTTTTCACATGGAAGCAAGCGGGAGCAACCCAACAAAAACATCGATTCCATCAACTCAAAATTGGCTTGACGCACGCAACCCCGAAGTTGGGTGGAAAGAACTCACTTTTGGGTAGTTTCGTCTCTCCGTGTAGGGTCTCCAAGTGTAGTGGCTGTCTGCCTGGGACGTCGGAATTTGAGGCTTAGCTCATAAGCTCCTACACACTAAGATTCAGATGTTCCAGCTCAGTAATTTTTTCACTGAGTTCAGTATTTTTTCCATCTTTTTACTGAATTTTCAACAGCAGATTTATTTCGGTACACTCGGTTATCGTATTTACCGTTCACCAGTAACGATATTTACCGTGTATCAGTAACTTTTGACAGTTTGTTATCTGAGCTCGGTAACTCATTTACAGAATATCCGCAAAAGAAACAACCGAGCGTACCGAGTTAAATCTGCTGTTGAGAACTCAGTAAAAAGATGGAAAAAATACCGAGCTGGTCTTAGTGTGTAGGCGGCAGCCAACGTAAAACACAACAACTGGAGCTAAACGGTGCTAGTTGGCCAGAAAAAAAGAAGAAGAATGATGATTTCTCTGGATAAGCCATACTCAAAACAGAAAAAAGCGCAAATTTTTGATATTTAACTGTGTGGTAATCGCGTGCGGCAAGTCCGAATGTGCATCAAAGACTAAATGCTACACTGAGAAAAATATCCATATTAGTAGTATGTGTCAGCTGCTATAGATTTTTGCAATTAGATTTTACAAATGGTGAGCATGTGTTTTACACATACCCTCAGATGAACTATCAACTTATCAACAGTATGTGTAGCCCATATTAAATTCATGTCTATGGTATTTACTTTGTATTGCTCATGACTAATTCATTCTATTTAGGCAATTTAATGAATTTTCTACTGACTGTAGGAGTTTTCGATTTAGTTTTTGATTTTTTCAAAAAGTTTAATGAAACCTCATTGAATTTATTTTATTCACATATCAAAATATACATCAATCAGATCTATGGACATGAACTAGGATAAGATTGTAAAATAACGCAGCTAGTGTTGACGTCGTTTGCCGGATGTACTTGCATCGGAAGAACGGTTGTTTTTGGGCCGCTTGTGGCGTTGAGAATGCTGGTGGTTCCGTCGTATGGGGATTGACAGACGGATACTTGCCAATGGTCTAGTCAACTGCAATATTTATTCTGTTTAGATGAGATTTTTAAGAAGATAATACAACTTACAACTTCTCACGCGACGACGAAGTGCCGCACAGCATTTTCGCTGTGTTATCATGGTCTCTCTGTGTTTTACATTGAGATGCCCACTGTCCATATTTGGATCCTATTCGTCATCCTGAAATAAGACTAAGTAATGTAATGTTACAGTATTAAATACAATTTCAAAGGTTGAATACTTACCCGCACAAGTTTTCAGTCTCCACCTCGTCCATCTTGAAAAAATGAAGTACAACAACAAAGTTCACGTGAGCCGCGGGTTCATTTGTGAAATATTGCAATTATGTGTGATGCTTTATACAATTTCACCATAAGGAATAACTAATAGAAGTCTACTGAACTCACAAACAAAATTTATGTGTGGCGTTTATAAACGTCGGAATGAACTTTATCAGTCGACTATGTGTTACCACACATAAATAAAATCATTGCTTTTTTTGTAGTGTACACTGCCGCGGAGCAGTGTGTATGCCGGCTGTCGCACCATCACTCAGGTGCGTATGCGTAGGAGTGTAGTGAACAATGTTGATTCTACATAAACACATTTATGAGTAAGGCACTCGTCACCACAAACTGAGAAGAAAGCTAGTCAGTTCGTCAAAATAATCTTACTCACTTTTGACAGTTTTTGTCAAAGTATTAAAGTGAGTCGAGAACGACTCTCTTTTGAGTAGATTTCAACGAGAGTGTTTATCGAAGACTTCAATCGACTGATGTCGACCAAGACCTGTCGACATAATCTAGAAAAGAAAGCCTTTTGGTCGCAGAGACCCACCGTGGTCAGCCCTCAACTTGTTTTTGTTTACATGTGCACTTTTTTGAAACCGCAGATCGCAGTTCTAGATCTGTTATCGTGATTTTATTTCTAAAATTCCCGTGAGTGTTCCAATATTTTTACAATCCTGCTAGTGATTTAGTGCTCTGTTGTGTGCCCTCCGAAATGGATCGGATCCAGTTGACGTACAATTTCGACAACAGCTGTTACTATGACGAGGAGAAGAAAATCCGCTTCGAACCACCGGTCTACGAGCAGCGGTACCTGATAGTTCTGCGGCTGCTGGAGCTGGACTTTTGGCAGAGTTCGTTCAAGAAAGTAAGTTTGTTGTTTGTTTTATTTTAATATTAATTACTTTTAATTATTTGATAAATTATTGAATTTAAAATTAATAATTTTAGGTCGTCGAATTTGGCTGTGCCGAAATGAAGTTTTTCACATTGCTAAAAACATTGCCTTCTGTTGAACAGATACTGCAGGTAAGTGCATTCAAAGATTTTTTTCTATCTGTATTAACGAGATTTTTAGCCTCATGGGCTAGTTCATCTCGGGAGCACTCAAAGAAATTGGTCTCAAAGAACGCAAGGATTTGCGGAATACTTGTTACTACATTAAACACTTGGATAAACATGATTGATTGAACTGCCTTTGAAATATATGATTTATATCAGTTTCTAAATAACACTGTCTACATTCATTACCACTGAAAATTGCAGTTTTTTTTTTGTAATTTGTAATTTATTAGTAACATCACGACACCCTGTTGGACAGGCCATATATCAGGTCAAGGAAAATCATACATACCTATAGATATTTAACATTGGAGGCTAGTACTAAACTACAGTTAGGTACAAGGATACTGTAGCTTTCATTTGGTGCTGGTGGTGGTCTCAGGGTAGCCACCGAACCGGGAAAACCGGGAAAAAGGCGGGAATTCGGAACGACCGAAAAAAGCGGGAAACGTTTCTCATTCTGTAGATTACTATAAAAAATTGTCAATTAACCATTTTTCAAACTGTCCGAGATAACAGTAAGCTAACCATACCATGATACCATGTACAGATTTGCCAGTTTGACAAATGGTGTTCGGATGATCAAACCAATTTCTGTAGCAGCTTTACTTCAGTAGCAGCTCAAACTGAAAATTAAGTTTTTATTCATTTTAATTCAGTTTAACTAAATTCACCACAACTTACAATATTTGGTTTACATTCCTCCTAAACTTCTCAATCCGCCAATCTACTGCCGCCGTTATTTATCCATCCAAGAAACTCCTAATTAAATTCAAATAATAATAGATTTATACAACGTTTAACTTAACTTGCGTACCTACTTCCAAATACGTATTCCAAATGTTGAATTCACTTTTAATTTTCAAATAAACGTCCTAAATATTCTGAATTTACTACAAACTCTCGCTATCTTTTCTGCTTGTTTTTGTTTTCGATAATTGCAACTCATCAAAGCATAGTCTACTTTACGAGCCGATTTTATGAATGAATTTTGACAGGAGGTAGTGTCCAATAACCCGTGAAAACCAATATTATCATCAACATTGTTGTCACTTCGTAAAATGGCTTATTCGTTCGGTCGATGAAACACCGACACACTACCATTCGAATGCTGACCGCCAGTTAAGCCGGTCGTGCTGTTCTGCGTTGCCACAACAAATGGTAATCGGCCAAATAACAGTATGTGCAATAGGCGGTTAAGATAGGTTACCATAAAAAATCGCTCGTTTTCCCGAACAAATTTTTCGCAAAACAGTATAGGATATGGTCAATTTATTATCCAGATTTCCAGACAATTCACTGCATGGCAAATGGTTAGAGAACAGTAAAACAATAAATCTGGAAGGAAACCGTGCACTGTATGGGGTATTATTGATTTATGGGTTTTCATAATATTTTATGCTTATGATATATGGTTCTGCTATATTTGAACCGTTTAAAATAAGAAAGCGGTTAGTCTTTGTTGCAAATCATAGCAATCGTGTGCAGAGCCGTAGCGTGGGGTTGGCCAGGTTGGCCCCCGCCAAGGGCGCCAGCCTCAGAGGGGCACCAAATTGGCCAAAGGCTGGAAGGAATGCTAATGCACTGTATCTCAGAAACACACATATTTTCACACCCCACAGTTATCATGTTTTTGCTGTTGTAGCATTTTTCCATATACAGATTTGTTCAGACTTTCTTTTGAATGTTTACAATAGTAGTTTTTCCTGGGAATTCATACCCCTTTTAAGATATTATTCTATATTTTTCCCAATTTAATCTTAAAAAATAAGAAATAAAAATAGGAAGCTTTGTGTAAATTTTCAGAAAATCACAATTTCTGTAGAAGTTTTATTAAATCCATCAGCATTCTCACTATGTCTCAAGTTATCGTCCAAATATATTTTCAACCGCATCAACCATTTCAAAAAATCTTGAGCATTGCATTTTAAAACTTGATCTCTTCAATAAATATGGTTCCTGTGAAAATCTAGCTAGTTGTTTGTCTTAGTTATGTTTTTTAAATAATTTATTGGCTATTCCAAGCGTTCTTTCCATAGTCCGTGCCCCCCGAATGTTGATGAAAGTTAAGGTTGATAAGATAGATTTTGTTATAAGAGCAACTAATTCGAAAAACAGCCCCTACCAATCTCAATTGTTTTTGCAATTAACTACTACAGATCTACTTATGAAATATTTCGATTTAATATCTTGAAAATTTCATAAAGCACCTGTGGTACGCACAAAGCTGAATGAACTTTTCACGGAAATATAAGAATGGATCATGTGAGGCTTCTTCGAGGACTCCAGGATAGTTATAAACTTTAGGAAGTATGCTGTTAAAAAAGCTATTGAAGTTGTGCTGAAAAGTGATATAAAAAACTGAATGAATTCCTAATAAAACATGTGAAACAGTTTGGTAGAAATAGACAGATGAATGTCTAAATATCTCAAAAAATATAACGTTGAAAATACAACAAATTAAATACAATGCTTTCATAACAGTTTTTAATGGAAATTCGAAACAAATATGAAATTCTGGAGAAAAAAATATTTTTTCTCAAAAAATGTCACCATTCATCAAAACAAAACAACTTTTGAAGAAATTTTATAAAAATGAAATCAATAGACATTACTATGGGGCGCAAATCAGGATGCTTGCCAAGGGCGCCGTGGAACCACGCTACGGCTCTGATCGTGTGATGCATTTGAATTCCATCATAGTACATAAGGCTAATGTCGGTTGCTATGTACATAATAAATAACAACTGCATGGCAACCGTTGGGGTATAAATATCGCTCTGGTCCCTGGGAGCAACTCAGTTTCTTTTCCACCTAATAAACCACCAGTTCTAGTGCTCTTGTAAAACGTGTTTCTCTTCAGGTTATTGGCCCAGTCACGCCAACCTAAGAGCAAAAAGTGAAAAATTCTCAAGCCCGTTCCAGAAATCAGGATGTCCAGTGCGAAGAAGGCAGGAATCGTGCAGTTTGCCGGCGAAGGCTACGACACGTGGAAGTTTCGAGTGGAGACTCAGCTTTCGGCGCACGGAGTGAAGGAAGCCATCACGAACGACCCCCCGGAGGAAGGCGCAGCGAAGGTGGCGTTTCTGGAGAAGGACGAGAAGGCGAAAGCGCTGCTGGTGGCGTACATTGCGGACAGCCACCTGGAGTATATTCGCGACAAGCTAACCGCGAAAGCGATGTGGACGTCGTTGGCAAATACTTTCGCGAAAAAAGGTTTTGCTGCCCAGACGTACATCCGGCGGTCAATGGCGTTGTTGCGAATGGAGGAAGGAACACCACTGGCGGACCATTTCCGTTGGTTCGATGAGCTGGGACGACAGCTGAGGGATGCCGGTGCCACGGTGACGGAGCTCGACATGAGCCAGCTCGGTGAGCCAGCTGTTTATTTCGTTGCCACCTAGTTACGATGTGGTTACCACGGCAAAGGAAAATTTGGACGACCAACAGTTAAACCTCGGGACTGTCAAAGCACGCCTTCTAGCGGAGGAGCAAAAGCGTTCTGGACGAGATTCCGGTACGAGTGCAGCGAGTGGTTCGAATGGAGTGGTGTTGGCGGCCAAGTCCGGAAATCGGCGTGGGAAGTCAACGAAATTCCCAGGAAAATGCTACCATTGCGGAGAAGTGGGGCATAAGAAGTTTGCCTGTCCCAAGGTGAAAAATCATCCGGATCGGGCGCAGGTAGCGAGACTCCTGATCGACAAGGAAGTGGCCCTTGTTTCCGGAGCGACGGTGTCCCTCGAGCAGGACGAAATCGAGTGGGTGCTGGACTCGGGTGCAAGTTGCCACATGGTCAGCGACGAAGGATATTTCCAGGAGATCCATGTGCTACGGGAACCACTTCACATCGACAGCGCGAAGGATGGTGAGGTTCTGGTAGCATCCAAGGAAGGAACCGTGAAAGGTAAGTCACTCGTTGGAGAGCACCGATACACGTTGTCATTCAGCCACGTGTTGCTTGTCAAGCAGCTGAAGTATAACCTGCTGTCGTTGGCGCGGCTACTGAAAGCGGGTGTGCACGTCGAATTCAAGCCGGATTGTGCCGTTCTGACGAAGGACGGCGATACTATCGGTGTGGCGAGAGCGAAAGGTAATCTCTTTTACCTGCGGATGAACCGGCTACCCAATGGAACGGCGTTGGCGGCGGATAGCACTCCGGACCTGGGGCTGTGGCACAAGCGGTATGCGCATCTCAGCTTCAAGAATGTGCTCAAATTGAAGAATGCCAAGATGGTGACTGGACTGGATGGTATCCATGGTGACGCAAAGTTTTGTGACACATGCGCGGAAAGCAACATGGTGAGGCTGCCATTCAACGGAACGAGACCGCAGACTCGAAGACCATTGGAGCGTGTGCACACGGACGTGTGTGGATAAATCACACCGACGACGGCGGATGGTTACCACTATTTCATATCGTTTGTGGACGATTACACGCACTTCGGAGTCGTTTACCTGTTGAAAAGAAAGGATCAGGTATTCGATTATTTCAAGGTCTACGAAGCGATGGCGACGGCTAAATTTGGAACAAAAATAGCAAGCTTGCGGTGTGATCTTGGACGTGAGTATTTCTCAAA
This sequence comes from Aedes albopictus, assembly GCF_035046485.1. Taxonomy (NCBI): domain Eukaryota; kingdom Metazoa; phylum Arthropoda; class Insecta; order Diptera; family Culicidae; genus Aedes; species Aedes albopictus. The sequence continues at coordinate 400,585,556 of NC_085137.1, forward strand.
TCAGCAACTGGCCTACTACGAGGAAAAAGGCACAGACAAACAGACGTAACACCTTGAACGATTTTCATGGAAATCCATCGCCCAGTTCACACTACCATCACCTGGTGGAAAAGTTGCACGATTCACTGTGTTGTGCAATATCGTCAACAGAAGGCGCTAGCGTGAAACGTCAAACGCATAGAAAAACGATGCTCGCGCCTCTGGTTGTGAAAGCCACAACTATGAAAATTTAAAATGTTCGTTAAAAGCGTGGTCGATGGAAATTTCGCAAGTGTTACGTCTGTTTGTCTGTGAAAAAGGGATCCAAGTGGAGTCAACGGTCGGGTACACCCCGCAGCATAATGGTGTGGCGGAACGCTTTAACCGCACCATAGTGGAGAAAATGCGAGCAATGCTGACGGAGTCGGGTGCACCGAAATACAGGGGTTACTCAAAATAACTGGGACAGGTAAACTTTTCACTTTTCAAAAAATGTTCAACTCGCTGTAACTTTTCGAAAAGTGCATCAAATATTCTCAATTTTTTACTGTAAGTTCATCAACTAGTTGTGTATCAGTAGTCCAATTTTGGAGAAGATCGGACCATTGTCCACGGAGTTATAAAGATTCTAGAAAAAGGTAAAATTATCCGATACCCAACTTTGAGCTGTTATATCTCCGGATTCAATGAACCGAATGCAATGAAATTTTGACCATTCATGACTTGTATAATGTGCTATGAAAAACCTTTGACTTAACTTAAAATTCTTAACACGGAAGAAAATTATAACGATTAGATTATTTTTCTAATAAAACACCAAATTATTAAAAACTTCAACATCGTTTCAAAATTCAAGATGCAAATTATAGTTCAATTAATTTCCCTCTAAATGACTTATATATAAATGTGTTTTGAAGGAAAGTTACAACATAGCCGCTAATAAATTGAGAAAATAATGGGATGCATATTAGAAATTGATGAATTTACTAAAAAATCGTGAAATGAATGAAATCGTTATAACTTTTTCTCTTGTTAAAAATTTAAAGTTAAGTTAAACGATTTTAAGAGTTCATCATACAAGTCATGAATGGTCAAAATTTCATTGCAATCAGTTCATTGAATCCGGAGATATAAAAGCTCAAAGTTGGCTATCGAATAATTATACCCTTTTCTAGAATCTTTATATCTTCGTGAAGAATAGCCCGATCTTTTCCAAATTTTAACCACTGATACACAACTAGTTGATGAACTTACAGTAAAAATTTGAGAATATTTGATGCCCTTTTCAAAAAGTTACAGCGAGTTGAACATTTTTTGAAAAGTGAAAATTTTACCTGTCCCAGTTATTTTGAATATCCCCTGTACCTTTGGGGAGAAGCGGTCCTGAATGCTGTCTACGTTGCCAACAGAAGTCCGACTGAAGCAATCAAGAGAAACCAAACGCCTGCGGAACGATGGCACGGGGAGAAGCCGGATGTCACCAAGCTGAGAGTGTTCGGATGCCAAGCGTTTTCCTGGATACCGAAACAGAAGAGAGGTAAGCTGGATCCAACCGGACGGAAGTGTGTATTTGTCGGGTACGCACCGGCTGGATATCGCCTCTGGGATCAAGATTCCCGGAAAATGTTCGTGGCCCGTGATGTCCGCTGCAATGAGGCAGCATTTCCATTCAAGTCACCAAGTGAAGACATCGATCGTCGACTGGTTATTCCGGAGGAAGTATCACCGATTCCCGAGCAAGAGGGGGAAAATGAAGATGCTGGACCAGACGACAATGCTCAGGACGATGACTATGTCTCCGGTGGTTATTCCACTGCTGGAGAGGAGGACGACAACGAGGAAGGCGCAGCCGCACTCCCGCCACAATCAGAAAGGAACGCACCACGTGATGATGTTCCGAGGTCCAGTGGTCGGGAGTGCAGGAGACCAGGTTGGTTTTCTGATTTTATTCCGTATAGAGTGCTTTCTGCTGGTGTAAATTCCATACAGGTTCCCGAACGTTATTCCGATGTCGATGGTCATCCGCACGAGCCTGAGTGGAGGCAAGCGATCGATGAAGAGCTGGCAGCGTTGCAGAAAAACCGCACATGGACCGTGGTTCGATGTCCCGCCGAGGTACAGCCTGTACCGTGCAAGTGGGTGTTCAACGTGAAGACCGATGCTGACGGACGTCCTACGCGTTACAAGGCGCGGCTGGTAGCTAAGGGCTACGCACAGAAGAAGCACATCGACTACGAGGAGACGTTTGCGCCGGTGGCGCGGCTAGCTACCATCCGAACTCTCCTGGCAGTAGCAACGACGAACGGACTGAAGATTCACCAGCTTGATGTCAAGACCGCTTTTCTAGATGGGAAGCTCAACGAGAAGGTGTACATGCAGTGTCCAGAGGGGGTGGTCCTACGGCCTGGAGAAGTCTGCCTACTACATCGAGCGCTTTATGGTCTGAAGCAGTCGCCGAGGTGCTGGAACAGCCATCTGAACGAGTTCCTGACAACGTTGGGATTTACGCGATCGAAGTACGACTATTGCCTGTATGTTCGGATTACTGACGACAACACGGTGTTCATCGTAGTATACGTGGATGACCTTCTGATTGCTGCCAGGAACGAAGTCGAAATCAAGCGAGTAAAGAATATGCTGATGCGGAAGTTTGAAATGACGGACATGAAGGAGCTGCACCACTTCTTGGGAATTAAGATCACTCGGGATCTGGATCGAGGAGTGACGAAGCTGTCCCAGTCGGGGCATATCGACAAGATTATTGCTCGTTTTGGCATGGAAAACTGCAATCCCGCCAAGGGTTCATTCAAATATTACGTAACGCAAAATTTGCCAATTTTAGACCCCCTCCCTCCCCCACGTAACAACTTTTGTATGGAAAATTTTGAAATTTTGTATGAAGCGTAACACAGCGCTGGACCCCCTCCCTCCCCCCTTAGCGTTACGTAATATTTGAACGAACCCCAAGACTCCAGCAGAACCCAAACTGCAGCTGAAGCGAGGAGATGGAAGATGTCCGTATCCCTACCGCGAGCTGGTCGGTAGTCTCATGTACATCATGATGGGCTCTCAACCGGACCTTTGTTTCATCGTTGGCTACTTGGCGAGGTTTCAGGATGCTGCTGGTGAAGAACACTGGAAGCATGCCAACGAAAAACATGGAGTTAGTCTACCGAAGAAATCCAAGAGAACCGATGGTCGCTGCCTACGCAGATGCAGACTACGCAAGCGATGAATCCGATCGCAAGTGCGTCTCTGGCTTTCTGCTGAAGGTTCATGGAAACACAGTTGCCTGGTCATCGAAGAAGCAGTCTACTGTGGCAATGTCTTCTACCGAAGCCGAGTACGTTGCCATGAGTTCCTGCGTGAGTGAGACGATGTGGTTGGCCGGTTTGATGGCCGACCTTCAGCCGGATGCCCTGCTGTATCCGGTATCGATATATGAGGACAACCAAGGAGCGATTGCAATGGCTGAACGAGAGGAAACGAAGCGAGTCAAACACATTGACGTGAAGTACCATTTCATCCGAAATGTTGTTGCCGACGGTAAGGTGAAGTTGGTATACGTTCCGACTCGGAAGCAGCAAGCCGACATCCTCACGAAGTCCCTGCCCGCTCCAACGTTCGTAGCTTTTAGGAATAAGTTAGGAATAGAAGGAATCAATTGAGAGGGGGTGTTGCAAATCATAGCAATCGTGTGATGCATTTGAATTCCATCATAGTACATAAGGCTAATGTCGGTTGCTATGTACATAATAAATAACAACTGCATGGCAACCGTTGGGGTACAGTAGACGTTCGATAACTGCAACATGTTTACGTTTCACTTACCGAATGAAATTCGTTAACTGCAACGACTGACAGACGTCAACGACTTGTCAGTTGGTCTGAAAGTGATCTAAAATGCATTCGAAAGTGCATCGCTATGCAGCTGTCATCTGCTCTGATAGAAATTTGACGGATTGCGGTGCGATAACTGCAAAATTGTTGCACTTACCGAACTTTCAGTTAAAAAGCATTGCAGTTAAAGCGTTTGCACCGAGCGAACGTCTACTGTATAAATATCGCTCTGGGCCCTGGGAGCAACTCAGTTTCTTTTCCACCTAATAAACCACCAGTTATAGTGCTCTTGTAAAACGTGTTTCTCTTCAGTCTTTCATCGGATATTTTTATTCACAATTTCAACGGCCTATGCTGGGCTTGGTAGCACCTGTGATAATTAAAACTAATTGTAGACTTTTCTCCGGTGGGGGCTAATGTCTAACCGCAGGGAACACTGAATATCCGTCCACAGTAGGACAAATTCTTCGAATTGCAAACTGCAAAGTTCGATTGCGGTACAGATACCAATGAAAGCTACTGTTTGGCAAACTGTTGAATTTAAGTGGCATACAGTGAAATGCACATGTGTAAGTGTGTTGCGCAAATATAATCACAAACCGTTTGAGAAACGGTCATTCTATATTGCCACCATATCTCCCGAGTTTCCATCCATATACTATTTGACCATTTCTGTACAATGTGATATGTTGTTACAACTTGGAATGGGCTACATAAACCGTTCTTTACAATCGAATGTTTCGAGCTTCATAGTTACAACAGAAAAGCGCCTGTTCGTGGTACAGTAACAGTAACAGATAAAGAAGACATACTGTGTGGGCTGTAATACAAATTGTATTTCACTATGCGGGTTACTACTACCTAGTAAACCATGTAAAAACAATTGAAGTTAAAAGTGATTTTAAGTTTCAGAACTTACTACTACGTAGTAGTAAGTTCTGAAACTCAAAATCACTTTTAACTTCAATTGTTTTTACATGACCCGGTTTGTCGAGGAAACGTATCAGTATTCACTAGCTAATCGCTTACCAGAATGACATTCTTTTTTACATGGTAAATTTTTCAAGTAATACAAGTATTGGGAGTTACATACCCACCCTAAAAATGTGTACTTTGACAGGGTGGCCACTCAACCGGGAATACCGGGAAAAACCGGGAATTTGCTTAGAACAGCAACCTTCCTTGGTATTGAAAGTTCAGCATAATCTCATCTATGAGCACTATTGTATTTTTTCTAAAACATTACCCATATTAGTGTGATAATTATACCAGGTCGTGATTGTTTCTCTATATTTTTTTTTGTAGTAAACGGATTTCAAGACTTATTTCTAAAAAATCCTAATACGACATATCCGTAAGAATTGTTTTGAAATCATTGATTTCTTTTCTAGTTGTATTTTTGAGAGTTACAAGATAATGAAATGCACTCTCTAATATTTTGTGTTGCTTACTGCCAAATTTTTTAAGACTTATTGATGTTTTCGCTCTTTAAACGATAATATTTTTCAATCTGATAATTAAATATTCCAGTTGCGCTAGGATTAGTTAGGACAGGTAGTACATGTACTACGCACAGCCATTTCTTGGTAGGACAGTCAATGTATTATCCTACCTAACCTATGAAAATTTTTCATGATGCTGAAAATCCTTCAGATGATTTGATCGTCTACAAGAATTTCATAACGAATTTGTCCATGCACTACACTTGGACATGTTCTCCAGATAGTATACCATCGATTATGCAAGTTAGCCTAGCATTTCTTTTGGCGTTTATCCAAGACGTTCCCCATAGATTTTCCCAGATTTTTGTTCCAAAAATACCTCGAAAAACTTTACTAGACATTTCTTCAGGGTTTGCTCGAAACATTCTTCAAGTAAGTTTTTCATAAACTACAATAAGACATTTTCGAACAATTCAAAACCTACAGTTTTCAAAAATGTTTTTTACGAAACATTTTGAGTTTTTTACGAAATTTTTCAATGATTTCTAAAAAAAAATATTTGAGATTTCTAACAATATGTTCACCCTTCTAAGAATGGCTTTCTTTAGGAGTCATCTCAGTTATTTTATTAGTATTCTGTCAAAGAAACCAACAGTGAACAGTAGCAAGTATTCCTCCAATAATTTTTCTAAAGATTCCACGAACAACTTTTAAATCTCAGATTACCTTCACAAATTTCTTCAAAAGATTTTTCCAAAAATCCTCCAGAGATTCCCCATGGATTGCTCCAGATTCTCAAGAAATTTATTCAATGATTCCTAAACAGTTTTATCCCACAAATTTATCATTTGGCATTTCCATAAGAAATCCCTACCATAATTTTAGTAAGATATTATACAATATTTCTGTCAGACTTTTCTTCACACGAAAACTCGGTTATAATCTGACTACAAGTAGAACTTTTTATTTTCAGGAACTCAACTACCTAGAATATTTCCCCAGAGTTATACCTGGAATTCCCGCAATAACCTTTTGTACCCTTTAAGGAGAATACCCTCTTTGAATTTTCGAACATTCTAAGCAGAATACTCTATTTCAATAAGTGTTTTGTACCTTTAATTTCCCCTCTAATGCTTATTCTTTGACAGATATGCGTTTTTCGACTACCACTAAGTCTTGTAGTCTTTCTTAGTTTAAGTTATCCACTTTTTCAGAAATTAAATTCAGAAAAGTAAGAAAATTGAAAATAGTATTGTCAGAGTTCCTATTTTACCATATAAATAAGTTTTTATAAAACCGGGAAAAAATTTTGAGGAACCTGAAAAAAAGGAAAATAACCGGGAATTTGTTTTAGGAAGTTGAGTGGCTACCCTGTGGTCTGATTCGTATGCAGAAGGTCATGGGTTCAATCCCTGGCCCGTCCCTTTCATCATACTTTGTATCTTTCTATCCACTTTATCTCTCTCTCTCTCTCGTTTCTCTGCATATACAACTCTTGTATATTCATATGTTCATAGCCATCGCTAGAACCAGAAACGAATTGCAAAAATTCGTTTCCCTTCCTTCCAACTTCCACAGCACAGTGCACATATAACGCCTACAAGTTATGCAACCAAAACGAGCTGTGCCGCTTGTCCTTCATAGTAATCACCACACAATCTATCACCTTACGAACACTATAAATATCCCCTACCCATGGATCGCATCACCGACCCAACGGTGACTCCCAGATTTCCCATCCTTTCCATCTAGCAAATACTCCAGTCCGTGCTAGTTGTCGGGATGCAGAGGTCATCACGGTCTTTAGTAGCAACAACCAGCACACTCTAACATTCCTTTCCCTTCCCAACTGACTATAAGGACGTGGCCGGCGACGTTATTGATCAAAATGTATGAGCTGCTTAAATTGCACTTTGAGAATAAGTGGAGTGTCCCAGCCCTTATTCATTTGGATCTCAGTGCAATTGGTACCAGCTCAGATCAATCACGGAGGAGCAACCATTGACATGTATAGTCAGATTTGATCGTTATCGATGATCGTTATCTGTTGGCAATGGTGACCGAAGGAATAAGATACTGCACCGCATCAAGGCCGGTTCTCGGGAAAGGTGTATCGGGTTGGCACTTGGGTTGGCAACGAAGTTTGCATAAACCTGTATCAAGAACGTTATAAATCTGAGTATTCATGAGTTACACATCTCACCCTTGCTTATGGATGGAGGCTAAGCAGGCTGCATTGAGAACGTTATAAATCTTAGTGCTCTTAGAGCACCTTTAACGGTGCGCTTCTATAGCCCGTTTGGCAGCCCTCCATCATTGCAGCAAACTTTACCGGTCGCTGCTGGATGCGCTCGCAAAATAGTAGCGCTATGGGTGGGTGACCAAATATAGTAGCGGGACAGTTGCGCTGCTAAAAATTCTATGCGAATATGACAGCCCTCCCGATACGAATCAGGGTGATTAATTTGATTGCTACCGATGTGGAAAAGGGTGGTTAAGTCAAAATGGTAGCGCTGCGCGGGTTGCTCGAATAGTAGCCGCCGTTAAGCTTAGTACTCAGATCGCAAGAAATGAGGTCAAGGAAAAAAGTGCATTTTTACCAAAGTAATTTTGACAGTCGATCTTGAGAGAGAAAAAAGAAAAAAAAATCGACGAAACTCTTTGTTTACCAATCTGACTGACTTGGAATGGAACCGGGACAATCGGCAAGAACAAGCGAACTCCCCTCCCAGGAGCAGGCATGAATCTACTGATCTGGACCACAGCAAACTGGAAGATTGACCAGCAATTCGAAACGCTCCAGCTCTATTTGACCGGTGATATTCTGAGCGGGCCAACTGGCTGTTTGCTGCAACCAGACACGATTTGTTTTAGAAAATATCGCGCTGCTGGAAAAATGTGATTTTGAATTCGAAAAGGAATTGCTTCGGGTATTCGGAAAATCCACCGGAGCCTCCTCCAGGGATTCCTCCAGGAATTCCGTAGAGGATTCTTCCCAGAAATTCCTTCGGTGATTCCTCCAGCAATTTGTGCAGATATAACTCCAGGAATTCTTCCGGGGATTTATCCTTAAAATCCTTCTAAACTTCCTCCAGGGGTTCTTCCGGGAATTCCTCCGAGGATTCTTTCAGAAATTTATCTGAAGACTCCTTCAGAAATTCCTCCAGGAATTTCATCGGTGATTCCTCCAGGAATTCCCCGGGGATTCATCCATGAAATCCTTCTAAGATTCCTCCTGGGATTCTTCCGGGGATTCCTTCAGGAATTTCTCCAAGGATTCCTTCGGAGATTCCTCCAGGAATCCCTTCGGAGATTCATCTGTGAATTCCTTCGAAGATTCATCCGTGAATTCCTCCGGAGATTCCTTCAGAAATTCCATCGGAGATTCCTCCGGGGTTTCTTCCAGAGATTCATCCATGGAAGCCTTCTAGGATTCCTCCAAGACTTTTTCCGGGGATTCCTTCAGAAATTGCTCCGGGGATGCCTTCAGAAATTCTTCCCTTCAGAGATTCCTCCGAAAATTGCATCGAAGATTCTTCCGGGAATTCCATCGGAGATTCCTCCGGGGTTTCCTCCAGGAGTTCCTCCGGGGATTCCTCCAGGAATTTCTGCGGAGATTCCTCCAGGAATTCCTGCGGAGATACCTCTAGGAATTCCTCCGGGGATTCCTCCAGGGATTTCTCCAGGAATTCCTCCGGGGATTCCTCTAGGAATTCCTCCGGGAATTCCTCCGGGGATTCCTCCAGGAATTCCTCCGGGGATTCCTCCAGGAATTCCTCCGGGGATTCCTCCAGGAATTCCTCCGGGGATTCCTCCAGGAATTCCTCCGGGGATTCCTCCAGGAATTCCTCCGGGGATTCCTCCAGGAATTCCTCCGGGGATTGCTCCAGGAATTCCTCCGGGGATTCCTCCAGGAATTCCTCCGGGGATTCCTCCAGGAATTCCTCCGGGGATTCCTCCAGGAATTCCTCCGGGGATTCCTCCAGGAATTCCTCCGGGGATTCCTCCAGGAATTCCTCCGGGGATTCCTCCAGGAATTCCTCCGGGGATTCCTCCAGGAATTCCTCCGGGGATTCCTCCAGGAATTCCTCCGGGGATTCCTCCAGGAATTCCTTCGGGGATTCCTCCAGGAATTCCTCCGGGGATTCCTCCAGGAATTCCTCCGGGGATTCCTCCAGGAATTCCTCCGGGGATTCCTCCAGGGATTCCTCCAGGAATTCCTCCAGGGATTCCTCCAGGAATCCCTCCGGGGATTCCTCCAGGAATTCCTCCGGGGATTCCTCCAGGAATTCCTCCGGGGATTCCTCCAGGAATTCCTCCGGGGATTCCTCCAGGAATTCCTCCGGGGATTCCTCCAGGAATTCCTCCGGGGATTCCTCCAGGAATTCCTCCGGGGATTCCTCCAGGAATTCCTCCGGGGATTCCTCCAGGAATTCCTCCGGGGATTCCTGCAGGGATTCCTCCAGGAATTCCTCCAGGGATTCTCCCAGGAATTTCTCCATGGATTCCTCCAGGAATTCTTCCAGGGATTCCTCCAGGAATTCCTCCAGGGATTCCTCCAAGGATTCCTTAGGTAGTTCCTCCATGAATTCCTTTAGGAATTTCACCACGATTTCTTCCGGTAATTTCTCCAGAAATTCCTTCGAGAATTCCTCCAGGGATCCCTCCATGAATTCCTGCAGGGTTTCTCCCAAGAATTTATTCGGGGATTCCTCCAAGTAATTTCTCCATGAATTCATTCGGGAATTTCACCAGGAATTCTTTCGGGAATTTCTCCAGGAATTCCTCCAGGGATTTCCCCCAGGATTCCTCCCGGAATTCCTCCAGAGATTCTTCCAAGAATTCCTCCAAGTATTCCTCCAGGGATTTTTCCAGGATTTCCTTTAGAGATTTCTCTAGGAATTCTACGGATTTCTCCAGGAATTCCTCTAGAGATTTCTCCAGGAATTTCTTTTGGGATTTTTCCAGGAATTTCTCTAGGGATTTCTTCAGGAATTCCTCTAGAGATTTCTCCAGGAATTCCTGAAGAAATCCCTCATGGAATTCCTCGAGGAAGTCTCCCAGAAATTCTTTCCGGAATTTCTCCAGGGAATCCTCCCTTAATTCTTCCAGGGATTTGTCAAAGAATTCCTCTAGGGATTCTTCAAGAGATTCCTCCAGGTATTCCATAAGAAATCCCTCATGGGATTCTTGCAGGAAGTCCTCAAGGGATTCCTCCCGGAATTCCTCCAGGGATTCCTTAGGAATTTCTCCGGGGATTCTCAAGGGAATACCTCCAAGGATTTTTCCAGGATTATTCCTCCAGAGATTCCTTAAAGAATCCTTAATGGGATTCTCTCGGGAAGTTTTCCAGGGAATTCTCCAGAAATTCCTCAAGGGAATCATCTATCAATTCCTTCAGGAATTTATCCTGGTATTTCTCTTGGGATTCCTCAGGGCTGGATCTAAGGGGGCCGGGCCCCACATCCGGGCCTCCACAATCCTTAATCCTGGCCTGAATTCTACCAGGACTTCTGCCTGATATTCCTCCATGATTTCTGCGTGGATTTTTTCCAGTTTGTTATCCTGGCATTCCAAACTATTTGTAAAATTCACCGATGGAAATCCTTGAAGAAATTTCTGAAGAAATCCCGAAAGGAGTACCTAAAGAAATCCAGAAGGAAATTTCTTTGAAAACGCCAGAAGCAATTTCTGGAGAAATCCCAGAAGCGATTTCTGCAGAAATCCCAAAAGGAATTCCAGAAAACATCCTGGAAGAGATTTCTGGAAGAATCCCCGAAAGAATTTCTGGAACAATCCCCGCAGGAATTCCTGGAGGATTCGCAGAAGGAATTTCTGGAGGATTCCCAGAAGGATTTACTTGAGATACTTCCGATGGAATTCCCTGAACAACGGAAGAATTATTTGAGGCGTCTCCAAAGAAATTCGGTGAGAAATCCCGAAAGGAATTCCTGGAGGAATACCCGAAGGAATTCCTGGACGAATCTCCGAAGAAATTGGATTTTGAGAAATTCGTTGAGAAATCCCTATAGGAATTCCTGGGGGAATACTCGAAGCAATTCCTGGAGGAGTCTCCGGAGGAATTCCTGGAGGAAACCCCGGAGGAATCTCCGATGGAATTCCCGGAAGAATCTCCGATGCAATTTTCGGAGGAATCTCCGAAGGGATCCTGGAAGAATTTCTGAAGGCATCCCCGGAAGAATTTCTGAAGGAATCCCCGGAAGAAGTCCTGGAGGAATCCTAGAAGGTTTCTATAGATGAATCTCTGTAAGAAACCCCGCAGGAATCTCCGATGGAATTCCTGAAGGAATCCCCGGAGAAATACCTGGAGGAATCCCCGGAGGAATTCCTGAAAGAATTCCTGGAGGAACTCCTGGAAGAATTCCTGGAAGAATTCCTTGAGGAATTCCTGGAGGAATTGCTGGATAAATTCCTGGAGGAATTGCTGGAAGAATTCCTGGATGAATTCCTGAACGATTTCCCGGAGGAATTCCTGGAGGAATCCCCGAAAGGAATTCCTGAAGGAAACCCCGAAGGAATTCCTGGAAAAATCTCCGAAGGAATTTCTGGAGGAATCCCCGAAGGAATTCCTGGAGGAATTCCTCAAGGAATTCTTCCAGGAGTTCCTCCAGGAATTTTTCCAGGAATTCCTCCAGTAATTCTTCCAGAAATTCCTCCAGGAATTCCTCCAGGAATTCCTTCGGGGATTCCTCCAGAAATTCCTTCGGAGATTTTTCCAGGAATTCCTTCGGGGTTTCCTTCAGGAATTCCTTTCGGGGATTCCTCCAGGTATTCCTCCGGGAAATCGTTCAGGAATTCATCCAGGAATTCTTCCAGCAATTCCTCCAGGAATTTATCCAGCAATTCCTCCAGGAATTCCTCAAGGAATTCTTCCTGGAATTCTTTCTGGAGTTCCTCCAGGAATTCTTTCAGGAATTCGTCCGGGGATTCCTCCAGGTATTTCTCCGGGGATTCCTCCAGGAATTCCATCGGAGATTCCTCCGGGGTTCCTTCCAGAGATTCATCTATAGAAACCTTCTAGGATTCCTCCAGGACTTCTTCCGGGGATTCCTTCAGAAATTCTTCCGGGGATGCCTTCAGAAATTCTTCCAGGATCCCTTCGGAGATTCCTCCGAAAATTGCATCGGAGATTCTTCCGGGAATTCCATCGGAGATTCCTCCGGGGTTTCCTCCAGGAATTCCTCCGGAGACTCCTCCAGGAATTTCTTCGAGTATTCCCCCAGGAATTCCTTTAGGGATTTCTCAACGAATTTCTCAAAATCCAATTTCTTCGGAGATTCGTCCAGGAATTCCTTCGGGTATTCCTCCAGGAATTCCTTTCGGGATTTCTCACCGAATTTCTTTGGAGACGCCTCAAATAATTCTTCCGTTGTTCAGGGAATTCCATCGGAAGTATCTCAAGTAATGTCTTCTGGGAATCCTCCAGAAATTCCTTCTGCGAATCCTCCAGGAATTCCTGCGGGGATTGTTCCAGAAATTCTTTCGGGGATTCTTCCAGAAATCTCTTCCAGGATGTTTTCTGGAATTCTTTTTGGGATTTCTGCAGAAATCGCTTCTTGGATTTCTCCAGAAATTGCTTCTGGCGTTTTTAAAGAAATTTCTTTCTGGATTTCTTTAGGTACTCCTTTCGGGATTTCTTCAGAAATTTCTTCAAGGATTTCCATCGGTGAATTTTACAAATAGTTTGGAATGCCAGGATAACAAACTGGAAAAAATCCACGCAGAAATCATGGATGAATATCAGGCAGAAGTCCTGGTTGAATTCAGGCCAGGATTAAGGATTGTGGAGGCCCGGATGTGGGGCCCGGCCCCCTTAGATCCAGCCCTGAGGAATCCCAAGAGAAATACCAGGATAAATTCCTGAAGGAATTGATAGATGATTCCCTTGAGGAATTTCTGGAGAATTCCCTGGAAAACTTCCCGAGAGAATCCCATTAAGGATTCTTTAAGGAATCTCTGGAGGAATAATCCTGGAAAAATCCTTGGAGGTATTCCCTTGAGAATCCCCGGAGAAATTCCTAAGGAATCCCTGGAGGAATTCCGGGAGGAATCCCTTGAGGACTTCCTGCAAGAATCCCATGAGGGATTTCTTATGGAATACCTGGAGGAATCTCTTGAAGAATCCCTAGAGGAATTCTTTGACAAATCCCTGGAAGAATTAAGGGAGAATTCCCTGGAGAAATTCCGGAAAGAATTTCTGGAAGACTTCCTCGAGGAATTCCATGAGGGATTTCTTCAGGAATTCCTGGAGAAATCTCTAGAGGAATTCCTGAAGAAATCCCTAGAGGAATTCCTGGAAAAATCCCAAAAGAATTTCCTGGAGAAATCCCTAGAGGAATTCCTAGAGAAATCCGTAGAGGAATTCCTGGAGAAATCGCTAGAAGAATTCCTGGAGAAATCCCTGGAGAAATTCCTGGAGAAATCCCTAGAAGAATTCCTAGAGAAATCTCTAAAGGAAATCCTGGAAAAATCCCTGGAGGAATACTTGGAGGAATTCTTGGAAGGATCTCTGGAGGAATTCCGGGAGGAATCCTGGGGGAAATCCCTGGAGGAATTCCTGGAGAAATTTCTGGAGGAACTCCTGGAGGAATCTCTGGAGGAATTCCTGGAGAAATTCCCGAAAGAATTCCTGGTGAAATTCCCGAATGAATTCATGGAGAAATTACTTAGAGGAATCCCCGAATAAATTCTTGGGAGAAACCCTGCAGGAATTCATGGAGGGATCCCTGGAGGAATTCTCGAAGGAATTCCTGGAGAAATTACCGGAAGAAATCGTGGTGAAATTCCTAAAGGAATTCATGGAGGAACTACCTAAGGAATCCTTGGAGGAATCCCTGGAGGAATTCCTGGAGGAATCCCTGGAGGAATCCCTGGAAGAATTCCTGGAGGAATCCCCGGAGGAATTCCTGGAGGAATCCCCGGAGGAATTCCTGGAGGAATCCCCGGAGGAATTCCTGGAGGAATCCCCGGAGGAATTCCTGGAGGAATCCCCGGAGGAATTCCTGGAGGAATCCCCGGAGGAATTCCTGGAGGAATCCCCGGAGGAATTCCTGGAGGAATTCCTGGAGGAATCCCCGGAGGAATTCCTGGAGGAATTCCCGGAGGAATTCCTGGAGGAATTCCCGGAGGAATTCCTGGAGGAATTCCCGGAGGAATTCCTGGAGGAATTCCCGGAGGAATTCCTGGAGGAATTCCCGGAGGAATTCCTGGAGGAATTCCCGGAGGAATTCCTGGAGGAATTCCCGGAGGAATTCCTGGAGGAATTCCCGGAGGAATTCCTGGAGGAATTCCCGGAGGAATTCCTGGAGGAATTCCCGGAGGAATTCCTGGAGGAATTCCCGGAGGAATTCCTGGAGGAATCCCCGGAGGAATTCCTGGAGGAATCCCCGGAGGAATTTCTGGAGGAATCCCCGGAGGAATTCCTGGAGGAATCCCCGGAGGAATTCCTGGAGGAATCCCCGGAGGAATTCCTGGAGGAATCCCCGGAGGAATTCCTGGAGGAATCCCCGGAGGAATTCCTGGAGGAATCCCCGGAGGAATTCCTGGAGGAATCCCCGGAGGAATTCCTGGAGGAATCCCCGGAGGAATTCCTGGAGGAATCCCCGGAGGAATTCCTGGAGGAATCCCCGGAGGAATTCCTGGAGGAATCCCCGGAGGAATTCCTGGAGGAATCCCCGGAGGAATTCCTGGAGGAATCCCCGGAGGAATTCCTGGAGGAATCCCCGGAGGAATTCCTGGAGGAATCCCCGGAGGAATTCCTGGAGGAATCCCCGGAGGAATTCCTGGAGGAATCCCCGGAGGAATTCCTGGAGGAATCCCCGGAGGAATTCCTGGAGGAATCCCCGGAGGAATTCCTGGAGGAATCCCCGGAGGAATTCCTGGAGGAATCCCCGGAGGAATTCCTGGAGGAATCCCCGGAGGAATTCCTGGAGGAATCCCCGGAGGAATTCCTGGAGGAATCCCCGGAGGAATTCCTGGAGGAATCCCCGGAGGAATTCCTGGAGGAATCCCCGGAGGAATTCCTGGAGGAATCCCCGGAGGAATTCCTGGAGGAATCCCCGGAGGAATTCCTGGAGGAATCCCCGAAGAAATTCCTGGAGGAATTCCTGGAAGAATTTCTGGAGGAATTCTTGGAAGAATTCCTGGAAGAATTCCTGAAGGAGCTCCTGGAAGAGTTCCTGAAGGAATTCCTGGAAGAATTCCTGGAGGAATTCCTGGAAGAATTCCTGGAGGAATTCCTGGAAGAATTCCTGGAGGAATTCCTGGAAGAATTCCTGGAGGAATTCCTGGAAGAATTCCTGGAGGAATTCCTGGAAGAATTCCTGGAGGAATTCCTGGAAGAATTCCTGGAGGAATTCCTGGAAGAATTCCTGGAGGAATTCCTGGAAGAATTCCGGGAGGAATTCCTGGAAGAATTCCTGGAGGAATTCCTGGAAGAATTCCTGGAGGAATTCCTGGAAGAATTCCTGGAGGAATTCCTGGAAGAATTCCTGGAGGAATTCCTGGAAGAATTCCTGGAGGAATTCCTGGAAGAATTCCGGGAGGAATTCCTGGAAGAATTCCTGGAGGAATTCCTGGAAGAATTCCTGGAGGAATTCCTGGAAGAATTCCTGGAGGAATTCCTGGAAGAATTCCTGGAGGAATTCCTGGAAGTATTCCTGGAGGAATTCCTGGAAGAATTCCTGAAGGAACCCCCGAAGGAATTCCTGAAGGAACCCCCGAAGGAATTCCTGGAGGAATCTCCGAAGGAATTCCTGGAAGAATCCCCGAAGGAATTCCTGGAGGAATTTATGGAGGAATTCCTGGAAGAATTCCTGGAGAAATTCCTGGAAGAATTCCTGGAGAAATTCCTGGAAGAATTCCTGGATGAATTCCTGGAAGAATTCTTGGAAGAATTCCTGGAGGAACTCCGGGAAGAATTCCTGGAGGAACTCCTGGAAGAATTTCTGGAGAAACTCCTGGAAGAATTCCTGGGGGAACTCCTGAAAGAATTCCTAGAGGAACTCCTGGAAGAATTCCTGGAAGAATTCCTTGAGGAATTCCTGGATGAATTCCTGGAGGAATTGCTGGATGAATTGCTGGAAGAATTCCTGGAGGAATTGCTGGAAGAATTCCTGGATGAATTCCTGAACGAATTCCCGGAGGAATCCCCGAAGGAATTCCTGAAGGAACCCCCGAAGGAATTCCTGGAGGAATCCCCGAAGGAATTCCTGGAGGAATCCCCGAAGGAATTCCTGGAGGAATCCCCGAAGGAATTCCTGGAGGAATCCCCGAAGGAATTCCTGGAGGAATCCCCGAAGGAATTCCTGGAGGAATCCCCGAAGGAATTCCTGGAGGAATTCCCGAAGGAATTCCTGGAGGAATTCCCGAAGGAATTCCTGGAGGAATCCCCGAAGGAATTCCTGGAGGAATCCCCGGAGAAATTCCTGGATGAATCCCCGAAGGAATTCCTGGAGGAATCACCGATGGAACTCCTGGAGAAATCCCCGAAGGAATTCCTGGAGGAATCCCCGAAGGAATTCCTGGAGGAATTCCTGGAGGAATTCCCGAAGGAATTCCTGGAGGAATTCCCGAAGGAATTCCTGGAGGAATCCCCGAAGGAATTCCTGGAGGAATCCCCGGAGGAATTCCTGGATGAATCCCCGAAGGAATTCCTGGAGGAATCACCGATGGAACTCCTGGAGAAATCCCCGAAGGAATTCCTGGAGGAGTCACGAAGGAATTCCTGGAGGAATCCCCGAAGGAATTCCTGGATGAATCTCCGAAGGAATTCCTGGAGGAATCTCCGAAGGAATTCCTGGAGAAACCCACATGGGAACTTCTACAGGAATCCCCGAAAGGAATTCCTGGAGATATCCCTGAAGGAATTTCAGTAGGAATCCCCGAGGAATTCCCCGGAGGAATTCTTGGAAGAATGCCCGGAGGAATCTTAGGAGAAATTATTATAAGAATACCCAGAGGAATTGTTGGAAGAATTTTCAGAGGAATTCCTGTAGGAATCTATGGATGAATTCCTGGAGGAATTCCCGGAGGAACCCCTGGAGGAATCCCTGGAGAAATTCTTGGAAGAATCCCTGGAGGAATTCCTGGTGGAATCCCTGGAGGAATTCCTGAAGCAATCTCTGGAGGAGTTCGTGGAGGAATTCCAGAAAGAATCTTCGGAGGCATTCCTGAAAGAATGCCCGGAGGAATTCTAGGATGATTTTTTTGAGGAATTACTGGAGCAATCCTCGGATGAATTTCTGGAGGAATCCCTGGAGGTATTCCTGGAGGAATCACTGGAGGAATTCCTGAAGGAATTTCTGGAGGAATTCATGGAAGAATCTCTGGAGGAATCCCTGATGGAATCCTCTCAAGAATTCGTGGTGAAATCGAATTTCAGGAGGAATTCCCTGCGGTTTTTTTGGGGAATCACAGATAGAAATCTTGGAAAAATCACAAACTCAAATACTGGTTTTGAAATTCTAGAAGAAAAATTAGGACGAAATCTCAGAAAGAACTTTTAGGCGAATTCCAAAACTGCTGGAAATATTTGAAGGAATTGCTAAGAATTCACAACAGCTTCCGGAAAAAAATCAGGAAGAATCCCAGAAAGAAACTCCGGAGGAACTCTTGGAGGTTTACCAGAAAGAGCTCCCGGAGGAATTCCCGTACTAATCACTAATCAACACCACTTCATTTTGAAAATAAATAGTTGCTCCCCACACTCAATTTGTATGATTTGTAACAAGTTCCGGCGTCGCATCCAGTGGTCCATTCTAGCAACAGCTAACCGCAGTGTTCCGGTGATGGTTCCATAGAAATGTAGGCATTAGAATCCGGCAGAAACATCATCTAAATTCAAACCAGCAGCAGCCGCTCTATGTTGTTTACATCTCGCACCTCGCACAAAATCCGAACAGCGCGAGAAACGTCACTTTTCCTTGCGGAATAATTGGTCAGGCTATTTTTCCCAAAAGAAAAATTGACAGCTGGCTTGATCGACACAATCATCACCACCCTTGTCACCATCATCATTGATCATCAAGTTCGTCGATTTTTCCGTTTCAGCTGAGTACCGCTCAAGAAATTTCGACAGAAAATCGTTTCTTGACCGTTTCTTGGCCTATCTTTTTACACAGTACTTACGAAGTGAGTATCACCCCTTATACGCTAAAATTCCCGTGTGTGAAGGAAGAAAAAGAGTGTCGTCAACTTTTGTGCAGCAAGCAAGGCTGGGAAAGGCCAAAACTTTCACGGCTGTAGGAAAATTCAGGTGATCAGGAAGTGAATTTGTGAAACACAGTGAAGTGTCGAGCGTTTGGAGAGTGATTCGTGGGAAACATGGAGTGGAGGTTTGCAAACGTTTAGGCAGCACTCGAGGCACGACCGACGACAGAAAGCAGAAGAAGCAGCATAACCTTCCGTCTCTGTCAAAAGAGGTGGGGAGGAGGATTTTTTTTTCACGGAAGGCACCGATGCGAAGGAGGAAGGATCGAGGTGTGAAGGATGAGTGCTGAAGAGTTTATTTATAGCGTGATCAACACTGATAACGTCGCCCAGCTGGATCTGAACGTAATCGCCAACACGCTGGCCAGCGCAGACTCGCTGATCCGGCAGATCAAGGCCCAGCAGGTGGAGAACGAGGGCCTGAAGGAGAAGATCAGCTCGCTGCGGAGTTCCGCCCTGCAAATCAAGCAGCTGTACGAAGCGGAAGTGGGCAAGAATCAGGGCATTGCCAATCGGGAGGAGGATTATGTAAGGAAGGTGCAGGAGCTGGAAGGGCGAGTTGCTGCGGCGGAGAATGCCAGGGTCAATGCCGAGCTACAAGAGAAAGAGAAGGTGGCTGAGTTGGAGCGGAAGGCCGAGCACTGGATGGGAAAGTACGATGGCCTGGCAATGGATGTGGTGAAGAATTGCTGTCTGCTGGCGGACAACGGCTTACTTCCGTCGGATCAGCAGACGAAGCTTCGTGATTGGAAGGGTCATGTGCAGAGTTTGGTGCAGGATGGGAAGGAGGTGCCAGAGGATGTGATGAGTTGCTTAGTCAAAAAGAGGTCGTCTTCAAAGAAGAAACGTAAACCCGAGATTGATTGTCGGGATCAATCTACTATGACAACTGGCCCTTCGTACTGTTCCATTGGGGTCAATGTTATGGAAGAGAAGCCATCAGTTGCCAACTCATCGACGGGTACCGAGGATTTGGAACCTCCGGAACCGCCTAAATACTCCATAACGGATGACATCTTTCCCGACGACCCGAAGCCAAAGGAGGAGCCACTGCCGAAGAAAACCTTCGCTGATAAGAGCACGATGTATTCCAGTTCCATGGTAACCCGTTCCACTTGCACTTCCGCCTTCATCAAGCGAGTTGACGTCGGAGTAAACTTCCCGGAAGTGATTCCTAAATCAATAAGCGAAATTCTCCGTGAATGTGTCACCGAGCTTCCTGCGTTATTGTCACCTATTCTGGACGAAATTCCAGTTCGTAAGGATTCGACATCTACTCAAACTGATCCGCTTCCTGTTCAGCCACCAGTCGAACAGAAACCTCTGACCACAATCGGTACCAACACCAATCTGCGGAACATACGACGTAAGATTGACTACGTGCGAAAAGCGGACGGAATGCTGGTAAACAATCTGCTGTCCTTCATCAAAAAGGAGGAAAACATTTCCCCCGTTGGTTCCTTACAAAACCTTCCCGCCGCCGTGTTCCAAAGTGAAACCCCCTCGGACCTGGTTGGGAACGCGGTGGGTGGTGTGAATCCCCAGTTGACACACATCTGGGGCCTGCTTGGCGAAACCATGTTCCGCCTGCTGGGCACCGGACGGATGTTCGACAGTCAGTGCTACAGCATCATCAACGAGCGCATAGCGATGATCAACAATCTGATCGAGTCGGAAAGCCGCCGCGGAACGGCCATGTTAGGGGAGGTATTTGCAGCAGCGGCGGCTGCCGTTTCCGTAACGGGCAAAGTGGGTGAAACCACCGGGAAGAAGAGTGTTATTGTAGGGAGGGAACAAGAGGATACGGTTGGTCGCGAGCCGGTCGAGAGTCGTCGGGGGAAGTGCATGGATGAGTACGAAGAGGAAGCCGTGGGGATGCATGAGGAGGAGATCGAGGAAGGTAAGGATAAGTTTCCTGGCGCTCTTTTGCTTTCGAAATTCATGATTTTATTGTTTGTATTGTAGACCCCAATTGTCCGTGGGAAAGTCAAACGCCACCGTCGGATGAAGAAATGGAACCAAACGAAGCTGGTGAAGCGCGTGATGAGCAGACACAAACGGGAGATTTGCAATCCGATGGTCAGACGAGTGAGCCTGTTAATGAAAGTTCCGCAAACCCAGATGAAAGTTCATCAGCGATTGCTGCAGGTGAGTTTGTCCTTTGTACCTAGTAGATTTTTTATTTTTTTGTATAACGGATTACGGATTGACTAAGAGATAAATTCTCTTCATCTGTTCCAGATGTTATATCCGCTGCAACTTCATCAGTTCAACTCCCAAACCAAACCAAAGAACAACTCGAAAGTCCCTCGTTTCCGGATATCCCCAGTGAACCCCTAGTGCCCGAGAAGATATCTCCGGATGCGCCATCTCTTCATACCGATGAGTCCAACGATTTCCGTTTACTCATTGAACCGGAATCCGGACCCACTGTTGTCGACATCTGCGCAGACAACAATTCCGAAGCGAAAGATGCTGTCGAGCCACAGCAGCAGTCCCAACCGGAGGAAGAACCGGACGCGATTGCCGACGAGCTGCGCCAGATGGAGGAAGGCATAGCGTGTACATCGTTGGACCGGCTTCAACCGTGTCTCATCCGGGTGCGGGACATAAACCAGGTAGAAACGAAACACTACCTGGACGTGGTCTGTGAAGAGGAATCCACACAAACCACCGACGACGAGAGCGACTTCCAGATGGCAATCGTGGAAACGTCCCCCAATCGGCTGTCGGCCACTTCCAGTTGTACTTCGATTGGCAGTAACGGAACGCTGATTTCTCCCATCAAGGTCAAGGAGACCAACGAGCTGGTCAAGGACCAGTTCAAAACGCCCACTAGTCCCGCCATCAGCAAGCGGAAACTTCGGGAACGGCTGGATGGGGGACCGTCCAAGCGGGGACGCCTATCGCCCACTACGGAATCGTTGCTAGAGGACGATTGGGACCACAAGTTTTCCCGAATTAAGCACTATTTCACACTGCCGTCGGGGCTGAATCCCATCAAGGAGGGTGCGAACAAGAAGCGGGTTGTGCAAGAAGAAAACTTCGAGTTGGATGAACTGTGGGACGACGAGGACGATGGAGTCGATGCTCGGGAGGATGGGGATGAGTTTGCGATGCCTAGCGAGCAGCTGCTGCAGCCTCTACGGCTGGAAACGAGTTCTCTAACTAGTGCTCCGGTCAGTGATTCGCCGGAATCTCCCACGGAAGGTATGTCAATTCACTTGAATTTCTTCTTTTTATCAGTGTTTCTCAATCTCGACGCGTAAATGTATAAGGTTTTCATATGACATTTCCGGTGAAATCATTCCTAGGAATTTTATTTTCAATTTTCCATTTTGTATCAACGACAAATCAGTTGGAGTGTCAATGGATGGGAGTATCCATGAAAGTTGGTCGCAACCGTCGCAAACGCAAAATGCGAGGATACACAGAATACACCGTGTAAGTTTCATAATATGAAACCATACAGGTGAAACTGATCAATGATATCTTCATAATCCCGCCCTTATTTGAGACTCAAAAAGGACAGCAGATTGTCTCAGAGAGACGCATGGTCATTGCACCATTGCTTCGGCTAGCGCAGTAAGGGGAAAATAATGTGAAGGGCGCCCTAGTAGGGTCTGGGACCATTTGGGCAGCAGCACCTATTTTGGGCACTTGCTGCTATAACTCAGTCAATTTCGAACCGATTTACTGGATTTTTGAGACATAATCAGATACGCACAGTATCTAGCCATGTTTAAAAATTCAAGTCAATCGGTTTGAAATTGATTGAGTTATAGCAGCAAGTGCCCAAAATAGGTGCTCCTGCCCAAGTGGTTCCAGACCCTACTGCACAGGCTTCGTTTTGGATTAGGTTTTTATTAGACCTCTCTAACCATTAATTCCCAGGCACGGTAAACATATGAACATATTCCACCATAACACTATGAATTGGCCGGCGTTAAGTCAGACCGGATCATCTGTTTTTCAATGATTTCGATGAAATGTCCTGCAAGCAGTTACAATTTCAAATCCATGGCATTTTTTTTCTGAAACACTATTATTCTTTTATGTAATGACACATCTGCATCAAAGTAACGTCGAAAATTTTAGGTTTAACGAATTCCTCAGCTTATCTTTACCTGCCCGAAAAATCGGGTAGTCCACTCTGACTGAACGCCGTCCAATTAGGGGTCACCTGGCAATTATTGTCAATATTGTTGATCAGCTTCATGCGGGCTCAAACATCCGGGAAAAGCTATCACAGTTTTATCTGTCAACAAGTCACTTTCACCCTTTCACGTTCTATCTGCGGAGAAAATTCTGTTCACGCTTTTTCTGAAGCGCTCTTTGTGTTGCCAACCATTCTCCAAGTATTTCCTTCAGAATTCTCCAAGAATTTTCTTTGGAATTCTCCAAGAATTTCCTGCGGAATTCTCCAAGAATTTCCTGCGGAATTCTCCAAGAATTTCCTGCGGAATTCTCCAAGAATTTCCTGCGGAATTCTCCAAAAAATTCTTGCGGAATTCTCCAAGAATTTCCTGCGGAATTCTCCAAGAATTTCCTGCGGAATTCTCCAAGAATTTCCTGCGGATTTCTCCAAGAATTTCCCGCGGAATTCTCCAAGAATTTCCCGCGGAATTCTCTAAGAAATTCTAGCGGAATTCTTCAAAAATTTCCTTTGGAATTCCCCAAGAATTTCTTTCGGAATTCTCCAAGAATTTCCTTCGGAATTTTTCAAGAATTTACTTCAGAGTTCTCCAAGAATCCAAAAATTTTTTTCGGAATTCTCCAAGAATTTCTTTCGGAGCTCCCCAAGATTTTGCTCTGGAATTCTTCTTGAATTGCTTTCGGAATTCTTCTAGAATTTATCCTCGGAGTTTTTAAAGTATTGCCTTTGGAGTTCTCAAAATATTGCTTTCGGCTTTCTACAAGAATTCCCTTTGGAATTTTTCATGAATTTTCCTCGAAATTCATCTACAATATCTTTCGGAAAATTCTCCAGGAATTTTCTTATAAATTTTTCAAGAATTCTCTTCGTTTTTTTTTTAAATTTCCCTTCAGAATTCTCCATGAATTTCCCTCGGAATTCTCCAAGAATTCCCTTCAGAATTCTACGACAATACGTTTCGGAATCCTCCAATAATTTCCTTCAAAATTCCTCAAGAATTTGGAATTCTACACGAATTCGCTCGTGAATTGACTTGCCTTCAAAATTCTCCAAGAATTTCCTTCAGAACTTGTCCAAAAATTCCCTTCGTAATTCTCCTGGAATCACCTTCAGAATTGGTCCAATGATTTTCTCTGGGAATTCTCCAAGAAGTCCATTGAAAATTCTACAAGAATTTCGATGGAAATTCTTTAATAATTCTCCTCGGAATTTCTCAACGATTTCGTTTGCGATTCTCCAAAAACTCCGCTGGTAATCTCCTTTAATTCTGCTGGAAATTCTACAAAAAATCTGCTAGAAATTTCCCGAGAATTTCACGTTTCTCCACAGGCTTGAGTCTTCTTCAGGGAAAAATTCTGTTTATACGTTCTCTATGTGTTAAAATTTGTTGATGTCGATTCTTACTCACATTGTATTTAAAATATCATTCAAAATTACAGTAAATTGCGAAAGCATTTCTTACTTACCGCCTTCCTGCATTGCACACTGGGTCACGAGTGGAATCTAGCAAGTAAAAACCTCTAGCGTTTTGGGAGTACATTTTTTAGAGTTGGTGTCTTCGGAGACATGTATTTATTTTACTTTTATTTTTATGTGGTGATGAAAGTTGGTTGGTAATTTTTCCTTCAGGAATTCTATCTGGGAGTCAAAATATCTCATATCAAATTTCAGGGATTTCTCCAATTCTTGGAGGAATTGCTCCAGAGACTATTTCCTAGAATTCCTTTTATGATGTTTCTACAAAGCCTACTGATATTCTTTCGGTAATTTCTTACAGGATTCCTCTAGGAATGTCTGCTGAAAATGGTCCAGGAATTCTTTGTGGGGTTTATCTAGATATCCTTGCTTTACCCAGTACCATTTGATGAGGCTTCTCTAAGAATTCATCCTCAAATTTATCAAAGAACTCCTATGATTTTTCCAGGAGTTTTTCCAAACATTTCTGAGGAAATCCCCCTGAGATTTTTCTACGGCTTCTTCTAGAATTTTCTCCGGTGATTCCTTCGAAAATATCTACTAGGATTTCCGCAGGATTTTTTATAGCATTCATTCAGAAATCCATGCTTGCATTCTTCCAGATTTTTTTTTTTCAGATTTCTCCAGTAATTCTTGCTGCACATTTTCCAGGGATTTCTTCAAAGATTCTTTTAAAAGCTCCTCCTAATTTTTTCCGTTGATTTCTCCTGTGATCCCTCTTAGAAATTTCGACTGGTATTCCGCCAGTCATCCCTACTATAAATCCTAGAGAAATTTCAGGTGGGACTCCTCCAAAGATTTTTACAGAAATTCCTCATGTTATTGCGTTTTACACTGAAAATTATCATTGCTTCGCTGAACAACATGACGTTTTACACGAAGGCTTACACGATACAACAATTCGCTAAATTTCACACTAGCACAGCAAAAAATCTGTTTTCGTCTTAGAATTCATTTATAGATTTCTTCTGGATTTCTCTAGGAATCGCATAAATTGCTCAGAGGCTGACATCATCTTGAAAAACAAACTAATAATAAAGCATGTTGCTAATTGACAAGTTGAGAGGAGAAATTTGCGAAAAAAAAATGCATTCTGGAGGGATTTGAACCCACGGCTCCGGATTCACTAGACCGGCGCTTTAACCAAGTAAGCCACAGAACAAGTAACGATTCTGCGGAATAGAAAGCCAAGCTGACTTTGAAGCCACATCATGAACACTCCTTTGAACAGTGGCTGACCAATTTTGCTGAATTTCCGTGCGTTTACCGCTCCGTCTATGTGGCACAAATGTCCCAAATGGAGGTTAACGTGCCTCTGGAGCCGGCCTTGTGATACCTGATACCACATACGTATGCACAGTCATGCATTGGAAGGAATTCTGGCAAATAATAGAATCGACTACCTGCTATCATTTGCTTGCAGTATATTGAAGATGCATTGCGAGCATTAAAATGATCAAGTCTAATGGGCTAAAAAAATGACTAATTAATTATATTAACCCATACCCGTCCAGTGTCCTATTTATAGGAAGTGAATACATATCTTGAGAATTACACAATATTTCAACAGAATGTCTCCGGAGAAGTTGTTCAGAAGATTCATTTGAATATAAAGTAGGGTGATGGCCGAATTTGGGACCCCTAGAGGACAATAGATTGAATTTAAGTCAAAATCATACATATTCAGAGGAAGTTACACATTATGATGATGTTAATATGATCAAGCCTCCACTGTTCGTTAAAAACACCCACAAGGTCATTTCTGGCGAAAAATTTAATGAAAATAGCTTATTTTTGAAGCATAAGTTTTCACTGTTTTGGACACCTCAATATCTTTTGGACCCTATTAAGTATGTACATATGTTGGACATCCACTGTTTAAACCCGTTCTATTATTGCGACATTTGCTCCCATTTAGGCCCAAATTCATTACAGTAGACGTTCGATAACTGCAACATGTTTACGTTTCACTTAGCGAGCGAAATTCGATAACTGCAACGACTGACAGATGTCAACAAGTTGTCAAACGACAATAAATAACCGTGAACGTGATCCGATTGTTCGTTTGGGCTAACCTGGCGCACCATTTTGACGTTTGCCGGTGCGATAACTGCAAATTTGTTGCACTTACCGGACTTGCTATTAAAAAGCATTGCAGTTTGCACCGTTTGTACCGACCGAACGTCTACTGTATTATCACAGTCGAATTTTGCACACGACTTTGCATTGGATAGCGTTCACAGGTTCGGTTGAGTTCATAACAGGGTTTGAAATCGATAAATAAAGATGGTTGGTCTGCTGCAAGTTGTCCGCTTGGAATTTACCTAGGATTTGTCATAGAGTAAACATTTGATCCGTCGTGGGTAAACCCTCACTACAACCCAACTAACATTTTCAGCGCTATAAGCTTCAGTCATTTGCTTTCTGTTGTGTAACCATCGAATAAAAGCAGTCAACGCTGAATAAATGGGAAGCTAGTCAAATATAAATCATAAGCTAATACACGACTATAAAACAAGCACCATACAGCTACCAAACTCGGTTTTCAGAAATCCATTGCTTGTCACTGGGCCTGCCTTTACTCCACTCTATTCCAACTCCGGGAGATTTCCCGGAGGATGTGAAAACTTGAACAAACCCACGGGGTTAACCCACTTAGTATTCGCCGACCAAGGACTCCTTCAGCAACCTCGATCTGTTGAATAGAATACGCCGGTTTAGTAATTTTGTACGCCGAATTTAGGAGGGTAATTTCTCGGTAATTAACGCACTTTAGTCTGTGTCTCGTTTTGTAACGACTAATGAACGCCCCCTTCAGTCAGCTAGCAGGGTGCTCTTTTTTCATATCTTCAACATAGTATGGTGTAGTACATTTACTACCATGTTTGGAAAAATCAACCATGAATTCGTTCTTTCCTGCAGACTTGATGTTCTTCAGCTCCTTGATATCCTTTTTATCGCATCATTTGTTTAACCTTTTCTTTCATGGGCTAATTTTCTCAAAATCTGGAAGTGCTCTCTTCACTTGGCAGCTACCATAGTTTTATCTGTCAGCAGTCAGCAAGTTACCACTTTAACGGTCTCTGTGATGCCGGGTACCAGACACTAAAAACATCTGGCTTTTGGCAATGTTCTTCTCACCCGTAACTGCTGGCACGGTGTAAGACGCAGGAAAAACGGGTCACTGTCTTAGTAGCGAAATCCATAATTTATTCAGCAAAACGCTTTAAAGCTAAAATATAAAGTTTCCAATTACATCCCATGATTCATCATTCATATCGTGTTGTACTCACATTTCAGTGACTCTAGTCTCAACGTCCCTGTCCTTGTTACCGCCCAATTATCGTTCTAGTCAGTATACCTAGTAAGTCGATTTTAAGTTCTTAGTCTTAAGTTTAACAATAGGATGTAGTTTTACTTACTGTTGCATGGCAAATATAGTACAAGTTCTAATTTTAGCGCAAATATAAAGCCCTAGCAGGGAATTAGTGCATGGAATCTAACCTGAAATCATGATTTTAAGGAATTCACATATTTTTCGCATAAGAATACATAAATTATTTTCATGTTTGACTCACTAGTAACTATTAACAAGGTTCATTTGGTCAAGTTGCCACTAGTAAATTCACGTAAGATATCGACTATTTCAATATTTAATCATATTCCCGCTCTAGCACAATTTGCATCACTACATTCCATCATCTGTTGTTTTTTTTTCTTCATTTTCCCCACTCATGCCGTGACAATTGTCGGATGACAAACGATGGCGTTCGGTGACGGATCGTTCCGTCAAATATCCGCCATCCCTATTGAATATTTTCTTCATCGCACTAACGGTTGTAACGCCTCCCGCTACACGTAACCTTCTGACACTCCTCATTTCAACCGTTTCTAAAGACCGGTCCAGAAAGTATGGACGCATGAAGAAAATACTGGCATATCGAAACTATTGATGACTAGTTTTTTTTGTAAAGCTACATCATGTTGGCTAATCTATTTTCTCAGCATTTGTATAGTGGTTTTTGAGATTCCAACAGTTTGTTTCAAAATACATGAATTTTCAGCGGAACATCATCGAGAAAATGTGCACAAACGATAAACAGAGCTTGAAATATCACTAAGGAAATGAGCAAAATATAGTGGAAGTAAGTGAGAAAACCGTGCAAACAGCAATCAGCAAACACGGTGGGGATAACACGTTTAGCATAGGCAAAAGTTGGATTAAAAATAAAGATTCCATCAACCCTCGTTTGGAAAACAAATACTGAAGGTATTTGAGCACAAGAATAAAACCTTCTAACTTACACAGAGAAGCCATGACCAAAAAAGTTACCATTTTAAATTGCAATGTTCATCGTGGCAAACAACGTTTGAATTTCCGATCCTATTGTAAGCAGAAACAGCCAAAACGAAGACCGAAACTAGAACCATCGATCAGGCCCAGTCAACTGTAGACTAGGTGCGTCCATACTTTCTGGGGCAGTCTTTATGTCGTCTTTGATTTCACCCAGGATTACTTTAGGGGTTTCTCTAGCAGTCTGTCACAGAAGCCTCCATGAATTATTTCAAGATTTCGGATTTTCTCCCGGGTTTTTTTCATGGATTAAGATTGCGTCAGAGATTTCTCAAGGATTCCTCCTGGGTGTTCTCCCGGGATTCCCTCAAAGAGTTCTTCAGGACTTAATCCCGGGTTTTCTTTAGGAATTCCTCCCTGGATTGCTTTCGGAATTTCTCCAATGATTTCTCACGAATTTTCTAAAGAAATTCATCTAGAGAATCATAATTCAGCGATTCTTTTGAGGACTCTTCCCGGGAATCCTTGAGAGATTCCTCCGGATTTTTTCTGAAGATCTTTCGCGGGCTTTCTTCAGGGACTCCTTTTGACATTCATTTTGGGATTCACGCCGTGATTCCTTCAGAACGTTTCCTGCGCTTTCTTCCGGGATTTTTTCTAGATTTTTTTCAGAGCTTGGTTCGTGGATTTCTTTCAAATCTCTCTCCGAAATTACTCTCAGGATTCTTTCATTGGGTCCTCCCGGGATTCTTTCATTAATTCTTCCCGGGTTTCTTTTACGCATGCTTCCAGAGATCCTTACAGAGCTTTCCCTCGGAACTTTTTTAGGGATTCCTCCATTGATACCCCCCTCTTTTACGAATTTTTCCCCAGGATTACTTCCGGATTCCTTCTCTAAGATATTCTTCCCAGGATTCATTAAATAATTCTTTCCGTGATTTCTTCAGAGATGTCTTTCACAATCCTTGCATTGATTCTTTTCGTATTTTCTGCGACTTCTCCCGAGATTTTTTCAGGAAATTGTTTTTTTTTTAATTATATATTTTTATTAATCTGTATTTTAACTTACTAGCAAATTCTACACTACGAAGATTCTTCTCCACAATTCTTTTGGGATTTATGGATTTCCTCTTACAAAAACATATAAGATCGACCGGAAACCGCACCCAGACACTGTTAGAATACCCAACTAACATTTATTGTGAATGTAAATGTCAACAAAGCGTCCTCAATACGGCTTGATGCTGAGTTACTGTGTTGTACATATGGACGGAAGCTTCTATGCAAGCCCTATACCAATGAATCTGGCGAACTTAATCCACATGTATATGCTGTGCGAGCAGCTACTATGCCACGAAATCAGAGCTCTTTTCTCGGCTAATATATAACCACTAACTGAATAACATCTTGAGAAGGCGCTTTTTCAGCCTTTTCGCAGTTGTTAAATAATTGTTATACGGCATCCCCAAATTAAACGATTGAATATAATTAGGTTATGGATACCGAGACGCAATACATACTTACTTACCGGTCAGGCTAAGGCCGGGGTGGCCTTTGCTGTACATAGTAGCCGCCTCCATTCCACTCGGTCCATGGCTGTTTGTCTCCAGTTCCGCACTCTGCGTAGGGTCCGCAGATCGTCCTCCACTTGGTCGACCAAGACGCAATACATGTGGAACTAGAATTATCACTTTTAAAATTGAATAATTAAAGTAGGTACTTGCCGCTACTTGGAATTGAACGTCCATATCCACTGGTCCCGATGATGTCCTCGCTGCCACACTGCTATATATACAGGTATACCTCGATTTAGTGGACCCTCGATTTTATGTACTTCGATTTTATGTACATTTTACCTCGATTTTATGTACATTTTTTTTAATGATAAAATTTCTAATATTCAATCAGTTTAATACTTGCAGTTTGTATCATGATGACTTATAATGCAGGGATTTTCAGCCCTTTTGACTCGTAAAGCACTTTATATCAATAAATTATTTTGTGGAGCACCCATATTAGACCCATATGACAAAATGTGTCATAAAATATTTCTAGTGCTGTAATGGTAGAATCAGAGCTAGTTAGTCAAGATTCCCTGATTCCAGTGTCCCTACACGTGTACATTTCCAAGGATGAATTCCTGGAGGAATCTCTGAAGGAACCGCTTGAGCAATTCCTGAAGGAACTGCTAGAACAACTTCTGAAAAATCCATGGAACAACTTTTGAAGAAATCCCTGCCGAAATTTCTGAAGTAATTATAGTAATATTCAAAAAGTAAAGTAAAGTATCGCTGAAGAAATTTCAGATGGAATTTAAAAAAAATCTGAAGAAAATTCTAAATAAATTTCTGAATGAATTTCTGAAAAAGGAATATTTTTAAAATCCATAGATGGATTTTTTGAGGAAGTTCCGGAAGGAATAACTGGAAACTCCCGGTGGAATACCTTACAAAACCTCTTGAGATATTGTTGAAAAAAAAAATTCTGGAGAAATCCCCAAACAAAAATCCTAAACATTTTTTAATGAATTCCTTGATAAATCCATAGAGAAATTCTTAGAGGTATGCTTGGAGGAAATTCTGGAAGAGTTTCTGAGAAAATACATAGAGAAATACTCGGCGGAATTTCTGATGAAATCTCTGCAACAATGTCTTTCAGCCTTTTAATAGCAATCCTCTGTAGAAGTCTGCAAAATCTGTAGGGAATTTTCTTTGAGAATTTCCAAAGACTTTCTTAAGAAATCCTTGGAGTAATTTCTGGAAGAGAAATGTTTGAAGGAATATCAAAAGGAATGTGAATAAATTTTGGGAATTTCCTTAATAATCTCTTGTATAGAATTCCTAAAGCAATTCCTAGAGACAGTTCTTTAGAAAGTTTCTAAGGAAATTTGGAAAGAGCTTCTGATTCTCAATGTATTCGTGAATCATATTCTAAAAAAAAAATGAAATATTTTTAAGAAATTTCATGAAAGGTTTTCTAGATGAATGCTTTGAAAAAAATCGGGAAGAATCTCTATTACAGAAATCCGAAAAAAATCGTAGATAAATTTCTGGAACAATCTCTGCAAAATTTTTTGAACCCATTTTTGAAAGCTATCCATGCAAGACTTTCTTAATGTGTTCGTAGTGAAATTTCCAAATGACATTCTAAAGTTTAGGAGAATCTCTAAAAGAAACGAAAACATGAAAAAAAATCTGACTGAACTTCGTAAGGATCCCCTGGATGATTTTTTGAAGTAAATCTACGAGCAGTTTCCAAAGAAGTCCCTGGCAGAATTTCTTTAAAAATCTCTGGAAGATTTTATCAGAAGCTCGTGAAAGATTTTTTAAACAAATCCTAGGATTGATTTAAGCAAGAGTCCATGGAAGATTTATCGGAAAATCTGTAGAAGTTTGTTCAAAGTCATCCTTGGAGAAATTTGTAAAGAAATCCATGGAGGAAAATCTGGGCATATTTTTGAAGAAATTACACTAGTTTACAAAATAAAACGAAAGTCGTGAACTTCTGTCAACGACCAAAATTTTTGAAGCATAATTTAGCGCTGATTTCGAAACCGTGCTTCAAAAAATTTAAAGTAGAACAGTTTATGAGTTTCAGCTCAATATCGAGTTTTACAACTTTTTAAAATATGGAATTTCATAAAATTCAAATATCTTGCATTTTGTTCAACCAATTTTAAATCTTTTTCCATAAATTAAAAGCTAAATATAATACCATTCGATCATCTGAATGCAGGTTTTGTGTCAGATTGATGAAAATCAAGATATTGGCGAGTTTTGGGGACGATCTTCTTAAATTTTAGCAAAATTTCCAAAAATTTATGAAGAAATGTATTTTTTTCAATAAGAAAAGAACAATTTAAAAATTCTTTTTCAACGTTTATTTGACATATCATATGTGGGTGAGTTACAGTAAAAAATTCAGCTCAATCGAAGCATTGATTGCAGAGAATGAGATGTGTGAAGTGAGCGACTTCGCTTAAAAATAGAACAAAAATCGATTTCAAATCATCAACCTTGTATGGAAAGTCGAAAAAATTTCCGCTCTACTGTAATTTTTTTCCTTCGCGTTTTCGAACTCAGGGCATGATTCTACACCAAAAACAATCATCAGCTTACCGAGTTCAAAAATGCTGTAAACTAGTGTTATTGGTCGAATTTATAATAAAAACCATGGGAGATTATCTGAAAGAACCCCTGGAAAAAATGTGATGGAACTTCCAGGGTAGTTTCTATAGGAATGCCTGGAGAAAATTCCCGAATGGTTCTAACATTTTTTTAAGAAACCCTAGAGAAATCCCAGGAAGTTTTTTTTGACAGAAATTTAGTTTAATAAAAAACCTTTGGAGTAATTTCTAAAGCAAACCCCGGAGAAAGTTTTTATAATAAATCTTTGGGGGATCGTTTGAGAGATTGCTTAAAGGAATTTCCGAAAGATTTTTCGGACAAAAAAACTGAAAAAGTCTCAAAAAAAGGTAAAGGAGGAATTTCTACAAAAAATCATACACATCTCTTTTTGAAAATTCTGGAGAAATCCTTAGACCGTTCGCAATGCTGTTTTATTTTGTATGGCGAGTTTTAAAATTTTTAAAACTCGCCATACAAAGTAAAACAGCATTGCGAACGGCCTTAGAAATTGGAAGTTACTGTGGGAATATTTGGTGAAATCCTTGGAAGTATTTCTAAAGTATCCCAGTTCAAATTTTTGAATGAACTTTCGAAACATTTTCTGAAAAATAGTTTCTGAAGGCATCGCTGGAATCTCTGGAGAAATTTCTGAATAAATGTCTAAAGATATTTCTGAAGGAATCTCTGAACGCATTTTGTATAAAGGAATTTCTACTCATAATCATGGATATATTTTTGGAAAAAAGTGGAAGAATTTCAGAAGTAAATCATGAAAGATGCTTTGAAAGAATTCTTTGTGAAATTTATAGAATAGAAGGAATTTCTAAACAAATCTATAAAGAACGTATTCATGAAAGATTTTTTGAAAGAATCCGTGAAGGATTTTTTGGAAGAATACTTGAACAAGTTTCCGCAAATAAAAATAGAATAAAAAAATTTCTGAAATTTTTTTGTAGATTTTCTAATGAAAGCTCCAAAAGATTCTCGTACGAATGCCTAGAGCAATTTTTTGAATTAATAACTAAAGAAATTTCTGAAATAATCCCTGTGTGAATTTCTCAAACAATCTCTGAAATAATTTTGTGAAAAATCATAGAGGAATTGGTGAAGCAAATCTTGCCAAATTTCGTTAAATAATTCTACTCTGACTCTTTGTGACATGGAAGATTTTCTAAAATATTCTGTAGCATGATTTGATGTGGAAAGTTTTATTCGGAGACCGTCGTGATAAAGTTGATAATTCCGCGTTCACCTAATTTAATTTAACACCCCAGAATTGCAACAAAAGGCGACCAAGCAGATAGCGACACAAACCTACACTACTCGTACAGAGAGATTGTTCGGCAAATACAGCACAACAAATAATCACGCTCTATCAGGTGCTTGTCATTGTCACGAGTCTCTAAATTTCCGAAGGAACCCTTTGAGGAAGTTCAGATGGAATCCCTGGAGGAATTTAGAAATGTTTTCAATTTTTTTGGACATTTATGCAAATAACGTTATTGTGTATGTTATTGCTCAAAATATTAGCTTTTGAATCAACCATACATAGTTTTGCAGACAAAAGATTCCGATCGTACCAAAAAAGCGAGATAGTGGTTTATTCGTTATTTAGCGAGAATTACTAATAAATGCCAAAAACTCCGAGCCTTTTATCGAAAATTCCATTTTCATGCAATTTTTATATGTTTTGGTACATTTTGGTATAAAATTTACATAAAAATAAAATAAAAAAAATTGCTTCGATTTTATGTAAAATTCGATTTTATAGACATTTTATAGACATTTCAAATGTCGAGGTATACCTGTAAATAGCATAGAAAATAGCCCGTTTTGTTTTACTCCAGACAAGGCTTCATAATTGTGCCACAAGAAACCTTACCTAACTTTATTTATCTTGCTGCAAAAGCTTGTGAAACGTCAAACGCAATAATGTTTACATTGAACAAGCTGTGTGGTTGCGCCAACAGATTCTTCTTCACAGCTTCTAGCTGAAAGAGTGTTCTTTAAACGGCTACGAAGCGCTGCTGTTTTGTGTTTTGGCAACATTGCAAAACGTACTGTATAAAAGCAGCTGTTGTAGTGGCTGGGACTCTTACTCGATTTGCACATCTTCCGGCAAATCTTCCGGCATTGAATTAAAATGCAATAAAAGCAACCCAAATAATTTCACAGCACAGAGATGGATAGCTGTAAAGAAATTGTGTAGTAGCTATATATCACGCTTGAAGTTTGTTTTGACAATAATGTTTACATCCGACAAGCCGTGTTGGTAAACCAACAGTTTCTTTATTATAGCTTCTAGCTGTAATGAAATCGCATAAAGGCCTTTAAAGCGCTGCTGGTTTGGGGATTTGTCAGTATAACGAATTATTGTACTGTATAGTAGCAGCTGTTTTGTTAGTGGGGACTCCTATTCGATTTGGTCAAGTTTTCACATCTTCCGGGAAATCTCCCGGAGTTGGAATAGAGTGGAGTAATGGCAGCCCCAGTGACAAGCAATGAATTTCTGAAAGCCGAGTTTGGTAGCTGTATGGTGTTTGTTTTACAGTCGTGTATTAGCTTATGATTTATATTTGACTAGCTTCCCTTTTATTCAGCGTTGACTGCTTTTATTCGATGGTTACACAACAGAAAGCAAATGACTGAAGCTTATAGCGCTGAAAATGTTAGTTGAGGAATAAAAAAAATGAATTTGATCAAATAAAAGTGGGAGCGTAAAAAAACAAATAAGATAAATTTTGGAGATAGTTAAGCATTCATGTAAGCATTGCTGTGTTAAGCCGTAATGTAATCTGGCAGTATTTTTTTCTATTCTTTTTCCCGTTTAGAGTTATCTTATGTCCTCTTATATCTAAGTACATTTTTTGAAAGTACACCATAGATTTTTTTTTCGTGAAATCTTGTTTCTTCTTCTCCTTTATGGCTCTACGTCCTCACTGGGAGTTGGTCTGCCTCGCTTCAACTTAGTGTTCTTTGAGCACTTCCACAGTTATTATTTAATTGAAGGGCTTTCTTTGCCTGCCATTGCATGAATTTGTATATTGTGAGCTATGTCCAGGGAGTCTAGAAATTTTTCCCGACTGGAACGGGAATCGAACCCGCCGTCTCCGGATTGGCGATCCATAGCTTTCACCACTAGGCTAACTGGAGAAATATGGTTTATCTATTCAAATTTTATATGAGCTTGACTCTAGAGTCTTGATAACTAATTTATATGAAGAATCAAGTTGTGAGACCCATTTAGTGTTAACGGTTCAAGTTCTTTTTTTTTTTCAAGGAATTTTTCGATGATTGAGAAACACAAAACTTAGGAGATAATTTAGCTTCTACACTATTCAACGTACTAATAATTTCTGTTCCTCTCACAGAGCCACCAAAGCCATCCACCTCAAGTTGGGATGAGTTCAAGAGGCCTCTCAGCATCGACGTTGGAGATCTGCCTAATCCTGCTTCACCCGACCCTCCTGCTTCACCTGACGTTTCAGCATGTTTTGACGATTCCCCCATGTCACCAATAGCTGACGACGAACCAATGGAACCGGTCAGCAGCCAACGGTGCTTCAGTGAATTAGAGTCCCCACTCTCTCCGCCCCTCGAAAGTCGATCGACAATGTACGCGGCAGAGGATCCGGTAGAGTCGCGAATTATTCCACTAGAACATCCGCTGGCGAACCGGGTCCTGACGGAAGCATCTACTCCCATCGGAAAGGCCATAGCGTGCTACAATAGGGGAAGGCGCGCGGAAGTGGTTAACAAGATTACTCCAAACTCGTGCAAAAAGGAACGGAAGCTAGTACAGTTGATGGTCAATGTGCTGAAGGAGTACGTAAAGGATGAGTGGACGGTGAAAAATCTGGACATCCGATGTGAGCAATTACTTAAGGTTTCAAGAGATACAAGGATAATCGCACAGGCGATAGTCGACTACATCATTTCTCAAACCGAGGATTTGGTGATCGATGTCCAATGTTCTCCTCCGGCCCCACCGCTGCCGAAGGTCACTCAAAAAGTGGTTGTCCTAGCTAAAACGCTCAACGAGGTGTTATTCACGTTGGACAGGATACTACTGCAGGAAGTCGATCGCCGGGTGTTCAATCTCAAGTCGGAGAAATGCAACGTAGAAGCGATCACTGCCCTGACTTACCTCTACGTAGGAGTGGCCGATTGCAACCGACTCTACGGTTGCACCGCCAGAATGTACATTTACAAGTGTCTGTATTACTTCAACTTCAAAGGGCTTCCTTTGATCTATTACGTACTGAAAGCCTTCCCGCATGCCCTGCCGAAGAAAACCAGCGCCTTTTACGATAATGCCGATGCGATGGTCAGCACCATCCGGACCATTCTGATGAACATCAACTACATGATGAATTCGACACATCCCGACGCTGCCTTGTACAAAAAGGGAGAACTGTCGAAACTACTCAAGTACTTCTACGGCTACCAACAGGGGTCACCGACGTACACCGAGCTTATCACTAACCTCATCGAAAAGATCAAAGCCAACAAGCTCAAAAATGTCGACTACTCTCTGGTCCTGGTCGCCAAGCGCCAGGGATACGAATGGGCCAAGCGGCACATTGTTCAGAAGCACCTCTACCCGCTACTCAACGACTACCTCAAACGGATCGAGACCGCCGCCCAGGGAACCCACGACGATCAGATCCGGTGTCTGATTTTCTGCATCTCGGCCATCCTCAAAACGCAACCCAACCACGAGGACGTGACCGGGGTGATGCAAATTTTCGGCAGCATCATCCAGCGGACGGATGGCAACCAGCGGGTACAGGAAGCGGCCGTGGCCGGGCTGATGCGATTCACCCGGTTCGACTACGCCGACATCTACGAGTGGTTGTGCAAGTGGCGTCCCTCGTACGAGGTCAGCGGCCGAATCAAGCTGATGCTGGCGACGTTCGTCCACCGGAAGGACCAACGGTTCTGGATGCAGCTCAGCCAACGGAAGTTCGTGTAGTGTTTCTGTGATCCGGGTGGGAATTGTAAAAAAAGCTGGTTATTTATTTTCGAAGGTCGCGACAGCCTTCGCGGTTCGTAGTACTAACTGTTAGTAAGCCTAATTTCCCGTTTTAGGTGTTAAGAAGATAAACCTAGGTATGTTTAGAAAGGTTGCGATATCCTATATTTTTTCAAGAATGTGGAATGTTTGGGAGCAATCGTACGAATGTTCGGATACTTTGTCTTGGACTGTAAATATTGACAAAGTAGTCGAAAGTGCAGCAAATAAACTAAACTAAAAATTTGAACCTGGTGTTTATTATAAATTGTAATAGTATTTATTGTCTAACTTTTAAATTTATGGAGGATTTAAAAAAGCAAGTTCGCTATTGTAGAGTGCAGTGAGCTCGTAATTCATCCTTTGCCGTCACATTCCGTGTATAGTTTTGGTCGATAACTATCGACTGTTTTGCATATCCGAAAATGGATATTGATGTTTTCCGAAATCAAAATGCATATCCGAAAATGGTTTTTGTATGTACATTGCAATCCTGTTGTACACATGATCTTGTCGAAATCCTGATTACTTAGACAGATGCTGTCTTCAACAAAGTTTTATAGTTAGCCATGAGCTTGCAGATTATATAAACGCTGTTGATCCAAGGCATTTCAGGAAGTTCAAGGTTCAGGGTTTCAAGAGGTTTTCAGTGGTCGTTCCAGAGCTTAAGGCTCAAGCATTCGTCATCATTTTTCGGAAAATAAAAAGCAGTTTTCTCGCTGCAAATCAAAACAAGGATCATGAAAATATATTCACTGCATTATATTCCTCATGTGGAGTACAGTGAATATATTTTCATAGCAAGAACTTTTGTTTTGAACGAAAAAACTGCTTTCAAATGTTTGATGATGACGATGATTTCAATGACGAAAAGTTCAACGTTAAGGGATGTTTCATGACATTACAAGGTGGCTTAAAATTCAAATTGAGGAGGTTTTGGGAGTAGGGCTCCAAGAGGATATATGGAGGTTTTAGGGGTCTAATAGATGTCTTAGTTCGTTTCAGTGGGTTTCAATGGCGTTTTATATGGTGTCAAGAAGTTGAAGAGGCATTTTAGGGTCATTCCCAGGTGTTGACGGCGTAGAACTTTATCACACTTATGCGTGCGGGTTAGAAAAGCACCAGGGTGCGATGACGTCACGTTTTCGATTCCCGCATCTTTTACCAATGTTTAGGGAACTCAAATGCTTTGTCAATGGGGGAACTCAATTGATGTTGGCTGCAAACAATCTTATTGGGTGGGAATAGGGATGTCATATACGTGGAGAAAAGGTTTACATTGTGAGTTATGCGTGACCGGTGGTATGTTATGTTGTTCGAGAACGATAAATTCTTCGGTAACTTCTTAAGAAGTTAGTTATTTGTGAGTAGTTTGATAGAATTTTAAGATCGTGAAGCAGTGTGTGATGAATTAGAAAACATACCGTAAGTCGAAAACAAAAAAACGTGAGTTCTAGTGTTAGGTACAGTAATGAAAACCATTCAATCTATATTTCCGTATACGTTTGCCAGAAAGTAAGGTGGACTAGTATAACTAGGGTGATCTAGTATAGCAAACCGTGAATAAAAAGTAGTGGAAGTTGATAAAAATTAATTGAGAAAATCCAAGCATAGCGTCAGAATTAGCGCAGCGTTGGTGAGATAAATATAATCATCGTTAGAGATTCGAGCGGGATGAGAAAAACCATTTCTTGTGAGTAACATGCGCGTAAAATGCCTTCTACAAGTAAATTGTTATTTCTCGACCCAAACACCAGAAGTTTTAGAGCGTTTTAGAAGCGTTTAAGGACAGACTTGTTAGAATCCCAAAATGGCCACCACAATGGGCGGCTTTGGCACCTACTCACGATTTCGAGGGCACAAATCTCTTCGTAAATAATAAAATGCTTTGTTGGTGAAACTTGCTTCTTCAGATTTGTGCGTTTGAAGTTTTGATGCACTGTTAAAGTGGGATGTCAAAACGTTCGTAGGGTAGTGGCTTCAATAAAGTTTCAGGAGTTTCATGGGGAGAGATCCATTTCGGCTGCCATCAAGCTACGGAAGTCGATGTCAACTGAACTACTTCGCACCATAAGGCACACCAACAGAGCTCTATTTATCGCAGATGGGCTGCAGCGACGAATCGATTGCTCAACCAGAGCGATCCATTTGAATTTACGGCCTAGAGCGCTACGGAATAGTATTATGCTGCGACTGCCTCTATTTCGTACCAACTACATGCTTTCAACGGCGCACTCAACGGTATGCAACGAGTGTTTAACAAAGTCGTAGCCTTATTTGACTTCCACTCAACAGTCAACACGAGAGGCGTTTCGCCGGAGGTTTTTCCTCTGAATTGAAGCCGTTTTTATTTTAATTTTCTCATATCATCACACTTATTTCTGAATTGCCTGTTCGGTACTTTTTTGACGAGATTATAACAGCAGTACGATCTCGGTAGTTTCGGTAATCGATTTTACTGAGGCTCAGTAAAACAACTGTCAAAATCGTATGGAAAAGGTAAACAATGCATTTTTGCTGAACGAGTTCGGTGCTCAGCAGTTTTAATCTCGTCAAAAAATTACCGAACTCGGTAATCAAAATTAAGTGTGATTGGTCCGGTACGTTTGGCATAAAGCCGTTTGGCATAATGTCATTTGTCATAAGGACATTTGGTATAAAGGACGTTTGACATAAAATGATTTCAATAAAAAATGAACTACATACTTAACGTCAAAGAAGGAAAAGTATTCTAAAGAATGATAATACATTAGAATGCATAAATATTTCAGGATATAATATGCAGACAAGGATGGTGAAACTTTATTTGACCCCGGGAGTTATTCGCGCCGTCCCTGAAGGGGACGGGCCTAAGCCCCAAGCTGCTGGTCCAGCCAACGGCAGCTTCTGGGGTGGGCACTCAAGGCCTCTTCCGACTCCCGGGTCCCAGGGCGTTTCGGATGGGGGAGCTTTCGGTGGGGTCGGTCCTAAAAAAAATGGATTAGAATTACCTTTTAACAAATTTATTCTTCCTTGAGTGGCGTCGGGCAGCTGGAGGTGGTGCACTGCACAGGCACACGTGTCACGTCGGATTCCGGTCGTGTCGCCGGCGGAAGTAACGGGTGGTAGGAGGGAGGTCGGAGTACGTCCGCGCCACAGTCGGCGTCCAGGTAGCGGCCAATACCGGCGGTCTCGATGGCCTTCAGGCGTTTTGGCAGCAGGTGCACCGCTCAGCGGTATCGCTTAGACGAGAGGGATCCGCAGTCAACAATCGGCGTCCAGGTAGCGGCCGAAACTTGGCTAGTCCTCGAAGGTGGCCGGAAAGCGGAAATCGGCTTCGTTCACGAGGCCAGGGATACACCCGTTGGGGCGGGCCGGCGCACGGTCGTAGGCTTGAGTCACTCCGGCGGATGGGCGAGGAGTTCGAAGAAGGACCGAGGGCTGGCGGGCCACGTGGGTTTCACGATGCTGTCCCACGCGGATGTGGCGGTCACTGACCGGCGGAGAAACACTTGGCCAGAAACCTCGGTCTCCAGCTTCGGGCGGGTTCGCCCTCAAATGCTTGGAAATTCGGACGGGAAGTGTCGATTTCGGCGGGATTCTGTCGCAAGAGACTTGTATGTATTTTCACTTCACCAACTAAAAATGGGTGAAAATAATTATTTCTCGCATTGACCATATATGTATCGTGCAAAACGTATCAGTTTTGCTCTAAATGTAAAACAAATTGAAAAATTTTACTTTTTACTTCCAACCTAAACATGATTTGAAAAAAAAATGCGCACGCCCTTTGTGCTGCTGTCACTTCACCCAACTAACGAATCGAATTCGTTGGTTGAGTGGAGGTTGTGGCTCAACGAGCGGGTTCCGACTGTACATATTTCACAATGATAAATCTATAGGGTAAGAAATCAAACTTTGAACTAGTCAAATTCTAATCTTAATTTGAACCATTTCGTAGTTCATTAAAACGACGTAATTTTTAGGCAAATATTGTCCCGAAAAAAATGTTAAACAGCTTTTTGAAATATAACCCGATAACATGGACTTTAAAAGCATTGAAAAAAGCGTTTTTGTCGTAGAAAACAGGCATTTGAAAAATCACTGTGATTTCACCCATTTTCCCCCAGAGAAAGCACATTTTTGGTGCACTCGTACAGCTCATGCATTGTATCACACGCAATATGCGAAATGAAAGCTTTTTTATCGTAGAATCGACCAATCGAATAATATTCCGCATTATTCGACATAAAATTATCAAATTTAAGTAATTCTTACTTGGAGAATGTTATCTTAAGTTGAACCATTTATAATCTAAATTTGAACTAGTGAACGGGGGCGAGCTTCCAGTGTTGGCCGGCAGACTGCGCTAGGGTTGTTTTGTTTACTCTTGGGGGATGAAAAATTCCTAATTTAGTTTCTAAGTTCCTGAAGAGTTTAGAACATTTTTAGTTGAAATTCCACTGTCTAATGAAAAATAGTTATGGAAATTAGCAGATCCATGTGTTTTTCTATTGTTCAGCACAAAATTGGCTGTTGTGGGAGATGCTCGAGCTGCCGCCGCCAGTAGTTCAAATTAAGATTAAAATTGGTTCAAATTATGATTACGATGGTTCAAATTAAGATTAAAATCATTGTTGACGAATAATCGAATATTTCAATGAAATTCGGTGCAAATACAAACTTTTTACCACTTAACAGAAAGCTTATACCCATGGCTTTCATGTACAAACGATTTTGCGGTAGTAATTTATTTCCATGTGAGAGAAAAAATCACTCAAAATTTGCGCTACTTCG
Organism: Aedes albopictus; assembly: GCF_035046485.1. Lineage (NCBI taxonomy): Eukaryota > Metazoa > Arthropoda > Insecta > Diptera > Culicidae > Aedes > Aedes albopictus. The sequence goes on from NC_085137.1 coordinate 400,627,890, forward strand.
GAAAGCCGCAATTTGGTTCAACTTTTGATTACCTACCCTACTAGAGTGGGTCATCGTTTATATGGAAAAATGATAAATTCAATGGTATCCCATCAGATCAAAGCTTTTTTGATCCCATTTCAGGACCCAAATCAGTGTGCAAAATTTGAGCACGATCGGTTATGTCTACGTTTTGCGCATCGCGTTTGTAGTTTGTATGGGATTTTACATGGGAAAACACACATTTTTGCATTTCTCTCATAACAAGCTTCAATTTTTCCAAAACCATGTAACCGATAAAGTGAAAAAATAGCCTAGGGTGTCCTGAAAAACTTTGTCTAAGACCGCGAAGTGATCTGATGCTTATAAAAAAAGTTAAACCTATTGGTTATAACTATTTTCACAAGTTATTGTTTATAAATATTTTCACAAGCATCGAATCGCTTTGCGGTCTTCAACAAAGTTTTTCAGAACATCCTAGAGGCTATCAATTTATAGTATTGGTAAGAAAGTTTCAGACAAACTTTTTCAACTTATGACAAAAATGCAAAAAAGTATGTTTTCCCATACAGAATCACATATTAATTTCAATAGCAATGCGCAAAGTGTAGACGCAACCGATCGGCGATCGTGCTCAAATTTTGCACAGATACTCAGGACCCGAAACGGAACCAAAAAAAGCTTTGATCTGAGAAAAGAGAGAGCATCTGAGAAATGCTCACTCAAGATAGTGCTGTTGTACAATTCAAAAAAAATCAGGTGACTTTTTAGGAATCCCTTCACCCTTCAGAGATTCTTTCAGGAGCTCCTTTTGGAATCACTTCAGGATTTTTATACACTTATACCTTTCAGAAATTTTGTAAGAACTTCTTTCAAGAGTTGCTCCAGAAATATCTCCAAGGTTTGTTCCAAATCATCCTCCAGGAATCCCTTCAGAAATTCATTAGGAGATTTATCCAAGAATTTTTCCAGTACCTTTGGCTGCAATTTCTGAACGGATTCCCGAAGATTATTTTTCAGGGATTCCTTAAAAAAATTCTCCTAGATTTAATTCAAAAATTCTTCAAGGATGTCCTAGAAATCCTTTAAGACTCAAGCATTCGTCACCATTTTTCGGAAAAAGAAAATCAGTTTTTTCGCTGTAAATCAAAATAATGATCACGAAAATGTATTCACTGTATTCCATTCCTCATATGGAATACAGTGAATCTATTTTTGAAGCAAAAATGTTTGATTGGAACAGGGGTAATGACGCTCCTTTTGCTAACCAGAAAAATTCGCATTTATCCGTTGCTAACCATCGTTAACGGCCTCTAACTGCTACTAACTGCAGCTCAGTTTGCAGCGGTTAGCGACGGTTAGGAAAGGCTAAATGCGGATTTTCCGGTTAGAAAAGATATGTCATTCCCCTTGCATTGGAACGAAAAAACTGACAAATTACACTGACGTAGAAATTTCTTCCGCTGCCTTTATCCTCGCTGCCTGCATTTCATGTTCTATGCCAATTGTTCATCGAAGTACTGCTGCCACCTTTCGATCACCTCATGTTGGTCCGTCAAGAGGCTTCCGTCCCTGTCCCTGTTCCTGCACATTTCGGATCAAGGCATGAGGCATGATGCCTTTTCGGAATAAGTTGAACTTGTACTAGAACTTGTACTAGAACTACCCTTCCGCGTTTCTCGACAACGGCAGAATAGTTTCCATTCCTCATAATTCGCTTCATCCAAATTACCATTTTCTCCCAGATGTTTTAGGACCTCGTTCGCTGTAGTGATGTCCCAGTGCAACGAAAATAAAGGCTGTAGATATTACGAAAGGCCATACTTTTGGATTCGGCTAAGTCAATCGTTATTCCACAGACAAACAGATGTAACACCTTAAACGATTTTCATGGAAATCCATCGCCTAGTTCACACTACCATCACCTGGTGGAAAAGTTGCACGAATCACTGTGTTGTGCAATATCGTCAACAGAAGGCGCTAGTGTGAAACGTCAAACGCATAGAAAAACGATGCGCGCGCCTCTGGTTGTGAAAGCCACAACTATGAAAATTTAAAATGGTCGTTAAAAGCGTGGTCGATGGAAATTTCACAAGTGTTACGTCTGTTTGTCTGTGGTTATTCGCTCTGCTCCAAGCTTATGTGAGCGCTTAGGGTTTAGGGCTCTTTGGTCTCATATGATGATCTTTCCGTCGTGGTTTGGGCAGCGGTCGTACGTGCTACGGTGCCGAACCTAGGATCCTTCAGTATATCTGGATCTGTAGCTCCACGTACCGCGTTTCCATTCGACAGCCATTTCTGGCCGCTGGGGTAACACTTGCGAAGTTTCCATCGACCACGCTTTTAACCATCATTTTAAATTTCATAGTTGTGGCTTTCACAACCAGAGGCGCGCGCATCGTTTTTCTATGCGTTTGACGTTTCAGACTAGCGCTTTCTATTGACGATATTACACAACTGAAATAACTGAACCTTGTCGGTTGGTGGTTGAATAAAGAATGAATTTATTTCTCTGAAGATTGTCAATGTACATTCTGATCAAAGACTACTTAGATGCTACATTCTCTCCCTTTGTCAATTTTACAAATAATATAGTTTATGAACAATAATGATATATTAGTTAACAAATTATGAACGATGACAATTGATTTTGTATGATTTACGTGTCTATCTGTAATTACACCAGAATCAAGATTCTTTAGTTTGAGTCTAGTCCCATTCCGCTGAAGCACAATATGTGGCTGAGACGCAAAATTTGTGGTTAACTTGTTCTTTCTCAACATGTTCTTCACAAGAACATGATCGCCTACATCTATCTTAGAATACTTGGCATGTTTCTTCATGTTAGTGTATAACCTGCCTTTTTCTTTTGAATTTCTATCATTCTCTCGTGCTTCTGTTACATCAACTCTCCTCCTGATAGGTGGTAGTCTATCTCTAATATTCCACCCAAATAATAATTCTGTGGGACTAAAATGTGTTGATGAGTGTGGTGTAGCCCTATAAGAATGCAGAAAATCTTGAAGATCGTTCTTCCAGTTTCTCCCAGTAGCGACGCTTATTCGGATGGTTTTCAAGAGGTTTCGATTCTGCCTTTCTACCAGACCATTTTGAAAAGCAGCATATGGCACAGTATGCTGAATGATGATGCCGTTAACTGAACAAAATCTTGCGAATTCCTCCGATGCGAAAGGCTGTCCGTTATCACATAGAATCACTTCTGGGTAACCGAAACGGGCAAAAGTTTCTCGAAGCTTGGTTATGGTGAGATTTGCGGTCATTGTTGATTGATTTGCTACTTCAATATATCTATGAAAATGAAAATTAAATTTATAAACGTCTAACAGGTATTATATTATGAAATACTGAAACCTTGAAAAATAATCAGTAATCACTAGCAAGTGATTTCCTCCAGGTATTTCCATGAAATCTATAGCCAGCTTCTGCCACGGAAATGCTGGCATTTCTATTCTGGAAACAGGTTGGTGTTTGAAATCGGAAACCAGAAAGCATCCGGAACAGCTTTGGAAAAAATGTTTCACCATTTTGTCCATGTGAGTCCACCAAACCTTTGTGCGCAAGCGTCGTTTCATCGATGATATACCCAGATGAGGATCATGAGCTATCTGTAGAGTTCTTGTTTGTAAGCTTCTTGGTACAACAATTTTGTGATCCTTCATTATCAAGTTTCCATCATACATCAAGGAGCTGGCAATTTTCTTGTATCTGGACAATGTTTTCGGCCATCGGTTTGCCGGGTAAGGTATCCATCGAATAAGTTCTTGCAATTCAATATCATCTTTTGTAGCTGATTCAATTTCTTCCAAAGACACCGATCTTGGGCATGTGTCCACGGCTAAAATTTTCACGATCCTTTCAGATTCTTCATCAAACGTTGGATCGGAATCGGAAACACGTTGGCAAAGGCGAGAGAGTACGTCTGCGATGTTACTGTTTCCAGGACGATACATGACTTTGTAATCGTAAGACATCAATCTCAACTTCCATCTCTCAATTCGAGGCGAGGGCTTCAAGCGATCTCCAAATATCGATACCAGCGGCTTGTGGTCTGTGATCAACCAAAAGGTTAAACCGTAGACATATTCATGGAATCTTTCGCAGGCCCAAACTAAGGCAAGAGCTTCACGTTCCGTTTGAGCATATTTCCTTTCGACAGGAGAAAGAGTTTTGGATGCATAGCAAATAATACGACCATGATCTCCTTTGTGCCTTTGTACTAGTACTGCACCTAATCCAACAGGGCTGGCATCGGCAATTATGAATGTTTCATCACTAGGGTCATAAAATCCTAGAGTCTCATGTTTCAGTAATATGGTTTTGATTTTATCAAACGCTTCCTGATGCTCAGCTTCCCAAATAAATTTGGATTCTTTCCGTGTCAAACTGTTTAGCGGAAATGTGAGTGTAGCCATGTTAGGAACGTAACGGTGAACGAAATTTACAAGTCCGAGAAAGCTCCGAGTTTCGGCACACGATCGTGGCGGTTCCATTTTCTGTATTGCTTCTAACTTCTTTGGTGAAACAGAAACACCGCTACCGGAGATCAAATAGCCCAGAAAATCTATTTCTTCCACATTTGAAACAATTTTCTCGTTATTTAATAAAACATTGTGTTGATGGAGACGTTCAAGCACAACCTTTGTTCGTTGATGAAGTTCATCTCTGCTTTTAGCCGGTATCAGTATGTCATCAATGAAAATAATGAGCCACGGCATATCGGCGAATAAGGTTTCCATCACCTTTTGGAAAATTTCAGGTGCAGCCGATAGACCAAACATTAATCGTTTGTATCGCATCAAACCAAGAGGCGATATAAAAGTGGTTATATAACGGCAATTTTCATGTAATAATACTTGATGGAATGCCTGTTTCACATCAAGCTTCGTGAAAACTTTGTTCCCGCCAATTTTACATGCCATTTGTTCCATGGTAGGTAATGGATGTACTTCTCGAACGATAGCTTTGTTAGCCTCACGCAAATCTATTATGATCCTGACTTCTGACGAGCTCTACCGTTTAACCAACATGGGTGAAACCCATTCAGAAGCTTCGCTCACCTTTTCAATTATGTCCTGAGCAAGCAGTTCCTTAAGTTTCTTTAAGGTTAATGCTTCTAATGGAAAAGGAATACGTCTAATTGATTGTCGAACTGGAGAGACTGTTTTATCAATTTTTATATTCGCCACAATCCCTAATAGAAATGTTGTTCCATTCAGTAAATTTATTGTTATATCTATGTATAATGAATTACAAGTTAGTTAAACATTACCTTGCATGTGGGGAAAGGCCACATTATCCACAGCTTGTACGAACTTCAGTAATCCCAATTTCTCGGCTGTATCTCCGGACATGAGTGAACATTTTCCTCCCTCGATAACGTATAGTGTAGTTTCAACGGTGTTCCCTTTCCATGTGATTTCCGAATCAACTTCTCCAAGGACCTTGAGATTGTTGCTGGTTCCATAGGCCTGGAACGATTTCTTGCTCCCCTTTCTCACGCTAAACGCCATAAATCCGGTTTCCTTTAAGGTTTTCCAATCGCGATCACACAGCACGTCAACATCTGCTCCAGTGTCAATGATTTGCTTCATGGCAGCTCCACCGATGCAAACAGTTGCTGTTCGTTTCTTCGAGTCCAGATGGAAAAGATCGAATGTTTCCGCTTCTGTATCCATTGTATGGGCTCCATCATCCGTGCGTTCAATTTCTCGAATATACTGCTTCTTCCTGATGCTTGGTCTGTTAGAATTGGTGGTTTCGGTAGAGTTGCGATGCTTCCTTATCTGACGGCAGCAACGGGCAAAATGTCCAACTAGTCCACAAATACGACATTTCTGGTCTTTAGCAGGACAGTTGTCGCTTCTGAATGCATGACGTCCGTTACAACGGGGGCACCTCTCCTGCTTGTAGTTCCTCAATGTTTCATTCGATTGTCGGTTCATTTTGTTGATTTTCAGCACGCTTTCCGCCGGACAAGGAGTTGCGCTTGTTTCGCTGAGACTGCAACGACTCATGAGCACGAGCTGCAGCAATATCTTGATTCAAGGGTTTTATATCCTTCAAAAGAAGAATAATAAAGATGTTGACAAGTCCAAGGCTTGTGCAGTCTCTGTTGTGTGGTCCAATGACCACCCGTATTTATACCACCGACGAACCGACATGCCAGCTAGTGCAAAGGTTCATGAAATTCTCGTCCAAAATTTTAAAATAAAAACCGTTGAAAACTAGCGCCATCTGTTGGTTTTGGTTCAGAACTATTTTGGCCGAAATATTTCGAACACTCTTAAATAATGCCACCCATAGGTGTGCTGGAATGAACAGATTTTTCAAACATTGGATAATGCTGTTTATTTCATAATAATTACCAAAATTTCTCATGATAAACTCAGAAAAGATAGATTCACGAACTATGTTCAAAACAAAGCTTTTTAGGAGCGTAAAAGACTCAATAATCTTACAGAATTTCATACTTTGATTGGTTTAAACGTAGAGTGTTTGTTTGTATTCCGCGGCGTCGCCGTCGTCGGTGGTCATGCCTTCGTCATATTGCAGCCACTCTGCTGATTTTATCAGAACACAATTTTATATCTTAATTTTCCGAAAGCACCATTTATTATTAGGCTTAATTCATATAAGCATTGAATTCTGGGAGATTATCTTTTTTTTTAAATAAAAGTTGAAATAGTAGTCAGCCCAGTCAGCGTCACTAAAACGGCAGCACGAGCAGCATCATCGTCACGACGCTTGCATAATGGGGATGGGAATGTAGTATGCAGATGGTAACAGCCACCAATGTTTGGGTTTGTTTTCAGGCTGGGACATTTAATATAACATCCTTAATTGACTTCCTAAAACTCTTAAGTATCCCGTGATTGCCGTAATGCTCCATTCTGAGGCAACACGAAGCTACACATTGACAATACTGGCCATCACGTGTTTTTGTTTACACAGCGTTTGATCAAGACGCCGCGACGCCGGCTGTATAAATGTCATGACGGGCTAAACGTCACTTTCAATTTGACACTAGCGATCACTGCAATTTGAATTTACCGTGTAATCTTTTCGGTCAAGTCTCGGAATCGAGTGGCACGTCGGTTTAGTCGGTGTTTATACTACCTTATACCCCAGACAGACATGTGATACGAGTGTGATTCCTGTACAACGGTACGCAGTGTCAAGAAAATTCTAACAAGACTGACTTGAACTGAGAGAATTTTCAGTATGGCACTCATTTCAAGCGCAATTGTACAGTGATTCTTGTATCACATGTGTGTCATAAGTATTAGGTAGACATAATGAATCATACCCAAATCATACCTAGACATTTAGGTACTGTCATGAATAGTATTTCATACAGGCTTATTCTGCGCGGCGTGTGAGGTGAGACGAGTCGAATGAGGTGACAAAAGTCGAATCGCCCCATTTGATTTACATTAGTCGTCTCACGTCACGTGAGACGAAACCGTCCGTCTCACCTCACACGCCGCGCAGAATAAGCCTGATAGATATCCTATGCACACAACCATTAGGTAGACACTACAGTCCTTTCCCCTTTAGAAAACTTCAAAAAATAACATTCAATACCCAAATTAATGATAGCACAAATAAACTGACGAGTCCGTCACTTTCAAAGAACATATCTATTCGCTACAAAAACAAAAAGACGATTTCGCTATCCCAAAATCGGCAACTTTACTAAAAAAAGTACAAATAACACAAATCCATTCCCCAAAACATAAAATATGACAATTCCGCCACAAAAGAACAATTTCTTTCACCACAAAAAATAACATTTCGTTATCACCAAAACAAAAAGACAATTTCGTCAAAGCAACATCGGCCAAAAAAGAACATTCAGTTCACAACATAATGGCATGTCTACCATAAAAGAACAATTCCGTTCTCCACAAAAATAACAATTTGTTATTACAACAACCTGAAAACCAAAAAGGGAATAATTTCAGAATAACTCAAAAGAAACTACACGTTCCTTGATCCTCGTCGCCACTTTTATATCCTTCAAAAGAAGAATAATAAAGATGTTGACAAGTCCAAGTCTTGTGCAGTCTCTGCTGTGTGGTCCAATGACCACCTGTATTTATACTACCTTAGAGCAAGTTTACCGGGGGCTACTATCTGGGCGAGTAAAATGATTGCCCACAGAGTTGTCATTTTAGTTTAGTTACTCATTTCCACACCGGTCGCTACTATATTTAGCTACCGGATTGCGTACCGGTCGTTGCCAAATACTGTTGCGGTATAAACAAAATATTTTGGAAACATAATATGGAAGAATTTCTTCTGGGATTCCCCAGGAATTCCCTATGAAATTCTAGCATGAATTTTTACTGAGTATCCTCGAGCAATACGTATTCCCCAGGAATCCCTTCCGGGATTTTACCTAAAATTTCTACTGGGATTTCTTTTCGGGTTTCCTCCGGAAATTCCTCCGGGGATTCCTCCAAGAGATCCTCCGGAGATTCATTTAGAAATTCCTTCGGGGATTCCTCACAAAATTCTTCCGGAATTCTCAGATGATTCCTCAAGGAATTCCTCCGGGGATCATTCCAGGAATTCCTCCGGGGATCATTCCAAGAATTCTTCCGGAAATTCCTCCGGAAATTCCTCCGAATAATTCCTCCGGGAATTCCTCCAAGAATTCCTCCAAGGATTCCTCCGGGAATTTCTCCGAGTAATGAATGAATGAATTAATCCCCGGAGGAATTCCTGAATGAATCCCCGAAGGAATTCCTGAATTAATCCCCGGAGGAATTTCTGAATGAATCCCCGGAGGAATTCCTGAATGAATCCTCGGAGGAATTCCCGTACGAGTTCCCGGAGGAATTCCCGGAGGAATTCCCGAAGGAATTCTTGGAGAAATTACCAAAAGAATTCTTGGAGGAATTCTTGGAGAAATTCCCGAAGGAATTCTTGGAGGAATTCCCGAAGGAATTCTTGGAGGAATTCCCGGAGGAGTTTCTGGAGGAATTCCCGGAAGAATTCGTGGTGGAATTTCTGGAGGAATTTGTGGTGGAATTTGTGGAGGAATTACTGGATAAATTCCAGGAGGATTCCCTGAAGGAATCCTCGGAGGAATTTCTGGAGGAATCCCCGGAGGAATTCCCGTAGGTATTTTTGGAGGAACCAGTGATCTACACAGTTCCCGAACCATTATTCACTGAAATCCCCTCGACGTGCAGAGCGAAATTTTTCGTTTCTCGCTCACGCCCCGGGAGACATTCCACAGCAGTGACACTCATTTCTTCCGGCTTGTCCTCCGGTGACTCTTTCGGTGGTCGTACTCTGCCCTGCTTTGGTGGAGAGGCTTCCACTCCTCCTCCTCTATTGTGGTGTCGTGCTTCCTTCGTGGAGGCTGTCCCTTCCGTTTGGGAGTGATATTTTCTTTTGATTCTTCGAGCACTTCACTCACCCGAACGCTGCGACGGGTACTCCTGGACATTTTCGCTTGTGATATTCGCAGCAGATTTTCTCTAATTGCAAGTGTTTACAAAATTTGTTGCTTACCACTGGTGCGTTTTGTTCGAAACAAACAAATAAAAACAACACAACACTTTTGACATATATGAAATAGCAATCGTTTCCTGCGCAACTATCGGGCGCCTAAATTTGTGCGCTCGATGTTTCCCGAAAGCCTCGCTGCTATTTTACTAGCCCGGTTAGTAGCCCCCGATAAAGTATAGCGCTATGATACTGCGCTATGTAATTTAGTTTAGTCGCGCACCGGTAAAGGTGCTCTTAGGTAGACATAATGAGTCATACCTAGACATTTAGGTACTGTCATGAATAGTATTTCATAGATATCCTATGCACACAACCATTAGGTAGACACTACAAAGGGTAAATCACTCCTCAGAATTTTTGCCTTTAATTTCAGATCCTTCGTGGTCGACATTATCTGGTTAACGATCAACTTTTCAGATTGTTCGCCAAGTTCACAGTTTTCAGCAAGTCGAAAAGCAAATTTTTCAATATTTTCTCCTGGTAACGGAGACGCTTGCCGGAACTTCTGCAACTCGAACGCGATGGAGATTCGGGGAATGAAATATCCATCCAGTGTTTCAATAGCCAGATGGTATCGGTTTTCGATCAGATGATTTTCGTCCACATCGATCTGGTCAATAATTCTCCGTATATCCGGTCCACCGAATAACGCCAGGGTTTTGAATTTGGCTTCGTGGTCTTCAATACCTCTCCAATCTACATACGCGTTAAATTGCTTCTTCCATTAATCCCAGCGAATGGCTACGCTCCCTTCTGCGTCTTCAACGAATGGTGGGATGAGAGGATTGACCATCGGCCACGCCATTTTCAAATGTTCGTGTTTTACCAGGGGGCCAGCAAAAGGCAAAATCCCCGTAGCTCACAACAAAAACACGTTCAAAATTGTTTGTGCTGAAAACTGATGCGTTACACAATTTCTTACTGATTTATTTGCTATCTTCGCGTTGTCGTGTAATTTCGAACGATTGCACGCCAAAATTTTCGTAACCTTTTGCTAGTTTTACACGTTTTACTTAAGTAATAACTTATGATAATGACTAATTCGCAGATGTCGTGCACTTCCCAGATCTGTCAGAGTGCCCAAAAGTGTCAATTTCCCAAACATGTCAAATTCATGTGGGCTACGGCACATCTATTCGTGGTTGACGTCCGCGCTACCCCGCTGTGTTTTACGATACCGCCTGGTACTCGAATCTGCTTCCCGAATCTTGACCGCTACACTTCCGTTTCCTGAATCTTGACCGCTGTCCGGATCTTGACCGCTCGATTTCCGCTACTGTTATTTTCTGCTCGACTTCCGCTTCCTGATCTGTTCTGCTTCAATCTTGTTTTCTCCTTCAAAATCAGATGGTGACACACCGGGACTTGTTCCAGTAGTTAACCTCCGCCGTCGATGGGTCGAATAATCCGCACCCGCAGTCGCCAAATGAAATAACTGAACCTTGTCGGTTGGTGGTTGAATAAAGAATGAATTTATTTCTCTGAAGATTGTCAATGTACATTCTGATCAAAGTCTACTTAGATGCTACAACAACACAGTGATTCGTGCAACTTTTCCACCAGATGATGGTAGTGTGAACTGGACGATTATTTCCATAAAAATCGTTCAAGGTGTTACGACGTCTGTTTCTTGTTTTCTGAACAGACGCTGAGGTTTGCAGAAACGAATACCCTATCCCGGTCAGCGTCGACCACAGTTTCCACCACGGTTAGTCACGCGATCTTCGCTAAGGTTGCTCGTACTTCAGCTTGTTCTACTATGAGGTAGGGATACGAAGTTATACCTTCCTTTTTGATTGGCTAACAATCAGGGTATAGTAGAATAGGCGTGTTAAGGGTTGTTGGGCGATTTAGGTTGTTGGGTAAAAGGTTAAGGACCTCAATGTGATCCATTTTACTTATGAGAGCGATGCAAAGCCAGCTAGCTAGTGGAAACCTAGTACAATACAATCACTGGTCAATGGTACTCAGCGGCCCGCACCATCAACTGGTAGCCATTATCCACTCAGAATTTCCAGACTAAATTTGGCATACTAAGAAACGTGGAAAGAATATACCTCTACATACCCCAATTTTATTGTAAAATTCATTAAAAGTACATAAGTCTCAAGTATATCAATTATCTTTCCTTTTTCCGCAGGTAGACATCGATGAGGAGTTGCTCAACAAATGGCAACACAGCGTAAGGCCGTTGTTCGTAGATTTTATCCAAAGACGACAGAATCCGCTATCCGTCGAAGTATGGCGTGGAAGCATATCCAGCGCTCACGAATGCCTGAAAGACACAGATGTAGTGGTAGGAATCGAAATGTAAGTATCCTTTCTGACAATATCGCCCACATTGAAGTAGCTAACTTGAACATCCAACTCCAGCATAGAACATCTGCACGCGGACGTCCTGGAGGGCGTTCCGGAGAACGTGTTCGGTTTCATGCGGCCCAAGGTGGCCATGTTCAGCACACCAAACGCCGAGTACAACGTTATGTTCGACGGTCTGCTGGAGAACGGATTCCGGCACGATGACCACAAGTTCGAGTGGACGCGGGCCCAGTTCGCCGAATGGTGTGACGACATCCTCCGGCGGTATCCCGACTACTTGGTGAAGTACTTCGGTATAGGTCCTCCGCCGAAGGATCACCCGGACGATATAGGGTTTGTTAGTCAGCTGGCTGTGTTCGTGAGGAAAGACTTCCTCGATGAGCTGGAAGTGCTGAGCATTGGGCAGGACAGTGAGCCGGTAGCCGGCGGAAGTAGTGCCGAGGGCGGCACAAACCCTCCGGATCCGCCTCCATCGGAACCGGCACAACCTGAGTCCAAAATCTATTTCGACGAGGAAGCTAGAGAGATTGTCGTAGCCAGAGATGAAGACGAAGCTGAACAGGCGGAAGTGCAAAATGTGTTACCTGAGGTAGGGGTCTTCCGTGATGACCTGGAAGATCTAGAATCTCCAGAAGCATTTGAAGATTTCGAAGGAAGTGACCACGATGAGCCCAATGCAAGGATGATAGACTATTACATTCCGGTTGAGCGATCGCGTAACGATAGCGGTAATTACGACGATGAACCATTGGATCCCAGCAGTCATGATTATAAACTGCTTTACAACGTGGACTATCCGGTTCAGGATCCGGATAATAGAAGTCGTTCGGAAAAGTTGTTGGATGAAGCAGAGTACCAAATTCGGCGGTTGAAATTCCTCGAGGAAGAATACTACAACTACGAGCAGAATCAATATCAAATACCGTTACAATTGGTAGCCGATTGCATGGTGCAGTTGACTCCGACTCTGGAAGAGTTGAGGCCGATTCTGACGAATGCATCTTACCGTATATCGGACCAGAATATGGTGCTCGTAACGGGCGAGGACGAATCGGTGGGGAGTGACGATGACTTCGAGTATGATTTGCGGGACGATGATGATAATGGTCCGGCGTTTGGTGATGGCGAGGATCGATGGCCAAATGAAGAAGAACAGGCAGCGGCTGCCAAGAGCGAAGACTCAGCGCAAGGTACTTCGTTTCAGGAAGACGAAGAACTATGGGATTGATGAATGAATGAGGTTGCTGTTCATTGTGTAACTGCGTCAATAAAAATCATGCTAATGCATGCAAATATGCAGTTACTGCTTCCGAACAAGTCCCTGGTGTCTGATGGAATATCGGAAAAAAAATGTTCCAGTATCTTGACCTGACCTGAAGTCCGGTAAGTTTTACGATTTATATTATGTATACTTTGTTATTCCATCCTTCATACTGTTATTTCAATAAGTTCACAATAGTTCAACGGTTTTCAGAACTATGTATCTCTTCAAAAAATATTTTTGTGATTCCTCCAAACTTTTCCAGGATTTCCTCCCGACATTTTACTTCCTCCTAGGATGGCTTCCGGGATTCCTCCTGGCGTTTCTTCAGGAATTCCTCCAAGATATCTTCCAGGAATTCTTCTAGGAGTTTCTTTAGATATTTCTCTATGGATTTACTCGGGAATTCCTTCTAGGATTCTCCAACAGCTCCAGGATTTTTTTTTTAATTTCTTCAAATATTCCTCCAGAAACTTTTCTGGGGCTTCCTTCAAGTATTCCTCCTGGAATTCTTTCAGGAACTCCTCCAAGATTCTACCTCGGAATCCCTGCAGGAACTGTTCAGGGATTGTCTTTGGAATTCTTCTTGAGATTGCTATCGAAATTTTTTTTTTTTTTACTTATTCGTTTATTTGGAAGGCTCGGGCGCCACTTGGGCATAACAGAGCCGAAATCATCTTTACATTTTTTTTATGTTAATTTTACATGTTGTTTTTTAAATTTATACTGACTTAATACTAGGTTAGTTTTGGGAGCCGAAGTACTCGCGGCTGTTTCGAGGTTAGGGATAACAAATATATAAAGTTGGAAAGGAGGGAATTAAAAGACTTTGCTATCGAAATTTATCCTGGGATTTCTTCAGGAACTGCTAAAGGGATTCCTCCAGAAACACCTTGGGATTTTTTTTCAAGAATTGTTTCTGTGATTTCTTGAATACCATCCTCCTGGGATTTTTTCAGGAAATATTCCTGGGATTCCTTCAGGAATTCCTCCAGGGATATCTCCAAGAATTTCATCAGAGATTGTTCTGGGCATCATTCCAGAGATTGCTTCAGAAATTCCTCTTGTAATTCCTTCACAAATTCCTCTGGGAATCTCTTCAAGAATACCTACCATCCTTTTTTTTTGAATAACTTAAAAGATTTCAAGAGGAGTTCCTCCAGCAATTGCGAATGGGAATTCTTTAAGACAATTTAACAGACATGCATACAAGAGCCAGGAAGTTCTCCAAGAAATCATCCAAGAGTTTTTCTACAGTTTTTTTTTCCAAGAAATTCTTTAGGAGTTCATCCCCAGATTTGTTTAGGAATCCATCCCTGATTTTTTTCCAGAATACCTCTACAGCTCCTGCAAAGGAATACCTTCAGAAATTCGTCCTGCGATTCTTTCGGGAACATATCCTGAGATTCTTCTCTACCTCTAAGAAATCCTTAAAAAGGAAAAAAAGGATTTTTTTTTATTTTCAAAACAGGGTTTCCCTTACCAATTGTTTTAGAGTTCAGCTATATATTTTTACGAAAGTTTTTTTTTATATATTTTAAGAAAACAAATATTATGAGCTCCAGAAAAAAAAGGCCTATGCAAATATTATTTTTCTTTTATGTTTGAGACGAGGTACGAGGGGGGAGACAAAAATAATTAAGCAACAAAACAAAAATAAAAAAAAATATATAGAAAAATTAATAAGTATATTCACTATTAAAAAAATATATTTCAACCTAGTTTTCAACTATTGAAAAATGTAGCTTGAAAACATTTTTTTTTCTATTGAAAATGGAGTCAAGGCACGAGTAAAGAAAAATTCTATTTCTCTCGGAAATTGGCCACCGCTACCAGCACCACGCTGATTTGTGAAGAACAGGCGAGCTAATAGAATACAATATAATTAGAATACTATATACTGTATGATAATGTATATTATATTCCCAACTAACATTTTCAGCGCTAAGCTTCAGTCATTTGCTTTCTGTTGTGTAACCATCGAGTAAAAGCAGTCAACGCTGAATAAAAGGAAAGCTAGTCAAATATAAATCATAAGCTAATACACGACTGCAAAACAAGCACCATACAGCTACCAAACTCGGTTTTCAGAAATCCATTACTTGTCACTGGGGCTGCCTTTACTCCACCCTATTCCAACTCCGGGAGATTTCCAGGAAAATGTGAAAACTTAAACACATCGATGCCAGAGATTTGATTGAAAATGTGCTTCCAGGACATTTTCTCGAAATCATTGAAAAACAGATGGTCCAGTCTCACTTAACGCCGACCATATATAAGGCAGCATCCATTTATTACGTAACGCTAAAATCGGCATTTTTCGACCAACCCCCCCTCCCCCCTCCGTAACGATTTTTTGTATGAAACTCCGAAATATTTTGTATGGACCGTAACGCTGGACGATACTCCCCCCCTCCCCCTAGAGCGTTACGTAATTTGTGGATGGCGCCTAATGTTAACATTTCGTAATTCGAATGTTAGTTGGGTTATAATGTATATATAAAATGTTAACATTTCGTAATTCGAATGTTTCAGCAAGATGGCGGACGCAAGCAAATTTGCATTCCCGAATTTGAATAAAAGTAACTGACAGTAAATACTGTGAGCTGCAGGACGCGGCAGGTAAAGTGCTGGTTGATTTCGAGAATTAAAATTAAAACCTGGGTGTGGAACTATGAGCGAGTGAGGTATTCGTCAGAAATGTGAGCGATAACTCAGCACGAGCTCGCTGCACTTTACGGCGAACCCAGCATCCAGAAAGTGGCCAAAGCCGGAAGGATACGGTGGGCAGGGCATGTTGCAAGAATGCCGGACAACAACCCTGCCAAGTTGGTGTTTGCTAACCATCCGGTTGGTACAAGAAGGCGTGGAGCACAGAGAGCACGATGGGCGGACCAGGTGGAGCGTGATCTGGCGAGTGTTGGGCGTGACCGAGGTTGGAGAGCTGCAGCTGCAAATCGAGTATTATGGCGGCAAATTGTTGATTCACAGGGTGTCTACTACCTGGAAAAACCTTAAAACCTGGAATTCTCAGGGAAAAACCTGAAATACTCAGGGAATATCTTGAGTACTCAGGGAAATTTTACTCCGATAAAAAAAAACATTGGGTCGTATGAATAAAAACCTGGTAGTAGAAATTCATATAGAAATTTCGCTATAAGGATTTTTTCCAGAAATTCTGTCAGGGCTTCTTTCTGAAACTGCTTTAGAAATACCTCCTGGAATGTCTACCAGGATTTCTTATAAAATTCCTTCCGCATGTTTGACGCTATTTTTTCTTTGTATTCCTTTTTATTTTTTTTTTCCGGAAAGGTATACTTCCGGATTCCTTCCAGGATTCCTGAATTCCAACCGATTTCTCCTAGAGTTTATCACGGGGATACTATTTCTTCCCGGAGTTCCTCCCGTGTTTTGTTCAAAGAAATCTTCCTAGAATTTCTATCAGAATTTATCCCGAATAGTCTATAAGAATTTCTGTCGGGATAAATCGTAGAATTTCTTTCGGCATTCCTCATGGAAATTTTACTCGATTCCTTCCCGTGTTCCTCTTGGGACTTCACCAGAATTTCTTTCGGAGTTGCTAAAGGAGTTATTCCTGGAGTTTCTACTAAAGTTCCTCCAAGGCAGGGTTTCCGAAGGAGTTTTCACGAATTTACTGCAAGTGTTCCTCAAAAGATTTCTTTCATTTTTTTCCTGTAATATCTTCAAACAATTGCTTTGGGCTTTCTTCAAGATGTTTTTCTCTGGTCTCCTACAGGAATTTCTTGAAAGTTTTAGCGAGGTTTATTTTGAATTATTACCTGAGATTTCTCTCGGAGTATCTCCTGGAACTTCTTTCAGAAAATTCCTTCCGATATTGGTCATGAGATGTCTCTCAGGGTTTTTTTCTTATTTAAGCGTAGTTTCTTGTTGCCAAGTAGAGCGCTCAAGTAAAATTCCACCTTTTCCGCAATTTTGACAACTGATCCAGTATGGGGAGAAACGTCACTTTTCCTTACGGAATAATAGCGTGGACTATTTTTCCGCAAGGAAAAGTGACAGCTCCATTTGATTCGCACGGGAGGCGTTACGAGTGTTACACTTTTTTCCTTACTTTCCATCTGCGAACTGAACAAGTAATTTTGAAGCGGCATCATTACTTGACCATTACTTGTCCTATCTTTTTGCACAGTACGTACGAAGTAGAAACTAGCCATTACCCTGGACTTTCTCCTAAGATTTTTTTTTCCCGAGTGCCTTCTGGGATTTCCACAGGAATTATTGCTGATATTTCTCATTGAATTATTTTCTTGCATTCTGGCTTTGAAGGCTGTTCCCTGTAGTTGTACCGGATGTCTTGCAGTGATCCACCTGAGTTTTTTTTACAGATATTCTTTGCAATATTCCCAAAATTCTTCTCGGAATCTTTACCAGAAATTGTCCCAAGATGCTGGATACTCCTTTAGAGATTTCTCCCAAAGTTATTGTAGGGATTCTTCTACGGATATTCCTCAGAATGTCTCCTGCGATAACTTACGAAATACCTTATAGGAAATTCTTGGAGAAATATTCGAGGGAATTCAAATAAAATTATAAAATTTTGCGAGAAAATCCGCAAAGTGTTATTGAAGAAATCTCGACAGGAACTTCAGGAAAAACCTGAGAAAAAAATGAGTCATCTCGAAAAACGTTCTAGGTAATAGTAATCACGAGAAGAAACATTAAAAACATCCAAATAGGAATTCTGAAAACCTCATGGAATCCTGAAAGCAGCTACGGACGAAGTTCCGTGAGGAAAACATGAGAAATATCGGAAAACTATCGGTAAAAATCCCGACATAAACTATTGGATAGCTATCCCGGGAAACCACTAAAAAGACACGGACACTGGCTTCAGCCGGTGGCTATACCGATTGAACGAAACTTAACACGGATAAAAAGCTATTCTCGTGAAAAATTTCATCACTCGGAGCGTGAATCGAATCCTCATCCATCCGGATTCTAACCGCATGGCTACGAGGCTGAATCAATGAAATTCTTGAAGAAACTTTGAATAGTTTTGGATCCTCTCAATTCATTTATTATAGCGCATTTGCCTACTCGGGCATCACAGAGCTGATTGCTGGATGACAGCTGTCCTAACACAAGCACAGAGTCTAAATTCTATACATTATTGTTCAGCTATTTTTGAATCTGGCGCGACGTTGCCTCTTTACAATCTACATTCACCAGTAGGTTGAAGAGCTCGTGATGGTGCTTTCTCCAGTCCAGTAGGAAGGTCCATTGTTTGTTGCCATAGGTCGATCATCATTGTTATCCGGTTTAGCATTTGAGCGTGTGCTCAGAAGAGGGTCAGTAGTCAGTCCGCTTTCAGACGGCCATCGAGTTGGACGGGTGGGCTCCTGATGTCCTCTTGTTGGCGGCTTGACGAAAAGTTAGCTGGGGGAGCTGGGTATCAAACCCATGACCATTCGCTTATGAAGCGAACGTGTAGCCAACTACGCCACATCTGCTCCCCTATTGGATGGATCTTCAGGAGGAATCCAACGAGAATCTCTGGAAGTATATCGGAAAACCTTTGCAAGAAATATCGGGACGTACTCAAACAGATATCTCGTGAAAGAATCCTGCGGAAAGCCAGGAAGAAACTTTGGAAGAAATTCCAGGAATTACGCTCAGAAATCTTGAAAGAAGTTTTGAAGAGCAGGGGAACTTATGTATTTTCGGCAGTTTTGTTCTCTTCGTCGTTCCCAACCGATGATACCCTATGTCACCCTTTATAATTTTTAGAAAATTTGGGTTATTTTTTTATTATAAACTTTCAAACGTTCTTCTGGAAAAACCTGGAAAACTCAGGGAATTTTATTTTGAATTATGAGTAGACACCCTGATTCAGTATTATCATGAATCTGATGTTAACTGAATAAATTAATGTGAGCGATAGCTGGTGGGAAAACGTCAACAGAAGTCGATTAGACAGCTGCCAAAAAAGTTGTGCAGTACTTGAATCTGGTACATGGAAATTGAAGCTAGGAGGAGGTAGTAACGACCAGTTAGTTGCTTTCTCTGCACGCTCAGAAATCCGTTCTGATAAACGTGAACAAACA
The DNA here is from genome assembly GCF_035046485.1 of Aedes albopictus. Taxonomy (NCBI): domain Eukaryota; kingdom Metazoa; phylum Arthropoda; class Insecta; order Diptera; family Culicidae; genus Aedes; species Aedes albopictus. The sequence continues at coordinate 400,647,078 of NC_085137.1, forward strand.
AACGCAAATATGAGAACAGCAAATATACACCGTGAACTGGAACTAGTTCCAGCTGTCAATATGGGCGTTCTAGAAAACGTGAACTCTAGTTCACGGTGTACATTTCTTATTGTTGTTATCGTTGCTATGCATAGTTCCCGTTGCCGTGACTGGGAGTTCACGTATATCGGAACGGATTTTTTTGCGTGTGATTCGGATTGGGCAGGTGACAAAAGTACACGTAAGTCAACGACCGAAAATATAGTGTACTATGGAGGAGTAGTGACCTGGTCAAGTCGTCGGCAGGAGTTAAACATCTACAAAACGCTGATTAGACCGGTAGTCCTCTATGGACATGAAACTGAAACATGGACTTTACATGGAGAGGACCGGCGGAGTTTCTGAACGCAAGGTGTGGCGTACCATCTACGGTGGAGTGCAAATGGAAGGCGGAACTTAGAGAAGGCGAATGGACCACGAGCTGCATCAAATGCTGCAAGAAGCAACCAACGTTCATACTGCGAGAACCGGTAGGCTACGGTGGGTGCGTCACATCATCAGAATGTCGGATAGCAACCCGATAAAAAAATGTTCTCGAGAGCAATGCGACCAGCACCACGATGTACAACATTTAATAGGTGATACATTCCGGAAATCTGACAGTTTTTCGATGACATATTTCAAATCTGAGGCGTGAACAAAATGATCTAGCACTCCACATCAATTTGATCAACGTACAAGGTCGATAAGAACGACGTCACATGCTTACGTCCATAATTGATGTTTACATAGGTAGCTAGCCTGCCTTGTGAAATTGTATGCCGTGGACCGGCACAAGAAGACGTGGTACGCAGCGAACTAGGTGCCTAGGTCGATCAAGTGCAGGACGCTTTGCAGACCTCTCGCAGTCTGCGTGACTGTGGACACGCACAGCCATGGACCGATTCGAACGGAAACGACTCCTGCATACAGCAAAGGACACTCAGGCCTTAGTCTGACCGGTAGGGCAAGTATGTTCTCACTGTTAACCGAGTCAAGATGCCTGCCGATATTGCAGTCTGCTGCCGTTGCTTTCGCCCATATTCTCGAATCGTACAACCGGGAATCCTATCACACGATTGTACTCACTTTTACGTCCACAGCAATTTCTTGGCAGTTTCTGGTTGTTAAGGAATGCAATAAGCGAATTGTCTACAGCTCCATTCCAAATCAGCTGAATTGGCCAAAAAACATTAAAACCAGATAAAATACGGTGAGCGTAGAGCGAGTGACACCGTGTTATGGGAATCTCGACTGCATACACAGTTACTTATTGTGTGGTGTGGTGATAGTCCACCACAACCGCAAAGGCAGGTGTAAATGGTAAAAACCACAAAACAGAAGCAAAAGTTAACCAACTGGAACCGCATTACTCGATGCTCGCTCATCGAACCACTCACTCTCGTGACAAACGTGGTGTCAATTGCGAAAGACTGTGGTAACACGATATCCATTAGTGGCAATAGTTAGTGGTGCTTGGCATTTTGTTTTCGGAAGAGGAATCGTCATTATTGTTCTTTCAAGGTTTATTAAAATTGCTTAATTAATTCCAACGCCTGTCGAGTTTGTGCACTGAATGCATATTGATAGGTGATACCTATTAAAGAACGTAACTGACTTTGACATAATAGTTATGCCATGTGACCCGACATATAATACTTTATTGTTCAATACATATGTACAACAGTTGTTCTTAAGATTTTAAAAGCGATATCTGCTGTTTTGGTATTCGATGCATCACATAAATATATTCAAACAAACTTTTTTTTTCGTTTGCTGATATTGTGTTCTGCGGATTCTGAAGCAAAAAATCTGGCTGTTAATTTTTCACTCCATTTATTTGTGCACTTAGTTTGAACAAACTTATATTTTAAAATCACTTTTATTTGTAGCAACATGGATAAGTATACTTTAAGTACGATTGCACCTCACATAGTCAGACTTTAACACATAACATATAAGTTAACACTGTATAGTGATATTCTTTAAGATAGGTAGGACCATGTCATCAAGATTCTCTTGTAGACATCTTGGATAGGATTGAAGAAAGCACTTTTGCTGCTTATTGCGATGACGGACTGTGAGTCAGCAGCATTGCATCTTCCGGCAGTGCTTTGCGTTTGTACATTGGATCAGTCACCAGAAATACTACCAATCCACCGTATACGACCAGCAGCAATCCGATCATATTCACCAGGACTCCCTGAGGTGGTAGGTACCGATAGTCGGGCCTGTAATGATAAGAAGAACATTTAGTTTATTAATAAATAAATAAATAAATAAATAAATTAGGGTATGACCATAGACTAATTTCAAGACCTCGATGTACCAAAGAAAACGATCAAATTTTGGGTGACCAGTCCGGTACCCAATAAATATTCATAACCGTGTATTTTTTTTCCGTGTAAATTGCCTTTTGTGTAAATTTTATTTAGCGTGTTACACTGATCTGACAGCTCTGACAGTAAGGGACTAAACATAAATTACGTAAAGTGAGTACCGAGTATTGTTCACAATCTGCGAACTTGACTGCGGAAAAAATTGCGACCATGACGCCGCTGGTATGACTGATGAACACTTTTCGATACACTAACCCCAGATAAATGGGTACCGTAATTCGGGGTAACATTGATCAGAATTCTCGATCTTTCTTGAATAATTCTCTTATTAAAGCATACGTTACATGTTTTATTTAACAAGTACTGACTCTCTGCGTATGTGTTAAGCTACTCGAAAAAGTATTGTTATTATTATTATTATTTATTTCGTAGATTTATCTTAACACATTTTTATACATAAATTTCTTCATCGTGATATGGCATTCCTTTCATCGATAACTTTAGACAAGAGTACATTTAGTAATTATAACACACCGACTACAAATCAACATTGAAGGAAAATACAGACAAAATCCTTCGAAATAGCTATTGGAAACAGGGGGTAGAAAAGGAAAGCTTAAAAACTAATATCACAGTACAACAAAACTATACGGCCAACTCTTGTAAAAGAGGGTTTGTGGAGGTAGAGCAGCTTAGCAGAAATTTAGGAACAAGCCTCTGGAACCAGTCGTCAATCCGTTCAACACCAGCAAGTATTGTGAAACTTTTAAATCATATTCAAATAAGCTTTCTAACCTAATTTTTGATTTTGTAGATTTGGGGTAACATTGATCATGTATTCATGTCAGTGATCAATGTTCGTTTTTGTTGAAAATACCCATACTTACTAAATTTAGGGTCTCTGATTTTAAATCCAAAATCTTACAAGATATGTACTTTTTGAATTATTTAAGGATTAAAATTCTCTAAACCGCGAATAACGCCTAAATGTAGGCAATCGCTTAAGAATTGATAGCCTACTTTGAATAAATCGTATATTTTACAGTAGACGTTTGATAACTGCAACATGTTTACGTTTCACCTACCGAATGAAATTCGTTAACTGCAACGACTGACACACGTCGAAGACTTGTCAGTTTGTCTGAAAGTGATCTAAAATGCATTCAAAAGTGCATCGCTATGCAACTGTCGTCTGCTTTGACAGAAATTTGACGGATAGCGGTGCGATAACTGCAAAACTGTTGCACTTACTGGACTTGCAGTTAAAAAGCATTGCAGTTAAAGCGTTTGCACCGAGCAAACGTCTACTGTACTAAAAAAACCTAACCTTTGAATATTTTATTATTATTATCTTTATTAACGAGATTTTCAGCCCAGGGCTGGTTCATCTCGGTTCCTTTGAATATGGTTTCGTTTATTAAATCCAACTCAAGGATATGATATTGAAGTTATACAGTGATTTCTAAAGTTATATTGTATCTAGTATTCATACCAAGCATGAATGTTTAACAATGCATCTCATTGCACAATGGGTCCAGAGCCGTATTTATGAAGACAAAAATGTTTGTGCCTAAACCATTAGTTTTAGATACATGGTGTCTTTGGGAAACTTTCTTCTTATTTTTCGACCTTTTTTCCCATTATTGTAAAATTAGGGTGGTCCCTCTAGTTTCGCTGATCCAAACATCTGCTTTTTAATAGTTTATGTACGTTCACAAAATGTTCTACAACGTTGTTAAAGAACTTATTTGGAGCAAGTTTGCCGAAGAAACCATTATTCTATCTCTTATGGTTCCTAACTTATAATTTTTTTAAAGATTCATGTTAGGGTGATCCATGAATTTCAGTTTTCCTAAAATAACTTTTAATTCGTTCGTTTCTCGTAAATACTTTGTTCCGAGCACTTTTAGAACTATCAACGACACATTTTTTTTCCATCAGGCTCAAAGTTCTAACTCGCGTAGTTAAAAAGATTTGGCATTTTTCTTCGAAAAATCACTTTTTTCAAAAAGTCATATCTCAAAAAGGAGCAAATGGATTTTCAATCTCCCGATTGCATTGGAAAGATCGTACTCTTTTCTATTTATGGTGAAAAAACTGTAGGTACCTTTTTTGTTTAAAGCTTTTTATTGAATTTTGAAAATACGATTTTTTTCATGGAAAAGTAGTTGTAACTTTGAAAATTGATGAGATATAAACTTGGCGTCTTAGACAAAATTGTGAGTTTTTGGCTGCTTTAAAAGTACCCAGAACAAAGTATTGCGAAAAAATCAACACATAAAATTATATTGAGTAAAAACCTATTTTCATATGAAAAATTACAAATTTCAAGCAAATTCAACTCGTCTTTGTTAGATAGATCAAAGTAGCTTGGTAAATGGTCATCCATTTCATTCTAGAACCAATATTTATTTATACTGTCATCACCGTTTAGGCACAATGTTGATAAGATATTGTAAATCATGTAACTTTGATAGGCTTTTACGTTAACATAAACATATACTAGTGATTAACATTTTCACTATCCATACATTGAAGTGATGAAATTGAAATTAAATTGATGGAAATCAGCTCAAAATCACATTTTAAGTTGAGTTCATTGACGAATTATGGATTATAGGCAAATTTAAACATTTTCGACAAGGTTACTTCGATCTACCTAACAAAGACTAGTCGAGTTTGCTGAAATTGTTCCGCTTTCCATATGAAAAACGGTTTTTATTCAATATAATTTTATGTGTTAATTTTTTTGCAACACTTTGTTCTGGGCACTTTTAAAGCAGCCAAAAACTCACACTGCTTTTCCGTGGAAAAAATAGTATTTCTAAAATTCAATAAAAAGCTTTAAACAAAAAAGGTACCTACAATTTTTTCACCATAAATAGAAAAGAGTACGTCTTTCCAATGCAACCTCTCTCTCTCTCTCTCTCTCTTCTTGGCGTAACGTCCTCATTGGGACAAAGCCTGCTTCTCAGCTTAGTGTTCTATGAGCACTTCCACAGTTATTAACTGAGAGCTTCCTCTGCCAATGACCATTTTGCATGCGTATATCGTGTGGCAGGCACGAAGATACTCTATGCCCAAGGAAGTCAAGGAAATTTCCTTTACGAAAAGATCCTGGACCGACCGGGAATCGAACCCGTCACCCTCAGCATGGTCATGCTGAATACCCGTGCGTTTACCGCCTCGGCTATATGGGCCCGCAACCGAGAGATTGAAAATCCATTTGCTCCTTTTTGAGATGACTTTAAAAAAAATGTTTTTTTGAAGAAAAATGCCAATATCTTTTTAACTACGCGAGTTAGAACTTTGAGCTCTATGGAAAAAATATGCGTCGTTGATAGTTCTAAAAGTGCTCGGAACAAAGTATTTACGAGAAACGAACGAATTAAAAGTTATTTCAGGAAAACTGAAATTTATGGATCACCCTAATATGAATCTTTTAAAAAATTATAAGTTAGGAACCATAAGAGATAGAATAATGGTTTCTTCGGCAAACTTGCTCCAAATAAGATCTTTTACAACTTTGTAGAACATTTTGTGAACGTACATAAAACTATTAAAAAGCAGATGTTTGGATCAGCGAAACTAGAGGGACCACCCTAATTTTACAATAATGAGAAAAAAGGTCAAAAAATAAGAAGAAACTTTCCCAAAAACACCATGTATCTAAAGCTTAAGGTTTAGGCACAAACATTTTTGTCTTCGTAAACACGGCTCTGGACCCATTGTGCATTGCGTTTACGAAACACAGTTAAGGAAAATCGATTAATTTCAATGTTTATGAAATTTAATTTTCATGAATTGTATGTCATATAGGTAATAGAGTGACTGGAAGGGAGAGTGGCGTCAATGTCAAAATTGGAACAGCGGTCATCTGTCAAATCCATACAAATTCCCGTTCCAAACGAGCAGGAGACCTGTCAAAATTGGAACATGACGCCACTCTCCCTTCCAGTCACTCTAATAGGTAATAGCGAAATAACAGCAGATTACAAAATACCGTTCATGAACAAAAACTTTTTCAATTAAAAATGTTTGGACATTTCATGAGGTAGGTCATGCCGATCAATGTTACCCCGCTGACCAATAATACACCGTTTTACGGTATGAATTGTATAAGAACATGTCTCAAGAAATCTGGAATTACCGGTCAAAACGGAGGAATGTTCATCTTGCTCCGGAAATTCAGTCATGGTATTGCTCAAGAAATAAAGTATGCGTCGCTCTTTTCTTAATGGCTAATGAATGTTCCTCGGCGACGAGAATTTAAAAATAACGAGTTTTAGAGACACTTACATCGAAAAAATCGCCTTCTCCAAAAGCCCCAGCAACGAAGCCGCAATAGCCAGCACAAATCCCAGCACTCCGAAGAACACGTGAACGGGCATGTAGGTGGCCCGCAGCGATTCGCGCACTCCCGGGAACAGATAGGACACGAACCCGAACAGATACTGCAGTCCGAAGAGGACCACCGCGGCCATTCCGACCCACGAGTGCAGTGTGTACATGTTCGGTATCGGAACCTTGGCCAGGTTGTGTGAATCGAATGCCGCCACCAAAGCGATGACCGTGAAGACGAACGCCAGTCCGTGAATGGCAGCGTGGGTGACTTTGAGCGGCTTCTTGCGAGCGTAACGGAATCCACGATAGACTAGAATGGCTGAAAAAAAAATGCAGCGAAAGGTTTGGTCATGGTCATGGTTGCAACAATGATCAAAATATTTTTATTGCATCACTTACAATTTCCGTATAGGAAAATCATTCCGATGGACATCAGCAGCGGGTGCCAGTTGAACTGGACGGCTGGATTCGATGTCCACGAGAGGCCCCCGAGGTGAACTCCGACCCAGGAGCCCGTTAGAATGACGATCGAAGCGCCCACCATTTGCGTTATCAAGTACACCACGCGGAAGTTGTTCAACGCTGTCGGGGAGGGGCCGCTGCTCTCCATGGTAACTGTAGGGCGTAAGCTAGACGAGAAAAAATTGAATCATTGAATTTGCTGAATAGCTGGTGAATCACGTTGTGTGATAAGAAAGTAAAGCCAGTGCAATATACATAATGATATTTGTCTATCTTTAGTTACGTTTTTATAGTTCAAGTCGATATTGTAGTTCCAATTCAGGATGTTTTAAGGGGGCGGTAGACTTGGCGACAGTGCATGTCTAGAGTTTATCAGACCTGAACTGCCTATAATCGCATAAAGTTGACTTCAAAACTCGCATTGTCAAACTAAAATATAGTGAATGAGAAAAAAGAAAAAGCTGCTCCCACTAGAATTCCGGAATAGTATTAGAAGTTATTTTTTAATTACTCCGGAAACCTCATTGAAATTGTTCTGGAAATCTACTTGAACCTTGGAATTTTGATTGTGATTCCAGAACAACTCCAGATTGTTTCAGCGGCTTATTCAGGATTCCTTCAGATGTTCAAAGATAAGTTCTCTGTAGGATTTTTCCGGGAATTTATTTTAAGATTCCTCAAGAAGTTTCATGCGGGATTCCTTCAGCAGTTCTTTCTGGGATTTTTTCGGAAACTTTTCACAAGATTCATTTAGAATTTTCTTCCGGGATTACGCTGGGAATTACTTCCTGGATTCCTCCAGAGGTTCCGGGAATCGTCCGGTAATCATTTCCGAGATTTCTCCAGGAGTTCTTTCTAAGATTCCTCTTAGAATTTCCATCAATGATTCCTTGATTCTGAGATTCCTCTGTCTCCTTTTGGAATGTCTTCTTTTTTTCTGGGATTTTTATAAGGGCCTGTCCACCCGAATAAAAAATACAGTAGAAAAACCGAACGTTGTATTGTAACAGTACTATTTAGAACCATATTTTTACAATAGACACCACTGTAAAAATAAAAATACAAAAACAATAAGATGTAATGTAGACACCCATACAGTGAATTGTAAATAAGATTTTTACAATAACGGGTTGTTAAGTATCGTAACAATATAAAAAAATATTTTTCTCCATATATTTTTTTTTACAAAACCTTACATTATATTGTTAATGAATTGTTCAAAATACTGATACGTGGGTTTAAATATACCGTACATTGTATGGTACATGAATGGTTTCAAACAATAAAATGTACCATAAATAAATTGTTTTTAATTGTGATTTCACTACTGGTTATACCTTTAATCAAATGGTTTTGCAATGGTTCTCTTTTGTTATGTTGTATTGTTTTACATTACATAAACCATATAATGTTATATTATCTTGTCATTTTCCTCCTGGTCATGGTATCTTAGGCTTACTACCATTATGCGCTTTAGGAATTCTCCAGAGCGTTTTGGATAACCCTTCATATATAGGATCGCCCACGTCTACACGGTGTTCAATAAGTTCTCATACAAAATACAAATTTAGAAAATATCATTTTATTTCACATATGTGATTCATATTTCCAAAATGAATACATGTATTGAAAGGTCACATAATACTGATTAAATAAAGCATACGGTTTAGAATAACTTTATTTTCTATTTGTTTTTATAAGCCTAGCAGTACACTTCCGTTTCCTGAAATTTGTTTTCTCCGGCACGCAAGAAAAATATCCGAAAAAAAATCATTCTACGGTAGCGAAACAGAGTCCATAAGGATAAATTTTGAGTTTGTATCCCAAGCTATGTATCAATTGGATATACTAAGGCTAAAACAATACAGTTTTAGTGATGATATGGTAAGAAATTTGCAAGTAAGCTCAACTTGGGCTGATTTTCATGAAAATAATCGTTATATCAAAGACAACCATCATAAAACGTAAATTTTGGACAAAATTTACCACAATAGGAATACAAGCATGTTTTATAAGTGAGAATTGTGTGAATCAACCAGATAAGATGCACCCATGCTTCTTTAATACAACAAATCTCATTAAAACAGGTAAATGCACATTTTTGTTCAATTTACGTTTTATTTTGTACAAAATAAAGTGGCTCCGTACTCTACCAATACAGGATCTCATATTTTTTCTCTTCTGGTCATAGATGCTACTAGCAGTGGGGAGGACAGGAACCTAATTTGTTTCAACTCAAACCAAACCCATCACTCGTTAAAATACGACGAAATACCAATGAAATGGCGTGCGTGCCAGTTGCAATGGACTTACGACACATAAGCGATCAGCAGAGAAGGATATGGGACAGTTAGTTCCGAAACATATGCTGTATTTGGTGTATGTTAGTTGGCCTTTCAATAAATACATTTACTTTGAAAATCCTAATTATAGATGTGAAATGAATTAAATTTGATTTTGTATGAGAACTTATTGGACACGGTGTAAGTCTGAGTAGTCTCTGATTGCATTAACAGTTGAAGCTTAGGCTCCCATGACCCACCAGCCAGATAACCGGGTTTTGCAAACTAAGCATTATTTGTGGCAACACTTTGAGCGGCATGATGGAACTATGCCGAGCGCGCTAAGTGTTATTAGACCACTAATGTAGTTGCATGAAGTGGGTGACGAGGTACATAAGTATCATTACAGCGTGCTTAACTGTTATTGCAATATTGAGGCTGAGGCTCCAGTTTGACTAAAGTTTGCAATACATAACAACTCATGAGGAAACTGTCAAGTTCGATTCATGTATAAGTTAGGTTAAAAAGCGAACCCGCAGACGAACCTATATTAGAAGTTCTTTCAGTGTTCAGTCCAGTCCATATGTTGAAGATGGCTCTACGTCAAAGATAAAGTTCGTCAATCGTATTCCCCTCATCGCACTCTACATATTGTCGTCGCGGTTGAAATCCGCAGTTTCCCCACAACAGACAATCGAATTTTCTCAAAATCCGTACGTGAAACCTTACGTCGGACGTAGTGCGCTGGACAGCGGACCTGGCCCTCTATCCAGCGCACTGTGCCCGACGTACGTCCGACACATGGTTTAGGAGATACATCGATTTTCGCGTGTCAAAAATGCCGATTTTCAACTGCACGAACAATACCTAGCTCTTGGATCTGCACTTCTTAAGACATCTGGTTTACTACTTATTTAAATATTTTATTGACTTTAAATTGATGATGTTTCAACTTATTCACTTTTTTTCTTTCCTTTCCTTTGCATCAAAAAAGTCACAAACATCAACAAAACAAAACACGGAAAAAAATCTAAAACTGAATAAATAATTAAAAATGCACGGAAAAATAATGTTTCGGAAAAGTGAATGGTTCAAACCGAGGTTCAAACGTAAGAAAAACAGTATAATATATTGTTACATAAAAATCGAATGTAAATGTATAGTAGCTACAATGTGCAAAGCTTTTGGCGAACCATTTCATTACAATTCACATTATTGTAGCTGGTACACTGTATAGTGTACAGTCACGATTCGTTCGTTGGCGGCTCGTTAGATGGGTTGTCTCGATAGTTGAATGTTCACTGGTTGGGGCAAAACCCAACTAAAAAGCACTGTCAATGTCAAAATCGATGTCAAAAAGAGTTTGACGTCTGACCGCCGTCGCATCTCAGCTCCTATATACAGAACGTTTGTGCAAGTAAGTGAGTGTTTCGTGACGTATTTCTCGTCACTTACGTGTGTCTACAGCATTTTGATCAGTTGTCAGTTGCCCCAACGAACGAACACGATTCGCTAATCGGGGCGCAGTCGTGACCCAACCAGCGAATCCGGACTGTATACCATTATCCGGGCATAAACTACGTAGACTCTGAGGAAGGAGGAGGACGTCTGGTCAAAGTCTACGCTCCATACAATTTTTTTTTTAATTTTTGTATGAACAGAAGTCTACGGAGGGGGAGGCGGGTCTGAGATGGCCAAAAATAAGTCTACGTAGTTTATGGACAGCCCCTAATCGAATAATAATTATTATCAATTATTATTCTATTAGGAGCAAAACCAGAAGGAATTCTTGTAGAAGTTCCCCCAATAACAATGTTTAAGGAATTCCTCAAGTCCTGTAATTTGACCCAGAAAGAAAGAAACTTACAAAGAAATTCCATTCGGAACTGGAAAATTTTCATAAAGTATTCATTCCATGAAGATCTGAAGAAATTCCGTATTAAACAGGTCGAAGATCTTGACTAGCCACAACTGAGAGTATTCCAAAGGTATTGCAGGATTCCTACGAAATCTTGAAGAAGTTCCTAGAGAAATCCCGGAAGTAGTTCCCGATGAAAATCAATCATAGAACCCCGGAAGTTTCTCGTGAAAACATTTTTTAAAGGTTCTGCTGTAGAAATTTCGGATGAAAATCCTGGAAGATTCCTCTATTAACTTTTTATAGGATTCCTCCAAGAGTACCTTCGAAGGTTTCTCCCACAATTTCTTTGCGATTCCTCCACGACTATGGTCTGCATAAGATCACTAAAATAACTAAAACAGCAGTAATTAAATGAAAAGATAGTACCACCGTAGCCTCGTGTGTTTGACAAAACTCGACTGCTGCCAGGAGATCTCTTTAGGATTTCTTAAGGAAATTCACCATGAATTACTTCCGGGTCTCTTGAAGAAATTCTTTCGCATATTGCTTGAGGAGTTCATTCCAGAGTTCTTCCAGGAATTTCTACCGGGTTTTCTTAAGGATCCCTTGTATAATTTTGTGAATATTGGTATGATGCTTGCTGCACTGATGCCTGCTAGGGGAAGGGCAGGCAAGGGGAATGACACTATCGTTGTTCACACCCCACAGATTCCTTCAGGATTCCTTCACGCAGAAAAAAGCATGGTAAAATCAAAAATATTTCAGGTAAACTCAAATAAATTGTCAATTTATTCTGGCAACAAAAATAAAACTGTTTGGAGCAAATCGAACGTCACATTTGAAGCAAATTCAATCCATTTTTGAAACAAACATGTATCTTCTGACTGGTTATGTTAGAAACAAATGTAAATTTTTTTGTTTTTTTGTGGCAGGTCGGCCCTACGGAAATATTTGTTTTCCAATTAAATTTACAAAATTATTTCCTTCTCTAGGAAAATCCACTTCCCACGTGGCACTTTCAATGCCAACATCATGTAGATAACATACGCTCCCGAAGTCAATGGGATTTCGTGGAAACTTTTGGTGAAACTTGCCTTTTTTGCAAGAGGAAATATTGTTTGGTGATGCAGCTGGAACTTGGGAGTTTTGTTTATGTTCTCGACGGCGGAACGGGGGGCTCTTCAATGGGTATTGTAGAAATCAATATGTAATTGAGTTTGTTTTAAAAATTAATATTTTAGTTTTAAATATTTTATCAGTTTACCGAATAAACATGAATATTTTTGTTTCAAACGAACAAAATTTGTCTCCGTGATCCTATCATATTTACAACCAAATTCTCAACGAAGTTTTCCTTCATAATTAATTCTAACTGGGGTTTTAAATTTTCAAAAAATTATTGATTTTTTAATTTTACACGAAAGAGCACCTTTTTCTGAGTCACTGTGATTTTTGTCAGATTTTTAGAATTTCATTTTTATACCCAAGATCAATTTTAAAGAGATTTTTTGAAATCACCTTTTGACAGCTGAGTAACGCTTGACAGCTCCGCCCAGTACAAAATCCGTCGAGAGGTGATTCAAACAAACGGCTTCCATACAAACTTCAAATGATTTTTAAATAGGTTCCCGGGCAATAAAAATCATGAAAATTTGGATTTCGGCCAAGTTTTACGTGTAGATTTAGAACACAGAAAACAAACATCCAGGCTAGAACAAATTTCATTCAGAAAGTTGTGTAAGGATTTGAATCTACACTTGAGTAAGGTTGCAAACCAATACACGATGACAACACTAACCGCGCCAAACACCATATTGCCACAGTCAGTGGTGAATTAAATTTGTATGGGAAATTAATCGATTGCAGCGCCACGCTATTGCCACTTGTGTTGTCGATGAAATATTCCTTACACAAAATTCAGATACCTTGCGACAGAAGCGCCATCACGAAGTTGCCACTTTTGTTGCCATTTCAAATGACCGTGAAATTCCTAACACAGTTTTGGAACTGGACTTGGATGTCTGTTCTCTGTGATGTGAGGACGCCACTTCTTGTTAAATTTTCATTCATAAAAGCGGCTCATAAAATGTACTATTCTGTATGAAAGTGCAGTGCTGGTGCAAGCAAATATGAAGCTTTGCTCACAGTGAATTCGTGAGGTGCTCTGTTAGCAGTGTCTTTTTAGTAGTGATTCTAGTCTTTGTTGTTTATGTTGCCTTCGCTGTGAGTTAAAGTGATTAAGGCTTGTTTAAAAAAAATCACATGTCCGAAAGTTTGATGATGGGCCCACTTTTGTATTCAATATTATGACCACTATACCATAGACTAATTTCAAGACCTCGATGTACCAAAGAAAACGATCAAATTTTCGGTGACCAGTCCGGTACCCAATAAATATTCATAACCGTGTATTTTTTTCCGTGTAAATTGCCTTTTGTGTAAATTTTATTTAGCGTGTTACACTGATCTGACAGCTCTGACAGTAAGGGACTAAACATAAATTACGTAAAGTGAGTACCGAGGATTGTTCACAATCTGCGAACTTGACTGCGAAAAAAATTGCGACCATGACGCCGCTGACTATACTCTGGTACAATATTCAGCTAAATCCGTTAGCTATACTCGATTGAAGTTTGTGTGGGAGGTTATACGGGAAAACATTGGTTTTGTTTTTTTCCTCGTGAAAGGCTTTAATTACCCAACCACACAACCACTCATACACGCAGAATTAAATCCTAGAATTTGTCGAAAACCGCAAAGTGATCTGACGCATGTGGAAAAAGTTATGCTCTACTCTTGGCTCTACTATTATTCACTAACATGTTCAATGTTAAGCATCATCATACGGTATGTGAGTATTACCACAAAAGTTTTATCCACGGTTTTATCACTTTGAAGTTTTGAACAAAGTTTTTCGGCAGATTGAAAGCTATATGGTCGGCGTTAAGTCAGACCGGACCATCTGTTTTTCAATGATTTAGGAAAAATATCAAAGCAATCAAAGCATCTGCATAAAAAAAAAACGTCGAAAAGTTCAGAGTTGTCGAATTTCTTCGTTTCTTCACCTGCTCAAAAAAATCACGTAGTCCACTCTGACTTAACGCCGACCATATGCATATACAGTAGTATGGGACACGCTTATATGGAAAAAATAAAATCTCGCTCCAATCGACTTTTCTGATTCCACTTAGGTCCCATATGAACTGTACAAAATTTCAGCGCAATTGGTGAAACTATAATTTAGCGCAAGCGGTTCAAAGTTTGCATAGGATTTACTATGGGAAAAGTTACACTTTCAAACAAAAAATCCCAGAGGTCGCCCTTTATCTCCTTAATTCAAATCGATCAATGTTTCTTGTAGAAAAAACATTTATGAAACTTTCCTTCGAAGACTGCAAAACGATTGGATACTTGTGGAAAAAGTTATTGATTTATTACCGATTAGTGATCCAGCGAACGGCTTTTTGTTTTGTCTTATCAGCAGCACTGCTGCTGCCGTTGTTGCATGGGGTGGCGGGAGGCATCACCACCCCCCGAAACAGCAGCAGCCAACACTGAAATAATTCTTAGAGCCTATTTTATCAGACACCACATATACATTGTACCCCTAGTCTGACACGTTCACTTTAAATGAATCGTTATACGTATCATTCAATAAACAGTTCCGATTGAAAAGTCTTCTAATGAAACTAAATGACACTTGCGCATATCGGAGTTATATGCACATAACACGATCGATACATTAGCTGTGCATATAACTTTGACCAGGTGGAAAAGCAACATTGGCAGATAAAGTTGAACACGTTTTGCAGAATTCCGCAATTCCAGTAAGTGAGCTTCGTGGTCGTGCGGCTAGCGGCGTCGGTTATTTGGGCGTTGTGAGTTCGATTCCCGCTCCAGCCTAAGGAAACTTTTTTTCAATATATTAAGGATATTATTGGAGTTGCGTATACATTGGCATACCCAGCCCACATGATAGAAGTAAAATGCATGGCATATAACAGTATCATGGCCATCTGAGAGTCATACCACATGCGTCGCATATAACTCTCACTTCCTATTTTCAACCTCAGATTAGATTCATATGATATTCCAATAGTGCAGTAATATATGACTGGCATATAACTGCGATCGAGAGAGTTGGCTCAGTGAAGGCAGCAGCTACAGTGCTGCTAATAAAACAAAACAAAAAGCCGTTCGTTGGATCATTAATCAGTAATAAATCAATAACTTTTTCCACATGCATCTGATTGTTTTGCGGTCTTCGAAGGAAAGTTTCATAAATGATTTCCCTACAAGAAACGTTGATCGATTTGAATTAAGGACACAAGGGAGGACTTCTGGGATTTTTTATCTGAAAGTGTAAGTTTTCCCATAGTAAATCCTATGAAAACTTTGAACCGCTTGCGCTAAATTATAGTTTCACCAATTGCGCTGAAATTTTGTACAGTTCATATGGGACCTAAGTGGAATCAGAAAAGTCGACTGGAGCGAGGATTTGAGATTTGTCCCACACTAATATACAGCCATTCCATAGAAAAACGATATAGTGCATCTCCGATTGTCGTGAAACTTGGTGGGCTTGTAGTTCTTCGGAAATAATTAGACCCGTATTTTTTTATTTGGTCATTAGGGTGACCAATTTTCATACAGGGTGGTCCAAAAAATTAAGGTATTTCAAAACTAGAAAATTTTCAAAAAAATTTTTGAACCAGTTGACCGATTTTAAACTTCTTTTTTTTTTGTTTGAAAGCTATTTAATTGTAGTTTTCAGGAAAAATACGTTAAAAATGTAAAGAGTACTATAAAATATGCAAATATATTAGTTTTTTCACGTTTTCATGGTCTCGGGACCAAAGTGGTACCCTGGTTTTATATTTTTATCAGAAAATTCAGGAAATTTGGCGTAACATATCAAAAAATCAGAGATGTATGTTTTTTAGTTTTTGAGATATGATTTTTTTTTTTTTGGTATTTAGTCTAAATTCCCTTGAGTTGAATGTAAATATGTGTTGAGGGAAAGTATCTAAATAACGAGCAATAAATTGAAAAAAAAAGTTCAAAATAGACCAATTTAATAAAAAAAAAATCATAAAATATCACAACATTGTAAAGTTAAGTCAAATGTTTTTCAAAACTCATTATATAAGTTATACACTACCCGCCATAAATATGTAATCGCATCGTCTAGTATTGCAAACCCCAATTGAATATTGCAGCACCCCTAAAAGTTTGGCATCACCTGAAAACCTTATGATCTACTAAACTATATCTCAAAAACCGTATCCTCTGCTAAGTTTAAACTTTCGGCAGAGTTGTTCAGCAGGTTTATGACCCTCAAATGGTGGAATGTTTTATAAGAAATTCCGCCGCTATGTGACGCTATTGTGCCATTAAAACGAATTAGTTTGACATGGTTTATCTCATGATTCTGACCATCTAGAAAGTTTGTGTCTTCAGCAAAGTTGATCAAAAGGTCTGTGGCTATCAAATAGTGGTAAGTTTAATGCGTAATTCCACCGCTATGTGGCACCAGTGTACATTTACAATGAAGTACTTTGACATGGTTTATCTCATGTTTAAACTTTCATTGCATTCGGTTAACTGAAACCGGAGATATAAAAGCCCAAAGTTGGCTACAGAGCAAAAATTTCTGAAAATTACACCCGATGTAATAAACATTGCATATGAATTTATATTTTATTCCACTGAATTTTACATCAAATAATTACTTGTATGGAATGTTGAACACAAGCTTCATACTGAGAGCAAGTTGTAAATCTATAAACAGATGGAAAAATGTGTGCGATATGACGGGGTCCTTTTGTTAAAGAACTGTAACATTTTTTAACTGTGTATAGGATAATTGGGTACACCATTTTTTCTAGAATCTTCCTAACTTCGTGTAGAATAGCTCGATCGGTTCCAAATTTGGACCACTGGTACACAACTAGTTGATCAACTTACAGTGATAATTTGAGAATATTTGATGCACTATTCAAAAAGTTGAACATTTTTTGAAAAGTAAAAATTTTGTCTGTCCCTATCATTTTGTCTATCTTCTGTAGTTCATGGTTATGTGATTTAATGAAAAAAAAATTCCCATTACACACCCATACAAAATTCAAATGAGTTAAGCATCGCTCAAATGTCAACAGATTTAGCTGATAATTTGTAGAGCATCGTGGCATAATATAGGATGAAATAAAAAGTGGGGTCATCGAACGTTTAGACACAAACAGACGTAACACTTGCGAAATTTCCGTCGACCATACTTTTAACGATCATTTTAAATTTTCATAGTTGTGGCTTTCACAACCAGAGGCGCGCGCATCGTTTTTCTATGCGTTTGACGTTTCACACTAGCGCCTTCTGTTGACGATATTGCACAACACAGTGATTCGTGCAACTTTTCTACCAGGTGCTGGTAGTGTGAACTGGGCGATGGATTTCCATGAAAATCGTTCAAGGTGTTACGTCTGTTTGTCTGTGGTTTATATATGTGGTATTTTGAGCCGCATTACTCTGTGCATGTAAAGAGTGGCTGTTTGCAGAGCATATAGATATTACTTACAATATACCAAACCACTGTCCCAACGACTCGCGGGGAGGAACGGTGGATATCCAAACATTTTTGGACGGAACATTATCGTGGGTCTCCATAGCGCTTTCAATAGAATAGAATTTTATACAACGTGTATTTTAGGTTGCAATTCGAAATAATAAATTGATGAAATAAAATACAAATACTGACAATTCCCCGTCCCATATCGTCGTATCAAATATTAATATAAATATTAATATTAATATTAATTAATGCTCAAAATTTCATAGCATTCGATTCACTGGTTCGGAGATATGACAATTTCAAAATTAGTTGCCTAAAACAGTGTTTTACGAGAACGGTTCTAGCATCGCGAAAGATTAACCTATCGAGCAAAATGTTTTACCAATGATGCACATATAATAATGACGAACAGTCAAAATTTAAGAATTTTTGTTGCACTTTAAAAGTTACAGCTTGTTGAACATTTTTGTGAGAAAAAAAAAGATTGCCTATCCCAAACAATTTGGCCACACTCTGTATTATGCAAACAGATTGTTACTTTCGGTTTCGGTCAAGATTTCGGTAAAGAAATCTTAAGTACGTTAACATACTTACCTTACCGGTCAGGCTAAGGCCGGGGTGGCCTCTGCTGTACATAGTAGCCGCCTCCATTCCACTCGGTCCATGGCTGTTTGTCTCCAGTTCCGCACTCTGCGTAGGGTCCGCAGATCGTCCTCCACTTGGTCGACCCACCTAGCTCGCTGCGCTCCACGTCTTCGTGTACCGGTCGGATGACTCTCGAGAACCATTTTAGTCGGGTTGCTATCCGACATCCTGATGACGTGACCCGCCCACCGTAGCCTCCCGATTTTCGCGGTATGGACGATGGTTGGTTCTCTCAGCAGCTGATGCAGCTCGTGGTTCATTCGCCTTCTCCAAGTCCCGTCTTCCATCTGCACTCCGCCGTAGATGGTACGCAACACCTTCCGTTCGAAAACTCCAAGGGCGCGTTGGTCCTCTGCACGTAGGGTCCATGTTTCGTGCCCATAGAGGACGACCGGTCTAATCAACGTTTTGTAGATGGTTAACTTCGTGTTACGGCGAACTTTATTCGATCGTAGAGTTCTGCGGAGTCCAAAGTAGGCACGATTTCCTGCCACAATGCGCCTCTGAATTTCTCTGCTGGTGTCGTTGTCGTCGGTCACCAGTGAGCCCAAGTACACGAATTCTTCAACCGCCTCGATTTCATCACCGTCGATATGAATTCGGGGTGGCGGGCGCGGTGATTCCTCCCTGGAGCCCTTTGCCATCATGTACTTTGTCTTCGACACATTAATGACTAATCCGATTCGCCTGGCTTCACTCTTTAGTCGGATGTACGTTTCCGCCATCGTCTCAAATTTACGAGCAATAATATCAATATCATCGGCGAAACCAAGCAGCTGAACGGACTTCGTGAAAATCGTCCCACTCGTGTTTATCCCCGCTCTTCTTATTACACCCTCCAAAGCAATGTTGAACAGCAAGCACGAAAGACCATCACCTTGCCGTAACCCTCTGCGAGATTCGAAGGGACTCGAGAGTGTCCCTGATACTCGAACTACGCACATCACTCGATCCATCGTCGCCTTGATCAACCGTATCAGTTTATCCGGGAATCCGTATTCGTGCATAATCTGCCATAGCTGTTCTCGATCGATTGTATCATACGCCGCTTTGAAATCGATGAACAAGTGATGTGTGGGCACGTTGTATTCGCGGCATTTCTGCAACACCTGGCGGATGGCGAACATCTGGTCCGTTGTAGCGCGTTCACCCATAAATCCAGCCTGATATTGCCCCACGAACTCTCTTGCAATCGGTGATAGACGGCGGCATAAAATTTGAGAGAGTATCTTGTAGGCAGCGCTCAGTAGTGTGATCGCGCGGTAGTTCCCGCAATCCAACTTGTCGCCCTTTTTGTAGATGGGACACACGATACCTTCCATCCATTCCTCCGGTAATACTTCCTCCTCCCAAATCTTGGTAATGACCCAGTGTAGTGCTCTCACCAGTGCTTCTCCACCGTATTTTAGAAGCTCGCTTGGTAGTTGATCTGCTCCAGCGGCTTTGTTGTTTTTCAACCGGCCAACCTCCTCCTCAATCTCTTGAAGGTCAGGGGCCGGAAGTCTTTCGTCCTGTGCACATACTCCTAGATCTGTTACCACGCCACCTCCGGTACTTGCAATGTCGCCATTGAGGTGCTCATCGTAATGCTGCCGCCACCTCTCGACCACCTCACGCTCGCTCGTGAGAATATTCCCGTGATTATCTCGGCACATGTCGGCTTGTGGCACAAAGCCTCTGCGCGAGCGGTTCAGCTTCTCGTAGAACTTTCGTGTGTCCTTAGCGCGGTACAGCTCTTCCATCGCTTCGCGATCTCGTTCTTCCTGCTGGCGCTTCTTCATCCGGAAGACTGAGTTCTGCCTGTTCCGCGCCTGTTTGTAACGTGCCTCATTCGCTCTCGTACGGTGTTGCAGCATTCTCGCCCATGCTGCATTCTTCTCGTTTTTCAACTGTTCACATTCGCCGTCGTACCAGTCGTTTCTGTGATTCGGAGTCGCGAAGCCTAGTGCTGTAGCCGAGGTACTACCTATGGCGGATCGGATGTCCCTCCAGCCATCTTCAAGTGTAGCTACGCCAAGCTGCTCTTCCGTTGGTAGGGCCACTGCTAACTGCTGCGCGTAGTCTTGAGCCACTTCTACGTTACGAAGTTGCTCGATGTTAAGCCGCGGCGTTCGACTTCGACGCGTGGTGATAACTGTCGAAAGTTTTGAGCGCATGCATACAGCGACTAAGTAGTGATCCGAATCTATATTCGCACTGCGGTAAGTGCGGACGTTGGTTATATCCGAGAAGAATTTACCGTCGATTAGAACGTGGTCGATTTGGTTAGTAAGTACGTTAACATACGTGTGAGAAATCGGTTAGAGAGTTATTTGTTTAACCCTTATGTGGCCGGCTGGTGTAGAAAAAAGCAAAAAGTGTGCCGGCCACATAACGGTTAAATATTTTGTCTTAATTGGCCATATTAAATAATATCTGTATCTCATTTGAATTTATATCTATTACCTACCTAATTAACTCAATCAATAGGTACGTTCATCACAACTGTAATAGTTAGAAAGTGGGATTGTTTCATTATTGAATAATTTTCAATTTCACGCTAGTGATTTCTTGATAAATGTCTTCAACAAGTATAATCTTCAAAAATTATCCAAACAAGCTGCAAAGAGTTTCTGTTTTCGTTTTCTCCACTTTGATAAGATACCAACAACATCAGTGTCGGAAGCAAACATATGTTCAGGGTAAAAACGTCGTTCTGCACATTCCCGTACCCGTGACCCCTACATACGCGAATTTAAGCACATATTTGCCACGATACCAGCAGACATCAACTTGAGGAGCCCTCAACGTATGGTATACACAATTTAGCAGCAAGACAAAAGCTGCATGCACATCTCACAGAATTTATGGCACCATTCTCACGCAAACCCCGGCTATTCACAATAGATGCCGTTCCAGCACGTCACAATTTATCATCATTAATGCATTCCCTTGAATAGTGATGATTCAATTAATACACAAAGGGAAAAAAGCCTTCTGCACGAAAAGTACCACAATAAACTAAGATTTTATCAAAGGTTTGTCATCCTATCTCCTACCTACTTGTTGCTGAATTTTCTCTATATGGATGGATTTGTGCTTAATAGATAGATACAATATGTCGTGCTCTATACGGTGTAAAGTCATTCATTTATGCCGTGAAAACTCGCTTTTTCAAAGACAAACCGAAAAATCCACCGAGCGTTACCGATTTCTCTTGGGTTATTTCCCCTATTATTACAGACGATGCGGTGTGCCACGGCAACTGTGTGTGCTGACGGTGAACTGGTGACGAACATATTGAAGCACAAATTTTATTGCCCAGGTCAACTATGCCAACTATGCACATACCTTTGGCTATTAGCTCAGTAGCGAATATCCGATAAAACGTTCTTGACACTAGTACCCTGTACAACAAGTCCCAGAACGAATCACAGCAGGCCACAAGATGCTTACCGATAGCTATGCGTATGGTTAAGATATCAAGCACCCAAGTGCGGTTTGTTTTGGCAAAAATGGCTGCTGAGCTGCCTCTCACTCGCGATTCACACAAATAGCTCTTTACGGCGCACGACTTGTTGCTACGACTATCGCGAATACCGCTATAGAGATAAGTGACATTTCAACACACGAACACTAGCGCAAATTTTTCCTCACACAAAAGTGCACGCCGATTCAAAGGCTATTCAGATTGCATATGCAAATATTACCCAATCGAATTGGGTAAAACGGATAAATAATGATAAAACTAACGTCCGGGGTAAGAGTGCAAATATTTTCCTCGCAGTTTCACAACTACATCTACTAAAAAGGCACACATACATTTGAACGTGATTACCTCTATACAACTGACTGACTGAGGTTGGTTGGTTTGGTAGTGCACTGACTGATACTGGATGTTTGGTCTCGCACTTTTGCAAAAATATCATACATTGAGCAAATGGATATAAAGGAGCAGGCTGAGCGCGAGCACGAATGGCAACGGATTCGCGAGAAAAGAGCATCGCCACGCGCTCTCTTCCGCGTGCTCGTCTTTTATGAATGAATTTCTTTCACTGGTCGACTGCGGCGAGGTCCGCACAAAGGCAGTAGGCGTTGGTTACGGAGGATATGCTCATTGCGCCTCAACCAAATGCGTGCGTATCAATCAACAATCGATTCGTGAACTGAAGACTCATTTCCTTTCTCAGTGATAGCTATCTTGTTATTACAATTTTTGTTCTCTCTCCTGCACTACCTTTTGGCATTCTGATAAGGGAATCAAAACCGGTGAGAATTCATCTGGCTGATAAGCAGAAGTTAGTGGGCGCGGAGTTGAGAAGATTCTCTACATACGTTTTTCCCATGCAATGCAATCTCTTGCTCGTTTTACTCAATGAGTCTCTCGGTTTTTCGAAAAGGATTGTATGGCTTAGAATCGTACCTAAGACAAACACAGACTTTGAACATGCTATCGCCGGATGTATCGGTTATCAGTCTGAATATTGCCCATAGTTCTCCGGGCTAACAATACTCAATGGGTATTTCCCAGTTCCAGCAATATGATTGCCTCTATCGAAATTGTAAGCAAATAATTCGTTTGGACTGTTCGCGAAAATATCAGGACATTGAAACATGTAAGTAAGTTTTTAATGTGTTTGCGAAAATCTGTATGATAATGAAATTTTCATTTACAAAGAAGACAGACAAAGAAGATTTAATTAAATGTGTAAATTTGTAATTGTTCGCCTACCTAAACACATAATTTTTACTCATTTCAATTCACATGGTCGGCGTTAAGTCAGAGTGGACTATGCGATATTTTGGGCAGGTAAAGATAAGGCGCTGTCCATAAACTACGTAGACTTTTTTTCGGCCATTTCAGACCCCCCCCCCCCCCCTTGTAGACTTTTGTTTATACAAAATTTTCGAAATTTGTATGGAGCGTAGACTTTGGCCAGACCCCCCCGTCCCCCCTAAGAGTCTACGTAGTTTATGGACAGGCCCTAAGCGCAAGAATTCGGACACCCTGAACTTTTCGACGTTTCTTTGATGCAGATCGGTCATTAAAGGGTGAGTCGTTAATTATTGTGCCACCCTACCTTCAAGTGATTCGCAAATTGTCTACAGTTAACGAAATGAAACCAAATTTTTACTGTAGTTTCGTATATGTATGTATTTCAACTTTTTGGTATAGGTTTAAATTTTGGATGCGTTTTAGTGAAATTCACGACATTTTCAATTAACGCCCTCCATGTGGACATGTTCAGGCTCAACTTGCAACAAATAATTAAAGCTCTCTGGTTTGTTTATGCGCATCGTGCCTGGTTTTCACCCAGCTCCAAGCTTATGTTTCACTGACAACCGTTCCTGAAACCTATTGACGAACATTAAGATGATCCGATAATGTATAATCATCAATTGTTCCAAGGCGCTATATCATGATTTTAGATTTTAGCATGTGATTGTACAACAGCTTTTTAAGAAC
Source organism: Aedes albopictus (assembly GCF_035046485.1). Lineage (NCBI taxonomy): Eukaryota > Metazoa > Arthropoda > Insecta > Diptera > Culicidae > Aedes > Aedes albopictus. The sequence continues at coordinate 400,671,043 of NC_085137.1, forward strand.
TGTGAACTAAATTTATTCTATATCGAGCGGAATCTCACTGATAACTGCTCAATTAATTTTATGTAAACAATAGACTCTACGGAGAAACTGTACAAAATTTGGTTGATTTTGGTGAAGTAGGAAAAAAGTTACGTTAGTTTGAAAATGGCACAATAATTATCGACTCACCCTTTACATAAAAGAACTACTGATTTTCGGAAAATAATGCGCTTGATTTGATATCCCATGTGCATGCAGGACATTTCCCCAAAATCATTGAAAAATATATGGTCCAGTCTGACTGAACGCCGACCATATCTTCTTATATGCTTTCTTACTTACTCATTTGGGTTTTTAAATTTTGAAAAATTATTGATTTTTTTTAATTTTATACGAAAGAGCACCTTTTTCTGAGTCAGTATGATTTTTTTTTCAGATTTTTAGAACTTTGTTTTGATACCTAAAATCAATTTCAAAGAGAATTTTTGAAATCACCTTTTGACAGGTGGGCAAATGTTTGACAGCTCCGCCCAGTACAAACTGCGAAGAGGGGTGATTCGACAAATCGCTCCCATACAAACTTCAAATTGATTTTTAAATAGGTTCCCGGGCTCCAAAATTCATGAAAATTTGGATTTCGGCTCAGTTTGACATGCAGATTCAGAATATCGAATTATCTCAACACCGTTAAAGAAGCCAATTACTAACACGTTCCTTTATTCACTTGCTCTGTGCTGCTATGTAGTTATTGACCACTCCCAGCCAATTATTCAGTTGATTCATTGTGCAACTGTCATTGATTCGGGTCAATCACGGAATAGCAACCATAGATGTGTGCAGTCAGTCTAAGCTAAGCTAAGCTAATTTGCCTGCGTAATCGGGTATTGGTTGCATATACTTTGGATGTGGTTTGGCACATGGATATTTGCCATTAAGTATGAGGTAATTTTCCTGAGTGTAGGAGATTAACAAAAACACGTGTGTTCGGTCAGATGTTCATTGCGTAGAAAGTCAGGGGAAATAGGTTTCTTTATTGTCAGTTGTTATATAAGCCTCGCTTGAAGCACTTCCCGTAAGAACCCTGTCATCTGTACACCAACTATAATCCGTATCTTCGTACACAGCTAAGTACTGTACTGTCGACCGGTGAAAAGCCTACGGGTGAATATTAAAAAATGAATAATAATTTGTTTCCTATTGGCCACTATTTTAGTCTAGTCCCAACTGCAAGCTTATTTCCAATCTTAGCGTCAATTATCTTCTAGATACTTCTAGATAGATTCATCGAATCAATCGAACCCTACACTGAAAAAAGGGACATAGTAATTTTGACCGTAACGAGGGTTAAGCTAAAACACTTTTACCACTTGATTTTGGTAGACCATAATTTCTGCTTGAAACTACCATGAACGGGGTAAAATTCACCATGTCACTTATTACTTACATATTTTGGTGTTTCGAACCATGTTTTGTGTTAATTTTACTATGTGCCGTGGTAGACAACATGGTACGCAGCATAGTACGTGTAAACATCCAAATAGTGTTTTTTACTATTCACGTGGTTAGATGCTGGTAGCGGTAGTTTCGGTTTCAAAATGCAATTCAAAAATCAAAATACCACATAAATTTTATGCCATACCTATTTTATTTTATCCATTTACAATTTATTGAACATGTTAAACACTACTTTCAAACAGCAGCTCCTGCTCCCTGCGTGAATCGTCATTACTGCATAAATTTGATCCATCACAGAAATGTTATGGTTGCTCTCTTTTTCCGCCGGTCGAAATCACGAAATGATCAACTCGGATGGACATCCGTGCAGCGTCTGTGGAACCGGATTCCTCCAACGATTGAACGCCGTCGTTTGTGTTAGCGCTGCGTCCCGCAGTGTTGAAATTGCAGCAAAGGAAACCTGAAAGGATGGTTCAGGTGGTTCAAACTTTGGCTGTGCGGTGTGATCAATAAATCATCCAACTTACCTCTTGTTAAAAGCGGATTCCATAGTAAAGACCTGGGTAAAGACCAACAGACCGGTACATCCTTGTCCAACCCATGATCGAGCGAGCCGATTCAATATATTCCTCGCACAACTGGCCTCTGAAGTTTTTTGGCACTTCCACCAGGCCAGGCCGGCTTTTGAGTCTTCTGGATTCATTTGCCGACTATTATCCCCTGAATCAACATTTGCGCAACTTACCCAAAATCTAAATTATCCGCTGTTTTTCAAGCTTCTACTACAAATGATTCCGAACTCGATTTATTAAGATGGCGAACAACGACGCAACTGACGCAGCAAGCTAAATAAAATGAAAATAATATCTAAATATTTACAACAACTATGATGCATAGTTAGCTTGAAAAGGTTCGAAGTTTTGGCAAACACGTTTGGAGTCAATATTACTATGTTTGCTCGACGAACGGTGAACATCGAATGGTAATGCTGAATGTGTATATTATTAATCTCACCATGTAACAATTACCATGTTACATGGTATTTTCCATTGATTTGTGATTGATGTGAAACAATTTTTGGTTGAATTCACAATATTTGGGAATGGTAGAATTAAGCACAATGCCGTGGTTTACAGTACTATACTTTTTTTCTCAGTGTATGTTAAAGTATAGTCGATTATGTGTCGAAATTGTTTTCTTGATTTCGCTAATCGTTTTCTACTTTTCTGCGTTCATCTCTTGTGTTGTCATCTGTCCAAAACCCACAAAAACATGTAACTGAACTTCTAATATTTTTCGGCTGGTGTCATAACACCATCTAAGAGATAATCAAAAATGCGCCAAGTTGGTCAGTTGATTGTAATAAAACAAAAACTGCTTGTCAACTATTTTGTATTCATCCCCCTACAAATACTATGAAAAAATATTCAAATTCGTTCAATTGTCCTATCGGTCCTTCCTAGATAAACCATGTCATTTTCTCAAGCGTAGCCTAGAATTGTCAACCTAGTCATACACAAGTAACGTTGTTCAGTCAATAAAAAGCAATCAGTATTTGTCAAAAATGTCACGTCGAACGCATTGACGTCAACAATGCGTTTAAGTGTTCGCACGTTAGCTTCGAATCTATCAGCAAAATTAAGTGCTGCAAATCTCCTTCCCACTATTAATTCTTCGGTAGATTTTAATTGCTTTATTTAAAGAAAAATTGCAAATGCAAAAATTCGAAAAAGAGACTGACATTAATAAATTACTAATCAAAATCAACCGAGAAACGTGGGAAATAGAGCCCAAACAACATTTTGAAGTCAGCTGGCTGTAAAAGGATTCAAAACCTGTCACAAATCCTATAATATCTTTTTTGCAATTTCTCATCGTAATAGGCTGTTTTACCTCACGCAAATCTGACAGGAAAAGGCCTACTTTCCCACACCAAACTAACAGTGCTGTAATGGTTCATTACAGCACTGATTTGCGTTGCGTAATGAACCATTACAGCACTGTTTTCAGTTTTGATCAACTTCTTGATGTTTTCTGGACGCAGTTTTGAAAAATTGTGACAACTGCACAGTATAACCTGCTATGATCAGATTTTCTTAAACATAACTATGATCATCAGTGTGCAGTTTGATGCAAAAGTTTTGTTAAAAGCTATCCTCAAGTGGTGTTTTATGAACTTGCAAAAAACGTTGTACGCAACTCGGTGCAGAACTCGATTTTTACAGCACTCGTCGTAAATATCCAACTCGGCAAGCCTCGTTGGATAAATGTACGGCTCGTGCTGTAAAAATCGTCATTCTGCACCTTGTTGCGTAAACTACTATTATGCAATTCACTGTCATAATTTCTATTTTAGGGGTAAGCGGGGCATAATGAGCAGGTGGGGCATAATGAGCACCATGTATTTTCACTGTAAATCTTCAAATTAACAAAACAAATTGCTTGATTGTCGCCTAATTATCTAAAATCCAATGAGTTGATGACAAAACATTAGTCAAAAAATCGGTTTACCTTGAAAAATTAATCAAAATGCGTAAAGTGGTCATGTACTGAGAAAATATTATAAGAATCAGGTGACTTAAAATAAGGTTTTGGGAATCGAAATCACAACTTACTGGGCATCTATCGATTTTCTTGATATTTCATACGCCAATGAAATGTATTTGTAACACTTTTCAACTATTTGTATAATTATTTTGTTGAAAAAATATGCTTCAAAGAGTGGATAGTAGGGTGGGGCAAAATGAGCAACTGGTGAAAAAATAATGAAAATGGTAAACATCTTCAACAAACGAATTTTAATTATGTTTTTCTCTGTTTTGATGCATATAGTAAGGTTTTGTCTATAACTTTCAATTTATTAGCTTGAAATTTTCAGTATCTGTATATTATCACCGTTTAAAAAATCCTCAATATTAGACTCCTTGAAACCCCACAGTTCCCTACAAATTAAACCCCGTAATCCCTTCAAATTCTCATTGATTGTTGACGGTATGCTTTATCATTAGCAAGAATAGTCAATTAGCATTTGATTGTATGCAAAACTGGTATTGATCATCCTGCCCCACCTAGGGTGCTCATTATGCCCCACCCTCAAAACGCAACCCACGATTTTATACGTTTTTAAAAACATAAAATTTTGCAACATTTATAACTTTATTCGGAATTTCAACGATTAGCTTTTGTCAGTTAAGGTTCAAATGAGGATTAAACGTTAAAATTACACATTGGTTGCACTTAATTTACTGGATTTAGTGGCAAAATGCTTAAGCTGCTCATTATGCCCCGCCTACCCCTATACTACAGTAGACGTTCGATAACTGCAACATGTTTACGTTTCACCTACCGAATGAAATTCGTTAACTGCAACGACTGACAGACGTCAATGACTTGTCAGTTGATCCGAAAGTGATCTAAAATGCATTCGAAAGTGCATCGCTATGCAGCTGTCGTCTGCTCTGACAGAAATTTGACGGATAGCGGTGCGATAACTGCAAAATTGTTGCACTTACCGGACTTGCAGTTAAAAAGCATTGCAGTTAAAGCGTTTGCACCGAGCGAACGTCTACTGTACTCATTTCAGTATCATAATGACCAACTTTTCCGTACCGGTTCATAATGTAACTGACATGAGTTGCATAATGGAAAATAATTGCATAATGTTCATAATGCAACTCATTTGAGTTGCATTATGAACATTATGCAACTCAAATGAGTTGCATTATGAAAAAATCATTGAATAAAATTTTGTATGGAACTCGTTGCGAAACTCGATTTTTCCAGCACTCTTCGTATTTCAGGCCAAACATTTCAATAGGTCCTATCTGCATTTGAGAGGCTCTCTTTGTTTACTTTCTCTTTCAATTATTGCAATGTGAGGTAGTTTACGTTTTCCACGGGAGTTCTCTTGAAGAATCGGACTTCACTCTACGTTGGTTCTGACCATAATGGCTTGTGCTTTATTCATGATATTTCTTAGACCTACTTAATTACTAACACATACAAAGTTGGATTGGGGAGGGGCTTGGACGATCATACGATCGATGTGTCTTAGAACTGCGGTCAGTCCAGACCGTGGGACCGCACCGCACATGCAATGCTGACACGACGAAACTCGATCAGTTCATAAACATTCAACTCCATCGAATGCTTATCGCAGCAGCATGGCATGGCAAGTGTTGTCAGGAATACTGGATATACCACAAATGTAATGGTACACTTTTCAACTATTTTTATGCAATTCAGTATTATAATTTCTATTTTATACTACTCATTTCAATATCATAATGACTTACTTTTCCGTACCGGTTCATTATGCAACTGAAATGAGTTGCATAATGGAAAATAGTTGCATAATGTTCATTATGCAACTCATTTGAGTTGCATTATGAACATTATGCAACTCAAATGAGTTGTATAATGAAAAAATCATTGCATAAAATTTTGTATGGAACTCGTTGCAAAACTCGATTTTTCAGCACTCTTCGTATTTATCCAACTCGGCAAGCCTCGTTGGATAAATGTACGACTCGTGCTGAAAAAATCAACTTTTTGCAACTCGTTACATAAATAACTATATTAGAATTTGCAACGATCATCAAAACTTTCTCAAATCCAACCGACTTGGATTGATTGCTTGGGAATAGACTCTAGTGAGCCCCGGCGGTTCCTCCGTGTTTATCGAGCATGTCTGATGCATATGATCAGCCATACTCTTGGCCATACTCCATCTGCAGCAGACGGTTCGTGGTGAACCGTTGGAGGCGCATTAAAATGTTAAAAAGGTGATATGTTTCACTAAAGAACACTACATTACAAAAATCAAAATGAAACTTCTTCACTTTAATACCGTCAACCCCTGCGAAGTTGGCCAGGGTACTTACTTATTGAATTACATATTTATTTTCATATTTACTCACTTACGTATTTTCTTACTTACTTGCCTCATTACTTACGTACATACTTGATTAGTTAATCACTTAGTTTTTTTTACTTACTTACTTTCGAGCATACTTCCTGAAATACTTTTTATTTACTTCTTAGTCTTAGACTGACTACTATCAACCAGTCAGTCAGTCAGTCAGTAAGTCATTCAGTCAGTCTGTTAGGCAGTCTGTTACATATTTAGTTGTTCAGTCAGTCAGTCTGTTTTTTAGTCAGTCAGCCAGTAAGCTAATCAATCAGTCTGCCAGTCAGTCATTCAACCAATCAGACAGTCAGTCGTTCAGTCAGCTAGTTAGCTGGTTAGCCAGTTAATCAGTCATTGAGTCAGCCAGTCTATCAGTGAATCAGTTGGTCTGTATGTCAACCAGTCGAAGTCGTTCAATCAGTCAGTCAGCCAGCCAGTCGGTCAATCAGTCAGTAAGATACACGAAAAAAATACACGGTTATGAATATTATTGGGTACCGGACTGAATGATTTTCTTTGGTACATCTAGGTCTTGAAATTATGGTAACACGCTATGTCCAAAGGGAAGTATTATGAAAAATGAATGTACCTCAAATGTTATTCTCTAGGATCGTAGGTTTGGACCTCTAGTTTCAGAATCTGTGCGGCTTAAAATATTCTCAATTTAGTTGAAAATCGGAGATATCGACCAGCGAAGTTGGATTTTACTAACTCCGGACTTCGGAAGTGGTGCGCTGTATAGTAAACTTAGTCCGTTATGCAGCGCACCACTTCCGAAGTTAGGTCCGACGCACAGATTTGGAGTTTTGAAAAACCCACTTCGCTAGTCGAAAATTCCGGGTTTCAACTGCACGGAGAATAGGGTCTGGGGCCATTTGGGCAGGAGCATCTATTTTGGGCACTTGCTGCTATAACTCAGTCAGTTTCAAACCGATTAACTTGAAATTTTGAACATGGCTATATACTGTGCGTATCTGATCGTGTCTCAAAAATCAAGTCAATCGGATCAAAATTGACTGAGTTATAGCAGGAAGTGCCCAAAATAGGTGCTCCTGCCCAAATGGTCCCAGATTCTATTTCATCTTGGGTTTTTTTTATCTTTCATTTTTTTCCCCTATTTTCCCATACAAATATCGAAAAAAGTCATTTTAAGGTCAATTTCATCCCATATAAAAATGTATTTAAAAAAAACTAGATGATTTTAAATCGCACATATTTTGAATCTGGAGGTACATACATTCACTTTTCATAATAAGTACTTCCCTTTGAACATAGCGTGCGTAATGAGCAGTATAAAGCCAAGACGATTTTTGAAGCATACCTGTCCAAAGATTCCAGCGAAATAACAACGCATTTTTTTTTGCTGCTAAAGTTTAAATTTATTCGTCATAATGCTTTTCGGCACCACCCATAATATCACGCAACAAGATGCGACAAAGTTTGGCTTCGGAAAGTGTCATCGGCGGCAAATCCCCAATCTGAACGTATTCCTTCACCTTCGAAGCCTCCCGAATGTTGATCTCGAGTTCGGTGCGCGTTAGCGAGTCTTTGCTATCCACCAAAGGAAGTCGAGGCGATTTTCCGAAAGCTTCACTATCCACTGTGAATAGGTGGATTTTGTGCCATGGTAGTAATCCTATTTCGGTGAGGTATTCGAATAGTATCGTGGAGAGCCTATCCAGTGAGCTGAATGCAAACAAGAAACTGGCCTTATCGTCCAATTCTTCCGGGTCCAATTTTAAAGCATCGTAACGGAATGGAGAAAACCAGTACAAAATGCTATTGCTACTCCAGATGGCAAAGTAGTATTCCTCTATCCGCAAGATAATGGCAACACGGATGGCCAAGAATCTATTAATCAGCAACTCGAAAGGCTCGCGTTCCATGTAACTGAAGGCAACATCCAATCGAATCAGTCTCACTTCATCCAAGAGAAAATCCTCTTCTTGACCCTCCTCCAAAAGAAATACGCCCAGTTTGTTGATCTGCTTATCGTTCATTTGACCGTCGAACAGTCCATTCAGTACGCTAGCATCCCATGATCTGGCCTCGATTTTCGCACTCATATATATCGCATTCAGGGACACTCGCAGTGATTCCAGCTTGTATCCTGCCTTCTTGAAGAATCGATCACCCATTAGTAAGGCTTCATTGGGATTGAGGATTTTGAATTTCTTCGCAACTCGAGACATCCGCTTCAGCGTCGTAATCATTCCGTCCTCAACAGAATGCCACGAAATTTTAGACATGTAGAACTTGGACCGATCGTTCAACTGTTTCGTGTCCAGTATGAACTGTATCAACAGTTCGAGACTGTTGATGAACATCAGTTGAGAAACTTCGTTCAAACACGGATCGTACAGATAGTAACCGTCAGCAACTCTCCAAAGCATCATGAAGGACGCCTCACATTTCAGAACCAATCCGGTGTACCTCGACACGTGATCGATCAGCGCATTTTTGAAGTTGGGTGGAGCGGCATCTTTGGAGTTGATTCGCCCTTTAGCCACGGTACTAGTCAGCCTTAAATGATAGCCCCGATCTTGGTATTGAACGAAGAGCTTTGTAGTGACCATAGAGGTATCTATCGAGTTTGCAAGCGTTTGAATCTCTTTGAATGTGGTTGTGTCCCATTTAATTGGATTCTTCAACCGATAAAACAGAAAAATCAATGAAAAGTGCTTCAGGAGTTCCGGTTGCTGTACTTCGGGGCTGTAATCAAACAGAAGCAAAAGTCGGAGAATGAAAGATTGGTGTTAAAAAAAAATATCGAATTAAAAAGATTGATGGTTAACTTGTGGTGATCGTACATTTTAATGAAGCCTCGTTCACTCAGCCAAATAACCTTAAGATTTCCATAAGGCCCAACTTATGAAACGGCCTTTAAATAATTCATAATGATTCGGATGAATTTCATAAGGTCACTTTATGACGTAAAATCATCTCACAGCTTGGCTTTTATTCATGTTTAGCATCAAGGTTTTCTCAAGCGTCGGTAGCCGTGTGGATAAAACACGGGCTCGGTGATCCCGACGTTCAGGGATCGAATCCAGTCTGCATCATTTTTTTGTTCTTTTCTTAAGTCTATCTTATGAAATTTGTCATAGCAAGCACGATAAATTTTCATTAGAAATTCTTATGTCATCCAAATTTTCATAAGGTACTACAGTAGACGTTCGCTCGGTGCAAACGCTTTAACTGCAATGCTTTTTAACTGCAAGTCCGGTAAGTGCAACAATTTTGCAGTTATCGCACCGCCATCCGTCAAATTTCTGTCAGTGTAGACGACAGCTGCATAGCGATGCACTTTTGAATGCATTTTAGATCACTTTCGGACAAACTGACAAGACTTTGACGTCTGTCAGTCGTTGCAGTTAACGAATTTCATTCGGTAGGTGAAACGTAAACATGGTGCAGTTATCGAACGTCTACTGTATTTCGATGAATTTCGCTAGGTTTTTTCGCCGAGTGTTGGATAAATGTACGACTCGTGCTGTAAAAATCATCATTTTGCAACTCGTTGCATAAACAACTATTATAACAACCTCATTTGGATAAATACGTTTGATAGTACATACATATTTTATTTGAGATATATGCTGTGGAATTTTGACACGATTTGGTATATTTCTCAAAGTTATTGAGATTTTTCGGAATCGCCTGAAAGATTTCTGAAGGTTCGAAAAACTATCAGTCGTTAAAAATTAACCCGATGCACAATCAAAACCACTTGTAGATAAAACATACTGTATTTAGACCGTTCGCAATGCTGTTTTATTTTGTATGGCGAGTTTTAAAATATCGCGTGATTCGTCATGCACTCTAAAAAAACACGAAACCAAAAATGTTCAAAGTGCCATAACTTTTTTGTACATTTTTTTACCATTATAAAAATTTTACAGATGATAGCTAACAGAATAAACTTTATTCTCACAAAAAAAAAACGAAGGTAAAAAAATAGATTTTTGAGATATTTAATTTTTAATAACAAAATTCGTTTTTTTCAGAAGAAAAACTAAATAAATTTTGCAATGTTTATTTTTCTGAAAGCCGCCATCTTTTTATCTACAGTAGACGTTCGATAACTGCAACATGTTTACGTTTCACCTACCGAATGAAATTGGTTAACTGCAACGATTGACAGACGTCAAAGACTTGTCAGTTGGTCTGAAAGTGATCTAAAATGCATTCAAAAGTGCATCGCTATGCAACTGTCGTCTGCTTTGACATAAATTTGACGAATAGCGGTGCGATAACTGCAAAACTGTTGCACTTATCGGACTTGCAGTTAAAAAGCATTGCAATTAAAGCGTTTGCACCGAGCAAACGTCTACTGTAGATCCATCTCGCCGGCCGTTCGCAATGCTGTTTTATTTTGTATGGCGAGTTTTAAAATTTTTAAAACGCCATACAAAATAAAACAGCATTGCGAACGGCCCAGTGTTGCTCAACAATGGCCCTCTGTTAATTTAAATTTCTGTTCAATTTCTCTTATCGCTCGCTTGCGTATCTATCCACCGTATTTTTCATTAATTTTCTTAGTCCCTCTTCGAGTAGTATTGTATTAATATCACCGAAAAAAAAAAACAATTAAGTCATGCGGTGATTAAATCTAGTAAAAATAAAAAAAAAACTGTAAGAACTTTGTAAACATCTTTTGATCTCCCGTATATGGATAGGCTTGCAATAGGTTTCGTGAGATAAAATTTGGAGAACTCAATATGTCTTACGATCGATCTTATCGACCACCTGCCGAACGACACAAGCCAAACTTCAGATTTGCGTATCCCTCCAGAAAGCGAGCTTGATTGTGGCAGCCTTGGTGGCAGCTAACGAGCCTGCATAAAACAAAGAGGAAAATTGTCAAAATTGGAACAGCCGATTTTCTGTCATCCTCATAGTTCCAATCGATCAGCAGACCTGTCAAAACGACAAGGATTCGCCACTTTGGTATACTCGAGGCCAAGCTCGAGGCACTTTAGTGGCAGCCATTGACCAACCTAAATGCCTGTGTGGTAGTGATTTGTGTTCAAAATCCCCGTGTTGAGAATTTGTAAGAACTTTAACCTTTTGTTCTCCCGTATATGGATAGGCTTGCAATAGGGTTCGTGAAATAAAATTTGGAGAACTCAATTAGCCCTCGCAGTCGTAGCCCTATAGCACTCTATAGTCTATTTAACGAGCCAATTTTATGAATAAAAATTTGACAGGAGGTGGCGTCCTAACCCGCGCATATCAATATCATCATCAACAATGTTGTCACTTCGTAAAATGGCTCATTGTCAAACTGTTTTGACAAGATACTTAAGCTGTTAGTACACAGGGTCAAATATTTGTCCAAAAGAAAAACCAATGCTCGAACATCTTGTTTGATTCGATCGAAGTTTCATTAGTGTCAAACTGATGTTGTTTCTCGAGTTCTTTCCTTGTCAAATACTTGACCCTGTGTACTACATAATATGAGTTTCGTTTCAATTCAACAGAATTATGTTTTCAATTTTACCATAGTGGGCAAATGCCAAACTCGAACAAAACAACCCTAACTTTACCAAACACCGTATCTAACAAAATCCACGAACGGCGAAACTCGAAGGCGAAATTCGCTGTTCCCATAGTAACTCATACATTGTGCATTTCAGAAACGTGAAAACCCCAGGTGTTTTTAACAAATCATCCCCAAAGATGAGTGATGCAAGTACATAGTCCTTAACGAAACTCTGCGCCTAATGTGAAAATCTCTTTTTTGCTTACATATGTTACATACGGTGTTTGGTAAAGTTATGCTTGAAAAACGATGCGAGCGCCATCAGATGGCCAGTTAGCCAAATTTTCAAATTTTGACATTGACCGTGAAATTGGTGTACGATGGGAATTATTAGAGTGTTACGTCTGTTTGTCTGTGATATTAGGGTAGGTCAATCAGATCAAAGTATTTTTGGTGTCATTTGAGGTCCCAAACACCTGTCCAACATTTAGTCTTGATTGGTTCAGCTTACATTTAGCGCATCGCGATTGAAGAATGAAGTTTGTGCAGTAGACGTTCGATAACTGCAACATGTTTACGTTCACCTACCGAATGAAATTCGTTAACTGCAACGACTGACAGACGTCAAAGCCTTTGTCAGTTTGTCCGAAAGTGATCTAAAATGCATTCAAAAGTGCATCGCTATGCAGCTGTCGTCTACACTGACAGAAATTTGACGGATGGCGGTGCGATAACTGCAAAATTGTTGCACTTACCGGACTTGCAGTTAAAAAGCATTGCAGGTAAAGCGTTTGCACCGAGCGAACGTCTACAGGATACATACTTTTCTGTATTTTTCTTGAAAGTTGCTCAAAATTGTCCTATGCCATATAATCGATTGTGTGAAAGTATAGCCCAGGATGTGTCGAAAAACTTTGTCGAAAACCACAAAGTGATCTAATGTATGTATGTGTAAAAAGTTAGACCCACGCCGTGCTACATTTCCGGCTTACCTATTGCTTATGGATGATTTACGTCGGCATGGAACTCCCACCAAGACTCCAATCTTTTGTGGCGCAGGATCGCGCAGCTTTTTCCTGGGCCTCTTTTTCGGTGATGGCTCAATACTCGTTATGCCTTTGGTGATATCTGAAAACATTTGAATTAGGTATATATGTCCAAAGGCCTTAAATAATGTTCCTCCTCAAACTCACCAGACGACGGGACTTGTACGCGTCTGTTCTTCTTGAATGGTGGCTCCGAGTCTACGAATGGAACCGAATCGGGCTCCTCGCTCTTCACCACAACTCCATGTTCACACTCGAGCTTAGTTGACCGTTGTTCCAGGTCAGCATCCTCCGAACTGAGAATCATCAGAACCGATTCCTCCAAATGGGAAGAGGAGTCCATCGATGTGCTCAGTTTGGAAAATTTTACGGACATCGACTGGGACTCGGATCCTCGAGATTTAGGGTCAATCTCTTGCTTCTTCACGGGGGATCCTTCCGCCGCTAGGGAGGGTTCAACGAGTTCCGCCGACATTTCAGAATTTTATTTATTTTATTTTTTTTATTTTAACTTTTTTTTTGAGCTTGAATTTTGCCCCGCTTCTGACAAGAGCTTCAGAAAGGATAATCGAGAATAATTTAAACCTATGCTTACTATGTTCAAGGACGTTTCATTCTCGGTTTGCGCATCGCGCGTACGCATCCTTTTTCACGAGTTTCACGCGCAACGAGCGCGCAGCAGTTTCCGCCTGTTTAGATCACATTCGAATCGCATGCAAGCAGCTTGCGTTCCACAAACTTATGTTCCACAGCTGCGGAGGAGCGGGAAAAAACGAGCGTTTATCTCTGTTGTTGTCGTCGTCTTTGACAGCTGCGGCGCTTCACTACTGGAATTCGCTGCGATTTTGTGCTTGTTGCTGCAAAAATCTACGAAAAATTGAGAATTTGGTAAAAAATACGTAGAATTTTGGTGTGATTTTGTTAAAACGTGTTGGAGAGTAAGGCTGTGCATCGTGTCCCGTTGGATTTCGGTGGAAAAGATTGGAATCATCGGCTTAATCGCTTCCGAAGCCGTGCTCCTGATTGGCAGGTTTGTGAACTTTTGAAACCGGGATTAGATCATTAAAACTGCGTAAAAATTAGCACATAACAGTTGTCGTCCTGTTTGTTCGTCATTGTTATGTGGGCTAGAAACACGAATTAACATGTTTCTATAAGTTGAATATGTGATTTTTTGCTTTGGACAAAATTGAACGCTGTTTGGCTCCGGTGTACAGGGGACAGCAGGGTTAGATGCACCATTCTTTTGTAATTGAAACACGAAAAACAAATAAACCTCAAAATAAAAGTTTAAATCTGCACACTACTGGGTGGCAACAGTACACTGAAAAAAGTTTTCACATTCCATCCATTCTATTCACATAATTTTGCGAAATTATGTTATATCCCAGCCCACATAGTCATAACTGTAATGTCGTGGGTATTTAACATGTCTAATGCTGAGGATGTCGGGTTTGATTCCCAGTCGTTCCTGAAAATTTTCGTAAAGGATATTTCCTTGACTTCCTTGAGGAAGGAGTATCATCGTGCCTGGTACACGATATACACATGCAAAATGGTCAGTAGCAGTGGAAGCTCTCAGTTAATAACTGTGGAAATGCTCAGAAAACGCTTAGCTAAGAAGACCCCTTCGGCCCAAAGCTCTTATATGAAGTCGAGTGCAACCTAAACCAACCTCTCAAATCTCCTGTATAACTCATTGCCTCCTTGTTCTATATGTAGACAAAATCTACCGACCGCAACGCAACTCAACACTAGACAGCAATGGCCAAGGTGCACATTACCAACGTCGTGGTGCTGGACAATCCGAGCAGCTTCCTGAATCCATTCCAGTTCGAGCTGACGTTCGAGTGCATCGAGGAGCTCAAAGAGGACCTCGAGTGGAAGATGATCTACGTCGGTTCGGCCGAATCGGAAGAGTTCGATCAGGTTCTGGACACAATCTATGTCGGGCCTGTGCCCGAGGGCCGACACATCTTCGTATTCCAAGCCGATCCTCCGAACGTAGCCCGAATCCCCGAGCAGGATGCCGTCGGGGTGACGGTAGTTTTACTCACCTGCTCCTACCGGGGTCAGGAGTTCGTGCGGGTAGGATACTTCATCAATAACGAATACTCCGATCAGGAACTTCGGGAAAACCCTCCGGCAAAGCCCCTGTTCCATCAGATGACCCGAAACATCCTCGCTTCCAAGCCCCGCGTCACTAGGTTCAAAATCAACTGGGACGACACGCCGGCCAACGGCAGCGGAACGGCCAGTGGCATGGAAGACGAAGGCGGAATGGCCTTGGACAATGGGACCGAGGAAGCCGTGACCACTGCCACCACCGTTGCCGAGATGATGTCCGAGGTGACGCAAAACGAGAGCAGCAGTATGACCCTGCCGCGAGAGTTCAACGAAAACTCCAACTCGCTGGCGATGGAATGTTGAGGCCACGCCGACACCGGATAAGAAAAAAAAATAGTTTCCTTTGTCACACCTCTGTATCCGTAAGTTTCTTTTGTTTCTCTTCTAATCATAGTTAGGCTGCTTTTGTTCTGTAGTTAGGTGTTTTACTAAGACCCCTTTAAGAAGCATCAGTGTTAACAACTAACTACCAACAGTCATGAGATCATTTCCGTACAATATTTTGATTATTTTCCTGTGCCGTTCTCTTCGTATTAAATAAAAAGTTTTGTCGTTCTGAAAAAAAGTTGAGTTGGTATAGCTATAGCTTGAAGCGCTATTTCACATATCGAAACATAAGTTTTTTTTTACCGAACTATTAAATTATACACATATAGACACTCGCGCGTACGTACATCGTAAGGATAGCCAATAAGAATCTGTACATAATAATAACAAGAGCGCAGTTTGGGAGCAGTTAGAGTAATAAAATATTAAATTTTCAAATTGCGGAGCAACACGATTTTCGATGACAGGTCCCCTTCTGCAAGTGGATTCCACCCATCAGTAAGGATTCAAAATGAACGAATAGGAAGCAATCAGTGAAGTACTAGATTGAAAGTAGTGAGCTGGATTTTTGTATGGTGAGATGATCAATTCTCCGTTTCTGCAATGAAATGGTGCAAACAGCTTGGGTTATATGATTTCTTGCCTAATTTGATGCAGTTTGAGCAAAAGTTTG
Source organism: Aedes albopictus (assembly GCF_035046485.1). Lineage (NCBI taxonomy): Eukaryota > Metazoa > Arthropoda > Insecta > Diptera > Culicidae > Aedes > Aedes albopictus. The sequence goes on from NC_085137.1 coordinate 400,687,044, forward strand.
AGTAACTGTGTTGTTGAAGTTGTAAGAATAAATAATACAACAACACAATTAACCAAACTTTTGCTCAAACAGCATCAAATTAGGCAAGAAATCATATAACCCACGCTGTTTGCACCATTTCATTGCAGAAACGGAGAATTGATCATCTCACCATACAAAAATCCTGCTCACTACTTTCAATCTAGTACTTCACTGATTGCTTCCTATAGGAGGCAATCAGTGAAGTACTAGATTGAAAGTAGTGAGCTGGATTTTTGTATGGTGAGATGATCAATTCTCCATTTCTGCAATGAATTGGTGCAAACAGCGTGGGTTATATGATTTCTTGGCTAATTTTATGCTGTTTGAGCAAAAGTTTGGGTTACTTTGTAATTGTATTATTTATTTCATGCAACTTCAACATCATAGTTATCCAAACTTTTGCTCAAACAGCATCAAATTAGCCAATAAATCATAATACCCACGCTGTTTGCACCAATTCATTGCAGAAATGGAGAATTGAACATCTCACCATACAAAAATCCAGCTCACTACTTTCAATCTAGTACTTCACTGATTGCCTCCTATTCCTCCACTACCTCAAAGGTATCCCCTTTTATTATAACACTACTTCCTAGACGAGCCCTGTTGTGGACGGGCTTGGTGGTCTAGTGGCTACCGTTTCTGATTCGTATGCAGAAGGTCCTGGGTTCAATCCCTAGCCCGTCCCTTTTCTCCTACTTTGTATCTTTCTATATGCTTTCTCCCGCTTCTCTACATATACATGTATACTCATGTATATTCACATGTTCATAGCCATCGCTAGAACAGAAACGGGCTGAAAAATCGTTTTCCCTTCCTTCCAACTATATAACGCCTACGAGTTAATCAAGCGAACTGTGCCGCAATATCTTCAGAGTAATAAATACACTAATCTATCACCTTACGCCTGGCATCCACGCACCAATGTGTGAACCCATTGCCAACCAACCAAATCCAACCAATACTCCGACATCCGCATGAATTTATGCAGACGCAGAGGTATATTCGGTCTGATGTGGATACAAACGATTGTAATCATTACTTTCCTTCCATCACACGTGATCTCGGCCACAGTGCGTGGCAGCTTGGCTGCATCAAAGCCACTGAGATAGAAGGGACGAGAAAGCACACAAGGAGCCGCCAAGTACTTCACTCTCGTCGTCGACCTACACTGCCGTGAATCGCAAGTCAGTCCCATCTGCATTTTGAGAAAAATTGAGTTAATATACGTTTTCGACCTTTCTTCCGATGATCTTTCAGCTACGTAAATAAAAATATATAATTTGTTCAGTAAAATCGAAAAACAACACCAAGTCAGATTGTCCCATAATGAAAAGTAATCGCAAGTCAGTCCCATCACGAACTTTTGTACTTTCCAATACAAAATTAATCAATGTTTTAATTACTTTTAAATTTTCTACAGTTACTTCCTTATGTTTGAAACAATTTGTGAAAATTTCACGATGATCGCAGAAGTTTACAAGTCACGGTATTTTTTTGAAGTTTGTCATATTAATCGAATTTGAAAACTTCAGGGTCCATTTTCTCAATGCCTACTTTTTACATATGGGACTGACTTGCGATTCACGGCAGTACAGCGTTTGCAACTTGACTTCAACGGCATAGAACGTTTGCAGAGTGTTTTGCATAATCGGAAACACTCGGTTCCGTGTTACCCGAAGTGCAAAACACCGTGCCCGTTCCTGAGCACCACCACCGACACCGGTGTTGAGCCAGGCACGCTGCATGTTCGTTCTGATGAGAGCTACACGGAACTACAAATGAACCCAAATTTAAGTTGTTTTGACGCAATCCCGGTCTTCCGTGGAATTACTCAAATTTGCGTCAAACAGCGATAGTGGCGAGTGAGTAGTTCTCGTTTGAGAGCGGCAAAAAAATTAACCCAGTGGTAAGTTATTTTCACCCAACGGAGGCCTCAATTGACGCAAATTTGGGTTAACTCAAGAAAACCCAAATTTGGCTTCTTCCACGGAAGAGCAGCGGATGAGTCGGTGCTTCTCTCTTTGTTTTCGAAAACATTGCGGTGGGGCGAGGGAGAAAACAACCCAACTTTGAGTTAAAACTTTAAGCAGTTTAGTCAAATTTGAGTTTTTAAAACATATTCTTTGGGTTATAATATTTTTCCGTGTAGGTGGTGTTTTGGCACCCGCGGTGGTGTGTTTGACTGGTGGTGTGAGCATCAACTCCTTGTGCAGTGTTTGGACATGTCTGCCTGCAAAATAGAAGATCACCAACAATCACACACTGAAGATGCCTGCTTTGTCCCCGGCAGATATCTCATTGGTTCATAGCTGATCTGGCAATACTGGAGTCGCATCTGTGAGATATAAGATGTACTGAATAAAGCTGTGATAAAGAGAATGATCACAGCAGGCGATATAGCGCATTTGAATGTGATGCGAACTGTCAAGCAGACAATGTTAGCATCCCTGCTTGCGTAGCATCAACTCCAAGCGTCACCCAACCGCGTTCACCTTTGCCACTTGCGAACCAACGTCAGCCTGGGTAAGTTGTGTGTGCTGCACGTGAGGGGTGATTCCTTCCCAGAGAAATCCTAAACTCCACAGCATCCACGGGCATCAAGCTCAAGCTATACTTCCTAGACGTGCCCTGTTGTGTTAGGTCCCGTTCATCACCATGTATGAGCTTTGGTTTTGACGCATTCACCATCAGTCTGACCTTTGCTGCTTCGGGTACAGCTCTACCACTTTTGCAAATGTTTCGCCGATAGTATCCATGTCGTTCGCAATGCCAAATTGACCGGATTTCGTGAAAATTGTACCCTAACTGTTGGGCCCGACTATTATGTAGCACAGCGATGTTGAAGCCTAAGATGTGAATTCGTCACATTGTCGAATTCCCCAGCGAGATCCGAATGAACTGTACAATTCACATGGAACCCCTACGCCGTTTTGCACACCATCCATCGTTGCTTTGATCAATCTGGTCAGCTTCCCAGTAAAGCCGTTCAAGACTTTCCATAGCTTTGTGCGGTCGTGGGCTGCAAAACGATGAGTAGATAAGGAGAGCATCCAACATAGCTCTGGTCCTCACAAGTTCCTACCACTCATGCTTTCACGGGTCAAGCGATGATAAAGACCGCCATCACGCTATCAGGGTGTCCATCCATCCGGGAAATACGAGAAAACCCCGGGAATTCGAAACCACCGGGAAAAACACGGGAAATTGTAAAAGGCACCGGGAAAAATCTTTATGGTGTCTATCTGTACTTCATAAGTGTCAAGCAAGTCTTGAATAGAATGATAGCAACATTAACAGAGTTCCCAACAATCATTTTTGCTGTACAAGAATGGAACAAACCACTCTTAAGCAAACTTTAGTTTAAGAAACTGTTATACAGCTAGTTCTGTTTCATGGGTTGCCGGTTGAATATGTTTTTTTAGAAAGGCAGCCTCTGAGGAATTTTAGTAGTTTCTGTTGGATCTTGATAAATTCATGTAAAAGAAATCAGAATATACACCTTAGGCGAAATTTTCAGATTTCTGCAAGATTTCACGATGAACTTTTTGAGTCATGTTAGGAAAATCGGAATTCCTGGCGAACACAGTAAACCTGCAGAAGTTAAATACTTACGGCGAAGAGATTTTCACGTTTGAAAAAAATGTGTCAGTTTCTGGAGGGATTTTGGTGACATTCTTAGTGGAACTCTATATATTTCTGCCAGATCCCTTAAATTTGATCCCTTTGGCAGAAGTCAAGAAGAAAATTATTTAAAAACAGTGATTTGTGCCTATCCGCTTCTGTACAGAATTTTGGAGGAGCTTTAGGTAAAATTCAAATAGAATTCTGAAGAGTAAGTACAACACTGTAAATTACAGCGAATTTTCAAAAAAAAAACTGCCCATGAAAGACTCTCTGATAGGATCCCATAAGAAATTTCGTACAGATTTCCTTAGTATAGTAGTAGAATCCACAGAAGAATCTTCTGTGGAATCTGTGAAGAAATGTTTCAAAATTCCTGGAAGCATCACTCGGATCCCCGGAAGAGTATAAAATAGAATCCCTGATATGTTTACGGCAATATTAGCCAAACGAAGCATTTTAAAAGAAGTTGTAGGTATGTACAACTTTCATGTTTTTTTTTCTTTTTGGCAGAACCCATGGAGTACTTCCTAAAGGAAGAAATTTTGAATGTCCTCAAGATATCATTTAATATTGGAGAAGAACTCAAACGTTTTACTTCTAAATTCGGAGAAAATCGGTGTCAAAAGATTTTGGATTCAGCAAGTAAATTGTTTAAAATGACGATGGAAGCAAAACAAAAAGTTAGATGGAGATTTTCACAAAATGTAGCAAATAATTGATACATTAGTTTCTATAGACCAGGTTTACCAAAAATGTTTCGATACTTTTCTACCGATTTTTTTTAAGATATTCAACAAAAATTTCGTGAAAAAATCAAACACAGTGACATCAGTTTCAATAATATTTTCATATAGATTCTATTTCCTTGTTATAGAAAGGACCTTTTCAACTAACTCTAATCCTAAATTTCGTGTAAGAAGGGGAAATAAACACCAGTGATTGTAGAGTTAGTAAGATTTTTTTTTAAATCATAATTTATGAAATCAGGAAATCTATCAGATTCGTATCAAGTTATAGACCAAATTAAAACTGCATATAAAAATACACTGAGGAGAGTCCTACTACAACAATAGTTTGCGTTCGTGCATACTCGGGAAGTTAGTCCATACCCGGGAAAAATCCGGGAATCGGAAAACTGAATTTGAATGGACACCCTGCGCTATGTCCAAAGGGAAGTATTATGAAAATCGAATGTACCTCATATGTTATTCACTAGGATCATAGGTTTGGACCTCTAGTTTCAGAATCTGTGCGGCTTAAAATATTTCATCTTGGGTTTTTTGATATTTTTGATTTTTTTCCTATTTTCCCATACAAATGTCGAAAAAAGTCGTTTTTAGGTCAATTTCATCCCATAAAAAAATGTATGGGAAAAAAACCCAAGATGGATGATTTTAAATCGCACATATTCTGAATCTAGAGGTCCAAAAATGTGGCTCAAGCGAAAAAAAATTGAGGTACATTCACTTTTCATAATACTTCCCTTTGGACATAGCGTGCACCAGCTAAGAGTTGTGTGCTTAACTGGTAGTGCAGCCTGGACACTGTTGTCCTTCTGACTTCAGCTTGATTGAGGAGGTACGTCCCGAGCGTCTGTTCACCAAAGCGGTGCGGCACAAAAAGCGTCTGTTCTGGAATCTAGCGGCTGAATATGAAATGCTCCTCTTCCGGAAGCTCTACCTAAGTGTAGATAATAAGAAACAATCAATCCGTTTTAAAAGAAGGTATGAAAATTGTCAAAGAATATAATCCTTCAAAATATGTATCAGTGGAGAGCACTCATCGACTGCAGCAGGTCTTCATCAATAGATGTCTGCGGTGTATAATTCGTGCATGGTGGCCTCACAATTGGATCTCCATCGTCAATGTCGTCAAAAGCCTATAGCGACAGAAATTCGGGAGCGAAAGTGGAGGTGGGTCGGGCACACTCTACGCAGGGGCGTAAACGAAATCTTAAACAACGGAAATTTGACCTGGCCACAGGTCAAAGTGATGGCGTGCAATCGCCCAGGATGGCGATCTTTTAATCCGGCCCTCTGCACCACCATGCTGCCCATAATCGCATAGTTGACGTATTTAAGCGCCACTGTAATTTTCAGCACACTTTTGAAATTTTAACAATGTTAAATGAAAAGTTTATGTTTTTTTTTCACGTTGATATCTAGCTAGTGATTAGATCCTGTGCTCTATTGAATAAAACTGGTCACATTATGCATATGGAACGACTTTTCGATTGTGTAAAGTGAAACAGCGTGTTTCTAATACTACACTAAACTAAAAACTACTTTATTACAAAATCCAATTTCGCTTATATATCCTCATTACACAATGCATGCCATAAGCTCAATAGTTTGAATAGTTGAAAAGGTTTTGAATTCAATTCGTATTCAACTGAATACTTTTCGTGTTCGGGTCGTTGCAAGTGTCGTGTGAGCATATCGTATTGTTGCATCAAAGATGTAGCAAGGGAGATGCGACAAGAGTTGTAGTGGCGATGCAATGCTGCTACAGTACCCCCCTTCTTGATAAGACGACGATCATTGGAAGCGACTAGGTATCCTCACTTGTCTCCCTGAACGAGTTGTTGTAGTGGGGTGCTCATTTGAAGTACTTGGTACCGAACCATCACAGGTAGGCCGTTTCTGTTCGTCGATCGTATATGCAGGCTTTAACCTATCGACCGAAATATTCACGGATCTCCCATTAACGTTGATCTTGAAGTACTTCTCGGCTCGCTGAAGCACTGGATACGGTCCATCATACGGCGGTGACAGTGACGGACGTATCGAATCGTTTCGAACGAACACATTTCTGCATGAGCTGAGAGCGGGGTGAACAAATCTGGAGCTCGATTTGAAAAGGTCGTATGTGCTTTTGTCGATTAAAAATTAGATCAGTTGGATTCGCTTATTATATCAAAACCCGTTGAAATTGAACAAAGTTGATACATACATCAGAATCATCACAAAACAGGCTTTCCGTGCCATCATTTAAAGTCTCCAAAATATCTTCTACATTGCTACAATATCTAAAAAAAATTGATCGAATTTTATATCGACAAATGTACATACGACCTATTCAAATCGAGCTCCAGAAATACTCTTCCTTTATCGTGCCAAGCTGTTTGTGGTGGATGCAATCTTCGCATTGTCTCTCGAAGATTGGTCGCAAACTCAGTTGTTGTGGTATTACGAGAGTTGTCTCCGAAGAACTCACAGGGTATCCGAAGTGTCGTTCCATAAACCATTTCGGCTGGCGAAGCTCTGATGTCCTCTTTATGGATGGTTCTCAATCCGAGCAGTATCATCGGGAGGTGCTCGGTCCAGCGATCAGGGTTGTGGCAGAGAATAGCCGCTTTCAGCGTTCTGTGCCATCTTTCGATGATGCCATTTGCCTGAGGGTGGTATGGTGTTGTTCGGAGATGGGTGATCCCAAACGTACGAACCAATTCTGCGAAGAGGGTCGATTCAAATTGGCGTCCTTGGTCCGACGTGATTTGATGAGGCACACCAAAACGAGAAATCCATCCAGTTACCAACGCTTGTGCGATAGTGGAAGCAGTCATATCGGGAACAGGAATCGCTTCTGGCCAACGGGAAAATCTATCGATAATGGTGAGGCAATATCGGTTCCCATTGCTCGGTGGAAAAGGTCCGACAATGTCTATGTTGATGTGCCTAAATCTTCCTTCGGGAGTAGGATATTGTCCCAGAGGCGACTGTGTGTGACGAGTCACCTTAGAACGCTGACATTTTTCGCATTGCTTTGCAAATGCGACGCTGTCCTTCCTTATGTTTGGCCAAACGAATCGCTGGGTCATCAGCTTAGCCATTGCACGAGTCCCTGGATGTGAAAGATTGTGGGTTGCTTGAAGAAATATGTGGCGAAACCTTTTCGTAATGAAAGGTCTAATGCGACTTCCAGAGCAGTCGCAATACAATTGCTGCGCAGTTCCTGGTACAGTAAATTGTTTAAGGTTTAATGAAGTTTTCAATTTACCTTCTCGTATCGCTAACAGTTCATCATCGGTCTCCTGATCGGTGGCGAGAGCATCAAAATCAACCATTGGCATAGCATGTATCGCAAGAATGCGAGATAGCAAATCTGCGGCGCAATTCTCCTTCCCAGCTACATGACGAATGTCGGTAGTGATTTGGCCGATGAAATCCAACTGCCGTGCTTGACGATCCGATGCCTTCTCAAGATTTTGCTGGAATGCGAATACGATCGGCTTGTGATCGGTGTATATGTGACAATTACGTCCCTCTAGCATGTATTTGAAGTGACGCACTGCCAGATAAATCGCTGTTAGTTCTCGGTCATACGTGCTGTATCTCAGTTGAGCTTTATCGAATCTCTTGGAAAAGAAACCGAGTGGTTGTACATGATCGTTGACCACTTGATGTAGGACGGCTCCAGCTGCAGTATTCGACGCATCTACCCACAAAGACATCTCAGCATTTCTCGCAGGGTGGGCCAGTAGAGCGGCATTTGCGAGCTGTTGTTTGCACTGCTCAAAAGCCGACACGGATGGTTCTGTCCACTCTAGAAGAGATTTATCGTTGCGTTTGTTCCCAGAGCCAGAAGTCATGTCGAGTAGAGGTATTTGTGCTACAACCGCGTTCGGAATGAACCTTCTGTAGAAATTAATAACAGCAAGAAAGCTTTTGAGTTCTTTCACTGTTGTCGGACGTTGGTAGTTTCGTATTGCTTCAACTCGTTCGGGCAGTGGACGTATTCCTTCTGGAGAAACTGAGTGACCAACGAAGGTTATCTCACTCTTTCCGAACTCACATTTGGCTACGTTGATCGCTAGGTGGTGCTCTTCGAGTCGTTTGAACAATTGTCGAAGGTGATCTCGATGCTCTTCAGGCGAAGACGAAGCGATGAAAATATCATCAATGTATGGGTAGACGAAGTCAAGTTCTCGTACCACTTCGTGGATAAGCCGTTGGAAGGTTTGAGAAGCGTTGCGCAGGCCGAACGTCATGTGGGTGAACTCGAAAAGTCCAAACGGAGTGGTGATTGCAGTCTTCGGGATGTCGTCCGGGTGAATAGGCACTTGATGAAATGCCTTCTGGAGATCGATTTTGGAGAAAATGTTCTTCCCATGCAGAATGGTGGTGAAATCCTGCAGGTAAGGAAGCGGATAACGATCAGGAACTGTTTGAGCATTTAGTGCACGGTAATCTCCACAGGGCCTCCATGTTCCGTCGGCTTTTTTTACCATATGAAGTGGGCTAGCCCAGCTACTTGATGATGGCCGGCAAATTCCCAGTTTCATTAGGTTTTCGAACTCCGTTCGTGCGGCCAAAAGTTTGTCTGGAGCAAGCCGTCTTGGCCGAGCGAAAGTCGGCTGACCAGTCGTTTCGATACGGTGAACTACAGATGATTTACTTACGATGCCAGGAGGCGCCAGCTGCATGATCGATGGAAATTCGTCGAGCAGTTCAGCATATGGTGATGTTTTGCAAAACGTCTTTATGGAGCAGCTGGTGGTTTGAGCTAGCGCCGCCATTGTTTCTAGCTTTGTTGTGTTGTCGATTAGTCGATGGCGTTTGAGATCAATCAACAGATCATAATGGCTCAGAAAATCTGCACCAATGATTCCCGTATTCACATCGGCTATTAGAAAATTCCACAGAAATTCTCGACGAAGCCCAAGGCTAACCTTTAGCAGAGCTTCTCCGTAGACCTCGATGGGAGTTCCGTTGGCGGCGAAAAGTCTAATTGACGTCGGTTTTATGCGAGACAGATTCGAATTCTTTGGTATCACAGACACGTCGGCTCCAGTGTCGATGAGAAAACTTCTATTTGTAATGTTGTCTGCTATTTTCAGTCGAAACGTGGTTACTGCATCGGAAAGTTTGCCGGTCTCCAATGCAGAATCTGTCGAATGGCGTCATTGTTGATTGAATCTCGAATGCTGGTCGAAGGAACATGGCTTTCGGCATCGACGTGCATCTCCTCCGAATGTATGATGGTACCAGCACACGTCAGTCGCCGTATCAGAGCCATTCCGTTGATCATTCCTACTTCTACTTCGTGAACGTGATCGGTCTCGTAGGCTTCTGTGAGGTCGCAGCATTTGGTCAAACTTTCTGGACAGTTGTGCTATTTCCCGTTGAAGGTCTTCAATGCTGCTGATTGCTGGCGTTTCCGGCACGATTGCGGGCGCTGTCGTAGCAGAGCCTATGGCGTGAATGTTACGAAACCCCATCGCGTCGATAATTGCGTCCGCGATGGTGCCTTTTTCCGAAGCATCGCCTTTCGAGGCAATTACTGCTGCTTGGACATGCGGTGGAAGTCGCGACGCCCAAAGATCGAGAAGCACAGGTTCGCCCAATGAATTCCCAGCTACTCGCCGCATCTCGTTGTAGAGCTGGCTGGGTTTCATATCACCAAGCGGCATATCTGATAGCACACGTTGCAGTCGTTTCTGTTGACTATCGGTGAAATGGTCAATAAGCTTTTTCTTGATGTACGAGTATTTATCAGCTGCAGGCGTAGCATCAATAATGGATCGCAGTTCAGTCAACTTTTCCGGTGGTACCTGTGCCATAACGATGTTGTACTTCTTGGTATCGTGCTGATTGCCGAGTCCAGAGGCAGCAAACCAGAACTCCAGAGACAAGAAGTAGGACTCAATATTCGATGCAGTCATCACTGGTGGGTTTAACCGTGGCATGTTGATCGTGTCAATGTTGGCCGATTCATGCTGCTGCAGACCGCTGGTCCCAGGATCAACAGGTGAGATCTTATTGTTATCCATTACGATTTCGCGCACACGGGGTCACCAACTATGGAACGACTTTTCGATTGTGTAAAGTGAAACAGCGTGTTTCTAATACTACACTAAACTAAAAACTACTTTATTACAAAATCCAATTTCGCTTATATATCCTCATTACACAATGCATGCCATAAGCTCAATAGTTTGAATAGTTGAAAAGGTTTTGAATTCAATTCGTATTCAACTGAATACTTTTCGTGTTCGGGTCGTTGCAAGTGTCGTGTGAGCATATCGTATTGTTGCATCAAAGATGTAGCAAGGGAGATGCGACAAGAGTTGTAGTGGCGATGCAATGCTGCTACATGCACATTTGATAGATACATGTATTAGCTTGTGAGTGCTGACATTGTCAATGGTGGTTACGTCAACTATGCGATTATGGGCAGCATGGGTGCCCATGACTTAAAAGTAAGTATAAGGGTGGCCCATACTTATATGAAAAACAAAAATTTCGAAAAATGCCTTACCTCTTTACCTTACCTCCTAAATCAGTTGTTTCGGACTCCCAGAAGCTACGTTTAAAATTTCAGCAAAATCGGTTGAGCCTAAGGGGGCGCTCAAAACGCTTGAAGTTGGTATGGGAAAACTTGGTCAAATGTATGCAGAAATTTTATGTTTTCGAATTTTGCCGCTAGGTGGCGCTGTAAGCGTTCAATAATCAAACCCTTTGGTATTATTGTAGATAACTATATGCCAAAGAACTTTGTCGAAAACCGCGAAGTGATCCAACGGCTGTGAAAAAACTTATACCCTAGGGCCTAGGCAAAGTGAGGCAAAGTATTGAGATTTCATTATTGATATTATTCCTCTACATGTATTGGAGAAACAACAATAAAGTTTATCCTCACTTTACCTAGGGTATACGTTTTTTCACAGGCGTTGGATCACTTTGCGGTCTTCGACAAAGTTGTTTGGCATATAGTCACCTACAATAATACTAAAGGGTTTGATTATTGAACGCTTACAGCGCCACCTAGCGGCAAAATTCGAAAGCTTAAAATTTCTGCATACATTTGGCCAAGTTCTCCCATACAAACTTCAAGCGTTTTGAGCGTCCCCTTAGGCTCAACCGATTTTGAACGTAGCTTCTGGGAGTTCAAAACAACTGATTTAGGAGGTAAGACTTGGCATTTTTCGAAATTTTTGTTTTTCATATAAGTGTGGGCCACCTTAGTATTGCTGTGTGCATTCGAAATGCAAATATCAAATGCGGGAGCACCAAATGCGGTAAGATTTTCTAACAAGTAACCCGATGTCAGTGGGAGCTTTTGAATTGTACTAGGTTGGCGGTGGTTTTGACTATGGTTTCTAAGTTGCCTTTGGTAACACTGTGTTACCGCGTTTGAAGCGCATTTGGGCACCGTTTGCATCTCGAACGCACACAGCAATGAGTATCCAAGGCCTAGTTTAGAAGCTTCAGTGTTATTCAGCGATCGGCTAGTAACCTTTCAAAAAAAAAAAATGCAGTACGAGTTGCTTGAAGTAGAAGCTGCTAGGAATCGATGTACGGTTTTAGTTCTGCGACAAATCGTCCTAATCGTCATTTCATACCATTTCAGAACTTTAACGATATCGCGGATAACAAAAACGGCATGGCACTTATTCTAATAACAGGAATGCCAGGTAAGTCATTCATCAGCTCAACATGTAAATCACAGCTACAAATATCACCGGAAGTTCTCACTTTGATATATAGATGAATTATTCGTCTAAAAGCTGCAACATGCTGCGGTTTTTGCTCTCTTTTTGATTCTTGTGCGAGAATAACATTGCGGTAACGCGAAGGGTTTCGTATTCTAAGAATCTGGCGATACGTGTCGAGCTGGGTCACGTCACTCCGGTCGTTAGAATGAGCCCAAATAACTCAACCCACATCCCATACAGGTGTCGGCAAAACCACCATCGTACGCAACCTGGGACTAGAACTTCGGAAACGTGCGATTGCCTTTGACGGTTTCTACACAGAAGAACTCAGAAGCGGTAGCGGAGAACGCATCGGTTTCGACATCATCACGTTCGACGGCCAGAAGGCGCCGCTGGCTCGCGTCAGGTAAATGCTTGAAACTTAGCCGGTATAATTCAATTTAGTTGGGAAAAGTTTTGAGCTCAACAGGTTTTAAAGTATAACCCCTTAAACCCTAGTATGATATTGGGGTCAATACGCCCCACACGGGCTCGATGATCATGCACTACGCCGTTGTTGTGTGTCTAGCGTAACATCTTAGGAGGGTTTAACGGAGAGCTGCCAAAAATAGCATTTCGATATAACCTACGACAAGACCTACGAGCTTCTGTCAACTCGCGTTCTAGTCAAGTTCTCTTCCCGTTGAGTTTATTGGGTTTAGTTTATTATAAGAAAATGTCTCACCACATTCCAATTGTAGAATAAGACCAAATCTTGAGAATTATAATGCTTTTGCCCTCACAGTGACTCAACAAAAAGCGCTCCGGCTAGGAATCGAGTCGGCAAATACACCGTTTGCGTTCCGGAGTTTGAATCCGTGGCCCTGCCTGCTCTAAGTACCCGTACTGCCAACCTACTGATCCTAGATGAGATCGGCAAAATGGAAATGAAATCGAAATCCTTCGAAAACCGCCTACAGGAGATCACCGACAGCGTTGGACGAGGCGAACTGTTCTTCGTGGCAACGATTCCGCTGAAAGCCACACTAGACATAGTGGAACGACTCAAGCGAAGCAAAAATGCACAGCTGTTCCACGTGACCCAAACGAACCGAAACCAGATCCATGGTGACATTCTGGAGGCAACCGTTCGGATGATTGGCAAGAAGTCTTGAACGTACAGAATTTCTTAAATATACTGTAATTTCGATAATTATAAATAGTCTTGCATACCTATTCGCATTCGTAACGTATAGATTGGTTCATAACACAACTCACCTCTCACAGTCCACCGCTCACCCATTGCTCATCTTCACGTCGTACTTGCTTTCCGATAACCGGGAGGACTTTTTCCGCACCCGTTTGGTTGATTTCTCCATTTCGTTGAACTTGTCTGCCCGGGCGGTCCAGAAAGCATTTTGTCTATCACTGATTTCCTGCTCGTTGGCCGAGAAATCTTCATTTGGTGGCAACAGTAAACTCCACGTCCGATCGCTAGTGTTCAGCTTCGCTACCGAGCACAGTATCTCGCGGATCTCCTCCGACGGCAGCTGGGTTATGAAGGCCAACTGGTGCCGTTCCAGTTTGTCGCACTGCGTGAACCGGAACAGGATGTAATCCCGAGCTTTGCACATCTGCTCGGCCGGGACCCCGTTGGTGCTGGACACACTTCCCTCCGGGTAGATGATCTCCGATTGGACCACCCAGTTGCCGCGGATCAACACGCCGGCCAACGGAAGCGATCGAAGGACCTTGTCCGCCGGAAGTGTCCTGTCCGGGAGGAGTTCCATGATCTGCTGGAAGGTGAGAACTTTTGCTGGAAGAGAAAGAAAAGTACATTTGATTAAACAATACGGGACAAATTTTGCAACACTTACCATCCTTAAGAATAACCTTAATCTGATCGACGAGGTTCATCTGCTTCAGCTTGTGCATACAGACGACCCGACTTGGCAGCATAGAATCGATATTCCTATCCGTTTTCTCCTTACTAATCAACATGTCCAAGTACTCGGTGGTCCCCACATTGAGAGCGCTTTCCGCTCCGTCAACCCTGGACGCCGAACTGCAAAACAGCTTATGCCGCTCCAGTTCCGCCGTGGTGGACTTCTTGGTGTGCCAGAACGATTCGCACCACGGTTCCTCCGATTCCATCTTCGAGATGTAGTTGAACGATTTCTCCCGCGCTTTGCGGACCTTCTCGTTCTCGGTCCGGGCAAACTTGACGGTAACCTGTTTCAGTTCTTCCTCGTCGGCATCGGCGTCCTGTTCGGCTTTCTGCTCCGCCTTTGTTCGCTTGTCCTGCTTGTCGAAGTAGGAAAACACCTGCCGCATCGAGACAATGCCCCGGACCGGAGTGGCGTGAATCTCCCGGTCCTGCAGAACACACACCATGTACCGGTTCACGTCCTCGATGGGTTTCGAGCTCAGGAAGGATTGCTTATCCATTGTCCCACTGCGAAAGCTGGGCTTCTGCTGGCGGTCCTTTTCCTTTCCGTCGGCAGCGATCGCAAACTGCTCACCCTTGAAGGCATCGTAATTCTTAGACGCCGTATTCAAAGCATAATCCACTTTCACCTAAAATTCAAAATACGCAAAAAAAATCAAGTAAACAAACTGCACATGTTCCTTGCTAAATTTCGAACAACCTACTTGTTGGTTAACTGGTTTCACGCAACAGTTGACCACTTGGCCGTCGTCAAAAGTGGATGCCGATGATTTCACCGGGTACTGCAACACGTACAGATTCTCCGCCAGGGTTTTGGACAGGTAAACCGGAATCTGCCGGGAGGGGATACAAAAGAAAAAACTCATCTCACGACTAGCCACAATAATTTATGATCGTATTTACCTCTTCAATGACCGGGTCATCCTCTTCGTCCATGCTTCCGGTTCCCGGGTGACCAACGGCCTGGTAGGTTCTAATTAACGACAATCGGAATCACTGCGACCAAAACGACTAAACATTTACCTACGTGAAAATATAATTTTCCAAAAACGTGAGCGACTGATGCACGCAGGCAATTTCGAAGGGATCCTGATTGATGAATGCACCGCGGCGGAGAAGGCAAGCGACGTTTTGGGCTTTTCAACTGTCAAAAGTTTGACAAATGTGAAACTGATCTAAAACTACACCGTAAAAAATAACATGATCCACATTGAATTGATGCATTTTTAAACTCTCACGCTGTGCGTGTGACATAAACGCACAAGTGGGCACTCCCTGGTTGTCGTCACTTCCACCCGCCCACCACCCCTAGCTACGTAAAATAATCAACAAAACATTGCTCTAAACGTTCCTACAAAATTTGTTTGAAAATTACAAACAAATTCATCTGAAATAATGTAGTAAAAATATTGTTACACAATCTAGGTGAGAAAAAAACTAACAATCTTTTGAATTTACGTGTAGGTGTAACATTATAGAATGTATCTTTATCTTTCAGTGTCCCAAACATGAGTCCAAAGTCGCGCAAACCATGGCGCAAGAATCTGTACGAAAACGCCGACTACGAGGACAACTACACTGACCCCAGTTTCCTGCAGGAGTTGAGAACCAATTCGAACCTCCAGACTTACACCTTCTATGAATCATTCCTTGGAGCGTCCCGCCTAAGCCAGCAAATATCAATCGTGACCACATTCCTCATCGTGTTCCATTATCTCTACACGGACGCTGTTAGTCCACAGAACATCCTGCTGAAGGCCCTGGCGGGAACAATCGTGGGATATCTCATCTATGCCGGCCGCCATTTACGACTGAGCCATGTCGTGGAGGATTCCAAGACGGCCCTGGCCGTGCTGGTGTTCGGGTACATATTTTCTCCACTGTTGCACACCCTGTCGGACAGCATCAGTACCGATACCATCTTCTCGATGACCTTCTTCGTGCTGGTGCTGCATTTGATTTTCTTCGACTACGGTGTCTCGGCGGCCATCGTGTCCAAGGCAATCTCGCTGAATGCGGCTATTTTCGGTGCCATCTGCTTAGCGTCCCGCCTGTCGTCGTCGTTCCATGCGTTCGTCTTGCTGGAAGTGGCCGCGGCCTACTTCGCCCTGGGACCGATCCTGCTGGCCAAGATTTTTAGCTTGCCTCTGCTGGCTGGCACGATTGCGGTATGTCTGTACTTCCTGCTCTCCATGTCGATGGCCATCTTCTGGACCTACGCCTGCATACTGCTGTTCGTGAATCTGTTCTGCCCGTGGCTGTTCGTGCGACTGCAGCGACACAAAAACAACATTCACGGCCCCTGGGACGAAGCCATTGTGGGTGATTTCAAGGAGGACAGCAGTGTGAGTAGTTTTTAAGGGACCAGGTATTGGGCGCTGTAGAAATTGTATTCTCTAGTCATTTTACAGCAAGATAAGAATGCAGCGAAGCGCTTTGTATTCGTTTATTAAATTAGTTTTGTATTCATATATTCATTATTTAAGAGCAGTTTTTCATTAATCCGAACAGAACAGAATCCGGCCGGATACAAGCCTCAATAGGCTGCTTCATTTGTATATCTTACCTGAGAATTCAACTGTCGAACTTTCATTTAACTACAGCAGACGTTCGCTCGCAACCAGGCTCATTTAGAGGACTCTTGCACACAGGAAGCTGAAAAGTGTAGCTACTGTGGCGGAGATCCACATGACTTGCAAGATTGCCCGGCTTATAAGAGACGCATTCAAAATGAGAGTCGCTCTATCATAAGGCGCTCCAAACAGACATATGCGGAGATGGTGAAATCTTTTAAAACACCAGAATCCGTGTCTGAATCAGCTGTCCCAGTTGAAAATCCCTTTCACGAGTTGTCTTCTGATGATCAGGACGATGACGAAACTGATGAGGGTGGATCTTCTTCGGAGGTACACGTACCTGGAAAAAGGAAGTCATCATCTTCCCCGGGATTGCGCCGAAAGGTTTTTTTGAAATCTTCCCTCAAAAGTCCTAGTGAATCCGCCTCCAACAGTTAAGTATACTTCAAAAAGAAGCATTCGACAAAGTAGCAAAAAAAAAAGGCTACAAAAGCTCCTCGAACTTCAACTCAACCCCCCAAGCCCAAACGAGGACTGCTTACTTTCAGGGTTCTTGTGGATCGCTTATATCATGCCCTTGGTCTTCCGGACACTCTTCGAGGCATTCTTGATATTTTTATCCCAACAGTAGAAGAATATTTTCGGAATTTGACACAATCATGGCCCCTCCTTGCTTCGATCATATCTTTCGATGGATAATTCATCAAAAGAGGTGCAAGATATGATCACTGTGCTACAGTGGAACTGTCATAGTTTAAAACCTAAATTAGACCTGTTTAAATTTTTGATTCACAACTCAGATTGTGATATATTTGCCCTTTGTGAAACATGGCTTTCTTCTGAAGATGAACTCAACTTCCATGATTTTAACATTATACGCCAGGATCGAGATGACCATTATGGGGGAGTTCTTTTGGGGATCAAAAAGACTTACTCCTTTTACAGAATACCAATTCCGACTCATCCTGGAGTAGAAATTGTCGCTTGCCAAATAAACGTAAAGGGTAAAGATCTTTGCGTAGCTTCTGTTTACATTCCTCCAGGTATTTCAATTAACCGCCGTCATCTTTGGAATGCAGTTTCTGCACTATCACATCCAGTTTTAATTCTGGGTGATATGAACTCACGTGGTACTGGGTGGGGCGAACCATATGACGATCGTAGAGCGGCTATTTTTTATGATTTGTGCGACGATTTCAATTTGAACATTTTAAATACAGGTGAAGTGATACGCATTGCATCCGACGGTAAAGAAAGTCGGCTTGACCTTTCTCTGGGATCAAGTTCACTATCATTCGATTGCTTGTGGAAGGTGATCGAAGATCCTCATGGTAGTGATCACTTGCCCATTATAACCACCATAAAACATAATTGCGAAAGGTCATACCAGCCAATTCAGGTCCCTTTTGACCTCACTAGGAGCATCGATTGGCAAAAGTATGCAGAAGCGGTATCTTTTGGAGTTGAATCATCCAATCCTCTCCCACCTTTGGATGAGTATCGATTCCTGTCTGAACTGATTTACAGGAGTGCATTAGAATCACAAAAACGACGTGTTCCAAGTGCAACCTTCAAAAGAAGACCAGCCACACTTGGCTGGGATGATGATTGCACCCAATTGTATCTTAAAAAATCTGATGCCTTCAAAGCTTTTCGTAGGCAAGGCACCTCGGATCTTTATCAAGAGTACGCTAAACTCGAAAGACAACTGAAGAACTTGCTAAAAGCGAAAAAGCGTAGTTATTGGCGACATTTCATTGAGGGTCTCTCAAGAGAAACTTCGATGACAACGCTTTGGAGAGTGGCTTGCAACATGCGAAACCGCTCTTCTTCTAATGAGAGTGACGAATACTCCAATCGCTGGATATTCAACTTCGCGAAAAAGGTCTGCCCAGACTCGGTCCCAGCTGAACCGCTCTCTTGGGAAACTTCCTCAGGAGACGGCTCTTTGGACAGACCATTCTCCATGCTGGAGTTCTCTATAGCTCTTCTTTCTTCAAACAATTCTGCTCCGGGACGCGATATGATAAAGTTCAATCTTCTAAAGAATCTCCCAGATATCGCGAAAAGACGATTACTGGACCTGTTCAACTCATTCATGGAGAACAACATCGTTCCGCATGAATGGAGACAGGTCAAAGTAATAGCTATTCAGAAGCCTGGTAAACCAGCGTCTGATCATAATTCATACCGCCCAATTGCTATGTTATCATGTTTAAGGAAATTGTTGGAAAAAATGATCCTATCACGACTCGATCATTGGGTCGAATCGAATAACTTGCTATCAAATACACAATTCGGGTTTCGCAAGGGTAAAGGAACAAACGATTGCTTTCAACAGATATTCAAATGGCCTTTGCGGAAAAGGAGCAACTGGCTTCAGTTTTCTTGGATATTAAGGGCGCCTTTGATTTAGTTTCCATAGGCATATTGTCAGAAAAACTGCACAATAGTGGACTTCCAGGAATTTTAACTAATTTCTTGTATAATTTGTTGTCAGAAAAACATATGAGCTTCAATCTCGGACAACTGTCAACTTCCAGAATTAGCTACATGGGTCTACCCCAAAGCTCTTGTTTAAGTCCCTTGCTTTATAATTTCTACGTGAAAGACATTGATAGTTGCTTGGAAGGCCAATGTACGCTAAGACAACTTGCAGATGATGCGGTGGTTTCTCTAAAAGGCCCACATGCAGAAATGTTGCAAAGACCATTGCAAAATTCTCTAAATAATCTGTCAATCTGGGCAAGAGATTTAGGGATCGAGTTTGCTCCGCAAAAAACTCAATTGGTCGTGTTTTCTAGAAAGCGGAACCCAGCCCAACTGAAACTCAATCTTTTGGGAATAGAAATCGACCAATCTTTGACTTCGAAATACCTTGGGGTCTGGTTTGATTCAAAAGGCACTTGGGGTACCCAAACTAAGTATTTGGTGCAAAAATGTCAGCAAAGGATCAATTTTCTACGCACAATTACCGGAACATGGTGGGGTGCTCACCCGGAAGACCTCATAAAACTTTACAAAACGACTATTCTCTCTGTTCTCGAGTATGGCTCTTTCTGTTCCCACTCAGCAGCAAACTGCCACCTAATAAAATTGGAACGAATTCAATATCGTTGTCTGCGTATTGCCCTCGGCTGCATGCATTCAACGCATAATGCGAGCCTAGAGGTCCTGGCAGGGGTGAAACCTCTCCAGAACCGCTTCTGGGAGCTCTCGCTAAGGTTACTTATCAAGTGTGGAGTGAGCAACACACTTGTTATTGAAAACTTCGAAGAAATGCTTACTCTGAATACTCAGTCAAAATTTATGAGAATCTATCTTTTCTACATGTCATCTGACATAAGCCTCCCAGGTCATAATCCACCTCGTGTACACTTCACCAATGACAGTTCCTCTGTTAAATACGATCTGTCAATGAAACAAGCTATTCATGGAATTCCAGATCAACTTCGATGTATATCTATTCCCCGCATTTTTAACAAAAAGTACCAACATGTCAATTCCTGTAAGAGATTCTTCACTGATGGGTCTCGCATAAATGGATCCACTGGTTTCGGTGTCTTCAATGAAAATTCCACCGCCTTCCGCAAACTTCAGGAACCTTGCTCGGTTTATGTTGCTGAGCTGGCAGCAATCAACTTCGCTTTGGGGATGATTTCCAACATGCCCGTAGACCATTTCTTCATCTTCTCGGATAGCCTTAGTTCTATTGAGGCACTCCGGTCGATGAAACCTGTAAAACATCCATCTTACTTTCTTACAGAAATAAGCGAGCAGATGGGTGCACTGGTCGAAAGATCATACAAGATTACCTTTGTATGGGCCCCCTCACATTGCTCAATTTATGGCAATGAGAAGGCGGACTCTCTCGCAAAGGTGGGCGCACAGGAAGGTGAGATCTATAATAGAAGAATTTCACAAGATGAATTTTTCCATTTTGTTCGCCAGAGTTCTCTTCAAAGTTGGCAAAATGATTGGCGAGATGGCCAGCTGGGACGGTGGTTACATTCCATTATTCCTAATGTTTCCTTGCGAGCGTGGTGGCATGGTTTGGATGTGAGTCGAAATTTCATTCGCGTAATGTCAAGGCTTATGTCCAACCATTACTCGCTAGATGCGCATTTACACAGGATTAACCTCGCGTTGAGCAATGTTTGTACTAAGTGCGGTTCCGGTTATGATGACATCGACCACGTAGTTTGGCAATGCCCGGATAATGACGCCTCCAGAGCGCTACTATTGGATACCCTTGAGGCCCGAGGTAGACAACCCTTTGTTCTTGTGAGAGATGTGTTGGGGACCCGCGATGTCACGTACATGGGATGTATTTTCGACTTTCTTCGCTCTGCTGATATAAAAGTTTAATTCGCTTGTGTTCTCTTCTCCAGTTTTTTTTTCTCTGTTTTGTCCTCTTTGTGTTACCAAGCTGCTCATGGCCATCCGGAAGACCAAGTCCCACAACAAGTTGGTACCAACACCACAAGGCACCGAATACGCTAGCAAGATGCGATTCACCCCCGGATGAGCTGCAGTGAAACCTTTGGTCCAATCCTTACCCTGTCCATCCCTCAGAATGTGACCTTCTAACCTCGAGCTGCCACGAGTACCCTGGCTTCCACCCATTACTAACAGATATCATTATAAAGCTATTACTCTGTAAAATGTATACTATTAAGTACAAAGAAAGATCCTCGGCTCCGTAAAGCGTTACACGCGATTGAGCCCCAAATAAATGAAATAGATAAAAAAAAGACGTTCGCTCGGTGCAAACGCTTTAAGGCCCCTTAGCGTGTCATCGCAAAATGGCTTCTTCAAAATCATTGAGTTCTCCAAATTTTATCTCACGAAACCTATTGCAAGCCTATCCATATACGTGAGAACAAAAGATGTTTACAAAGTTCTTACAGATAGATTAACACGGGAAATCTGAACACAAACCACTACCACACAGGCATTTGGATTGGTCAATTGACCGAAATCAACTTTACACAACATCGCACCAATACAGTAAAATGTAAAATATTTTACTGAAGTTCGTTTGCGGTTTAAAATCCGTGCCTAGATGAAAAAAATACCGAACTCCTAAATCTAAAATAAGTGTGTATGTCATATGTTGTGATTCTTTTGAGTAAGAATTATTTGTCCATCTACAGTAGACGTTCGATAAGTGCAACGTGTTTACGTTTCAGTTATCGAATGAAATTCGCTAACTGCAACAACTGACAACGTCAAATTGCTGTCATTTGGCGTCGAACGCAGCCAAAATCCCTTCAGCAACGCCACAATGCAACTAAAAGTGCATCAGGGCCCTGCTGTCATTTTGTTTTTGACGGATGGCGGTGCGATAACTGCAAAATTGTTGCACTTACCGGACTTGCAGTTAAAAAGCATTGCAGTTAAACCGTTTGCACCGAGCGAACGTCTACTGTATTTATGAAATTTTAAATTTTGCCTCCAAAATTTATTAAAATTTAATTTTTGTTGTGCATTTGCTTAACTCTTCAGTAATCGCGCAGTTGTATTTTGTACAACAAGTTGAAAGAAGCTCACTTGTTGTACTCAGCATCATCGTAGTGCTGACGGTAAAGTGGCCGACCACGCGATTTATGGAAGGTTAAGAAAAGTCACCGGATATTCTGAAAAAAAAATATTAGGCTAAATTCTAGAGGAACTCCAAACCTCTATAAATTACAGAGTAATAAAGTTCCTGCTAAAAATGCTTGTTTTTCTTTCTGTCTACAGTTTTGAAAACAATTTGAAGAATTTTCTATAAAATTGTTGAAAGAATCAAAGTATTTTTTACCGAAATTTAGAAGTATTTTTGGAACTCCTGAGTTTGATTTTACTTAGATAGCATACGACTTACTGAAATCGGAGAACAACAAATCTGTTGAATCATTTTTTAGAGGAAATCTAGCATGAATTTAAGGCAGACTGTTGTGAAGAGTTTCAGTCCGTATTTTTTGAGTAGAGATATTTGCTCACTTAAATGAGGATGAATCCATGGCGAACTTCTGGCGAAAAGGATTGTCAAAAATTCAGTAGAAATTTGTAAAGAAATTGGCTGTAAACTTTTCCGCTAAATAGGGTAAGAAATCAAGCTTTGAACTAGTCAAATTCTAATCTTAATTTGAACCATTTCAAAATTCATTAAAACGAAGTACTTTTCAGGCAAATATTGTCCCGAAAAAGATGTTAAACAGCATTCCGTAATATAACCTGATAACATGGACTTTAAAAGCATTGAAAAAAGCGTTTTTGTCATGGAAAACAGGCAATCGAAAAATCACTGTGATTGCACCTATTTGCCCCCAGAGAAAGCACATTTTCGGTGCACTCGTACAGCTCATGCATTGTATCACACGTAATATGTGAACACGTCAAATGAAAGCTTATTTATCGTAGAATCGACCAACCGAATAATATTCCGCATTATTTGTCATAAAATTATCAAATTTAAGTGATTCTTACTTGGAGAATGTTATCTTAAGTTGAACCATTTGTAATCTAAATAATTTACTTTTCAAAATTATTTGAACTAGTAAACGGGGGTGAGCTTCTAGTGTTGGCCTGTAGATTGCGCTAGTGGTTGCTTTGTTTACTCTTGGGGGATGAAAAATTCCAAATTTAGTTTCCAAATTCCTAAAGAATTTCGAACATTCTGAGTTGGGATTCCACTGCTTAATGAAAAATAGGTATGAGAATTAGCAGATTCATGTGATTTTTCATTGTTTAGCATGGAATTGGCTGTTTTGTGAGTTGCTCGAGCTGCTGCCGCGCCAGTAGTTCGAATTAAGATTAAAATTGGTTCAAATTATGATTACGATGGTTCAAATTAAGATTAAAACCATTGTTGATGAAACATAAAATATTTCAATGAAATTCGGTGCAAATACAAAATTTTTACCATTTAACAGAAAGCTTATACCTGTGGCTTTCATGTACATACTATTTTGCCGTAGTAAATTATTTCTATGTGGGAGAAAAAATCACTTAAAATTTGCACTGCTTCAGAAAGGCGCAATTTGGTTCAAATTTTGATTACCTACCCTATTTTTAAGAAAGTGAACAGAAAATTCTTTTGAAAATTGAGTCAAAATTCGATTAGGAACTTATCATAAATTTACTCTAAAATTTCTTTAGAATGTTTATTAGAAAATTTTCTTTGATACCGGAGCAATTCTTTTGGAAGGTCGCCGAAACCTACCCTAACAGTAGTGGTAGAACAAGTTTTTGTTAAGTGTTCATTCCCAACTAACATTTATTGTGAATGTAAACGTCAACAAATCGTCCTCAATACGGCTTGATGCTGAGTAACTGTGTTGTACATATGGACGGAAGCTTCTATGCAAGCCCTATACCAATGAATCTGGCGAACTTAATCAGCATGTATATGCTGTGCGAGAAGCTTCTATGCCACCAAGTCATAGCTCTTTTCACGGCTCCTATGTAACCACTAACTGAATAACATCTTGAGAAGGCGCTTTCTCAGCCTTTTCGCAGTTGTTAAATAATAGTTATACGGCATCCCCAAATTAAACGATTAAATATAATTAGGTTATGGATACCGTGACGCGATACATGTGGAACTGGAATTATCACTTTTAAAATTGAATAATTAAAGTACTTGCCGCTATTTGGAATCGAACTCCCGATCTCCGTATCCACTGGTCCCGATGATGTCCTCGCTGCCACACTGCTATATATTATGTTTCCAGTTCAAAACCGAATTAGCGACATTTTTTCTTTGACTTCCGCTGCTTTTGCCTTGCGTTAAACACAATGTCGGAAGTGGGGCGCTGTATTGTACACCTGGTGCGCTATCCAGCGCCCCACTTCCGACATTGTGTTTAACGCAAGGCAAACGCAGCGGAAGTCAAAGAAAAAATGTCGCTAATTCGGTTTTGAACTGGAAACATAATATAAATAACATAGAAAATAACCCGTTTTGTTTTACTCCAGACAAGGCTTCATAATTGTGCCACAAGAAACCTTACCCAACTTCATCTTGCTGCAAAAGCTTGTGAAACGTCAAACGCAATAATGTTTACATTGAACAAGCTGTGTGATTGCGCCAACAGATTCTTCTTCACAGCTTCTAGCTGAAAGAGTGTTCTTTAAACGGCTACGAAGCGCTGCTGTTTTGTGTTTTGGCAACATTACAAAACGTACTGTATAAAAGCAGCTGTTGTAGTGGCTGGGACTCTTACTCGATTTGCACATCTTCCGGAAAATCTTCCGGCATTGAATTAAAGTGCAATAAAAGCAACCCAAAAAATATCACAGCACAGAGATGGATAGCTGTAAAGAATTTGTGTAGTAGCTATATATCCCGCTTAAAGTTTGTTTTGACAATAATGTTTACATCCGACAAGTCGTGTTGGTAAACAAACAGTTTCTTTATTACAGCTTCTAGCCGTAATGAAATCGCATAACGGCCTTTAAAGCGCTGCTGGTTTGGGGATTTGTCAGTATAACGAATTGTACTGTATAGTAGCAGCTGTTTTGTTAGTGGGGACTCCTATTCGATGTGTTCAAGTTTTCACATCTTCCGGGAAATCTCCCGGAGTTGGAATAGAGTGGAGTAAAGGCAGCCCCAGTGACAAGCAATAAATTTCTGAAAACCGAGTTTGGTAGCTGGATGGTGCTTGTTTTGCAGTCGTGTATTAGCTTATGCTTTATATTTGACTAGCTTTCCTTTTATTCAGCGTTGACTGCTTTTACTCGATGGTTACACAACAGAAAGCAAATGACTTAAGCTTATAGCGCTGAAAATGTTAGTTGGGTTCTTCACCAGCAACTTTTCCTGGCTCTGATGCAATATATGAATTCTCTTTGGATTTCGCAGAAACGACACAACCGATTGCGCTACAAATTTTAATTGAAATTACTTAATTTCAGCTATGAATTCTTCTTGAAGTTTCTCTGGTAGTTTGGATTTGCCCTTCAGAATCGTGAAACGGCTGGTGGGGCTACGCCATCCGGCGAGGTTTACGAGTCGTGTTTGCGTGGATACTGTGATTTCAGTTCCGGTGCCACAAGTGAAAAATTCGAAAGGTTCGCGTTTTTCTGCGTGGGGTAAGGGGACTGGTAGAGCTACGCCATCCGGAAGCGTCGTTTGGAAAGTGCGCATTTTTTCGTGCCAAAATCCTTCAAATCTTTTTCATTTTCCGTATTTATTGTGAGTGTTCGGGCGGTGCCGAGTTCAATTGTCCGGGAGAGCTGTGATTAAAGTGAAACTACTTCAATATTGGGATATTTATCATCGTGTGAGAATTTGTGTTTGGACGGGCGCGGTGCTGGAACACAAAAATGCTGACTGACTGCGTGCGCGACGGTGGTGAGACGAGGAGCAAGCCTGACTGTGCTGTAATGACGTTCCCCTTACATACAACACCGAGGAACAGAAATTTCCAGATAAATCGGTGAGCCCGTTTCAAACTACATTTTCCCTTTTTTTCCTTAAGGGGGCATTTCCTCCTCCTCTCTCCTCTTCTTGGCGTAACGTCCTCACTGGGACAAAGCCTGCTTCTCAGCTTAGTGTTCTATGAGCACTTCCACAGTTATTAACTGAGAGCTTCCTCTGCCAATGACCATTTTGCATGTGTATATCGTGTGGCAGGCACGAAGATACTCTATGCCCAAGGAAGTCAAGGAAATTTCCTTTACGAAAATATCCTGGACCGACCGGGAATCGAACCCGTCACCCTCAGCATGGTCATGCTGAATACCCGTGCGTTTACCGCCTCGGCTATATGGGCCCTTATAAACTTCGCAAACTCGGCTATATGGGCATTTATAAACTTCGAAAACCAATTTTTAGTTACGCAACGTTTCCCTTGCACCCAGTTTGTTTCATTTCAGAGAGCGAGTAAAGGCGCTTAAGCCTAGGCATTAGGGCCATGACACGGACCAAATACCAGTGTTCCATCCCAGAAAGCAAAGGACCAAGGGGTGACATTAACCTTCTTAGCATCGTCACCCCCATCGATTTTCACTTATTTTGCTTTCTCAAAAGCTGAGTGGTTGGTACGAGATGTCCCCACTTAATGGCTTTATTATAAAAACAATAATGCTGCACAGTAGGCCTGGCCGCTTTAATGCTTGTAATGCATTTCCAATGTACTGCAAACATTAATAATGACAAGAAAAATGGTAGAATTAGTCGATTCTATCATTTTCCAGGATTCTTTCAATGAATGGCTGTATATGTGTAGACTAGACTAGACTAGACTAAATTCTTCTTGAAGTTTCTCTATGAACTCTGGCTTGAATTTCGACTAAATCTGGGATCCAATGTGGCGAATACACTCTTGAAAACAATTATTTACTTTATATCATTTTTTATCACTGCTTTCACGCTTGAATTTCAAGTCTGTTATAAATAATTTAGTGGATATTGACATTTTTCATAGTTCTGCTTATTGTTCTAGATTCATGATTCTTCCACAACTTCATTAATACCTTCATCACCATATTTGTAAGAAAGAGATTTTTTTTTATTTTCTTCATGCTATCTGGGCAAAATTTATCTTCTTTACAAAGGGCCCCCACAAAGCAGCGGCCCCGGGCCCCCAAATTTCTAAATCCGGCCCTGGATACATTCCATATAATCTCCATATAAACGGCCGCGGGGCAAGATATGTCATCTTCAATTTTGAACGTATTTTTGAAGCATTCAAAAGTTATTTATTTTTTATTACAAGACTATCTCATAAATGACTTTAATCAAGCGGAATGAACGCTCAAAATTATAACACAAAATTATGATAATTTTTTAGTGGAAACATCGATTTTCAAGTCGCCTTAGGACCACTCAAATCGTAAAGTTTGTTATATTCCAAATAATTTTATAAAATGTTCACTAGTAGCTCTTGTTTACTCAGTATGGATATGGAGCATATATGAATGTGGAACAAATCTTATATTTTGACGTTTTTCGTTGAGAAAAAGTGAATTACTTAAAAGGTGACCCATCTTGCCCCGCACTTTTTTCACGGCGCAAAATCGATCACTTTTTAAAACTGCTTGTTCAACATCATATTTTGTATTTAATGAACTTTTTATCGGCTTTTAGCATAGCTAACTAGTGTACTAGAGTAGCGGACGAATACAAACCAGTACGATTTGTATTCACAAAGTTATGGTGATCCATCCTTAGGTGACCCATCTTGCCCCGCCCCACCCTACATTATTCTTTCATCATTTTTACCACCACCAATTAGTCCGGTATGTACCTAGGGCTGCAAAACGGTGAGTCAATAAAGAGAGCGGCCAACATAGCTATGGTCCTCACAATTTCCTACCTCATGCTTCAACGAGTCAACCGATGATAAAGACCGCCAGCTAAGAGTTGTGTGCATAGCTGGTAGTGCATACTGGGCACTGTTGTCCTTCTGACTTTAGCTAGATTGAGGAGGTACGTCCCGAGCGTCTGTTCACCAAGGAAGTGCAGCTCAAACAGCGTCTGTTCTGGCATCCAGCGGATGAGTAAGAAATGCTACATCACGCCCAACTAGATCCAAGGTGGTTGCCCCATCAACGTGGTCTTCCCACTGTTGGTTGGGACGTTAAACAGAACTGGCACGATGGCCCTCCGGCGAGACGAGTGTTGGCGTAGGCCCAATAAGCCATCCGTAAAAATCCCCATTACGAATAACATAGAAGAAAATACGACACGAGACCTACAATCGAAAGCAAATGTGCGCATTGCGGTTCGGTTTTGCTGTGCCTCTAGCCTCTGCTGCTTAGGCAAACGTAGTTATTGTTACGCGCGCTTTGTTCCCCGGTCAATAACTTTGGCTTCACTGGGTTTCGATGCTTTGAGTGTCGGCGAGATGAGCAAAGATGTGAATACCGCACAATTTCGGTTTCCCCCCGGCAGCCCCCGACCGTCTTGGGAGGAAATTGCCACGTTTATCAAACAGTTGGATACCGATCCCATGTTAATGGAAACCGTTTACAAAACGGCAAGTGACCGTTCCCTGTTCGTGAAATTCACGAGCCTGGAAGGATTGAGGGAATCTCTGAAAAAGAATTTGGAGCCGCGGAGATTTGCCTATGCAAATGGAGAATCGGTGGTGGTGCGCATGTGCATCGCAGGTACCAATGTGCACTACGTCCGAGTTTTCGACCTGCCACCAGAACTGCGAGACGATAATTTGGTGCAAGTTCTCGCAGCGTATGGAAAAGTGGAACGTGTGGTCAGGGAAAAATTCCCCGCTGACTTAGGATTAGATCGTACACGGGAGTACGCGGCGTATATATCGATGTGAAGAAGGAGATTCCACCGGCGATCACTTTCCTGAATATGAAAGCAAGGATCTTCTACAGCGGACTAAAGGATACATGCTTTTTATGCCAAGCAGTGGGACACCGGCGAGATACTTGTCCTCAACGAGTGAACCGGAACAAGCAGGAAAAACGACAGCAGCAGGTCCCAAGTCTCAGCTCGTACGCTGAGGTAGTATCAGGAAAGGAAGTTGAAAAAGAAACAGTGGATGATATTATTGAAATTGTGGAAGAAGAATATGTAGAAGAAGAAGATGAATATTGTTGAGAACGTTCGGTTTTGGAGGTCTTTTGAAGCAAACTCGTCCTTGTTCCCGATCAAAGTAAGCTCAAAGCTGTAAATTTATTAGTATTAACAAATTTTCATTTCATTTCAGTTTTTCACTTACATATAGTCTCCTTTCACCTCACAAACGGTTCTACAATAATCTTCAATTCAAACAATAATATAGTTATCCTGAAACAAATTCTACATCTAGTAATCATTTAGGAAATATATAATTCTTATATTTACCAAATAAACTCTACGTTATTTCAGCAAATCACTTGATGACACTGCAATTTTGGTGATATGACTTATACCAATTATTTTATAACACTGACAGAAAGAATGACATTTCGCTGACAGTTTTCATTTCTCGCACACACTGATTGTTTGAGCCGGAGGACTACCCGGTGGCAGGGTTGCCGGTAACAGCGGTAGTAGCTGAGAAGACTATGGACTCAGGAGGAGAGGAACTGGCGGAAGGAGCTGTTAGTAAATCCGCAGCCGAATTAGACAAGGAGATTCGACGGAAGAAAGGTATGGAAGAGCTGGAAAAAGTTGCCAAGGTGATCCAGGAGGCAATTGCGAACCCGCAGGCATTTCAGCGTCGTGCCCAATATGCGGCATCCCGGTCAAGTTCTGGTTCCGGCTCGGCCCCCAAGAAGAAATGTGCTCGCAAGACGAATTACTACTTTTTTTTTCAATTGTATTTAGAATAACAAATTGTTACTTTTGATTCTCGGCTCGGTAGAGTTTTTCATTAAACAAGTGAGCCTTTAAATAAACGAAATAGAAAAAAAAAAGAGACCTACAATCGAAATTTACGCGACGAAAAAAAAGACAACGATTGGAATCATGGAACATGGAATTGCAAGTCACTTGGTTTCGCAGAATGTGACAGCATAATCTACGACGAATTACATCCCCGCAACTTCGACATTGTAGCGTTGCAGGAACTTTGTTGGACTGAACAGAAAGTGTGGAAAAGTGGGCATGACGCGGCTACCTTCCAGCAAAGTTGTGGCACCATCAATGAACTGCGGGAACAGGATTTTGTAGTGTTGGGCAAGATGCGACAACGTGTGATCGGCTGGCAGCCGATCAACGCAACAATATCAGGCTGGATTTATGGGCGAACGCGCTACAACGGACCAGATGTTCGCCATCCGCCAGGTGTTGCAGAAATGCCGCGAATACAACGTGCCCACACATCACTTGTTCATCGATTTCAAATCGGCGTATGATACAATCGATCGAGAACAGCTATGGCAGATTATGCACGAATACATATTCCCGGATAAACTAATTCGATTGATCAAGGCTGTACAGTAGACGTTCGCTCGGTGCAAACGCTTTAACTGCAATGCTTTTTAACTGCAAGTCCGGTAAGTGCAACAGTTTTGCAGTTATCGCACCGCTATCCGTCAAGTTTCTGTCAAAGCAGACGACAGTTGCATAGCGATGCACTTTTGAATGCATTTTAGATCACTTTCAGACCAACTGACAAGTCTTTGACGTCTGTCAGTCGTTGCACTTAACGAATTTCATTCGGTAGGTGAAACGTAAACATGTTGCAGTTATCGAACGTCTACTGTAGTATATATACACTGAAAAAAATATTATAGTAATTTGAACCACTAGGATGTGTTTATTTTTACTATGCCGAAATACAGTTGACATGAACACGATTTGAGTTACCGTAACCATGTCTCAATAAATTTTACCATGCGCTGGAAAAAAATGTATAGTATATGCAACGATGTACACGTGCTTATTTTTACCATGTCCATTATAGTAAAAACTATCCTCAAGTTGTGTAAAGTATACCAAATTAGAGTAGAGATTACTACACTGATAAACATTTGGTTACTATTACCATGGTTTAATGACATGGCGCATGGTATTTTCAACTACATAATTTAATAGAAATCATTATAAAGCATTCTCAAAACATCATAGTGCTCAGCACGATTTGACTTGTTTTTGTCTAGAATTTTTATCAAGTCTCATTATTTTTTTTGGAATAGACAATGTTTCTGGAGTGAATAATGGAAATACAACGCTTGGTAAGTTTATCATCAAATCAAAATGTTATACTTGTATTGTACCTTATACAGTGCAGCAAACCCGAGAGCAAACTCACATGAGAATCATCCGGGTGTTCCGCCTTCTCTTAGATCATACTTCTTATTACACAGATGGAATTGATCCGTGCCTTACTGTGGCCTCTGTCCTCGGTCGAATTCCACATCTCCGGCGACAACCTCTCCCTTCTGACCCGGACCTCCGGGCTGCTCAGTGCGACGTGCGACGGTAGCCAGTCGGTCTTTGCCTCCCTATACGGTCCATCGGCGGAACGGGTTCCGGCGGTAGCGCGGACGCGCTGTGGCTCTAAACGGGCGACACTATTCAGCGTCGATGGAACAATCTCCGGAGGCAGATGCAGGTACGACTGCAAGTATCCAATACCCTCATGTAACCGACTTCAACAACAACAAACAACTTTTGGATCCGGGTTACCCATATAATACGAAATTCTTTAAACCGCTTTCAGATTTCAACCACCATAACCGAATGAACCGGAGCACCAAAACGTCCACCCCCAGTTGTTAACGGATTTGGCATTTAGAATGGCACCCGATCCGAAGATAGAGCCAAAAATAGAACTACAAGATATCGTTCGCTGGTCAATTTTAGGTCACATCTCCGAAACCACAAAACCAGATGCACGAAGCTGATCCAGAAGCAAGTCACCTGCGGCAGTTTCAGAGAGGACTTTAGAACCGAACATGAGCTCACGCTGGCGGGGAATGCCTGATGCCGGCACTTTGCCAATCGTCTCTTTAGAGAGCTAACAAGCTTCTTCCGCCGGCACCTAGGCCGGCACTACATCTGTCACAAGAGCTAAAAATCCCGAACCTCATGGTCCAATCCCATGTATATTTCCTGCAGAACTGCCATATCCATCCGACCACTACTCTACTGCCGAGTTCTTCCGCACAATCTTATCAAAAAATTTGCAAATTGCCCATTTTCATAATTGCGATCAATATTCTGCTTCGACCGCCTGCGGAGAATATTGATTAACCTAAAGTGTTTAGATTTGTTAGTTCTTAATAAAAGCACAACATTCAAATAAATTTATTTTCTTGTGTTTTTTTTTCAACGTAAACAAAATAGATGACATCACCGTTGAACCATGCGCATAGTATTTGATACTATATTACAATGGTCAAACCTACCATGCTGTTTATCATGCACATAGTAAAATTAACAATGTAATGAGGTTCAAAAGCACCATGAAATGTAAATATGAAGCGACATAGTAAATTGAACCCTGCACATGGTAGTTTCAAGCAAAAATTATGGTCTACCAAAATCAAGTAGTAAAGTTGTTTTAATTTAACCCTCGATGTGGTCAAAATTACCATGTCCATTTTTTCAGTGTAGCGTAGCACAAAGAAATATTACGCTATATATACTACAAAGGCGACGATGGATCGAGTTATGTGCGTAGTTCGAGTATCAGGGACATTCTTCAGTCCCTTCGAATCTCGCAGAGGGTTATGGCAAGGTGCCTTGCTGTTAAACATTGCTTCAGAGGGTGTAATTAGGAGAGCGGGAAGTCCGTTCAGCTGCGTGGTTTCGCTGATGATATTATTGATATTATAGCTCGTAAATTTGAGACGATGGCGGAAACGTATATCCGACTAAAGAGTGAAGCCAGGTAAATCGGATTAGTCACTAATGTGTCGAAGACAATGTATCGACGATGATGAAATCGAGGCCGTTGAAGAATTCGTGTACCGACAACGACACCAGCAGAGAAATTCAGAGGTGCATTGTGGCAGGAAATCCTGCTTACTTTGGACTCCGCAGAACTCTACGATCGAATAAAGTTCGCCGTAACACGAAGTTAACTATCTACAAAACGCTGATTAGACCGGTAGTCCTCTATGGACACGAAACATGGACCCTACGTGCAGAGGACCAACGCGCCCTTGGAGTTTTCGAACGGAAGGTGTTGCGTACCATCTACGGCGGAGTGCAGATGGCAGACTTGGGGAAGGCGAATGAACCACGAGCTGCATCAGCTACTGAGAGAACCAACCATCGTCCACACCGCGAAAATCGGGAGGCTACGGTGGGCGGGTCACGTCATCAGGATGTCAGATAGCAAAACCCGACTAAAATAATTCTCGAGAGTCATCCGACCGGTACAAGAAGACGTGGAGCGCAGCGAGCTAGGTGGGTCGACCAAATGGAGGACGATCTGCGGACCCTCCGCAGAGTGCGGAACTGGACAAACAGCCATGGACCGAGTCGAATGGAGACGGCTACTATGTACAGCAGATGCCATCCCGGCCTTAGCCTGATCGGTAAGGTAAGTACAAATCATCGAAGACTACTTCGATTCAAATGCTTTTGAAATGCATTCTATGTGATTCCTTTGACACAACCCCCTCCCGCTTAAAATCCGGCCCAGATTGTGACGAATGATTCACAGTCATTGGCATTCATGGCAATGTTCTCAACTACTCACTGGAATTCGCTGACAAAATTGTAGAATTCATATAATCTTTATTTTTGATACGTGATGTATGTCAGGTAGATAGGTACCTATAAACTATTTTAAAGTCATAAAATTGGAATGTCAACACTTACCGTCCGCTTTTCCGTGTTGTTTCTTCATATGACGCGCGAGGCTAGTCCTGATCTCGAACTGTTTCCCACAGCTTCGGCAAGCGAACGCCTTGGGTGGGGGGTTGATCCTCTTTTCGTGCCACCGGCGATGCTTTTCCTGGTCTTCCTCGGTCACCATGGTAAACTGGCAGCCTTCGACTGGGCA
This sequence comes from Aedes albopictus, assembly GCF_035046485.1. Taxonomy (NCBI): domain Eukaryota; kingdom Metazoa; phylum Arthropoda; class Insecta; order Diptera; family Culicidae; genus Aedes; species Aedes albopictus. The sequence continues at coordinate 400,721,040 of NC_085137.1, forward strand.
GCGCAGCGGCTCAACTCCTTCATGTCCCGCGAGGTGTTGCGCCAAACTGTTGGCATCGGGAAAGGTGGCATCGCAACGGGGACATCCGTATCGTTCGGGTTTCGGGTGTTCCGTTTTGAGATGTTCGCGAACCATGGGAAGCTGGTTGAACGCTGACGAGCAGATGACACACTTGAGCGTTCTTTTGCCACTGATAGCGATGTTTGATTGTTCGAACCGTGTCAACGAAGTCTCTGTATTCAAGCCGAACTCAGCATGTTGTTTTGTACAATCAATGATATGCTCTTGAAGCTCAGTGAACAATTTGGAGGCATACTTGCACAGCGTATTGCTGCACTTAAACAGTTTTGAGTTTGCATGATCGTTTACATGCTTTTTTAGAGCACTTCGTGATTTTTTCGTGAATCCGCAGTAGATACAACTCAGGCTCTTTTCTACTCTGTGTTCCTTGACAACATGATTTCTGGCCAATTTAAGCGTTTTTAGCTTTTTGTTACATAAAGCACAAGTGTAGGTTTGACGAATAACGTTTGGTTCTTTGAAGATCTTAATTTTAGCAGACTCGTATGGTGTTAACTTGACTTTCTCTGTGGTTACGGCCAACGGGTCAGAATCAACCGTATGAATCCACACGTGCTTTTCAAGATCCCGAAAACTGCGAAAAGCCACTTCACAAATCACGCAGTTGAACACCTTCGACGTCGAATAGTCATGAGTGTGATTAAATCTTTTCGCGTGCCTTCGGAGGTCACTAACCGTTACGAAATCCATCTTACATGACCCACACTTGAAGGGTCGCTCACCGGTGTGGCTTCTTACGTGAGCAGGAAGATTCGAAACATTGGATACCGCCATGCCACAGACATTACAGGTACGTTTCTTCACGTCTAGATGCTCCCTGTTGAGGTGTCGTCTGATGTTCGAGAGCTGTTCGAAATCCTTAGTACATATGTTACATGTATATTGGGATCCAGTACCGTCTTTTATGTTTACCTCTTCGAAAAGAGACATTTTCTCGCTAAGTTCTTCCTCTTCCATACTTATGATGGATTCCATTCCGATAAGCTGGGGGTTCAGTTCAATAGTTATCCCATTTGTGCTTGGTTCATCTGTAAATAAGGAAGGAAAGAGGCCCGGCTTATCTTTGGCGAAGGAAAAGTGTCCGGAAATCAATAGTAATTCATTCGACGGAGAAAAATTATATTATAACGAAAGCAGAACACGTGGAGTAACAGTTATTTTGGCATAAAAAAAATACACATTTATTTTTATGCCAACTGTCCTTATGCAAAATGGCCTTACGCAAAATGACCTACCTCGACCGCCATCACTTAGCTCCACCGGTTCAACCAACCCGTCAGCTTTCGCTTCATCATTGGTTAGTTGTTCCACCGGCTCGGAACGCACTCTGCTCACGGTCTTCGGCGTTAGCTCTCCTTGGTAGTCCTTATGGTGCCTCCGGACGTGCCTGTACACGGTAGTGCACCACGACGAAGCGTATCCGCAACCATCGACCGGACACACAAAAGGACGCTCTCCGGTGTGCACTCGAGCGTGTTCGTCCAAATCCCGTGACCGCTGGAAGCCCCAACCGCACACACTGCAGGTGTATCTTTTCACGTCCAAATGGACGTTGCTAATGTGGGCCTCGGCGGCACTCCGCTTAAGGAAAACCATTTTGCATCTGCTGCACTTGTACAGCGACCTTCCGCTGGCTCGCGCAGTCAACTCGATTCGTATTTCGACACCGGAAATATCTACCGCTTCTTTCATCATCTTTTGAGCATGTTTAGCCGGCTTCCGGGACTTGACTGAATGTTTGCGAGCTATATGCAAGCTAAGGGTTTTGTCCGATGCGCAAGAATATTCACAGCCAATTTCGGGGCAATTGAAAGAGTTTTTCGTATTGGGTTCCGTTGATATTATCCTAGGTCTGCCTCTCTTCTTGGGTGCTGAAAAACTATCCTCCACTTTCACTGTTTGTCGTTTTTCTGTGCAATTTGAGATTTTCGTATTTGATTCCGTTGATTTTTTCCTAGGTCTACCTCTCTTCTTAGGAACTGAAAAGCTATCGTCTACTTTCACTGATTGTCGTTTGGAGCTTAATGGTCCTGAAATATTAAATATGAAGTTGAAGGGATCAAGATTCAATTCTAATTACATACTCGAGTTAAGTGTCGCTCCAAAAGATGCATTGTGTTTATCTTCGGGTTCAGGGAAACCTTCTGTGTCCTCTATTTCAATTGGCTCACGCTTAATGGAAAACTCTGCTTCTTCAGGAGTACCTGAGATCAGCGGAACCCCCTGAGGTGGTGGTACTTCAATGTCACTCATTCTGACTAGCGGAAAAGAAAAACATTTTTTTTACAGAAATGGACCACCTAGTATTGGTAAATCTAATATCCGAATCTGTGCAGACCATGACCTGACAGGCTTCTGTATTTGCCAGCGGGGTAGCGCGGACGTCAACCACGAATAGATGTGCCGTAGCCCACATGAATTTGACATGTTTGGGAAATTGACACTTTTGGGCACTCTGACAGATCTGGGAAGTGCACGACATCTGCGAATTAGTCATTATCATAAGTTATTACTTAAGTAAAACGTGTAAAACTAGCAAAAGGTTACGAAAATTTTGGCGTGCAATCGTTCGAAATTACACGACAACGCGAAGATAGCAAATAAATCAGTAAGAAATTGTGTAACGCATCAGTTTTCAGCACAAACAATTTTGAACGTGTTTTTGTTGTGAGCTACGGGGATTTTGCCTTTTGCTGGCCCCCTGGTATTTGCAATTAAAAATATGTACTCACCTGTTCTCAATAATGTAAACAATACTTCATTCAAACATCATTAAACACTAACTTCTTATTATGAAGAAAGCTGAAGTGAAAGAATCTGATAAATTCGCATTCATATTTTTCTGGAACACAGGATTAATGTAGGAGCGTGACTATCGTAACCCACCGGAATCGCGTCGAATGATGGTGATGCACTGATGGATGCACTGCAGCAAACAAAAATTTTAATGTCATTTTACCCGCAAACAAAACACGCAAAACAAAAACATAAACATGCGGTACCTGAATTAAGCAGGGGAGGATCCGGAGGATCTTCTACCCTTTAGGCCTACCCAAACATGCCCACCTGCGCGCCATCTACACGGAGAGACGAAACTACCCAAAAGTGAGTTCTTTCCACCCAACTTCGGGGTTGCGTGCGTCAAGCCAATTTTGAGTTGATGGAATCGATGTTTTTGTTGGGTTGTTCCCGCTTGCTTCCATGTGAAAAAAATACCTAATTTTAAGTTTTTTCCACCCAACCGAAATTTTGACTAGGTTGTATTCACTCAAATTTGAGTACTGTGCTAGAAACTCAGTGTTGGCTTGACGCACGGAACTGCAAAAGTTGGGTTGTTTCTCTCTTCACTCTCTGACAACAATAGAAAGAGCGCATGAAAAGGGAGATGAAAAAGAACTCAAAATTTATTTTAAAAGTACCTAATTTTGAGTTTTTCAGTTTCTCCGTGTACTGTTGGTTCTAATTTGTAAACATCTTTTGTTTAATGGTTTTATAAATATCAACAGTAGCATAAACATCAGTGCTTTTCTCTCGATTTTGATGCTTATGATAGCTTATGATCAGTGTTTTCGGTAATTACCGACAT